>NW_027041058.1:4767500-5455000 GCF_037179485.1 Ochlerotatus camptorhynchus
CACATAAGTGATATTGACACATATTTAAAAACGAAAAATATTCAAAACCAATCATTTCGTTCAAACAAAAACTTCTACGCAACTAAAAATGTGGTGGAAGTTAAACAGAATTTCTTAAGATTCACATTAAAATTCACTTACACTTTTAAGCCTTAAAACAGTTTTAACCCGATACGGTAAGCCTGGCTTAAGATTCAACTCAGTTCAGTGCCCTACAAAGACGACATCTCCCACGACTTGCAGATTTTCCGTTAAGATTCACGTCGTATACATTCTAGACCAACAATTGAAATAGGCGGAACAGCCAAACGTAAACATTGGCTTTAAACACAAAATTCTCGAGAATCAAAACACTCCCACGCAAACTAACAATGCCATTCGATAAAGCAAGTTTGCTCTATCAGATGAGGAATTTGCGTTTAAAGCCATTGTTTACGTTTGGTTGTTCCGCCTATTTCAATTGTTGGTCTAGCATTGTTCATTTAATCCTCTCACCGCTGATGTCGATCGCTTTTCCTGGAATCGGCTACTTTCTTTCGATGCTCTTTTTTACGATCATTACCATGTTCACTAGACCTGTTCATTTTAAACGACATGTTCCGAATGTAACGGGTCAACCGTGATTACTGTTCGTCATGTTAATTTGTACTTCTGTGTAAATTTTCAGCAAAATCGGTGTTGATTTAGAGGTGCTTCAAGTTAATTTTATGTTTTTAAGGTAATTTACGGCTTACAATATTTGTATCTCGAGACTGAAATAACGAAAACTGCTGTAACAACTTTCATAGCAAAGTTTAATGTGTCATGTATCAACTTTGTAACCAAAGGTTGACTATTCGAAGTGATTTTATTGAAGTTTGACTTAGTTTCATGCTCGAAGATATCTTAAAATGTGAAGAATTTTAAAGTATTTGTTCTACGAATTTTCCACCCATATGATATAAAAATGTGTAGTGTACGGCATAATGTTCCTCATATTGTTCTAGAAGTTTCGTTCCAACATAGTTTTCGTGTATATTTCATAGATTGAGAGATAAAAATCAGAAAAGAGGCCTTTTAGCTAAAATTCACAAGACAACAGAACCAATAAAAGTCAATTAGATTGACAGAACATAGTTGCATTGCTTTTCAATGACAACCGATGACTGTTTCATTGATATATGATTTTTTCATAAATATGAATCCTCAGTAGACGTGTTTTTTTATCAAAGGCAAGTGTCATTCGAGCCATTAAAAATGTTCGTTATTTTATAAATTGCTGTTATGGTTCGAGTGACACTTGCCTTTGATAAAAAACACGTCTACTGAGGATTCATATTTATGAAAAAATCATATATCAATGAAACAGTCATCGGTCGTCATTGAAAAGCAATGCAACTATGTTCTGTCAATCTAATTGACTTTTATTGGTTCTGTTGTCTTGTGAATTTTAGCTAAAAGGCCTCTTTTCTGATTTTTATCTCTCAATCTATGAAATATACACGAAAACTATGTTGGAACGAAACTTCTAGAACAATATGAGGAACATTATGCCGTACACTACACATTTTTATATCATATGGGTGGAAAATTCGTAGAACAAATACTTTAAAATTCTTCACATTTTAAGATATCTTCGAGCATGAAACTAAGTCAAACTTCAATAAAATCACTTCGAATAGTCAACCTTTGGTTACAAAGTTGATACATGACACATTAAACTTTGCTGTGAAAGTTGTTAAAGCAGTTTTCGTAATTTCAGTCTCGAGATACAAATATTGTAAGCCGTAAATTACCTTAAAAACATAAAATTAACTTGAAGCACCTCTAAATCAACACCGATTTTGCTGAAAATTTACACAGAAGTACAAATTAACATGACGAACAGTAATCACGGTTGACCCGTTACATTCCGAACATTTCGTTTAAAATGAACAGGTCTAATGTTCACCCAATGATGATTGCACTAGTTCGAATGCAACAATCAGTCCCTTTGTACCCGGTCGCCGACGAGGCCGACTTCGGTGGAGCAAATGCAAATCACATTTCACTCTCCCTCTCTCACACACACGGCTGCTGCCCAGCTGCTCTGCTGGACTGGGGCTGGTCTGGCATCGAAATAATCTCCCCCATGCGAGCGGCGCACGGGTCTCTCAATTAGCACTCTAGCGCCAGACCGACCAAAGGAGGACTGTGAGCTGCGAATATGTTTGTTTTACAAAATACAGATAATGTTTTAATTACTGGTATTAATAATAATAATAATCAATTTGCTTGTTTTATATTCAGCATCTGCGTTCGCAGCAGTGGCGGCGGCGGCGCATTCTCAGCAATCTTTCCTCCCCAGACCGGGCGAATGCGAAGGTGGTTGCACAGGGAAGTTGGGTGTGAGGGGTTTTGGCGTCCGATTCCACTTCTCTGTATTATAACGAGTTAGCGCCGGTCGTTCAGCGAACAGAGCAAATAAAAAAAAAAGTATGAGAGAAAACAGAAACGCTGATTGTAATATTTAATTTGAGCTCGGTAATGTTTTTCCTATTATGATTACGATGACGATTTACTCCCGCTCGTAGCGTCACTGCCAGAAGTGTAAAGCTTAGTGCCGATGTCTTCTCATATTGATAAACAAAAAATTGGTAAAATGTTAATTTCAGCTAATCGCCCCCTCTCGCTTCCTCCGTGGCCTTCTGGCCGCCGTTGGTTGGTTTATTAGCGAATTCCATCGATTTGTTTTGATTTAAGAGGAAATTTGCATAAGCGCCGCCCGTCAGTCGCGCAGACGGCCCAACCTAACCATGAGAAATGCCATCGCCCATTAGCGCGACGGAGACGGCGGACGGCGACGACCGGCCACCAGTTTCCTGGAGTCTCGCAGTCAGCTATTCGACAACGACTATCAATTCCGCATATTTGGATTTTGGTATGGACTGATGTCCATAGTGGTTTATTTTTGGCAGTCGAAACGCAACACTGTTGGGTGAATTAGCTCGAGGGCGAAGGGTAAAAGTAAACAATGCACATCAAAACACACATAGTGAAGTGGCGCCTGGTTTCGATGACTTATTGGGAAGTAAGGTTTCTGGCTTCTTTCGTCGCCGTCCGCTTGCCATCCTGGGCGTGGGGCTTGCGGATTCGGATGAATTTGATTAGCATGGCAAATTTGGGTAGTTTTGCGTAATCGAACCGGATTATTGACCTACGGGGTGATGATTCATCGGATAGGAATTCTTCTGGGAACTATAGACACTGCCGGTTCTAGCTGTAGTTTTACCGATTATGAGGTAAGATCGTTGGTACCACTGATATTGGACGACAATGGGCATTTTCGGTCAATTTATCCGAAACAGATAATTTGGATAACAGTTAAAATCGACGTATTTAACGATGAAAGCAGTTAATCTATTGCGCATATTGCACCTTTTTTTATAATCCATTTATTTGTCAAGGCTCAAATGCGTTAGCTTTGCGGAGCCGAATATTTTTTACATGATTGTGTATGAATATCATTTTCTTACAACTAATGTTAGTAGAACGGGGGCCGATTACTCGCGGTTTACTCGAGATTAGGGATTACATTTATTGATCATTTGGAGGGAGGACAAGGGAAAGCATTTTGAAATAATTTAAAACTTAAACGTAAAGGATGACTAAAACACAAAACATTAAACACATACATCAACAGCTTTAAGAAAGTCGTAAATAAGCTTCATAAAGTCGATATCACGGCAAGCCAAGACGTCTCTAATTGGCTTAGAGGGTTGTTTTCCTCGGACCCTAAGGGAATCACACAGAACGGATCTCGCCTAGGTACATAAGTTGCTGTCGGCGAGCGTAATACGGAAGAGGTGGGCGTTTAACGAACAGTGATCGGACATGAGCCTGGACATTACACGAATAAAATCTCGACTCATATCCAACCCTTTGAACCAGGGTTTGATCGACACCTGTGGGACAATAGAATGTAGCCATCTTCCCAGATCACCATCATTCCACTTTTGTTGCCAGTTGGCGAGGACTTGCTGACGAGAAATCGTGAAAAATTCGTGGTAGGCGATTTGTCGCTCGTAAATATCGCCTTCCATAGCGCCCACCTTGGCCAGCGAGTCCGCTTTCTCATTGCCCGGGATAGAGCAATGAGAAGGGACCCATACCAAGGTGATGATATGCGAGCTGTTTGATAAAGCACTCAATGACGATCGTATTTCCTGGAGGAAATACGCCGAGTGCTTCATCGGCCTCATTGAACGCATAGCCTCCAGGGAGCTTAGGCTATCCGTAAAAATGAAATAATGGTCAGGTGGAAGTGAGGCAATACGCTCTAACGTGTACGATATAGCTGCTAGTTCAGCAACGTATACCGAACACGGCTTTTGAAGCTTGTATGAGGCGCTATGAAGATCGTGGAATACTCCAAAACCAGTGGACGCATTTATCACCGACCCATCTGTGAAAAATCTCTTCTCGGTGGGGACGTGGTGGTATTTGTTCGCAAAAATAGTTGGGACAATCAGGGAACGGTGAGGCTCTGGGATTCCTTGAATCTCCTGCCTCATTGTGAGATCGAATCTCACGGAAGAACCACTGAAATGATGGGAGACAGCGCGATTTCGGTTGAACGAGGAGGGGCCGATGTCCAGAGTCATGTACTCGTAGTACAAGCTCATGAATCGTGTTTGAGGATTCCGCTCTAGCAGCTTCTCAAAGTTTTCGATCACCAGCGGGTTCATGACTTCACAGCGGATGAGGAACCGGAACGATAAATCCGCAAAACGATTAGTTAAGGGGAGGACGCCCGCAAGAACTTCAAGACTCATGGTATGCGTCGATTGCATACAACCTAGCGCGATTCGAATGCAACGACATTGAATCCTTTGGAGCTTCAATATGTGCGTCCCCGCCGCCGATTGAAAGCAAAAGCTACCGTACTCCAAAATCGAGAGTCTTATCAGATCTTCCGGATGGGCTCCCGATGAAGTGCCGGTAATGGAACGAAGGAAATTGATTCGCTGTTGGCATCTCTGCCTCAGATACGCTATGTGTTTTCCCCAAGTGCACTTGGAATCGAACCAGACACCTAAATACTTAAACGACATGCTGTGAGTTATTTTTCTACCCACAAGTTGAAGCTGAAACTGTGCTGGATAAAGCTTCCTAGAAAAATCAACCATCTCTGTTTTCTCCGGAGAGAATTCGATACCCAGATTCATTGCCCAAGTAGACAAATTATCCAAGGTATCTTACAATGGTACTTGCAGGTCCGGTGCTGTTGGTCCAACCATGGAAACCACGCCGTCATCTGCAAGCTGCCTTAGCGTGCAATTTTCGGCCAGACATTCATCAATGTCTTTGACATAGAAATTGTACAGGAGGGGACTTAAACATGAGCCTTGTGAAAGACCCATGTAGCTGATTCGTGCAATTTCCGAGTTGCCATGAGAGAAGCTCATTCGTTTCTCGGACAACAAATTAAACAGGAAATTGTTGATAATCGGAGAAATCCCACTCGCATGGAGTTTGTCCGAAAGGATGTCGATGCAAACAGAATCAAGCGCCCCTTTAATGTCCAAGAAAACTGAACCCATCTGCTGTTTTTCAGCATAGGCTAATTGGATTTCAGTTGAAAGTAACGCAAGGCAGTCGTTCGTCCCTTTGCCACTACGGAATCCAAATTGCGTATCTGAGAGTAAGCCATTTGCCTCGACCCACTTGTCCAGACGAAGAAGAATCATTTTTTCTAACAGCTTCCGAATACACGACAGCATCGCGATGGGACGGTACGAATTATGATCCGACGCGGGTTTACCGGGCTTCTGGATGGCGATAACTCTCACTTGCCTCCAATCATCCGGAACAACGTTGAGCTCAAGGAATCGATTGAACAAGTTCAACAATCGCCTCTTTGTGACTTCTGGGAGGTTCTTGAGCAGGTTGAACTTGATTCGATCAATTCCCGGAGCCGAGTTATTGCATGAATGAAGAGCAATTGAGAATTCTACCATCGAAAACGGGGAGTCCATGTCATCGTTTTCCAGCGGCGGATCGCGAGTGTTGCATCGAACCGGAACCGAATCGGGACAAACCTTACGCGCGAAGTCGAAAATCCACTTGTTAAGCCTGGTACGCAGCTGAAAAGTAATGACGTTTTTATGTGCTACCGGATAGGACACGGAATGCAAAAGAAATTACTTTTCCTCAGCATTTCTTGACCCAGTACGCAGTTCAAAAGAATCGAATCGATTACATTAGTATCGTGATCGACATGAAGGTGGCGCATTCTGAATGCAATTTCACTTTCCTTGCGGAATAATGGTCTGATCAATTATTCCGTTAGGTAATGTTGGCGTTTATTGCAAAACTGATGTTTTGGATGCATTTAAACAACATAAACACTAATAAGTGTTTATTTTACAATTTGACGACATCTCCCTATAATCTCAAAATTTAGCAGACTATAACTGTCAAATTTTCTTTTGGGAAAAATCCTCAAAAATTACTTTTCCGTTTTCTTTTCAGCTGCGTACCAGGCTTTAGAGTAACATTTTGCACCTTCATAGACTCCTGAGCTGAAATTATTTTCTCAGTCAAGATCCCTCACCTCAATGACGTTTATATAAGGTCCGGGCCAAAGGGCTGATTGGTGTTAGTGAAATGTGCAAATGTTTAGTGGTGTTCGTATTTTATTGCAATGTTTATCTTTTTACACGAAACAGCTGTGGGCAGTGACGTATTTCTATCTGTTCTCAGTATGTTGGCAGTGACGTATTTCTATCTGTTCGGAGATGTTCAGCAATGTTTACAACATTTTTGTTTCTAACACCAGCAAGCTACCTGTTGGCCCAGACCTTATATAAATGTCATTGCCCTCACCTCACCCACAGGCGTGCATGCTTTGATCGTTTTTCTTGATTTGTTTTGATTATTTTCCACTTATGCGCTTGTCAGATTGTATTCAATTGTTTTGTTCCACTGCTTTCCTATCGGCTTCATTCCGGAATAAATAGCCTGGGAAAAAGTTTATTGTAGGTGTGGTGTGGAATAATTAATCAAACGATTGGGGGGCGACCCCGGCGTAGTGGTTAGCATTCATACCTCTCACGCCAAAGTCACGAGTTCAAATCTCACCCCCCGGACAAGTCACGAATGACCCAAGAGCGTTAAAGTGAATATAATTCAAAAAAAAAAAAAAAAAAAATCAAACGATTTTCTCAATTGCAAAGATTGCAAGAGTATGGAGAAAAACCAAAAACGCCGTCGCTTGGAAGCTTCGGAAAATCCGGAAACAGAAAATCTGTCGCGTCTTTCCAACCCCGATGACGAGATGGAATATCCCGAAGATGGCCAAGGAGGAGAAGAACGCTTGATCTCTGATTGATGACCCGGTCGTGATTGTAGATTCTGAGTTGAATTTAACCGGTGAAAATCGTGGCTGCGCTCAATCTATGCCGCCGAGTGGCTTGTATGGTTGTTGGCTGCTGGTATCGGTTCGTGAGTTTAAGGGTAGGAGTTCAGGAAAAGATGCAGGTAAATTGGGAGTTTCAGGAGACTCTCCCGCGGAGTTTGTGAAAAACTGTTGGTTGTTGTCCCAACAGTTTCTCAAACGTGAGATTGTCTTCGTCTGCGATGGAAATGGTGTTGCCCAGCCGTCATGGTGCACACAAAGGCAACCGGATGAAGAAGATTTCAGTCGTTTCACATTATTTAACGATAAGTCTTGTCACAGGTCACATACCGTTGACAAAATCACAGCAACAATTTTGCAAAACTGGAAGAACAAAGAGATTCATCTTCTCTTGCACGTGTACTCTCTTTCCTTAAATAACAAGGCATTCCATAAGGTGGTGAAGGACACTCTTTAAGAACCCGAGGAACGCGATAGAGCTGGTGCTGCGTCCAACAGATCTGTTGGACTATTAGCTGAAAAGTTACGTCAAACGCACGGGGATCATTGGCAAGCAGTGGATGTTGCATGGATGATGTAGGCTAATGCCAGACCCTTGTCTCCACGAAAGCCTGATAAACGAAGGACCTCCAGCGCACTTGGTGAAGCTTTTCACAGCCAAAGAGCTCCCGCGATTGAGGCAAATTCGCAGCGTTGCAATGAATTCTAGAACCATCAAGAATCCAAACAGAATGGAACCCAGGAATGCTCTTTGGATAAGTAAAAAAAAAACTTTTGGTAGGAAATGGGGGCTAAAATCTAAAATGATCCACTGGATTTATTTGACGATTGTAAGACCCAGGTGGCCTAAAACCAATGAAAAATCAGCTCAGAAGAAGCTGGGGAGCCACTCTCTCAATAATTGGTGCAATGATCAGTACACCAAGTATGGCACTAGATGCTCTGCTTTATCTGCTTCCGTCGCATCAATTTATTCAATTAGAAGCCGAAAGGAGTGCATTAAGGATCCGACGGTCACAGAATTTTCTTAAAGGTGATATTAGAGGACATATGAGCATCTTAAAAATTTTCAATATTTGATTCTCTTGTGATACAAAATGAAGATCGGATGAAGAAAAAAATATCACTTCGATCGTCTTTACAATGTAACAGATGCGGATCGCGATTTGTGGGACAATGGGGGACCAAACATTCGTCCAGAATCAATTGTCTTTTATACAGATGGCTCTAGATTGGATAATCGTGTACGAGCAGGGGTAACAGGTCCAGGAATAAATATCAATATCTATAGGCTACTGGACTACCGTGTTCCAAGCAGAATTTCAAGCAATTCTTGAATGTTCTTAAATTTGCTTGCGTAGAAATTATAGACATTCGAATATCTGCATTTTATCTGATAGCCAAGCAGCACTAAATGCTTTGAAATCAGCCACATGTAATTCTAAACTTGTATGGGAATGTGCAATGTCACTCCAAAAATTGACCTGCCAAAACCAAGTGAACCTATTTTGGGTTCCTGGTCACTGCGGAATTCAAGGGAATGAGAAAGCCGACATACTAGCTAGGCTTGGATCATCTCAACAATTTATAGGACCAGAACCATTCTGTGGAGTTTCTACTTGCTCTCTTAGAATGGAGTTCAAGAAATGGGAAAAAATGAAAGTGGAGACCAATTTTAACAACACTCTCATTGCTAGGCAGTCGAAACGGTTTATTAATCCGAGCATTTAAATGACTAGCAAAATTCTTGAACTATCAAAGAAAGATCTCAGTATGTACACTGGTTTAATAACAGGAAAATTTCAAGAGGACATGTGTCGATTATATGGCATAGAAAAAGAAGACTCTGAACACCTGCTATGCTCTTGTACAGCAATCTTCAATAACACGCGGATATTTCTGGATAAGGGGCTGACAGAACCCTTTGATATTTGGAATTCAGTTCCCAGCCAAGTAGTGCAATTCATTCGAAATGTAATACCTGACTGGGAAAATACTTTCAGTCAGCCTATGCCGGTCGCTTCATAAAATGGTGATACGACTACTGGTCGCAGTAGTGCTCAGAATACCTAACACGGAAAAATAAACGCAGGGTAACACTGAACCGTTCCGGATTCCAAAGAAAGTTTTCTACAGCATTCGAAAATTTTTGCTCTGTTATAAGTCCCATCTGTCGATAATGCTTCAGTTAACCCTTCTTGTCCAATGAAGCATAACTGTGACATTCTGGGTTTTGTGACAAACTCATCCCTACAAATCAAACGTTCACCTCTTACTCCGTATCCTCTAGATCTAAGCATTGACCTATTATCAAAACTAACTTCATCCAGGAAGATTAAATATTGATAATCCCATTTGATTTCACTCATTTCTTAGGCAAACCGGACGACGTCTTCGCTACGTATTTGAATAGCTCGTCCCTTGAGTGCTTTTCAGCCTAAGCCCTTCCTGGCGAAGGATTCGACAAATTGATGATGCAGAAGTGGCGATCCGGAACGTGTCTTCAAACAACCGCTTTGCTTCGTCCAGTTAAATAGTCGGTTTGCAGCGATACAATTCAACCAGCTATGTCCGCTTACCTGCACCAAATTTTGTCACGTCGCGTTCTGAAACGTGGAAATCCATTTGGAAATGGTTGACTTATGCTTCCGATAGATGATTGCAAACTAAGCTTTGGATAGACCAAGGATAAAGTATCCGTAAAGCGCATGATATGCGTTTTAAAACACTCTTTAGTGATATTAAAATCATATTGTTCACAGACAGAACTAAAAGCTCTAAGGCAGGAACTTAAAAGACTATTGAACCCATAACTTTTGCTGTGTCCGGGAATGACGATGAGAGTGGGATACCGTAGTTGACGATGAGGCGCGCTGAGTGTAACTTGTTCATCAAGATCATCAAGAGATCCCGATCATAGTGCTGTACTGCAGCATGCAGTACAGCACTATGTACAAGCGATTCCAGGGCTTTTCCCAGACAGCAGAGAATTGAGATTCCACGATAATTTTCTACGTTGTTTGAACTGCCAGATTGGTGAATGTGCACCATTGACGCTGTTTTCCACAAACTTGGAAACGTTTTCTCCTGCAGCGAACGATTGGACAAAAGTGTCAAAGACACAGCCAGTGACACAACGCAATTCTTTACCAATAATGGCGACAAACCATCTACCCCTGCTTCTTTCAAAGAATCCAACTTTACCAGTGCTGAGTCGATGTTATAATAAGAGTCCCGCCAAGAGAAAAAGTCGCGAACAAGCAGCACTGTTTGTGATTTATTTTTTGTCGGAGTAAACGGCAACCAGATTTTTTGCGCTAGCATCGGATGACTTTGATTCAGAAGTGAAAAATTTCATGTCGATAACGAAGCAGCTTCTGGGTGACAAAAACCATTAAAGATCCTGAAAAATGTTCACGCAAGTGCTTGGTATAACTTATAAATACCACAATGTAATAAATAAAGCGTTTTTCATCTAAAATTACTAAAATATTGTCATCTGTGGGAATAATAATGTTTATTTACTTTGCTTGTTTGGTACTCCGCTTGACAGTTCGATTGGTACTTCTGGCTTCACTCTTGGCGGGACTCTTATTATAACATTGACTCTGTACCAGCGCATTAAGGACTTCATCATAGGAGAATATGAAGAGTGGTAGGTGAATGTCATAGGATGGCACCTTTTGGAAGCAGCCCGAGCGATGTTCAGGTGAAGTTGAACAGAACACGCTCTGAAGAAAGTCGACTTGCTAATCGGATCCGAATAAAGATTAGCAACCTCGTCAGGTGTCTTCGCCATAGAATCACCGTAGAAGACGTTGTTTGGCAAACGGTTGTTAGTTCTTTGAGCCCTATGGGGTGTTTACACTTATGCTATTTCACTAGCGCTAATGAGCCAGCTGCTAGCTAAAAGCTCACCAGCATAATGGCTTCAGCGACTACCAGCATGAGATTTCAGGAGCAACTGAAATTTGTGCTAGTGGGCTAGTACACTAGCGCTAGGAAATCCACACAGATGTAAACGCCCCATTAACGTGCCAGAACATGGATGGGATTTGCTTCAGATTTGGTACAGTTGGTAGCTTGAAGTAAGTTGCTTGTTGAAGGCCAATTCGATGATGCGAAGCGAGTCTCGGTTCTCGTTAGATTTGTCAGCGAAAAACCGGCGTGCTTTTCTCAGTTTGTTGCGCAGGGCACACAGTCAGCCGTCCACCAAGGTTTCCTGTTAACAATGCTTGAGACGTGACGACTACGAGGAACATTTGCATGACGTATTTCGTTAAGCTTGTCATAGAACAGGATAACATTTGCATCAACAGAGTGTTCGCTCAAGAATGACTCCCAATCGACAGATGGAAAAGCGTCGCCAAGTGCAGCAAAATCCAAGTCGATAGCATCCGGATGAGGTTCTATTTGATGGAAGGCGCAACTGTGCAGATCGACTAGAACGATGGATGATGATCGTCGATGGGCATGATCGGGACCGGTGGTTGGGATCTTTCAATTTCATCTGGAACATTTGTGAATGCTAGATCGAGTAGTCCGCCGTTCGGGTTTGAATAGGAATTCATTTGCACTAAGCTAGAAGCATTCGATGTTAGATATCCATTTACTTCTTCGTCTAAACACCACTGAAGTTGAGGGAGGTTATAGTCACCGAAAATAAGAATGACGTCATTATCCGATGAGCAGTCAGACACATTTTGGACAGCTGAAGCGTGAGTCAAGTACAACCCTGCATCGGAATTCGGGCAAAGATAAATGCCAAAGATGTTCAGCGATCGTTCGGGAAATATCACACGAACAGCAATATGTTCGAGTTGCCTATAATCGACCAAGGAAACCTACAGGAACGTACATTGCAGCCTAGTATTCACAGTTACTAGGACCCCACCTTCTCTCGTGTTCTTACTAGTAGTTTTACTACGATCACATCGGAATTTAGAATAGTCCGAGGTCAGTTCCGCGCTACTTATATCGAATCGGAGCCGCGTTTATGTAAAAACTACAATATCGTAATCACAGCTTGATAAACTTAAGTTCAAAGCAGTGGTCGAAGGTCCCTCGCATTCTGGTAGTAGATTGACCGCAGACGATGTCCTGGTTCAGCTGTGCCGTTGTTGCTATTGATCGCGTGATGATTGGATACAGCGCTAGAACCGGAAAACTGATCAGGAGTTGGAAGCATCAATCGCACACAGGGCCAGGACGACTGATGCACGGCGACGGGAAAAGCTCGAATGTGGTGGGGAGATTAGGGGCTTCCATGAGCACACTGAGTTGATATGCTCGCCAAAGATCTGAAACCGTGGAGTGAATCAGGAGTTGATCTGGTCGGAAATGAATAGTACTTGCCTATAGCATCGGGTTGGAAGATCACTTCTCCAGGGCCGGCACGACTGTTGAACGACGACAGAAATGGCACGACTGTGGCGAGAGGATCAGTGCCTTGCATAGTGCGAACATCTAGCGTCCCAGAGCAGCTAACTGTTGCGTTGAAGAGAGAGTTGTTGTTTCGATTCGTTCCACAGGACTTATTTCGATGATATTGTAAGACGAAGATTTATCGGAGATGCGTCGTTTTTTGGCTGGAATCTTCGAACGTTTACTCCATCATGCCAGTAGAGTGAATCACCTCCAACTGAATCCAAGTCCGGTGACACTGACACTTTGAAGGCAACAAAGGTTAGCTCGCTGAGTTGTTTTCCCTTCGATACCAGCTTGGCGCATTTAACTGTGGAGTTTTGTACGTTGAAGGTGTCACGAAGGTATTCCAGAACATCTTCCGTGGAAAGGGGTAATGTAGACCGAATACAGTTCTTCCGGAGGATCGGTGTTGTTCTGTTGATGGCAACGTTCGTTTCTATTCACGACCCTTAGGTGGCTCGATGTGCGATGTCGTTGGGATGACTGATGCTCCAGAGCCACTCGCCTGCGCAGCTCCAGCCGCGATGGTAGCAATGTCGTTACTGGTGGTGGCAGTGTTGGCAAACCAGAAATCAATTGATATTTTTCCGCCCTCATGCGCTCGCAATATCACGCGTGATATTGGAACAAAATATCATGCTTGATATTGATTTTACAAGCTCCTTTGATATCGCGAGACTATTCACAATGTGCAAAAATCAAGCTGAGAGTTGACTCGACACAAAAATGATTCCGTTGCACATCGTTTTCTTAGAAAGAGAAAGCATAGTTTGCTATCTCTTTTTAATCTTCACCGATGGCAGACGCGAAGGGACTGCTGTAAAGCGAAAATCATTAAACTCAATCTCACCACAGTTTGGTGAGATTTGCAGTTGGTGAGTTTTGTTAGCTTGATATTCTGAGCTGTGATGTCACAGCTTGCAAAATCAACCGTAATAGTTTGCTTGTTGATTTTTGTCTACGAAAATCAATCGTGATCTTGGGCGTTGGTGAGATTTGATTTTTTGATATTTTCACAACACTGGGAGGTGGTGATCGTAGCTGTAGACATGACAACGGAACAGGTGGATGATGCACCTGATGCCATTGCAACGGATGTAGTGCTAACGTTGGGTCTGCTGGCGGTACTGGCAGTAATAACATTAGCGATGGTCGTTGTGGTGGTAGTTAAGGCTGCAGCTCGACTGGCAACAGGAGTGGTTACCGGGGTCGTTGGCTTATCATGATCACCGAAAATGTTCCCAAAATTATAGTGCAGCGAGCTATCAAGATTCATCCGATCTATGCCGAGGAGAAAGTCTGTAGGAGTATTCATTGATGTTCTGGACGACAGCTGATGTAGTCTTGCATCCACGTTCGATTCCCTTCTCATGTAGATGTCCAATTCGAAGATCCATGCAGTCCACTCTGATCATGAGACCACGAAATGCGTTTAGTCTGTGAGATTCACGATCCATGACTATTGGATTAAAATTAACCCTACATGCATCACAGAACCAAAGTAGTCCAACGTTTGACGACCAAGCCTTGAAGTTTGTAACGTTTGTAACCAGCACAATTTACGTGAAGCAGTCTGTTGCAGGCTCCGCTGCAGAGCACATACTTGTCGTTGTCATCAATTGGCTCCGCGCAATTCTTTCATTTTGATTGAAACCTCTGCAGCTGATGTTCCAAAGTTGTCCAAAAATACGGTGATAACCACCCGAGCAAAGTCGATTAACAAACTGAAAGCAAATCGATATTAAAGTTTGCAGTTCCTATCACAATGAAAACTTATTTTGATTTGAATTGTCACGACATTAGTCTGATATCATATTGTGCTTCCATTATGAAGTAAAGACTTTTTAAATGAAAGCAACTTCACTTGAAGTTCTGCTGTTAACGTCTTGTTTAAAATTTAATGTAAGCTCATCTGTCGTTGAACTAACGATTATTGTTTATTTGTTTTGTTTAACACATTTTAGAACATTCGTTACTTGCCCGTGGTTAGATTTGAGCTTAAGCCTTTCAACGTGAGAAGCATGGATGCTAACGATTTACGCCAGGTCCGTATTCAGTTAAACATTATGAATGCAAAATCAGAAATCAAAGTGATTTCTTTGAAAGCAAGATTAGTTTTCCGTTTGATTCAACAGTGTACAATTTTGCTCTCATTTCTGGTTAACACAGCAGTTAAGTCAACCAAAATGAGATCAACTGGAGTATTCAAAATAAGTTACATCATAACAACAAATTTTGATTTCAATTTGATCTCCAACTTTGCTCGGGCAGTTACCACTTCCCTGACGTCGGTAGCATTGGTACTCAGTCAAAAACAATTTTATTCGACAGAATTGTTCAAAACGGGTCGAAAACGTTGTTACAACGCTCCAAACTTCTCAGGTGATTGTGACTATTGTCGGTCGCCTCATTTTCTTTGGTTCTATTATCGGTAACTCGAAATCTGTCGTATTTTGTAGTGCGTATGTTTCATTTGAAGAAAACCTGACTTAACAGGTTTGTTTCTTCGTAAAATTGTAAGCAGACTGAAGCTGAAAGACTAAATAATCGGTTAAATACATTCAGCGAAGTGTTTTGGTGTTTTGGCGAAATTAACGTTTAAATTTTAGTTGTCGAAAACAGCCAATGGGTGCCGAAGCCATAATTTACCCTACATAATAACAGTTCTAAAAATTTAACAAAAGCTGTTGTTCTACGACTTTTGTAGATTTTTAATTATCCAAAGGTTTTAACATTTCAAAAATCTGCATTTTTCAAAAGCTTTATTATAAAAATATTTCAAAAACATTGAACAAGGATATTTTGAGTAATTTAAGTTTTTGTCAGTTTTTTTTTTTAAATTTCTCAGTGGTGGCAAGTTTCCATGAAGAACATTTTATAAAATAAATCGAACTAGCAGTGAGAAATGACTAAGAGTATTTTAAATTTCTACTGATATCACATAATGGAAAACGGAAACGGAAAGAATTGTCATGTCATGTACTCGGAAGTAGTCGAAATTCCTCGGTCCAAACAGTGCATGCAAATGATTCATCGTAAAAACTTAACTCCTTACATCAAATTAACTCAATGTGTCACCAGTCTTTGGTATCAGCGAACTCTTCCGAGAATAAAATACCGTTGGCCCTCGCTTTTTATCAATGATGGGTTTACTACGAAAGTAGTTTAGAATTTCGCACTAATCCCAAATGATACGTGCGCCTGATTAGAGCGCCCTCGGTCGTGGACAAGTTTATACACCATCCGCAAAGACATAAACCTCAATTCCACTCAATCAGACTCAATTTGATAGCTCACGAGGCCCGGGTTCCGTTGAACTTTTATTCCTTCCATGTGTCTTTAGTTTACCGGTGACGTCTTTCGTTTGTGTGACATTTGTCGTTCGATCGACCGCGATCTTTGCTGATGGATAAGTAGGCACGTGTTCGCCCTCCTATTTTGACAAGTGATTACGCCCGCGTCGTGTCAATTTCTCGGTGATTGAACCGAGTGACGTCACCACTGGAATTGTGTGTCAACTTTGTTTGACAACTCGCGCGGATTGCTTAGCTCGTCAAATTTGCACAGTCCCTCTATTAGACACATGCCAGCAATCCGACGTGCACCCAACCGGGTGAAGCCGCTTCATGCATCGATGACGGCGGCGGTGGCAGCTTACTTTAATGGGATTATTATTTAATATTATCAATAAACAATGTAATAACAAAAACGGTAAACAAACACACAGGCTCTCAAACGTGCACGCGAAATGACGATCCCGTCTCATCGATCGTCTTCCCGTATTCCCATTGGTAGCCATACGTGGGTAGGTGTGTTTGTCTGTGGCATCCTGCGCGTGTATTTTATCGCCGGGGCGCATGGCAGTCGGAAATTAGCACAGCTCGATTGTGACAGTTGATTGGCACTTAGAAATTCGAAAAATTTAAATCCCTGATAAATTTAATCTTTTCCTTAACTTTAACTGGCAACGAAAATTTTTGGGAAGTTCAAGTGGATATGCAGGCGACTTCAAGTAAAAGATCAAAGATCTTCAACCAATTCAAACCTCTTCGAAGTAGGATTTTCCTTCAGTTGTTTTCCAACTATTCCCACGATGAATGACCCCTCGGATCATCTAGAAGAGCCACGTTGGAATTCCTTTCAGCCATCGTGGTGAACTTATATTTTAGTAGAAAAATAATACAGTCAACTTTTCACAATCCTACCTATATACCGTAAACCGGTTTCGAGTAACTGAACTATTTCTGACCAATTCCGGGGTCCCATCGAGTGATTCTCCATTAGTTGTGTTGTAACTAGGTAACTTGATATGAATCGTCAAGTCGATGGTCCGTTCAATATCGCGTTGTACAGAGTTGACTGTATTTACTGTTTACGCTTTTCCTATCCCCGTATCCCATGTAGGAAAACGGTTCGAAGCAAACGCACAGAATGGGGCAAGGGGTGATACGCAAGGGGTCGAACAATTTGCAAACACTAATGAAAATTGGCGCCATCATTATCGTTTCGCTCATAATTCCTCTCCCGGACGACGATCGCGGACGATTAATTCCTCCAATACCTACTTCTAACGATTTGTTTTCGCTCGTATCGGCTTTCCTCCGCCGCTGCTGGCCATTAATAACTGCGATGGTGCTTGACGAGTTGTCTTTATTGGTAAATCATCGTTTGCCTGTATAGCAGGTTCCCCTTCGGTCTGGAGACGCTAGCGGAGAACGACAAATGCGACGACGACGGCGATGATGGAAGAGACTTTTTTTTACCGACCGATCGTTATCGATCGAGTTAAATGAATGCGTTATTTGCCTCTAATGAAGCCATTTTATTTTTATATGCAATCTTCGATTGATTGCGCTTGGTTGTTAGAATGTTGCAGCTATTCAAATGCCGCCGATGACAGGCAAGTGTTAATTTGGATTTTATTGTTCTAATCTTAACTTGCAGATCTCGGAATGTACGGCCAAGGGTGGCGAGTGTGATGAGAGCAAGGGTCGTCCGGTGTGCGGTACTGACAATCAAACTTACCCGACCAGGTGCCATCTGATCCGGGCGCAGTGCAGTGGACATCAGGTTAGCCTGAAACATCGGGGGACTTGTAAAGGTGAGTGGTTTTGTTTGATGTCCTTTACACTTCTTTTTCTATTACGGGCTTCTGGGGTAAGCACCCCCGGGGCAAATTATTATACAGGGCTGTTACAACAGGCGCGGATTTCGTGATTTTCGCGGATTTGTAGCGGATATAAACTTTCAGTCGAGAAAATCACGAAATCGTTTAATGATGTCGCGAAAATCGCGATGAGACTGATGTGCTATCTCGAAGAGAGTCCGATGGCAATTCAATTTGGTAGCGTGGTCAGTTAGTTGATATCTCCTAGCAGAGGTCGAGTGTATTGATTACATGGTCACGGTGAAGGTCGGCACGGCACGGTTTTCGGGTGGAATTCCGTCGAGAACAGCTTCATCATTTGAGGCCCACTTACGTAGCTGGAAACCACCTTTTGCTAGGAGTCCTTCTGGCTGGTTTCGCAGCTCGATTACTTCCGCTGCGGTTTTGCTGCTGGAAAAGGGATAGTCCACGTAGAAATCTTTCTGCTGAACTGTAGCTGCTAAAGGGAAATTAGGTCTGGAGAAGGCTTCCAGACGATGAGCTGGACTGACGTGTCTCGAGGATCGATAAGAGCTTGGCGATACATCATTTTAACGTCTGCGACTATCATGACTTGGTGCTTCCGGGAACGCATTGTGATTGACCGTATGTCTACTTGAACGGTTGGCCCAACCATAAGTGCATCGTTCAATGATGGCCCTGTAGGAGTCTTGCACGAGGCGTAGAAGACGACCCGTAGTTTCGTAGTTGTGCTGTCTTCGCGAAGCACCGCATGATGTGGAAGATAAAAGCGTTTGACGTTTGGCTCTTCGTAGTCGTGTATCCGCTCCACATGATCAAGGTCGACGAACTCGTCTATAAATGCCTTGTACTGCTGGCGTAGATCAGGACTCCGGACTAGACGACTTAGTAGGAGATGAAACTTACGGACAGCAGTCTGACGGTTATCCGTAAGTTGCTCAAGGACGGCTTCCTTGAAAGGTAAGCGAACTACGTATCGGCCCTCCGGGATACGCGACACGGTTTGATAAAAATGCTGCTCGCAGGCTTGCTCTTCAACGGAGTAGGTGGAAGGTGAACTGTCCTCCTCGATTTTCTAAAACCTTTCCATGAGATGATGGTAGCAACGGTGGATTTTCCTGACAGTACCCAGCCAAATACCGAGTTTACCAGCACCGGAAGATGGTCGCCGAGAGGAATTTGGCCCGGAACTCGGAACAACTCGAAGAATATCAAACAAATGCGGTTGATATTGCAAGCTGTGATATCGCAGCTCGAAATAACAAGCTAACAAAACTCACCAGCTGCAAGTCTCACCAAACTGTGGTGAGATTGAGTTTCATGATTTTTGCTTCACACCCGAACGCAATCGAAGCTTCCATAACGGCTGACAACAGTCGCTTCGTGTCTGCCATCGGTGAAGAGAAAAACAGAGAAAGCATATGGACATCTGTCAAAAGTAGCTCCAATCGAACCGTCAAAATGCACCGCTTTGCTCGATTGGAACAGCTTTTTTCAGTTTTGTGGTGACAGTCGTCCATACTTTAACTAGAGGGCTTTAATTATAATACCTTCTCTTGCTAAGACGACGAGGTGCAACGGGATCATTTTTTCGTCGAGTCAACTCTCAGCTTCAACTTTACACGTTGTGAATAGTCTCGCAATATCAAAGGAGCTTGTAAAACCAATGTCAAGCATGATATTTGCTCCAATATCACGCGTGATAGTGAGAGCGTATGAGAGCTGAAAAATATCAATTTGGCATTCACATACGTAAAACATTAACGGGGCTATGTAATTTCATCGAATTTCAATAATGATTTCTATCAAGTACGAAACAAATTAACTACAGCCATCATCTGGCCACAGACAAACAGACATAACACATTGAGTACACTGTGATGGGCAGTACGCTGAACTGATGGCGATAGTGTATAAACGACAAACGCAAGGCAAATGACTACGCGCGCCACAGGTGGTGGTACTACCAACTACGATACATTTAAATTGACCTTTAAATTCGTGTTCGATTAGCAACTTACGAGTGTTATGTCTGTAATCTGGCTATTTCTGCAGCATTCCGAGTCACCTTGCTAGTCTTCTTCAACTTCCGCGTGACAATTTCCGGCGTTGCACAGGTCATTTTATCAATTTATTCTAGATATTGTAAACATCGTTTGTACAACGCTCCTTAGATCTATCCCGTGTAAAAGCGGATGTTGGCAGTGAACGATTGAGGGCAAAATCAATCCAACAAGGATCTTACAGATGTTGTTAGCAATGCCATTTTTGATTAACTTTTTAAAAATCCCAATTTTTTTTTTAATAATTCCAGACGTCTGCCTCGCATCCCGAACGTACGCCCTCCAGCATCGGTCCAACTCTCCGTACGGGGTGAAATTTGTGCCCCGCTGCCGGGAGGACGGAACCTACGCCCCGGTCCAGTGCTTGGAAAGCGTCGGCTGCTGGTGCGTCAATAGCCAAGGCAAACCACTGCCCAACACGACGGTCCAGCACGGGAAACCGGTTTGCGTGAAGAAGGGCAAATCGAACCAGCGGCGATCCTCGCCGAGAAATCCGGTTAGAAACAAACGCAGTAAGTATCATTTGTTTATACCCCGTGGCCTAATCCTACCAGATTGATAACACGACGGCATTCCGGCAGTTCGCAGGTTCAAAATATTTATCGATCCGATAATTTATGGCGCTCTCTGCATTTTTTGTTTAGCACGCGCTCGCGGTTCGATTCGATTGGTTTTTTACGAGCTTCATCATTTTCGCCTTAAGTGAGTGGCTTTTTAACACTTTATTATCGCGCTCTGCCATCTGACCAAAAATCGGGCTTCTGGCCATGTTGGGGGAATACTGCACACTCACAGGGATTAAAAATAAGCCACGCGGGAAACCGGTTCAGCTCTCAACACTTGTCAACTTCTTACGACTCACGGCCTTTTCTCCATCGACAGGCTGTTCCCGCATGGACCGGGCCGTGTTCAACCGTAATTTGCTGAAACTGTTCGAGAACGAGCACATTCGGGTGCAGCAGAACGTGAAAGGCGGATTAACGGCTTCCTCCGGTGGCAGCGGTGGCGTCAGCGAGAAAACCGTCCTGGATTGGAAGTTTGCCTCGATCGATGGCAACCGGAATGGCATGCTGGACAAGACCGAGTACCGGGAGCTGAAGCGACTGATCAAGAAAGTGAGGTTTCTGAGTGACGTTTGTTTGGTGGGAAGAAGTGATCGAATAATGTCTGCTTTTGTTTTTGTTTTTTTCTACGGTAGGTTGTGAAACCCAAACGCTGTGGTAGGTCTTTTGGGAAGAGCTGTGACGCCGACCAGGATGAACGACTGTCGCGACTGGAGTGGGCCAACTGTTTCTCCAAAGACAATCTAACACGTAAGTTGAAGATGGTTGATTCCGTTTGAGGTCGTAAGTTTCCATCACTCGAAAGCATCATACTAATTCATGCATCATGAAAATTCCAATCCATCCCCCGAATGGTGTTTGAAAGTTCTAACAAATGTTGCAAATAGTGCGATCGAGTAGCAATTTTTTTTTCAATTTGATCATGATGACCTAAAACTTACCTTAATGTAGTTTGAGGTGGGTGGTACACTTAGTCCGTAAATCCATATATTTTTGAAAGTTTTTTTTTTATATCTATATTAAGGAGACTTTCTGCCCTGCGCTTGTTTGTCTCCGGTTTTTGAAAGTTGATAGCTAAGGCCATATATGATTTGAATAACACTTATTTTATGATGATGCTATAGTATCGTACCGTCAAGTAGCCAGTCACCGTCGGTACTCCATTCACCGTGTTTTTTTGTAAGTTCTATTACTCTTTCGAATACATATTTACATACCGGACATGAACGAAAGAGTTCTCTTTTGTTCGTGTTCGGTATAAATATAGTATTTCTTCTGCGTGTGCTCATTATTCTCGTACATATTAGTGCTGGGGCTCAGATTATACGGATATTTTTATTTTTAGATTTTATTAAATTTTGGCAATTAACAGATCTGCCATTCCACATCAGGTCACATGGGCACCTAAAAACCAATTTTTTGGCAAACATTTAGAACAGTAAAAAAGGAAACTGTTAAAGGGAGAATACATTTGAAATTTCACTATTCGGATAACCGGGTAGTTACTATCCGCCTGATAACCATCTCAATGTTTTCTCAACTTATTTTATTTCAATATTGGGCACTAGAAAGCATGAAATTCTGTATACTGAATATCAATTCAACGATATTTTATTTGTCTTAAGTAATTTTATTGAAAAAAAACTAAAGTATCCGGATAGTTGAAGTCCCAGCTCTAGTACATATGTGTTCTTGGGAATTCAATTGAGTAACTATTGAAACACAATTAAAATACTATTGATTTTAAACAAAACTTGTTGTTACGGATTCGAACATCTTTTCTTCTAGCACTTTAAAAAAAACTCATATTTGCATCTTAAAACATTGAAAAATTGGAAGGAAAGGTTTACAATGCAGGAACATCTGAATAGATCAAATAATGTCAGGGCACATCAACTAACGTCAGGAAAATTGCGGGAACTTTTAAAAAGTTCTGAGAAATTTAGGAAACTCTTGTGAATCTTACTGCATTTCAGAGATCTATAAGACAGTAGCAAAAACTTCAAAGATGCGCCTAATTTCAAACCGCTACATCTCGAAAACGGTGTGACTTAGCAAAACTTTACTCTGGTGCTATTTTATTGTAAATTTGATGTACTTTCATTATATAAAGTCGAAAAAGTAATTGGACCAAGTTTTGGATATTTTTCAAAAAATTTGAGTTTTTTTTTAAATCCTAACTTTTTTGTCCATCATTTCTTCAACTTGACCTATAGTGCAATAGGTGGTATTTTTTGTCCCCTAAACATATCAACAAATAAAAAAAACAACATTTTTTAAGAAAAAAATATTTTAAAGATTTTCATTGAAATTAAAAAAAAAAGTTGGAGAACTTTTTTAGAGTGCATATTTTTTTCAAATAGTCTCATCCATTGTCTGCAATATTGCCCAGCACACCAAACCGATTGAGCAAACAGTTTTTGAGTAAAATTTTTCTGAAGATAAGCTTGATATTTTTCTATATGCCCTTTTCAAAAATAAGGCTGGATTCAAAATGGTGATATAAAGATGCAAAATGGCATTGTCGGTCATAAGGAACGTTTCTGCAAAATTTCAACCTAATCAAAAAATACAAAAATAAACCGATTTGCGAATTCGTAGGGAATTGCTCTATAGACTCTTAAGGATCTCGAAGAATTAGTCATTTTGTTTTGGGTTCAGCTTCCAGGGGTTGGAATCTTCATCAGGGCTAGTTTTCATTTTAGATCGTAAAGCTTTTTGCACTCAATGAAGAAGGTCAATTCCAAGTACTGAAACGTCAACAGTTTTAAATTCAGTAGTTGGATATTGAACTATTGTAAAATGGGCATTTAGAAATTGGAGAATTGAAAATTGATTATTTAGAAATTGGAATGTATGAACTTCCTCAGTTGGAAATTGAACAATTTAAATTTGAACAGCACGAAATTGAATGGTTGGAAATCGCAAAGTTGGGAATTCAACAGTTTTAAATTTAGTAAATGGATATTGAATAATAGGAAAACGGGCATTTGGAAATTGGGCAATTGAAAATTGATCATTTAGAAATTGGAATATATGAACTTGCACAGTTGGAAATTGATCAATTGAAATTTGAACAGCATGAAATTGAACGGTTGTACATCGCAAAGTTGGAAATTCAACAGTTTTAAATTTAGTAGTTGGATATTGAACAATTGGAAAATGCGCATTTGGAAATTGGACAGCTAAACATTGATCATTTGAAAATTGAACAGTTTGAAATTGAAAATTATGAACTTGCACAGTTGGAAATTGGTCAATTGGAATTTGAACAGTATGGAATTGAACGGTTGGAAATCGCAAAGTTGGGAATTCAACAGTTTTAAATTTAGTAGTTGGATATTGAACAATTTTAAAATGGGCATTTGGATATTGGGCAATTGAAAATTGATCATTTAGAAATTGGAATATATGAACTTGCACAGTTTCAAATTGATCAATTGAAATTTGAACAGCATGAAATTGAACGGTTGTACATCGCAAAGTTGGAAATTCAACAGTTTTAAATTTAGTAGTTGGATATTGAACAATTGGAAAATGCGCATTTGGAAATTGGACAGCTAAACATTGATCATTTGAAAATTGAACAGTTTGAAATTGAAAATTATGAACTTGCACAGTTGGAAATTGGTCAATTGGAATTTGAACAGTATGAAATTGAACGGTTGGACATTGCAAAGTTGGGAATTCAACAGTTTTAAATTTAGTAGTTGGATATTGAACAATTTTAAAATGGGCATTTGGATATTGGGCAATTGAAAATTGATCATTTAGAAATTGGAATATATGAACTTGCACAGTTTCAAATTGATCAATTGAAATTTGAACAGCATGAAATTGAACGGTTGTACATCGCAAAGTTGGAAATTCAACAGTTTTAAATTTAGTAGTTGGATATTGAACAATTGGAAAATGCGCATTTGGAAATTGGACAGCTAAACATTGATCATTTGAAAATTGAACAGTTTGAAATTGAAAATTATGAACTTGCACAGTTGGAAATTGGTCAATTGGAATTTGAACAGTATGGAATTGAACGGTTGGAAATCGCAAAGTTGGGAATTCAACAGTTTTAAATTTAGTAGTTGGATATTGAACAATTTTAAAATGGGCATTTGGATATTGGGCAATTGAAAATTGATCATTTAGAAATTGGAATATATGAACTTGCACAGTTTCAAATTGATCAATTGAAATTTGAACAGCATGAAATTGAACGGTTGTACATCGCAAAGTTGGAAATTCAACAGTTTTAAATTTAGTAGTTGGATATTGAACAATTGGAAAATGCGCATTTGGAAATTGGACAGTTAAACATTGATCATTTGAAAATTGAACAGTTTGAAATTGAAAATTATGAACTTGCACAGTTGGAAATTGATCAATTGGAATTTGAACAGTATGAAATTGAACGGTTGGACTTTGCAAAGTTGGAAATCCAACAGTTTTAAATTTAGTAGTTAGATATTGAACAATTGGAAAATGGGCATTTTGAAATTGCAAACAATGAAGTTGCACAATTTGAAATTGAACAGTTGGATATTGAGCAATTGGAATTTTAACAGTATGAAATTTTACAGTTGAAAATTGAACGGTTGGAAATCGTAAAGTTGTGAATTCAACAGTTTTAAATTTAGTAGTTGAATCACCGACAAACCGACATGAATGATCATGCAAATTACAAAGAAATTTCTGATCAAAGCACAAAACTGACATCTGCCGCCGTGTTCGCGGAAAATATTTATCCTAGCCACGAACACGCGTACAAAATTTATGAGTTGGTTCGTGTCTAACCTATTTCGGGCAAACTATTTATATCTAGATAAAACATTTCTATGGTTTCGACACATGCAATCGCTGCACATTTGAATCGGCCGAAAGTTTAAGTTTCATGTCGGTTTGTCGGTGGTTGGATATTCAATAATTGGAAAATGGACATTTGGAATTTATACAATTGAAATCAAATTATTTGGAAATTGAACAGTTTGAAATTAGCAAGTATGAAATTGTACAATTGGAAGTTGATCAATTGGAATTTGATCAGTATGAAAGTTAACAGTTTGAAATTGGAAATTGAACGGTTGGAAATCGCAAAGTTGGGAATTCAAGAGTTTAAAATTCAGTAGTTGGAAGTCGTTCCTGCACTTCTTTGCCACCCAGAGCGCTAGTGTTGCTACGCTAGCTCACCCTGTTGGTAAAACATTTAAACTCAGTTCAAACATGTTTGCAACAGATGTCGCTAGATGCACTATTGCAATAATACATTCATTTACGCTATAAAATACAAACTTAAAGAAAACACTAAATATGATTGAGTTCTATTTGTTTTCTTATAAATAAGCAATAGCTTTCACAGTCAAAATCGTGTTAAAGTAATTGAGATTTACAACGGCTGTCCAGTATATGTATCATTACCATTCGCCTTCGGTAGTACATTTTGACAGCCCGTGAGTGTGTGTTGCGGAGCGGAAGATAAACAAAGCGTTCTCCTTTTCAGTGGTTTCAGACTAATTCCTCCTCAGGTTCGTCAATAAGTTTATCAATATTTTCAGCTTATGCAAACATTCCGTATCGGAAATCGAAATTGCTTCGAAGAGTTACAATCCCGGTTTATGATCGTGATTATTGGTCATCGTCACATCGACTAATATCAGTTCTATTGGACCGTCCTGCATTAGTCATGCGAATATCTACCGAGCTCAAAAGTTATGTGACATCTACCGAAACCTTAAAGCAAGTAGCTGACTACCATCATTGATGCGACTGAAAGACGTATGCACCTGCTTTTAAATCCGACGTAACCGTTTATTCTTCAGCACCGGTCGATTTTCCAGTTTTGGCAGACGGTGTTTTCCTACGGAAGATAAATGGTTTAACTACATGTTAACCGCTGTACACGCAGGAAGTTTAAGAATATATGGCATACCTTCGTATTGGCCTTGGCGTTGGCCCCGCTGAGCCACACCTTTGAGCGGTTCCTTTTGCTCCAACTCCACTTGTCTTCGCAGACATTTTATACGGAACGAAAATTCTCTCAAACAAACTTAAACGATCCGGAAACCTGACCCGTTTTCATTGAATCAAAAAATAAACAAAAAGTGGGTGACAGTTCGCTCTTTAGCGCGTGTGCGAGAGAGCTGAGAGAGGCAAATTAATTTACTCTCTTCGCAGTGATGGGCAACTGAACCAACCGGTGCGCACCGTGTGCTGGTTCGTGTTCAAAAAATACTCCTGTGTTTATGTAAGCGTGTACCCTGGTTCGGTTGAGTTTTAGTGTACCAGTGTGTTCTAAATCAAAACCGTGTGCCAGTTTTCGAGTTGATGTTCAGAACCGCAGCTTGAAAACTGAAAACCGGTGTGCTAGAATTTTGGTTTTGGTACACGAGATATAAACCGTGTGCAGGGTTCAATTATATGTTACCAAAACCGGGTATACCGTTCTTGGTTCGGAACATTGGCAAGAATTAAATAGCAGTGCTCCCAAAAAGGTGAGTAAAATATTTGTACCAAGCGACAGTTATTAATTCAATTACCAAATATTTTCATAGACAATATTGGTAGCGAAAGAACTAGAAATCATTTTGAAGTCTGACAAATACCCTTCGATATGGGTATTTTTGAAGTCCGCGTGAAGCCTATAGTCTGGAAATCGATAACCGATACCTTCTTGAAATCCAGAAGGCGGCATCCTGTTGCAGATAAACTGAGAAATCCTGTCAAATACCCTTCGATATGGGTATTTCTGGAATCGGAGTGACGTATAAATACCGGAAATCAATGTCTGACGCCATTTTGAAATAATTATTGGGACTAATTAAGTAACATATCAAAAATTGTGCTTTTTCGTTGACATTTAGAAGTAGCGCAAGAGGTCTCCAAAATCCAAAATGTCAAACGATGAAATTTTTCCTAAAAAGCATATACCTCTATAAAAAAAACACGTGTTTTGTGACCTTGAATACTCGAAAATTTTGTCCATTTTTCTATATCATCACTCGTTCTCGAGATACAGCTATCCCCCGAGGAACGCGTTACCCACTGAGTTGCACCCACCGCTTTTTCTCGGCGGGGTTTCAACCAGTCGGTCTGAATTTTTGCATGTGAGTAGTGCCAATGGAGAACTAGTCACTCGCAGAAAATCAGAGCGCTTGGTTGAAAACCCACCGAGACAACGCGGTGGGTAGAACTAAGTGGGTAACGCGTTCTTCGGGGGAAAGCTGTATATGACATAGGGTTGTTCCTGCATATGGACTTACGCTTACATATTGATCTATCGCAAATGGCATCCTTGCGGTGATAGATGCAAAGTGAGTAAATATGAGAATGAGACAGAATGAGAGAGAAAGAGCAAGAGGGAGAAAACGAGAAAATAAAATAAAGGTATACCTTGTTACAGTAAACTCTTTCTAAATAAATATTTGCGAACAAAGAGTTACGACATAATTTCGAAATAGAAATAAATTTACCACCGTAATTTTGCAATTGTGCATGGAAAATGTGGCTTAAGTAGCCACAGTAACGTAACGTAAAGTATTGTTTATTGTTGCCATACATCAACAGGCTGGCTGTAACCCACATGATGTTAATAATACTAATCATAATAATAATAATAGTAAAATTACATGTCAAATAATCACAGAAAGAAAAACAAAGCAACATGGTCAGAATGTAAAAAAAAACATAAATGTAAATACACTAATTTTCTCTGTCAGTCACTGGCCGGTGAAAACAGATGAGAATCTCCGACGAAGCGCATCACGTGTGAGGTGAAAGTCGAATACAGATGCGACTCTGTTGAACACACGCTGTAGTCCGCAAATCGCACCATATGCCCCGTAGTTCGTGCGACGCAGTGGCAGTCTCAGCATGAGGTTGT
Source organism: Ochlerotatus camptorhynchus (assembly GCF_037179485.1). Lineage (NCBI taxonomy): Eukaryota > Metazoa > Arthropoda > Insecta > Diptera > Culicidae > Ochlerotatus > Ochlerotatus camptorhynchus. Next base: position 4,795,936 of record NW_027041058.1, read on the forward strand.
TACGGAGTGGTCGGGGTTGCACGTTTAGGTCAATTTGCCTTAGGATAGCCTCACAATCTATTCGTCCCTGTAGAGTGTCGGCGATAATCAAAGCTCTGTTGGTGTCCCTTCTAATCCGGAGAGGTTCAAGGTTTATCAGTTGGCAGCGACTCTCGTAGCTGGGCAGCCGAAGCGGATCTCTCCAGGGCAGTCTACGAAGCGCAAAACGAAGAAAGCGACGTGGAACAGATTCGATTCTCTCGGCACCATTGTTGTATAATTCGGATTCCAAACCGCAGAACAATACTCAAGCGTCGATCGTACGAGGGAGCAGTAAAGAGATTTTAAGCAGTAGACATCGGTGAAATTCTTAGCTATTCTGAAGATGAATCCTAAAGTCCTAGACGACTTATTGATGACATAAGAAATGTGTTGCCTGAATGTTAGCTGTAAATCCAACACCACACCCAGGCCTTTCACCTGATTCACGCGTTCGAGTGTCGTTCCAAGCAGGTCATAGCTGAATACAATCGGTTGCTTTTTTCGTGAGAACGTTATGGCAGAGCACTTTGCTGGGTTCACTACCATTCGATTTGAAGTACACCAACTGGCGAAGACATTAAGCTGATGTTGAAGATTGTGGCAGTCAGCGATCGAGCAAATTCGTAAAAATATTTTGAGGTTGTCTGCATATGCTAATCGAGGTCCTTCGATAACCAGGTTCACGTCGTTGAAGTAGAGTAGAAAAATCAACGGTCCCAGATGGCTTCCCTGCGGTATACCTGATGTGGCAAAGAAGCTAGCTGATTTGCAATCTCCTATAGCAACCATAAGTTGGCGACCAGTAAGATACGAACGGAACCAACTCAAGAGATTACCGCTCACCCCAAGCCTGTCAAGTTTAGCAATCGCAATGTCATGATTCAACTTATCGAATGCCGCGGATAGATCGGTATATATAACGTCCGTCTGTACCCGTTCAGTCATACTATCGGTAATGTAGGATGTGAGGCATAGCAGATTGGTGGTTGTAGAGCGACCGTCAGTAAACCCGTGTTGATCAGGACTCAGATACTGCTTGCTGTGAGAGAGCAACGGTTCCATAATAACAAGCTCGAATAGTTTCGAAACAGCACTCAGCGATGTAATTCCACGATAGTTATCCACGGCTCGTTTGCTTCCCTTTTTGTGGACAGGAAACATGTGTGCACATTTCCAGAAGGATGGAGATATACCACTGGAGAGAGACATCCGGAATAGACGGTGAAGTGGAGTTAACAAGCAAGCAATATGTTACTTCAAAAACACGAACGGAACTCCATCGGGTCCAGGGTTGAAGGACGATTTGAGCTGCGTTGCAACGTTAGAAATCATCTCAACGTTGACATCAATTGCACTCAGCGTTTGACCATTTAGTGGGATGTTCCTGGCTGCGAGGGAAACATGGTCGTCACTTAGTCTCTCATCAGTGAACACACTGGCAAAATTGACAGAAAAAAGGCGACAAATATCCTGCGGAGTGGAAGCGACTTCACTGTTCAATTCCATTGACGATGGGAGGCCAGATTCTCTGCGTTGCTCGTTCACGTAGTTCCAGAAGGATTTCGGGTGAAGTTTAAGGTTACGCTGAATACCTCGTTGAAATCGCAGAAAGCATCGACGACTGGTTCGCTTATTGATTCATAAAATTAACTACTCATGAACGTATTTATTGATTCATAAAATTAACTACTCATGAACATGGTTGTTAATCGATAATCTTCGTTAACGTTTGCATTGGTGAATTTGCATTTCAGACGTTAATGCAGATGTCAGTGATACAAAATATCATGACACTCACTCCAAACTCGTCAACGCATCAACCGACAATCGCTGACAGAATGTTTTATCACGCAGTGAGAGGTAGAGCCATGGCAAACAACAATCACCAGGAATGGTCGCTGCTCACAGGCAAATCGTATCGCTGCTGATGATGTAAAGCACAACGAAAACAGTGAAGACTTCTGCAGTACGATGATGAGAAAAAGCGCAACAACAATAGAAAATTAAAACAAAGCCTACGCATTCCAAGTTCGTCTCGGGAGGCGCAACTGTGTGAGTTACAATCAAAGCTGGCAAAATTAAACGGAAGCTGTTGGGTTCACTCACCAACTTACTAACATAAGCAAGCAAAGCAGCTTATGCAGTTGCTTCTAAACGAGCGAAGATGAGTGTCGTGATTGTCGGGAATGACCAGATCGGTGATGGATCACCACCGAAGACGACATTCACCAGTTGCTTGATTGTCAATTTGATGAATGGTCATGGAGAGTGCTTCGACAAGCACATTGATAGGAATGTACTAAGCGTTACTACCATGGACCCAAAGGGTAAGGACCTCCTTCACGCGATTTTTTTTTGGTTCACCTAGCTGTTTTTTTTAGTGTATCTGGTGCACCCGGTACTAGAGCAAAAGACAGCAATTTGTACCAGAACAGGTGTCAAAAGTGACACAGACAGCACAACTGCCAGCAAAAGCGCCAGCAAAAAAAAAGCGCGGTACCCGCTGCCGTGGCAGTCAGATTGAGGTGTGTCATATCCCTTAGCACGTTTCTTTTTGTTTCGCCATTTTGAGATTTGAACTCGTGACTTTGGCGTGAGAGGCATGGATGCTAACAAAAAAAAACGGAACTAGTTAAAATAGTTAATTATCTAATCTAATAGTTCATTAGCTCCAGGGCCCTTGAACATCATATATTTGGATTGTCCCCAGGAGGATTGTCCGCAGGAGGATTGTTCGAAGAACGATTGTACCCAGGAAGATTGTTCGAATAAGGATTGTCCGCAGGAAGATTGTTCAAAGGAGTATTGTCCACAGGAAGTTTGCTCGGGAGAAGGTTGTTCGAAGGATTGTTCGGAGGAGGATTGTCCGCAAGAAGATTGTCGACAGGAAGATTGTTTGGAGGAGGATTGTCCGCAGGAGGATTGTTCGAAGGAGGATTGTCCGCAGGAAGATTGTTCTAAAGAAGATTGTCCACAGGACGATTGTCCGCAGGAAGATAGTTCGGAAGAGGATTGTCCGTAGGAGGATTGTCCACAGGAGGATTGTTCGAAAGAGGGTTGTCCGCAGAAGGATTGTTCGAAAGAGGATTGTCCGCACGAAGATTATTTGGAGGAAGAGAATTGTCCGCAGCAGTGATGGAAAAGTTCATCAAAGTTCCCTATGACTCGCGAAATTTTCCCTTAGTGAATTTCGTGAAATGTCGCGAACTTTTCCAACACTGGTCCGCAGGAAGATTGATCAGAGAAAGATTGTCCACTGGACGATTGTCCGCAGGAAGATAGTTCCAGGAAAGATCTTCAGAGACAATCAATGACGTTCAAGGAAAACGTTGGGGAACGACACTCATCCTGATGCATGTTGCTTCAAAAAAGATATGGCAACACTGTGACGGCATGCGAGCGGAATTGAAAGAATTTTCGGAATAGACAGAAAGATCAACAGGGATATTCAGGATATACTGAAAAATAGACAAAAAATCTAATAAGGATGTCTGGAGAAAAAAAGTTCTGACTGATGTTCTGGATATATAAGCAGAATTTTATGGATAAATTTGATGGGGATACAGGGCATCCGAATGTATCGTTCCCCCTGGAACATATAAAGAGCTTCAGAGTTCCGGATAATCTTCTTGCTCCACGTACTCCTTGACTCGTCGGCAGCAGACAATTCTCCTTCAAACAATCCTCATGCGGACAATCCTCCTTTGAACAATCTTCCCGCGGACAATCATCTGACTGGCGGTATCTGGTCCATTCGGTCCTCACTACACAAGGATCGTACCTGGGTCCGCCTTGCATGATTTCTAGTTGGACCCCCAACAATTAAGTGATAAAACTGATTCCATTTTGATCAACATCAACAATGACATTAATCCTAGCTCTGAAGTTCAGGTTAGGAAAAAAGTTAGGTTAAAACAAAACGTCAGCTATTGTTGGTAAACAAACCGACAGCATTGTTGACAGAATTCCCCCATGAACTCAAAAATATAACTACCCACAAATCTAAAAAACCTACTACTGCGTGCACTTCCATTCTATTACCGAGAACCATGATTTTTCGATAAATTCCTTCCACACTATTGGTCCTGACCTTTTTGTCCATGGTTACTACCGTCAGCTGCTTGACGATCGTGATTGTGATAGGTCGCAACTTTGGCAGATGTTATCGACGGTTATTGATTAACAACCCTGCTCATGAGTACTTTTCAACAAGTTTTTAAAGTCATCATTACTACATATCATCCTCTCCTCAACCAACATGCCAGTTCTGCCAGGTTCCTCTAACGATGGAACATCTACTAATAAATTGTCCGCAGTTTGAAACTGTACGTACGAACCTAGACCTAGATACAAATAACCGGAGTATCCTGCAAAATGATCCAGTAAACGAAACTTGTCTTATAATATTCTTAAAAGAAACCAAGCTTTTCTTTCAAATGTAATGTGTCGTAAATTTAAAATAAGGATTGACTCAAGTCAAGTTATTCGCATTTCCCAGAAGCGAACCAGCCTTTAATAAAGAATCAATAAAAAAAAACTTTATTAAAGTTTGGTTTATTAATTTATACATTTACCACATTGTATTTTTGATTATTCTGGTTTTGACTTATGTGGTAGAAGCAAACGTCACACACGTGGTCTCTACGTGAAGTATTAATTGGTCTTACCATTATAAATGAAAATCTTCACTATATGGAACGACATAGTCACATCCCTTTAAAACTTGGAAATCAGGGGCCTTATTAGGGAAGTCGAATCGAAGCGTTTTTCGTATGAATGCTTGTATGAAAACAGTCGTTTCGACGTGGTTCTATAATGTGGCCCCAGTTAATAGGTAGAATGCGGGTTGCATCACTCAGAGCTGAGCACTGCAACAAAGATTTTTTTTATGAACGTGGTATTAATTGTAGACTTTCTAGTGTTCTGAATTTTACTGGGTCATGAACCCTATATTCATAGAAGCAACATAGTAAATAATTAATTCAATAATCACATTGAAAGAGATATCACGATGGTTGAAAATGGCAATGGAAGCATGAGTCGAAAGAAGGATAATTTTCAAAACCTAATGTAAATTAAAATCTTCATAAACATCTTCCCAACATGAAGAAAAGAACAATTCCTAAGTAATCCTAATACTTAACGTTGAAATCAGAGAGTATCTAGACCGCTTTGACCACATTTCCCATGCACATTTAGGTACTACCATAATTTGAAATCCTTTTCTAACTCATTGTCTAACTGTACTCCATGGAGATCGGAAAGAACATCGATGAATACTTTGCAGTTCATGGCATTCACTAAGCTTTGAGCAAAATGAGCATGTTTGTTGAATGCACAGTAAAATTTACTTTTGCTTTGCAGCTCAAAATCGTTTCAAATTTTGGTGTGTACCATTCCTTTCCGTGTCCAAGGAAGGAGGCAGAAGTTCCACTACTTGCAGTGAATTGATCCAGTTTTTTTCAACTTTCAAATCATGCTAGTCTCTTCCTCCTCAAGGTGCAATTCATCATAGTAAAGTACACCTCAACAGCTAAAGGGTGATACGGTCAAAATTTGGTCAATATCAACTTGACGTATTTCTTTCAATTTTGCATTTAAAAAACCTGAACACCCCTCATTTTGAAGGTGTGTGTGTGTAGAATGTTGCTCCTATTTTGATTTTGGAATTCACTCTTCAGTTGTCAAAATGCCGTCCAAGCAAGAAGAGCAGCGTATCAAAATTTTGCTCGCGCATCGCGAAAATCCGAGCTACTCGCACGCAAACGTCAGACTGTGCGTGAAACACTGCGGACTTTGTACTATCCTTTCACTCCACTGAAAATTCCCATAAGAAACTATCTAAATTTGCTGGAAGAACAAATTTTTCGACGGTGCCGTCAACGCCAATAGCGAAATCCAAGTTTTTTCGTCAATTATAACTTTCAACCTTTGTTTTTGGGAGGATGTGATTGAAGTTGGCAAGTACTGAAACCGAGGGTAAGGTTCAAGTGCAATACGTCAGGATTGCTCAGGACTCAGGAGTAGTGTGGGCAACAATGACGAACAGGGAAGTTTCTGTGTCACCCAAGGACGTTGAACCAGGACAACATTGGAAATGTTCACGATAAATTTAATACGGTCAAAATTTGGTCAATATCAACTTGACGTATTTCTTTCAATTTTGCATTTAAAAAACCTGAACACCCCTCATTTTGAAGGTGTGTGTGTGTGTGTAGAATGTTGCTCCTATTCAGCGCTGCCATTTATACAGATTTATCTGTATTATACAGATTTTTTAATCTTAATACAGACCCGATACAGAATACAGATTAATCACAGATTTTTAAATTACAATACAGATTTATACAGATTTTTATAAAATGCTTGAGAAAAAAAAATCAAAATTTATAAAAACAAAATAACTTGCTCGATTTTATCAGCGTACCCCCTTCTCTATAAAATTAATTGTTGTGCTAAAAACCATATTTTTTGCAGTGGGATCTGCTCGAGGCATTGTTGTTTCTTTTATGCTTCTCTCACTCCCTCCAACGGAAAACGCAGTCACGCCCGTCACGGTAGTTTCGCATTGAAAATGTATTTCGTAAAAAATTGCGGATTTTCTGATATTCTCCATACTGCAAAAATGATTTTACCAGCACTGGCGGGGCGACATCTCTCGACTTTTCGGTGTAACTACCACACAAATGATGTAATTAATTGTATTCATCTATATTAAAAATATCAAATAGTAAGGAACTCGTGCACTTTTTGCATTTAAAACTGCTTATCAGGAAGATAATGAATAGAAACTAAAATCTCCATACATTTTCAAACGGCTTCATATCACTCTTATAAATAAGTACGGACGATATCACAAATGGCGCAATTATATCCCGTATGGTTAGTACGATAGCCCGAATAGGTGGTTAAGCACTTTTTATGGTTATTTTGTATGCACTGTATTTGTAAAACAACAAAACATGATTAATTAAGAAAAAAATCGTCAATACAGAAAATACAGATTTTTTAATAGAGTGGATACAGATTTTTTATAAAACCACCTGGCAGCTCTGCTCCTATTTTGATTTTGGAATTCACTCTTCAGTTGTCAAAATGCTGTCCAAGCAAGAAGAGCAGCGTATCAAAATTTTGCTCGCGCATCGCGAAAATCCGAGCTACTCGCACGCAAAGTTGGCAAAATCGCTAAAAGTTGCCAAATCAACCGTTACAAATGTAATTAAAGTGTTTGGGGAACGTTTGTCGACAGCCAGGAAGTCTGGATCGGGGGGAAATCGAAAACCGGAAGCCGCTGAGACGACAAAGAGAGTTGCCGGTAGTTTCAAGCGAAACCCTAACCTCTCTCTCCGAGATGCCTCAAATAAGCTGGGTGTATCGTCTACAACCGTGCATCGAGCCAAAAAACGAGCCGGACTATCGACTTACAAGAAGGTAGTGACTCCAAATCGCGATGATAAACAAAATACGATGGCCAAAGCGCGATCCCGGAGGCTGTACACGACGATGCTGACGAAGTTTGACTGCGTGGTAATGGACGACGAAACCTACGTCAAAGCCGACTACAAGCAGCTTCCGGGACATGAGTTTTATACGGCAAAAGGAAGGGGAAAGGTAGCAGATGTTTTCAAGCACATGAAACTGTCAAAGTTCGCAAAGAAATATCTGGTTTGGCAAGCCATCTGTACCTGTGGCTTGAAAAGCAGCATTTTCATAGCTTCCGGGACTGTCAACCAAGAAATTTACGTGAAAGAGTGTTTGAATAAACGTCTGCTGCCTTTCCTGAAGAAACACGGTTGTTCCGTACTGTTTTGGCCGGATTTGGCATCTTGCCATTACGGTAAAAAGGCCATGGAGTGGTACGCCGCCAACAACGTGCAGGTGGATCCCAAGGACAAGAACCCTCCCAACACGCCAGAGCTCCGCCCAATTAAGAAATACTGGGCTATTGTCAAGCGGAACCTAAAGAAGACCAAAAAAAAACTGCTAAGGGCGAGCAGCAGTTCAAGGCAAACTGGCTTTCTGCGGCGAAGAAGGTGGACAAGGTGGCTGTACAAAATCTGATGGCAGGGGTCAAGCGTAAGGCCCGGCAATTCGGATTTGGAAAAGCGGAAGCCTAACTGAATATTTTTCCTGAATTTTATACTAATTGAACTTGAAAAAGAAATTTAATTTGATGGCGGCTTACGGTTGTAGGAAAACTGGGAAATAGTAGCAAATACGCTTCAATATGGGTATTTTCGGAATGGGGATGACCAATTTAGACCGGATATCAATGTCAGACACCATTTGACATTCTTCAACTTCCGGTTATAGGAAAACTGAGAAATAGTAGCAAATACCCTTCAATATGGGTATTTTTTGAATCAGGATGAGGTTTATAGACCGGATATCAATGTCAGACACCATCTTGAAATCCAAGATGGCGGCTTCCGGTTATAGAAAAACTGGGAAATAATGTCAAATATCTTTCAATATGGGTATTTTTGGAATCGGGGTGATGTCTAGAGAGTGGAAATCAATGTCAGACGCCATTTTGAAATGGCGGGATGAGGTTTATAGACCGGATATCAATGTCAGACACCATCTTGAAATCCAAGATGGTGGCTTGCGGTTTTAGAAAAACTGGGAAATAATGCCAAATATCCTTCACTATGGGTATTTTTCGAATCAGGATGACGTATACGTACCCGAAATCAATGTCTGACGGCATCTTGACATCCAAGATTGCGGCTTCCGGTTATAGAAAAACTGGAAAATAATGTCAAATATCATTCAATATGGGTATTTTTGGAATCAGGATGACGTATAAAGACCGGAAATCAATGTCTGATGTTATTTTGAAATCCAATATGGCAGCTTCCGGTTGTAGAAAAACTGGGAAATAATGTCAAATATCCTTCAATATGGGTAGTTTTGGTATCAGGATGACGTAATAAGACCGAAAATAAATGTCTGACGCCATCTTTAAATCCAATATGGCGGCTTCTATAAAGGGAACCCGCCATCTTGGATTCAAAAATGGCGTCAGACATTGATTTCCGGTATATATACGTTATCCTGATTCCAAAAAACCCATATGGGAGGATATTTGGCATTATTTCCCAGTTTTTATCCAACCAGAAGCCACCAGCTTGGATTTTAAAATGGCGTCAGACCTTGATTTCCGGTATTTATACGTCATCCAGATTCCAAAAATACCCATATTGGAGGATATTTGGCATTATTTCCCAGTTTTTCTATAAAGGGAAGCCGCCATCTTGGATTTCAAAATGGCGTGAGACATTGATTTCCGGTATATATACGTCACGATATTATATAGACATAGATATTTATTTGTAGAAAGCTGAACAGTTCGAAGTTAACAAGTTAACAATTGAACAGCTTGAAATGTAAAAGACAGATTTGGATCTTGCTAATTTTTAATCAAAATGGCGTGTTCATTTTTCAACAAACTGTAGCATGTAAACGTCACTTCTGATTAAAATGACGTCTGCAACAAAGTTGTAGAGAAAAATTAAGTCTTTCTGCGAAAAACATACACGGTACTTTTTTATAATATTGAGTAAAAATTAAAAAAAAAAAATGATAAAACAGAAATATTTCAAAAAGTATAGAGCATTTCCAGCCAAAAACGCTAAAAAATGTCACTTTTGTCTCGACCCCTTCCGATTTGAATTAAACATTGCTCACTTCTTTACTGCTACCAATGACTTCATTTTTCATCTAAATGTATTTTTTTTTCCTCAAGAGTAACTTTTGAAAAGGGTGTATTCAAAAAAATTGATTATATTTTTTCAAAAAATCATAACATGACAATGATTGATCTGATCAAAATGACATTTGAGAAGAAGTTGTAGGTAATTAAATGCTTTTTTTGAGAAAAAATACACTAATAGAAAATACAGTAGGTTCTCATAGTAACAAACATAAAACTTTGATTTTCTCAAATACTGTTTCTTATCTATTACAATACCAATCTTTCATTTGACAACTCAACTTGTTTCTCTTCCGCTGCGCCCAGATAGAAACGGGTAAGTCTGACAGCTACCATATCTGAGGATTAATTGTTTGTTATTTAATATACAAACCGGCCTCCCTTAGCTCAGTCGGTAAAGGCGCAGCTACAAAGCAAGACCATGCTGGAGGTGGCTGGGTTCAATTCCCGGTCCGGTCTAGGAATTTTTCGGGTTGGAAAATTTCTCGACTTCCCTGGGCATAAAAGTATGATTGGACTTGCCACACAATTATACCAATGCAAAAATGGTACAGGCATCGAAAGCTCTCAATTAATAACTGTGGAAGTGCATCTAGAACACTAAGTTGAGAGCACGCAATAAGCTAATATGCGATATGCAATAAGCTTGAATGCGAAGAAGAAGAAAGAAGTTAATATACAAACATGGAAAATACATTTTGTTGCTGTAAATCGAGACTAACATTTGAAAATGGTCTAAAATGTTGCCAATTCTAGACTGGAAATGTCTGGACTTAAATTATGCGTAGACTCCAAGTAAATTATTATTTAGCTAAGAAATATACAATTTCATCATATTTTGAAAAAAAAAATGAATCCAATTACCAGCTTACATTCGTCACCAAATTGTAGAGCACTACTTCAGCTTTCTTTAGTAAAAAAAATTATAAAAATCGAAGGGGGATGTTTTGAGAAAATCAACGTTTTATGTTTTTACTTTGAATTCACTGATTTTTTTTCTGCCAGTGTATTTTTTTTTTCTCAAATAACATTTAATTATCTACAAATTTTCTCAAATGTTATTTTGATCAAGTTATTATATTTTTGAAAAAATATAATCCATTTTTTGAATACGCCTTTTTCAAAGTTACTCTGGAGAAAAATCATATTTAAATGAAAGATGTAATGGTTCATGAAAAATGCATGGCTGAATGTGAAAACCATGGACAAAAATGGACAAAAATCGTAGAACAAAAACCTTTGACCGTAGAACAAAAAAAAAGTTATTGCTTTGCTCAGACCGAATTCCTGGCTGCGCCATTGTTGGTACGATCCTTTAGTTCGAAAGCTTAGTTTACACCCTTATTTCTCTAGCACTTCAAGCGAACCCATTTTTCCATTCCATTTTTGCCGTTTAAATGCGTTAGGACGAAATTGAAGCTCGTAGAACGAATAATGTACAATTTGCAACACTTGTAGAACTCCAACCCATCAAAAATTAATCGAATAACTTTGGTGACTAACACACATCCTCCATCTCACTTAGTCTTAGTATTAAGTACAAAATGTGATTAAATGTTTTGTAATTAATTGTGACTTCATTTTCTTCCTCACTCTTCTCTATTGTTCAATTTCAATTTGGTAACTGTAATAACAAAAAAATAAAAAAAAAAATCAACACCACCTACAACAACAAATCAACAACGAAACTTCAAACAAATCAAAACAACCCTCCCCCCACTCTCAATCGCGTGACCATCCAGCCGAGATGGATCACCGGTACCACCACCCACAATCATCACAATCATCACCATCATCCGTCGCTGCGGCGCATCAACACCACCATCAACAGGCGAATCAGCAACAGCTACACCCCCACCAGCACCACCAGCATCATCATCTGGGTGGCGTTGGCGTCGGCGGCGGCGGTGGAAACGGTGGTGGCACATTAATCGGTGTCGGTGTCGGCTCCTCACATTCTTCCTCTAGCTCTAGCACTAGCTTCCTCCGGTACGATGAGACACAGCAGAATAGCTCCAATGATTACACTGATTTTGACGATGAAGATGATTACTCAGAAAATGACGACGATTCGGACGAATTGCCCGATAGTGATAATACGCTACTAAACGGACTGCACTTTAGCTTTGCCGGCAAGCGGCTGCAGCCCAATCTGTGTATGTATCTAATTCGAGTCGATTGTTACAGAGATCCACCCCTTCTTCCCCCCGCCGTATCAAATCCACAAATCCCACAACACTCACACACGCACACCCACACAACCCTGTCTCCTTCTGTGTGATTGTTTACGTGTTCTCAGAAAGTCCTTCTTCTAGCAATCCAGTACAGTAGATGAGATCCCTCCCTCTGCCTAGCGATTATTAGATTGTAGTAGATCCAATTTGGTTGTTTGTGTAGTGCATATTTCCCTCCGATGACGGATGCTAAGACATCAAAAACTAAATGTGAAATCAATCACTTTTGGACGAATTGTCTTCATTTTCAAAAAAGAAAAAAAAACAAACGAGATATTCAAAGCTCCTTTCATTTTTCGGTTTTTGGCAAAATTAAAAACTCTATCTGTATTTTCATCCTTAACATCTGTCATTCGATTGTTTTCTGTTTCTTTTTCTAGTGTTTTTGTTTTTATTTTCCGTTTCCTGTTACAGCAACTGAGTTAGAAGAAACTAGATGATTGTTTTTACTTCTTGGTGAATGGAGTCATCTATTTATTCTTCTAGGTCGAACAACATCATTTGAACGTAAACTTGCGTGCGCGTGTTGTAGACGATGGTGATTTCTAGCGTCTTTCCCTTGCTCATTGTTCCAAAAATTCTTGAGCGGTTGCCAAATATCAATCTTTCGGATAGAGATTATCACGCGCTGGTTCACGATACCCAAGTAACATGGCAAGTTTTATCAAGGTTTTAAAGCATTCTGCAAGTCTAAATCATGGCCTCATCAATCTTGGCACACTGTGGCTCACGACGAGCAACTGAATCCGATCAGTAGCGGTGCAGCTTCTTCCTCCTTCTTCGGTAAATCGAGGGCTCTTGAGGGCAGCCTTGATAGCTGGCTGCTTGCGGGGAGGCTTTCGATGTGTACTGGAGAAAAATGCACAACGCCCCGCGCCGAAAACACTGCTGCTGCTGCTGATGATGATGATGACCGGACACCAGCACTCACCACACGCGATGATTGAATAAACACCCTTCGGCGGGACCGGTTGGAATTCGATTTTGAAATCTGTGTTAAGGGAAAGCGCTTTTCGCAGGCAATCGGTGATCATAGTAACAGTGATCTTTTGAAAATTTATAAAGTCTTAACTTCAACAGATTCTTTGAAAAATTTCCTATCGATTGGCGTATTCAGAATTTGAATCCATCATCTCTGGATCAAAATCAGACCATTTTCATGCCGCGACCGTCTTTGGTTTTTGAAAGTGCACCCCCAATGTTGCCTTAAAAATACATGGCATGTTAAATTTAAACTCATTAACTACGTAGGCAGTTTAGGAGGGTTGGGAATTATCCACGGTCCATACAAATTTTGAAAATTGTGTATCGACAATTGTCTACGCAGGGGGGCAAGAATCAAAAAAAAAATTGTATACGTAGTCAATCAACAGCCCCTTATGAGAACTGACATCCGGTTGATGATCTTGACAAATATCCAGAAAATACTCTTTAACAAATGTATGGTGGTCCTGAACAGGACCGTTTTGTTGTGATGGTTGAGTATTGCTGAGTTATTAGGGTGTTCAACATAGATGAGGCTGACGAGCTGTATGTTGTTTGGAACGAGGGTGACGCGCTTGGCATAGATGGCCCACAGCGGCTCACGAAGAGCTATTGATTCCGATCAGTAGCGGTGCGGCTTCTTCCTCCTTCTTCGGTGAATGGACGCTCATGTGGGCTGCAGCTCGCTGCTTGCGGGCTGCCTTTCGTTGTGTATCGGAGAACAGCGTTCAACGCCAGGCGCAGAAAGCATTGCTGCTGCTGCTGATGATGACGACCGATCGGACACCACCACACACGGTGCTTGAATAAGCACATTCAGGCAATCGGTGACAATTTTGAACACCATTACAACTGTTGGACATTTGTGTAATTATCAATAGAGACCTATTGAAAATTGATAAAGTGTTGATTTTAGCAGACTCGTAGAAAAATTTCCAATCGATTGGCTTGTTTAGAATTAAACTCCTTCCGATATTGACAGAGTTATAAGCAGGTCAAAACCTGACCACTTTTCGTAACGTGGTCGATTTTGGTTTTTTGAAATTGCACCCCCAATATGTTGCCGAAAGACATAATCCTACGTCAAAACGGCGCCAATTTTACGTTCAAATGTGCTGCTGCTAGGCAACATCTAGGACACGCTTCAGATCTTCAAAAAATGCTCATATTTCAATGCCAACACACAGTAGGGCTAATCTCTTTTCCTCTTTTCCCCCTCTTGAGCTCAGTGCTACAAGGCAAAACAACACTGGAGCTGAAGGGTGACCAGGATCCCATCTTCAAGGACAGCGAAGCCGAATCGGACTGCTTGAGTGACCGGACGGCCGCTTTGGAAGAGCAAAGGGTGAGTTCCTTCCGGATGCCCCATTATTGGATGCCGGTTTTAATGAGAATGGATTTCGCTTTCCAGAGTGGAGCCACCGCGTTGTACGTTCCGGAGTGTACCGCAGATGGTCGGTACCAACGGGTGCAGTGCTATCTTTCCACCGGTTATTGCTGGTGCGTCCACGAGGATACGGGAAAGAACATTCCCGGAACGTCGACCAAGGACAAACGACCGCAGTGTGACGTCTATCCGGGCGTCGGAGGTCGACAGATGCGTGGCTGTCCGGATGATAAGAAGTTGGATTTTTTGCGAGATTTGAAAGACTTTTTGAAGCAACAGATTGCGAGTAATTCGGTGACGGCGTAAGTTTTTTTTTAGGACTCGGTTATGATTTGGGTTGGTTTGGAAATGTGAATTTTTCTTTTATTCCAGAGCGGACAACACGAAGTGGGGAAGCGAAGACGAAAAGATTGCGACTCTCAGCTTTGTGCTTCTGGATAAGAACAAGAACAAGGTTTGGGAGAGGAAAGAGTGGAAAACCTTCCGGGAGCTTGTCACGGAAACAAGGTAAGTGGTTCATAGTTCTTTTTGACGAATTCACCTTCAATGGTACCAGTATGCTACAATGTGTACACTTTCCCAAAAAGACAACTGCGCAAGTGCGGCAAAAAGATGCCCCGGTATTGCGACGTAAATAACGACCGGAAGATCACTCTCTCCGAGTGGCTCAACTGTCTGCAAACCCAACGGACGGCCTATGTGGAAGGCGGATCAGCGGCCAAATCTTCCACCCTGATTTCCTCCAGTGTTGCTGGAGGTGGTGGCGGCGGTGGTGTTGGCGGAGTTGGTAATGGCGGTGGCGTTGGGCTATCGGAAGGAGGTTGGAAGCCTTCGCTGTCCGCTTCGTCTACCTCGAAGTTCCGTGGTCCCAATCCGTTGGAATCGGTTCTGAAAAGTGATTGAAGACAACGCAGTACCACCACTGACACACTCTCAAACATGAACAAGAACACACAAACCCATACACACATACATACATATTTACGAATGAGACTTAATAAGAATTCTGTCGAGAGGGTGCTGGAACGAGGATTTCCGGATCCAGCGTAGGGTTTTTATTTATTGTTATCGTACGAAATGGACGATGGATCATTGATTTTTTGAGCTAGGATCGAGATTGATAATTTGAAAGATCGAAATAACTTGTTTATTTCAGCAGTTGTGTTACTTTTGAGATTTTTATTTTTAACTGTTTTTGGCTGAAATTTGAATTAAATAATGGTATTTGAACTGAGTAAATAATTTGTCTACAGTTTTAGAATTCATTTTAAATAATAGGTCACATGTAACAAACGTAAACAAATTGACATTTTAATGAAATGTCTTCTGATTTCCTCGGAAGTTTTTCCTGGACAGAATTTCTTCTGGCTTTCCTTAGAAAAATCATCTTGGTAATTTTACCTAGAGAATTCTTCCGACTTCCTTTAGAAGATCTTTAGACTTCCTCTGGACGATGATTCTAATAACTCTATTGGAAAAAATCAAAAATACTTCTAAAATTGTTTCCCGCGAATCGGGAAACGTATTATTTGGTAAATTTCCCGGGATGTCCCGGGTAGGAAACACACCCCGGAGCTCTAAGAATTCTCAGCGTTCCAGGAATTCAGAGAAAGTCGGGACATAAGTATCGAGCTTCCTGGAATTTTGGGAACTTTCGGAACATTAATCACCAATCCAAAACTCCATCTGACCTAAAGTTCCCGGTAGGTATGCTGGACAGGAAATATGTCAGTACTTCATGACGATTTAGAATTAAGGGGTGTTAAAAAACACTTGAAAATCCAATAAACTCAGAACCTTCAAGAAACCACGGAACTTTGAAAATGTCTGGAACTCCGGAAACTTTAAGTACCTCAGAACATAATTTACAAAACAAAAGCAACTCCTGGAGCTTATAACTTCGAAGACACGCAGTGTGTTGTAGTGCTCCGAGGCAGTGTGTTGTAGTGCTCCGAGGTACCGGCAGTTTTAGAAGTTTCGTATGTTTTAAATGATCTCAAAGTGCCGTGATTTCTCGGGTTTCAGAAATTTATTTTAAAGTTAGGAGTTCCTGGAACTTCTTGCAGATTCCGAAGTATCCAGAGAGTTTTTGGGCCTTGTATAGCCTAGTTAGTTATTCTTCTTCCTGGCTTTGACGCTCTTATAAGAGCGTACGCTTACTCTCAACTAACTTAGTATTGTTTGAAGCACTTCTACAGTTATTAATTAGAAGCTTACTATGTTAATCAAAGCAAGAATTTGTGTATTATGTGGCAAGCACAGTCAATATAATAAATATGCCCAGGGAAGTCGGGAACTTTTCCAACCCGAAACATGTTCTACACCGGAACAGGAATCAAAAGCGCCGCCTCTGGCTTGGTAGTACCGTGTCTTTCCTGACTAGGATAGCTGAGACCTTAACCCAGTCAGTCAAGGTATGGTATTACTAAGCCAGAGGTGAAGTGCGACTCACAAGGCCTTCGGAGTTGATACAATATATTGAGGCTCATGATTCAAATGAACTCATAAGATTTGCAGACTTATTCCGTAAAGACATCCGATGTTGATATAATAAATTCCTGTAGTAGGGACTTACAAAGTTAACCCATAGGACCTCAACAGTTGGCTAACACCTCTGAAAATAATCCACAAGCTATGTAAACTTTTCCGTAAGCTTGTCGCGGAAGGCTTCTGGAATTTAACTATAAGCTGATCCATCTAGACTCTTCACGATATCTGCAGTTGACCCGTTACACATCATCATCAGCAACAAAAACGATAGTTCACTGATATGATAACAATCACTGTGTAATGTATCTCGAAATCTAGGAACCTCCCGCATAAACGATAACCATAAGGAGTGCCTAACAACCTATTCGGGTTATCATCCCAACAATATATGGTACGGTGGCACGATTTGTGGTATCGTTCATGTATGGTGCTCGTTTATTAGGGCTGCTGTCTTCGGCATAGTTGTTCTGAAGGTCAAATAGGCTACAATATGGATCCTGATGAATGTGGACGTCTAAGTGGAATACCTGTATAAAGAGAGTGAGAGATAGAGAGAAGGATTAGTAATTTTCATTTAATTTGCTTATCCTTGACCGATACGCGTATTTCGTCTGCACATTGTAGACGAAATACGCGTATCTGTGAAGGATAAGCAAATAAGGTAGTGGAGTTAAATGGAAATTACTAATCCTTCTCTCTCTCTCTATTTATACAATATGAATGTTTTTGAAACCAGGATGACATGTAGTGGAAGAAAATCGATGTCCGCCGCCATTTTGTAATCCAATATGGCGGCCGTAGTTTCAAGAAAACTGTCATTTACCCTCCAATATGGGTATTTTAGGAACTAGGATGACGTGTATAGGCCGTAAATCTATGTCCGCCGTCATTCTGGAATCCAATATTGTGGTCCTTGGTATCACTGTGGTAAAAAAAATATCAAATACCCCACAACCCGTATTTTTGAACCGTGTAAATGTCGAAAATCGATGTCCGCCGCCATTTTGAAATCCAA
Organism: Ochlerotatus camptorhynchus; assembly: GCF_037179485.1. NCBI lineage: Eukaryota > Metazoa > Arthropoda > Insecta > Diptera > Culicidae > Ochlerotatus > Ochlerotatus camptorhynchus. Next base: position 4,813,782 of record NW_027041058.1, read on the forward strand.
GATGGCGGCCATTGGTTTTAGAAAAAAACTTAAATATACTAGTATACCGCCATCTTGGATTCCAAAACGGTGGCGGACATCAATTTTCGACATATATACGTCATCCCAGTTCCTAAAATAACCATATTGGAGGGTATTTGACAGTTTTTTTTTATGAAATCGATGACCGCCATCTTGGATTCCAAAATGGTGGCAGACATCAATTTTCGACTAATCACGTCATTCCAGTTCCTAAAATACAAATATTGTAGGGTATTTCACAGTTTTTTTTCCGCCATGAGGGCTGCCATTTTGGATTTCAAAATGGCGGTGGACACCGATTTTCGATCTCTATACGTCATCCCCGTTCCAAAAATACGCATATTATTTTTCTTGGGAATTCACAGTGACGACAGTTGATCGGAGATTATCGCTATTTCATATGATCATGATCTGTAACATAAATTGATAATCGCATTATCGTTTTCAGAATTGTCCTTTGTGATTTTTGGGTTTGTATTGATCATAAATCTGGATCTTTATTTGGGATCGTTCATCATCCCTGCATCAAGGTGTTTGAGCCCGATCTACCAGTTCAAGACCAACAATTGAAATGGCCTTAACTCCATTTTGTAAACAAACCTTGTAAGGCCATTTTCTCGCAAACCGAATTCCGCAAAGGCAACAGGTAGGGGAAATTCTCCTCTACCCGATTGTGGTTTAGGTTTGCGAATGAAGGTTTCGGTTCGCAAGAAAATGGGCTTACAAGGTTTGTTTACAAAATGGAGTTAAGGCCATTTCAATTGTTGGTCTTGAATTCTCTACGAGATATCTGGAATTGACCAATGAAGTTTTCTAATACGTCCAATAAAGTTTATCTGTAATGCCTTCTACTGACTAGTATTGAACACCCAACTCTTGAGCCTCTGAAGCAGATTTGTAAGACCCCCTAAGCTGATTCACGAGGTATCTGTAGCTATCGCGTAAGCCCTTCGAAGTCTGTAGTCAGGTTGATGAAGTTAAGATCCCAGAAGTTAACTTTAAGAATTTCAAATATTACTTCATAAGGCCACTAATGTAGATCCATAAAGTCTATCTTGGTTTATACTATAGACTTTTCTGACGTTTGCAAAATGCTTAAGTGTGAGTGCAATAATGGTACCGATGGTCAAACGAGGTGAGACGCAAATCATGGAAATATAATTTTTACCTGGGTTCGTGTCCTTGCTCATGATGTGACGCGATCGGATGAGTAGATGGCGGTAGTGTTTAAAGTTTTTAAATATGGCGTCTTGGGAAAGAATTTGAATGTTGCTTGTATCAGCTGTCACGTCGATTCGTCGGTGATAATGGGGTAAACTCCTTGGACACCTACATGCCTACTTTGGTCTCCGGAGGACGCTCCGGTCGAATAAAATTCGCCGCCGCACGAAGTTGACTATCTACAAGACGCTGATTAGACCGGTGGTGCGCTGATTACACACGATGGACTATGCGCCCTTGGTGTTTTCGAACGGAAAGTGTTGCGTACCACCGACTGTGGAGTACAGATGGATGACGGAAAGAGGAGGCGAATGAACCACGAATTGCACCAGCTGCTGGGAGAGCCATCCATCGTCCACATTGCAAAAATTGGGCGACTACGGTGGGCTGAGCAGCTGAAAATGGCTCTCGAAAGTGACCCAACAGGAACAAGAAAAAGAGGCACGCAGTGGGCAAGGTGGATCGACCAAGTAGAAGAGGCCCCTTCGCAGACTGCGAGGCTGGTGAAATGTTGCCGTGGATCGAGTCGAGTGAAGACAACTTCTTCGGACAGCAGAGGACAACCATGCCTTAGCCTGATTGGTAAGTAAGGTCCTTGGACACCATGAGGTATTCTGAGTGTATGAAATGTGCAAGAATGTGGTCTGCTCCTTAAACACAATAACGTCATATGGGAAACGTCAAAGAAGTCCATAGGAACCAATAAGGGCCATGGAGGGTCTACAACAGTTAGTCAGTGGGGAGTTCTTAAATTAACCACTTCATTCGAGCACTTAAAATGATGTTTACCCCCACTCGAACTTTGAAATAAAACATTATTTTGAGATTTTTTCTTTAGAACCTCGAGAAAAGTAGCCAAAATTTGTGCGTTTCATAAAAAAAATAAAAATTAGTTGGTCCAGTTTTGTGAAATCGCTGGTAGAAAGTCACGCCAAAACTGCTTGACAAAGTGGTCAATTGGTCAGAAGTATGCTACGCCGTTGAATTATGTCCCCAAAAGTATGTGACGTTGACTGTTATGGTTATTGTCATCAACCCATAGGACCTGCAGCATTGACTTAGAAACTCTTTGAAGATAACACATAGGAGATCTCAATGTTACCCTAAAATGATATCTGAATCTAAGATCCAAGAATCAACCCATACAGCCACTGAAATAGGTTCATAAGATCTCAACGCAAAACTCGTAAAACGTGTCAGGCCTTGTAAGCCCTTTGTGGTTAACCTATCCAAAGCCTCTGAAATTGAACTTCAACATTGTATTGCATTTGTGTCTTATACGACTGTTCTGGCACTTGTTTGTTTTTCTCGAGCAAATAGTCAAAACGTTGTAACTCGCCAGCTGGGATAAATTTACATTTGAGGGGGTTAGAAGGAAAGGGGTATAAGTGACTTTGATCGATTCCCTTCATCGACTTTCTAATTCATTAATAATTCAGCTGCAGATGCTAGATGAGAACCTCATTTATCAAACTATGAGGCAGAAATAGCGCAAAATCTATTTATAAAGCTGTGGCTATCAAAAGAGAAAGTCGATGAAGAGAATCGATCAAAGTCGCTTACACCCCTTTCCTTCTAAGCCCCTCATTTGAAATAATTTAAGCTGAACATTGCATTAGGTCCTAAGCTTCTTCTTCTTCTTCTTCTTCTTCTTCGCATTTCAAGCTTATTGCATATCGCATATTAGCTTATTGCGTGCTCTCAACTTAGTGTTCTAGATGCACTTCCACAGTTATTAATTGAGAGCTTTCGATGCCTGTACCATTTTTGCATTGATATGATTGTGTGGCAAGTCCAATCATACTTCTATGCCCAGGGAAGTCGAGAAATTTTCCAACCCGAAAAATTCCTAGACCGGACCGGGAATCGAACCCAGCCGCCTCCAGCATGGTCTTGCTTTGTAGCTGCGCCTTTACCGACTGAGCTAATGGAAGCCCCTAAGGTCCTAAGCAGTGTTGGCAAAATCATCAATCAAATTATATTTTTCCGCTCTCATACGGTTTCAATATCACGCGTGATATTGGAACAAAATATCATGCTCGATATTGATTTAACAAGCTCCTTTGATATTGCGAGACTATTCAAAACGTGCAAAACTCAAGAGTGTTGACTTGACACAAACATGATTCCGTTGCACATCGTTTTCTTAGAAAGAGAAAGTAGAGTTTGATATCTCTTTTTACTGTTCACCTATGGCAGACACGAAGTGACTGCTGCCAGCCGTTATGGAATCTTCGGTTGCGTTCGGGTGTAAAGCAAAAATCATTAAACTCAATCTCACCACAGTTTGTTGAGATTTGCAGCTGGTGAGTTTTGTTAGCTTGAGATTCCGAGCTGCGATATCACAGCTTGCAAAATCAACCGCAGCTGTATGCTTGTTGATTTTTGTCTACGAAAATCAAGCGCGATCTTGGGCATTGGTGCGATTTGATATTTTGATATTTTCCCAACACTGGACAGATTCTCTTCGTCGACTTTCTCTTTGTGTTTCCACGGCCATGAAAAGACATTCCCAGGTATTTTCAGCACACAGATCGATAAAAGAAGCTTTTATCTAGCATTTAATACGACAAACACGACAAGAAACGGTTATGTGCTCAAGTTATTAACGAAAGAGAAAGTCGACGAAGAGAATCGATCAATGTTACTTAGGACCTAATGCAATGTTCAGCTTGAATTGTTTACAAAATCAGATAAGAAACACGGCCGATGAGAGGCACTCAGTAACTGAGTCGAATTTAACTGGGGTTACTCAGTGAGTGAGTGAAATTTTTGCTCACTTTTCCGGGAAACACTACTCGAACATGAAGAAAATCAACCAAAATTTTACTCAGTCTAGAAGCATACTAATATACTGAGTGAGATGTATCTAGATTTTCCTCCATTTTTGCTGGAAAATCTAGGAAAATTTTACTTATTCACTGAGTACTACATTTTTTTGCAATGTTGAAACAAAGTCGACTCCGTTTTGAGTTACTCTGATTGGCCGTAAGGTTTGACTATTTGTTCGAGTTTTCTTCACATTACTCGCGTTGTTCGGTGCATTTATGCACTGCGGTTATCTACATCAACACACGGTCGTTCAGACTGTTCAAAATTGAGGTGAGCACCAATCTTAGGTCATCTTTTTTGTCAGTGTGCCGCAGGTATGCCGATTGTTTGTAAAAAAGAGCAAGCTGCGATTGTTTGTAAAATACCAATCCCGGCAACCCGGTATTTCTGATAGCTTGAATGTTTTGGTTTGAAATCGCAAGGATAAATCGATTTGAAGATGACGTGGGAAGTGGCAGGTGTGCGAAATTTTGGTGTTTTGTGTTCATAGGATAATAAAAGCCTTGTGTTTTAGGGTTTTATAATGCCCTCAAAGGCAGACCAGAAACCTAGCCTTTCGTGATATGAAAGCAACGGTCTATCAGCGGCCGGAAAGAGTTGGGGAATATTGTTGGAGACCGACTATAGAGGATGATGAATAGACTCCTGTTGTTTGTTTTGTGTGAGTTGCAGAATTATTTGAATTAAAGATAATAATGGGGTCTGATTAACTACCTCTTTCTCTTGAGCCCACTCTAGAACCTACATTTCGTATTTAGATCTATAAGTGAACTGCTGGTCTGAGTTCCTCTGGTATATTCAATAAGAGGATGTTCCTGAATATACAGGGTGCGTGACGAATTTTTGCAGTAAATGGCATATTTGAGAAAAAATACACCAGTTAGTTATTCTAGCAATGAATTTTGTGCGATTTATTTTCTTTCGCAACATATGGAAGTTGTAAGTAAATTTATTCAAAAAATTGCCTTCCCTTTCGACTACTGTAGTTAGACGCTTCCGGAAACTGCAGTATGCACGTTTTAAAATGTTTCGATCCATAGATGTCATCACTACCTTGATTTTACCTTTTAGCGACTTAAGTGTGGTGTGAGGGGTTCTATTGGTATCCCGTTGGACGACGCCCTATACAAAATAATCCAACGGATTGATATCGGGACTGCTTGGGGGCCAAATTTCTTCCTCCCAAATTTACGAAATATTTTCCGTAAGCCATTTCTGTGCTTTGTTAGCAGTATGAACAGATGCTTCGTCTTATCACTTTCCCAAGCATTTTTTAATATTATACACTGTTCTTTCAGACACATTTACCGACCGAATTATTTCATTCATGCATACTCCGGCGCGCAACAAAGCCACAACGGCTGACAGATTGCTCTCTTGTTTCGACATCTTTACGTTTACTCAACATTGTTTGTTTAAATCTTACACCTAACAGTATAAGCTATCCAGTGCTGCCAAATATATCTAAATCATGATGCACAAGCATGAGAAATTACTATTTGAAATTTACTGCAAAAATTCGTCAGTTAAACAGCTCGTAATGTTGTGAACAACTTCAATGCCAGTTTTCCAACAGTGCATTTTATTTACAACAATACAATGCCTACGAGATTGTGCCGTAGGTGTGCCGATGGATGTGCCCAAGTTGTGCTGAATCTAATTTTGGCACAATGTGCTGAGTGACTTACCCCTTGGGATTTACTCAAAAGTTAGTTGAATTTTGCGGGCTTTTCCAGGAAAAACTTCTCGAATATGAGGAAAATCGATAGTGGTTTCACTCAGTCTATTAGTAAACTGAGTAAAATTTTCATGGTTTTTCCTCTTATTCGAGAAGTTTTTCCTGGTTTTCCACGGGTTTTAACCGGAAAATTTATCTCACTTTTGAGTGAAACCGCTTTTGCTGAAATTGAGTCGGTCTGAACAGTAAAGACCCACTCGCAATGTGGGTGAAAGCGGAAGTGGAACGGCTTGACAGTTGTCACTAACGACTTCAAGATGTCTAACCAAAGTGGTTCTTACTAGAGAGGGTCTAGTATAAGAGAGGAGTGGATTCAAAACAAACTGCCTTGGCAACATATGCCTAGGTGATTTCTAGCAACACTGCCAATGCAATAAAGATAGGCGCTGCTCGATTGGCTCTGGATTTGCCAGTTCGTTTGGCTCAAAACCAGCCAGTCCGCTCCTCTCTTATAGTACGTTCAGACTACAGAGTTATAACATGTTATAGCGCTATCTTGATGGTGGTTTTTGTGTTGCAATTATTTGACAACCGTTATAACATGTTATAACTTTCCAGTCTGGACAGCGTTTTATACTAAGGTTGAAGGCTCCAACTACGCGGTTGTGATTTTTGGTGTTGTACGGAATACTTTTTCCTTCACTTCTGGGCTTCCGATCGGTGGTCAACCGTTCCTCGAACCGCTTAATCACTCGCAACACCGTGGAATGGATCATTTTAGATGGCTGAGTTTTGAACCCACCACAGTTTTCATTTGGCGCTACTGTATACGGACGAACCAATGTAAAATACTGTGGTAGCCACAGTACGGTGCTGTCAAAACCTCAGCATCTTCAATGATCCATTCGCGATTCCCAACGTTTTAGCGATGGAACGATGCGAGAGATCCTTGTTCTCGTGATGAATGCGCAAGATTTTATCACGCACGAGCTGTTCTTTCGACTCCATTTCCGCGAGTTTTGATCACAGGACTTTAAAGCTTGCAGGATGTAAATAATGCACTATGAACTAAATCCACCCAAATTTTCATTAAATTCTACCCAACGGTTAAAAAGTTAGAGCAATTTTATAGTGTGGCAATTTCATCGTGGACACCCTTTATGCCTAGGTGATTTCTAGCAACACCTGCAATGCAATCAAGATAGGCGATTGGCTCTGGATTTTACAGTTCGTTTGGCTCAAAACCAGCCAGTCCGTTCCTCTCTTATACTAGACCCTCTCTAGTTCTTACTAGTTTTGTACCCGACAAGTAGGCTAATTTAAATCGAGCTTTTCGAGCCTTTTAAACTCAGCGACCTGCCATCTTTTCTTCAAAGCTCACCAGACGTTTCACCAGTACAGCATTTTGTCTCGAATGATCAGTCATACCACCGTCCTTTACTAGTCACACCGACAAAAAATGCCTGATAAGGATAGGGGCGGGACACCTTGGCTGAATACATCAAAATATGTTTTGATATTTAATTTTTCTTTTTGACTTAGACTTGTGAATTAGTTTTTGAAAATACTTAAATTTTTTCGATGATATTTAGAAATATTTGACGATATTTTCTAATATACTTAAGTTGTTTTGCCTTTTGGATAAGACAAACATATTTGACGTTTTACAATGGCCCAAAGTTGGCATTAGTAGTGCTTGCTTTGGGCTGGCACCTTTTTTGAATGATTTCAGCCCTACATTGGCAGATGGTGCTTGATAGGCATTTTATGTCCGACTATTTGGCTAGATTAACACAAATTAGGCTCATAAAAAAACATCTAAATCAGTGACCCATCGATCCCAAACCGTATAATAATGAAAATAAAACAAATATTACCCTCCTGCTATATGCAAGGAAATACTCACCATGAGAATAAATGCTTCCACAGCGACGAAGACGAGAAGTAGTGCCATGTTTTACAGCAATATGAACAATCAGTCTACTTGCATTTGAAGACTAATCGAATGCTAATATTATTACGACTACAACTACAACTACCGGTGTACCAGTGATATTTTCGCACTTTATATCGCACTCTTAAACATATTGAGAGAAGAACTGCATATATATTTTTTTGTCTATGCCCTGGAAGAATGTACGGAAACGACTAAACGACGGTTCAGATTGTTTTATTTAGTTTTTAAGTTTTAGAGAGAAGACGGAAGAAGTGTCGTAGGGTAAAATTTGTAGCGAGTGAAAACGAAAAAAAAAACGAAAATTTCAGAACGAAATCAGTATTAAAACAAAATGGTGTCGCTTCTTACGCATAACTGCGAAAGGATGCGCAGTGCAAGCAAAACAGGTTCACTTCTGAAGGAAAAGGAATTTTGGGACATTCAGTTCAAATCAGTTGTTGTAATTGGAGGTAAGGAAAATAAAACAAAACAAAAAAGCGCGTGGGAAATGAGAATCGAGAATCGGTGTATGTTGAAATGAACTAAAAGTGCGTGTGATATATGTTATTTAATTTAAACTTTACGTTATTTTTTTAGTCTATTTGTACGAGTGAATCCCATTTAATTATATATTGCATAGTTACTTTTAACGCTGTTTCAGTAAGGTTTCCGTTTAACAAAAAAAAAAAAAAGATCCCAGCTCCAACGCAGAAACGCTTTTTATAAGAAAATGCTATTTGCTTACTATTTATACGAGAACTGAGTAGAGAGCGAAAAGAGTAAACAATCGTCCTTTTTGCTAGGATTGGAGCGTGACAGGAATAGAATTCTGCAGAAAATTACAGATGCATGAACTCAGAAGATTCGAGTAAAATGTTTAAAAATAGAAACGAGAGATGTTCTTCCGGTAGAACGTGAAAGAAAGCCCTTTGAAACGTTGTACGAAAGAAAGCCCAATCCATCATACAAGCAAGCGATAATCTTTTCGGCTGTCAAAGTAATCCATTGTGATGCCCATTTTTTTTTCGGAACATACATTCTTTATTGTGGCTACAATTAGCTAAAGCAATTTCTAACAAAGTTTCAACTGTGTGCCGTAGTCCTTGTTTGGGGTTTCTAAAACTAACTGATACTGAGCTTCATCTTCAAAACAAACTCTGAACCTTTTGCCAACATGCTTAAAACTCTGTTCGTTCAATGTGCGCTTCAATAATAGGTGCTTCGTAACATTTCGTCCATTTTGTACCCATTCGAGTAATCAGTTTCTATCACAGTTTGCTGATCAAACCAAATTTCTGCTGAACCTAAATTAAAATATCTAGCCCAAATTTACTGTTCTACCGTTTGTTCCGCTAATACCGGCAGGGGTCCACTAACGACCTCCAGTTCCGGTCCGCTGCTAAGCAAACTACTCAAATCACTAGCATTAGCAGGTCCCTCGCTTTTGCTATTGTCGCTACTGTCGTTCTCCTTCTCCGTCTCGCTGCTGTTCTGGCGTGATGACTCCTGTTGCTTCTGCAGCTTGGTGCGTTGCTTCTGGAGTACTCTCAGCTCCGTTGGCGTTAGCATTCCCCGCAGGATCGTATCGTACGACACCGAGAGACCCATGTTGGACATCTTCTGAAAGAGCCGGTAGCATTCGCGTTCCTTCGGTGTCTGGCCGTCCACCAGTCCACCATCCTGACCGCTGGCACCACTGCCAGCATCTCCTGTTTTGGCATCCGACGACGACGGGGACGACGCCTGAACTGTTTTCGTTGGATTTGATGATGGTGGGATGGAATCGCTGCTTTTGGCATTGTCCTTGGAATCATCGCTGCTGTGCTGGTCCTTATCCTCGTCGGACTTGGTGCCCTCGGTTAAACTGGGAGGAGAAATGATATTTAAAATATCCATTGTGCGATAAAATATTACTGATTGCATAGGTACGACGCCCGAAAACACTGACCAAAACTAAGATCAACTCACTTTTTCTTCTGAAACGCATTCAACGTATTGGCCAACTGTTGGCTTCTCCTGATTCGATTGGCAAAAGGTTGCAGTGACGGTGGCTTGCGATGACCCGGCTGGTAGTAGTCCCGGTTGAGTCCGGCGGTTTGCTTCAGCTCGGTCTCCTGGAATGAAACTGTCGACAAACCGAAAGCATGATTTTGCAGCAACTTGCCGAACCTCTGTGGTTACATACCCGACTTGCCAGCCTTCTTGAGCATTGGAGCACGCGACTTGAGCGCCGAGCTGATGTTGATATTGAAATTGGTCGAGCTGTTTCCGGTGGGATCCGCACCGTGTGTGGGTACCGTATCCTCCTTCTCCGAGTCGCTTCCCCCGGAGCTGAGTAGCGAAACGAGGGTTTCGATGTCGCACGCTCCCCCTAGCACCGAGCGCGATCGTGGACCACCAGCAGCTGCAGCGAGCGTGTTCTTGCTGTTGGTCGTGTTGAGTTTGAGTGTTTCCTCGTCGAAGTCGTCCTCATCGCACTCGTTGATCTCGTCGCGTTCACTGGAAAAAGAGCAGGGACAGGGATCTTAAGTTTTTGGAAATCACTACAAACAGAAAACAGCGTACCGCAAAATCTTCTTCTTCCGGGTCTTCTTCTTACTCTGTAGGAACTTGGAATCGTTGTCTATCGGTCGGATCGGAGCTGACATAGCCCGCACCAGCGGCGGGCGTCTTTCGGCGGTTTCGGAATTTTGCCGATTCGCTTGGAACTGAGCACGACGTTGGGCTAGGGACGAGTTGCGGCCACTGCCACCGGAGGATTGCTGCTGTTTGGGTTTACTCGCGCCTTCCGGTTGCTAGAAATAGAACAAAAGAAAAAAGTTTAATACTTTCTCTTTCCGCTTCCAGCTAACTTGTTAGGTTGTTGTTAGGGTAGGCATGTTTGTAGGCGATTAGTACAAACTAGAAGAATGTTGGGGGTGTGACGCAGTTCCTGTTCGATGCCTCGTGCCGCAGCACCATGCCATCTAGTACCACGCAGGATATCGCTATTATGCTGTCGGGTGATAAAATTGCGGCTTCTCACTTCGACGTCGTCCCATGTATGTATGTGCAATGGGGAAGTGCATCGGAGGAATGCCAAATGAAACGACGTATATCTAGAAGGTACAATATGGGAAGCGTGTGTAGAAATGTACCCCGTCTGGTGTGATAGCGTGATTCTATTTTAAGCTTCCGCGTTTGGCGTATGTGGAAAAGTTTTTCCTATATTAATCGATAAATTGCATTCAGTGTTCGGTTTTTGACAACCTTCACAATTCGAATTCGATAGGAAAGACTAAACATGTCAATGATACTTCATTTGTTAAATTAATTTTATTTCATCGCTATCAAAAACTGCAACTTATTTCAATGTACTTTGCACAACTTTTAACAACCAGGACAGACAGACAGGACGAGTGGCCTTTGGATGGTTGAATTGCTGATAAAGTGACTGGTAAGCGGGACAATGGATACCGTAAAACGGGGGGAAGTTGATCACGTTTTACCGAAATACCTGAATATTTTTCCAATCATATGTTTGGCCCACAAACAAATACCTCTCAAACCTGCACTAGTAAATCCATTTCTAAAGTACGAATTTAGTTTTCAAATTGCATGATTGGTTTATTTTTAAGTATTGAAATAAGATTAAAAATGCAAATGATCAATTCTGGGGTGATCATGCAGGTTTTTATGCAATGCAATATTCAGAATCAGAAGATAGCATTTATACTTGATTTGTGTTCGCTGAAGAAGAGTCTGGTGTTAAAATTTCAACAAAAGTTGTGGTTTACGAAAAAATTACATAATAGTTCAAAAATACGCCTAAATGTAGACAATTATCATCAGTTACGAAAAAAAAGTAGAAGGGTCTGTGCCTACACTCAAAAAATTTCACACGTTTGAGCGAAGTGTTTAAACACTTGATTTTTTAAATACAGAATCACATTTACTTTAAGTGGATTTCACCTTGGTTCAATGTGTTATACACGTTAATTTATAGTGTTTCAAACTTTGAAATGTTGAAATTTTTTCACTTTCTATTCAAGTGTATTGCACATTGAATCACGCTACTGTTCAAAACAGATGGATTTAAAGTGTTTTGCATTTCAATACGATGTGAATTGCTTGCTCAGAAAGGTAAACATCGAAAACAAGAGTTGTGACTTTTTCCTATCAACCCGCCTCATATATGAGAACAACCGTGGCACAGTGAGATCGAACGAAGACTCTGGCAGCAGCACACCCCAACAGTTCACGATCGAATCCAAAATCAGACCCATTTAAATGATATGTGAAAGCTCTGGCCTCTGGCAGTTTTGTTTTTATATTTGTCGATTCATTTTTAGAGTCGGTAAAGTAGAAGTCGATAAAATAGAATATTGTAGAATATTGAACTATGGTGTGCAAAGCTATTGATATCACCATAGAATCCAAGTGTGTCACAATTTAAATCCATAGTGTTCAGGCATGGTTCATAGCATAAGATTCACACATGAAATGGATGTGTTTCACAATAAGCGCAAAATTAAGTGTGAGACACATGATGATGGCGTGTGGAATTTTTTGAGTGTAGGCGCACAAACGGAAGCTTGACGTAGGACCGCTAGTGGACGGAATAAATGTGAAGAGCATTAAGTTCTTTTAATTGATCAAACAATATCTATTATCTCAACTCTTTCCGGTTTTGAATTGTAGGCGATCCAAATTTGTAGTAATCTTTTTCAAAAAGAAAGTTGATTACGAGAATCAACAGGGTGGCCAGTGAATTTTCATTTTGAAAATCCCGGTTTTTTCCCGGTTTTCCCGGTTCAAATCTTAAAAATTCCCGGTTGTTAATATGCAACAAAAAAAAACAAAATTTACTGATAGGATAAAAAAATGTGATTTAAGAAGATTCCTAGATTCTGGAGCTTTGAAATTTGTGTAGAGTCTGAAACTAGAACTTTTCTTCAAAATCTGTGATTAATAACATGCTGATTTGGAGATTTGGAGAAACAATAATTAAAATGTGAAATTTTAAATTTTTTTCAAGATCACAGGTTTATAAAAAAAACATCATACCTATGAGTCGTGGAGTCATAATTGTCACGCTCTGAGACTTAGAAGCATTTTAAGGGTAATAACAAATTACATTGCAATCTGTAGAATCTGACGGACAAACCCTGGAATTTTTAGTAAAATTTAAAAGAATTCAAAGTGTTGATTAAAAACAAATATTGAGAAGGATTCCCACACAGTTTTCGAAGGAGAAGAGCAGATTTCCAGAATTATTCTTACATGAAATCCATAGAAATTGTGGAATGAATTTGGAAGGATTTCTTTGGAGAAGAATGCAAGTTCTAAATTAAACTGTTAGGTAATTTTAGTAGATTTAAATAAGAATTGTGAAAATAAAAATAAAACATTGCAGAAAATTCCTACGTGGTTCTGATGAGATTTGTATGGGCATCGTGAGGAACATGACAGATGAATTTTAAGAAGAATTCAAAGAGAATTATGATCGGAATTCAACAAGAAACAGAGTTCTTAAAATGTTCTGGCAATAATTTCAACCCTAGATGTGATTCATCACATAACCCAAACAAAATTGATTCCAAAAAATTTGCTGATAATTAGAAAGAAATTCTTTAAAATACTCCAAGGGGTTTATAAATTAATTTTCTAAGGTTTCTTTTGTTTTGAATAGAGTTAAAAGAAATATTTGAAAAGATTTTTAAAGGAATCAAAGTTCCGGATAGGCGGGAACGGGAATTATATGAAGGATTCCAATAAATTCTTAGAAGGGGTTGGAAGAAATTTCCTAAAAGAATTCAACGGTAATTATTACGCGGAGTGTTTTCTGGTTTATTTCAGAACAATTTCAAGATAATTCAGAGCAGAATTCCAAGTTAATTCTGGAATTCATCATGAGAATTTTGAACAACGAAAAATTAAAACCCCGGAAAAGAATAATTCAGTTTCGATTTTTACAAATATTTGTTTCCAAACTCCAGCATCTTCAATATTTTCTTTAGAGGACCATGCACTTTACATCTGAAATTGAAACGACAAAAATCAATTTGCAATATTGCTGAGTGATTAAATTCTAAAAACAATAAGACGATATACTGAAGAAAATTATGCAACAAATAGAGCAAGACATTCATTTGCTAAAGGATCACTCTGTTTTAATGGTTTATTCTGAAATTCTGATGTAAAAATTTGTTACTATGATATGGTTAATTTATTTTCCCAGTTCTCTTGCAGAATTCACGGGTTTTTCCCGGTTACTTTCCAAATTCCCGGTATTCCCGGATTTCCCGGTTTGCTGGCCACCCTGTATCAATCAAAATCACTTGCACCCCTGCTTCCAAGTTTGTGTGGTCGTTGGGGGCTTGTGGTTCTGAATATGGACAAACAAGCATAGATAAATTCTATTCCAACTCTTTACTGATGTAAGCTTGATGGCCCTGAAAAGGGCCGTTTTATTGAAGAGGACATCCATGGCCACTTACGCTTGGCGTGTTTAGTGTAGGTGACAGCATCACGGACCTCATTTTCCACGAACACCTTCAGCACACCTCGTAGATCAGACCGGCGATACGTCAGACACTGCGACGGCGAGCCAGACGACGGATGGTGGTTATCTCGAAGAATTTGCGATGACGATTAGCACCTCCTTTGCCACGACCTACCACGCCGTCCGAAGCGAAAATGAGCTGATACCAGACAGCAGCGCTGCTTTATATCTTTTTAGGTTAAAGCAGAATGATGTGCAACCAAGTGGTATAAAAGCTACAAAGACTCCTCCCATTATGAGTAGTTTGCTATCAAGTAGCGACACTGGCTATTTTTATTTTTGCGTACACGGCGAATGAGAACGACCCAAATTTGAGTTTAGTTCACTCATAATCGCCAAAAGTGTAGGAACTCAGCGATGAGTAAATTTGTCTCATGATTTCCTGTGGAAAACCTAAAAAATCTGCCAGAAAATGAGGAAATTGACGAAAATTTTATTCAGTCTCGGAGTAGTACCAACAGACTGAGTGAATCCAATCTTTACTTTTCTCAAATTCGGGAATTTTTCCCTGGAAAATCCTGGAAAAACCTGGGAAAACATGAGGAATATTTACTCATCGCTGAGTTCCTGCACTTATTTCTGAGATAACTAAACTCAAATTTGGGTCGTTCTCATTCGCCGTGATAGATATCGGCGCCGGTGGTTAGCGTAATTACCTCTCACCCCAGCAGGCCTGGGTCCAATCTCAGTCGGCGCCATCGGCATGTTCTAAGGCATAACATCTCTGCTCTGGGAGCTGCCTCCCTGGCGTCGGTAGCATTGGAGCTCAGTACGGAAAACAAATCTCGCGTCACTTTTCAATAGGTCCTATCTACATTGATCGATTCTCTTCATCGACACTCTCTTTCGTAAATAACTCGGCTTCACAAATCTGCATCAACAATAGAAAAGAGCCCATCAGCATTTGTAAACAAACCGTTCCAAAGCCCTTTACTCACAAAGCGAAGGCCACCCACACAAACCAACACCATCATCGGATAGGGGAAACTTCTACCTACAAGATGTTGGTGTTGGTTAATGTGAGCGGCCTTCGATTTGTGAGGCTTTGGAACGGTTTGTTTACAAATGCTGATGGGCCCTATTCTATTGTTGATCCAGAAATGTGTCCTGCCGTCTTCGTCGAATTAGATGCTAGATTGTTGCTTCTTCCATCGAAAATATCCGGCCGTGGCGATTCAAAGTTGATCAAAGTTGATCAAAACAATTTGTATCCCTGCTTCCAGTTTGATCACATGAGCATTTTGTGTGGTCGGTGGTTCTGAATATGGACAAACAGGCAGATGAATTCTATTCCTACTCTTTACTGTAATAAGCTTGGTGGCCCTGAAATGAGCCGTTTTGTTTCCAATGTTGGTGATGATTTAACCTCTGAAACCAAACAGAGTGCGTCTCTGTCACTTCAAAAACGTAGATGACATCCATGGCCGCTTACGCTTGGCGTGTTTAGTGTAGGTGACAGCATCACAGATCTCATTTTTCAGGAACACCTTCAGCACACCTCGTAAATCAAACCGGAAATACGTCAGACACCGCCACGGCGAGCCAGACGACGGATGGTGGTTATCTCGAAGAATTTGCGTTTGGTTCTGAACATGGCGATGAGTGTGTAAAATATTACGCAATTCCATCCTCCCTATTCACACGCGCCCGAGGATCGGAGGCGAATGCCACTTCGACTTGTTTCGTCTACTTACTACTCTCTGACGACTGTGCTGGGGAAGCAGCATATGCATGTAGGTAATTGGTGGATTTGTTAGTTAATTCGACGCTTTTGGACAATGCTGAACATTTACCAGTTTTTCAATAGTTTCTTGTTGAAAATCAACATTGGGAAGCATTGTTATCAATGCGTAGCCATATTTCTGATCGATTGGTGATAAAATTATTGAAATTGAACCAGAGGTAGCTGAGTTATTAACGTTCAAAATCTTTCTTAATTTGTTACATGTTCCATTTTCGGTTTTCACAAAGTGTACCCCCATATAGAAATCAAAGACGTAGTCCTACGTCAAAAAACGTACCAAAAGTTTAAAGAGTTGTTGTTCTACGATTTTTGTCAATTTTTAAGTGTCCAAGGTTTGCAAAATTTCAAAAGTTTTAATTTTTCATTACCTTTTTTATAAATCAAAAATATTGATGTTGACATTTTTTGTTATTTATTTTTTTAACACTTCGTTTGATTATTTTCTCAAAATAACCAAATAAATTTTCTCAGAGATAGTGGTGTTGCGTGCTATTGCTGAGAGAAGTAAAACAATAGTTGGATAAAGAAGAGTTGCATTAAAGGGTGTCCACGATGAAATTGCCACACTATGAAATTGCTCTAACTTTTTAACCGTTGGGTAGAATTTAATGAAAATTTGAAACATATGTGAAGGCCGACTTCAAACAGATCCCCGGCAACCTGTTTTTCACGGCCAAGGATAAGTTCAGCGTTCCGGAGCATGTCCGCACTCAGAAGATGTCCAAATTTGCGAAGAAATTCCTGGTTTGGCAAGCCATCTGCACGTGCGGGAAGCGGAGTGCACCTTTCGTGACCCAGGACACGATGAACGGACAGGTGTACATAAAAGAGTGCCTCCAGAAGCGGCTGCTTCCTCTCCTGAAGGCCCACAACGTCCCAACAATCTTCTGGCCGGATTTGGCCTCATGCCACTACTCCAAGGACGTGCTGAAGTGGTATGCGGACAATAAGGTCAATTTCGTGCCGAAAATGTTCAACCCTCCCAACACTCCGGAGCTCCGCCCCATCGAGAAGTACTGGGCGATTATGAAGCAGCACCTTCTTAAACGACCTAAGGTAGTGAAGACAGTCGAGGAACTGAAGAAAGTATGGGTTTACATGCAAAAAACGGTTGATTCACAGGTTGTGCAGAATCTTATGGCCGGGGTTAAGGCCAAGGTGCGGGCATTTGCGTATGGACTGTAAATAAAATACGAGTAAAATGGTAAAATGAAGTTTAATAGTTATTTCTCAATCCCTGAAAATTTGATGGCAATCGGATGAAAACTCGAATTTTGCGAATCAATTTTGTGTGTGGCAATTTCATCGTGGACACCCTTTATAACCAGAGTTACATTTTCCTCGTGTGTGCAAAAATGTGCTGCCGAGACTCTCAACAAACCGTCTCCCGTTGCAACGAAAACAACATGTGATGAGCGAGAGAGAGACACGCGAGAATAAGATACGAGCAAGAAACAAATGCGACACCCAAAAACCCTGGCGTGCGCGAGGCTCGCGCTGATCTCATGTGCCTCATCTCATGTGCTACGATTAATGCTAGAACTGCAGAGCTCGAAGTTCTGGAAGGTGTAGGTAAGCGAAATACAGGTTGTTTGGTTGCTTTGGCCGACATTTCATTTGCGTTTGCACAAACCATTCCTATTTTAGAGGAAAGGTAGCATATATGTGCAGTGCTTAAATTCTTGAAATCCTCTAATAGCAAAAGCCATTAATTTGCCGGTCAATTAGAATATTTTTTGTTTATTTTTTCCGGTTCAACACTTAGCTGCACTTGCATGACTAACATCTTTTGATACGTTATTTTCAAAATATAAAATGGACAAACATTCTACAAAAAGTGTATCGGTATTGTTTAGTACGGGGATTTGACCGTTACAAGACGTTCACACATTTTCAACGTAATTTAACCATTCATCGGCAACACAACTGGTATACATTGTTAGATGGGATGTTACGTATTTTGAATAGATTATATCGGAATGCTACGAATGCAGCAATGTTATGAAAATTCAATGGGTGGAAGAATTTTTTGCAGAACATTTTTTTCTAGGTGTATTACCTTTACGCTTTCACTTGTACTTTGTTACCATTACTTTAAAAATGTTCAGATTTTTTTAATGTGCCTCGTGTGATCGAGCATTCAGATAAATGCTATGACAGAAGCGGTGACCCACTGGGTGATGGCGCGGTCTATGCTAAATCTCGATGGACATTTCAAATGGTCCTATCTGCTTTGATCGATTCTCTTCATCGACTTTCTCACTGATAACCACGCCTACGCAAATGCATTTGGTGCTAATTTTGCCACACAGTTTGATAGCAACAGTTCATATCTTGTGCTTAGAACGTTGAACACAGCAGGGAATGCTTTTGAAGTTGAGTTATGAATAGAAGAGAAAGTCGATGAAGAGCATCGTTCAATGCAAATAGGACCTTTTGAAATGTTTATCTAGAAATAGCTGCAGCAAAATAGTGACATGAGCGGGCATCGTTGGCTTTAACTCTCTTAAATATATTTACCATTCCAATTATTAATATCACCAAGTCTACCGACCTTCTGTTCCGTTCCTTCAAATCGCTTTCTGGTTGGCACGGTACGATCTAGGTGGCTTCTGCTGACCATTGCTCTGCGGCTTTCGATGGCATCGTTTTCGCGTCGATATCCGTAATCGCTAAGAAGAAATAACCTTTTCGGTTAGATAATTGGCGACCTTGCCTTTGTATACCAACAGTGTCAGAAGGAAGCGCCTGAGTATCGGCACCAATTCCACAAAGTGGCCACCAAGCGCCACCATCTCGCTACAACAAACCAGAAAGTGGTACAGCCATTGCTACAACCTGCAACAGATCAACCAATCAAATCACCATGTTGCCACCATGTTGCCTCCATGTTGCCATAGTGTAAATTTTGAAAAAAAACGTGGTGAAAGTTGATCTATCCATTTGAAAAATTATGATATTCAAAAACTTAAGCACATTTTTAAGTCCTCTTTTTTTTAGCAACTCGCTAATTCAGATCAGAAGAACATCAGCAAATGCTGATCTTTTAAAACTTCCTGGCTGCCTAGGGAGCATATCTGAAATAATGTCCTGTAACTTATGCAGCGTTTCCTGAACATCTACAAAATTTCCTTAAGTTTTAGAAAAAATACTCAAATTTCAAAGTACCTTGAAATTAAACGATGGTCCAAAATCTTCATCTTCAGGAAGTTCATTGAGATTTTTAAGATCTCTGACAAACTGCTATGAAGTTCCCTAAACTGAAACGAAGATCCCTGAAGTCTTCTATATTTACGAAATTCCCTGAACTTTTTCAAAATGCCCTGTACTTCTATGAAGTTATACGCAGTTCCTCGAATTATTACACAGTCTACAAAACTTCATCAAAGCTTGCTTCACGTCTACGTTTCTCGTTGATTTTCCGCAAATTTCGACGCACGAAATTTCCTGAATTTGTGCGGAATTCTCTGAACTATTTCAAGTCCATGAGTTTTCATCAAAGCTCTGAAGTTATAAAAAAAGGTCCCTGAATAATAGAGAGGTTCCCTGCCATTAAACAATAAACTTTTACGAAGATACCTAAACTTGTATAAAGTTCCCACTTCTACGAAGTTTTCTGAACTTTTCCATGATCTCAGAACTTCAAATAATTTCACTAAATTTAGCTCATGATTCATCTGACATATGTTGGTTTCAATGCATAAAACAAAATATAATAATAATACCAAAGAAACATTCAAAATCAGGACAGTGTTCTAGTGAAAGCAGTTAACGGAACATTAGAGTCAAACGAAGCATAAGTGTTACTAATAACATTAGCGACAGTATGAGTATGAATAGCCTCATTCAGCCCATACTGTCAATTACGAGCTGCGAGGTGTATGAAGTGTCGTTGTCTTATAACTTTTTCAGGTACGAAGAAGAAGAGTTACCGAAGCAGTTCGATGAAACTCTACGAAGTTCACTGAAGTTCGTTGAGCTTCTACAAAGTTAGCTGAACTTTAAAGAAAAATCTGCACTTCAAGAAAGTTTTCTGAACTTTTAAAAAGTTCCCTGAAGTACCACGAAGTTTCTTGAAGAACTACAAAATTCCTTGCAACTCGGATAGCAGTTCGTACCCTGGTGTAGTGGCTGTAGGTGCATTGTCGGACAGCACCACCAAATCAACAGAGGAAGTGGTAGAGGTGCTGCATGAAGAGGTGGTGCTAATGGACGTGCCCTCAGGAGGCCGATAAAGCATGCAAAAACGAACATCAGCATCTTCGGCATAAAGGGTTTGCGAATCTGTCGGTATTCGATGCGTTGCAAGCACACAAAAAATATAGGAAATCGATTTAGATCTCCATTGTAATATTTTTTTAGTCCTTCGGCTCCGCAGAGCTTTCAAAGATATTGAGCCTACTAAATAAACATTTTGGAAAACATGGTTTTCGATTCAGATACTGACCGTTGAGTGTGACAAATATGTTGGATTCATCCCACAATTTACAATCCAGTTTTCTTATTTCTCATCATATTTTCAGGTTGACTACTACTTGGGACGAACACACCATGCTTTTTATCTAAATATATTTGAACAGTTCTCAAATTTAAGTACATGTTTGAATTAACTAGTGATGTCGGCTACAGCTTGAAAGGCTGAAAATACTGATGGATGAAGTCACACGAATCAATTTCAACAACGAAGTTTTTTTTAAATGGCCCTCCGAACTATTGGTTCTCTGCCAGCTGCAAAATACCTATCAATTTGATCCACCAAGATCAATCGGATCAAAATCAGGCTGATCAATATCCCAAAATTTGAGCTAATTTGGTAGCGAACTGATTCTGCACTAACTCTTTGAAGCTTATATGGGAATTACTATAAGAAAAGTGTATTTTTTGTCCTCATCGTTCTAGCCCTGCACCATAATGATTTACGGAAAAGTTGTCTATCAGAGCCCCCTCCCCCCCCCCCCTCTTACGTGAAAATTTCCCAACTACAACTTTGTTCAAACAACTTTTTAATTGAATGTCTAGAAATTTGTTATTGATTAATTTCCAAGTTGATAACTTGCTGGTAGGATTAATCGACTGTTGCCCTTATGACATAATAGCCTCGATGTTTTGTCCTATTATTCCAATGTTGTCTGCTGAGTAGTAAATGAACCATGTCAGAAGAACATCACCTTCCTAATCAATTAATAACTAATTATCCTAACGTTCAATTTTTCAATTCCCACATAAACTTCAAAGGGCCAAGTGCAGTATGAGTTCGCATCCTAATGGGAACAAATTTTGTGAGAATGATCAGGAGCTGATTTGAAATCGTTTGAACTTGGTAGAGCTAAATCAATATTTTGAACCATGAAAATTCCATGCGCATGGATCGGTAACAAATAACCCCGCCGGTAATTGGTTCGTAATCGTTTAACTCATCTTCCGCTTGAAATACTTCTATAAAACCACAATATCTCAACCCTCAAAAACTGAATACCAACTGATTGAAAACAATCAGTTGTACCAGCAACACGAGAATGTGACAGGACTACAACAGTTCTCTGCTGTTTTTTTATCACAAACCAGCCACTTTTAGCATGCACGCAGGACGTGGGTACGCTGCCGATCTCCCTGGAGCTCGCCGAGCTTAGCTCATGAGAGTGATAAACCTCAAATCCACTTATCCAACAAAGTATGAGTTAGGTAAAGGAGTACGAGTATGATTAGTATTGTCGCATTAATGGCCCTTCGCTCAATTTCAACTTCTGTTCAATGTTCACACTGCCGTACTCTAGCGGAACTATCAATCTATCCTCTTCAAAATTGTATCTACCTATTACATTATCACACTAAAGCTTCATGTTGATATTTAGTATAGCATTTCCTCCCAACCCTGAAAATCGTAACTTTCACACATTGAATAAGTAACAAAACACTTTGATTGAATAAAAAACATGTTTTGAATAACTATGCCATTTCGAAAATTGTACAAGTTCTAAAATTGCTGAATTTTAGCAAAAATGTGAATCATTACCCATAACAAACTATTACACAAATTATCATCCAAATCGGAGAAAGTCGATTCAAAAATCCAATTCTGTGTTCGGCTTTTCGCCTGAAACTGCTCATTTGGCTTGGAATTGCTGATGTAACGGAATTCCAATAAAATTCTCAAAAATCGTGGGTTTGAGTTCAAGGAGTTCTTGTAGTTCTTAAAGCTCCGGGTGCTCTTCAGCTCCTGTAGTCGTAGTCTCAAGAGCTCTAAAGGTTGCTGGAGGTCGAGAAGATCCTGGAGAGCTGATAGTTGCTGAGAACCTGAGTTTCTCGCGTTTAAAAATGCTGCTGGGGATCCAAATGTTCCGTGCATTCTGAGAGTTTTTGTAGTTCTTGATGATGCAGGAGTTTTAGAAAATTTGGGTGATTTTAGAGCATCGATATTTCTTCGAATTTTGCTGAACTGGTGGCAATACACTATACGCTAGAAACGATCGCCTCACTTGCACCAGATCACTATTTTATTTTTACGGATAGTCTCAGTTCTGTCGAGGCTATTCGATCCATGAGGCCGGTAAAGCACTCCTCGTATTTTCTCATGAAAATACGAGAGCTTCTGAGTGCTTTATCTTTAAGATCTTTTGTCATCACCTTTGCATGGGTCCCATCTCATTGCTCGATTCCGGGCAATCAGAAGGCGGACTCACTTGCTAAGGTGGGCGCTATGCAAGGCGATATTTACGATCGACAAATCGCCTACAATGAATTTTTCTTCATTTATCGTCAACAGTCGCTCGCCAGCTGGCAAAATAAATGGAGTGAAGGAAGTTTGGGACGATGGCTATTCTCGATCATCCCTAAGGTGTCGAAGAGTCCTTGGTTCAAGGGGTTGGATGTGGGTCGAGACTTCATTCGTCTGATGTCTCGCCTCATGTCCAATCACTATTCGTTAAACGCTCACTTGTTTCGTATTGGGCTGGGAGACAGCAATCTCTGTGAATGTGGACAAGGTTACCGAGACGCCGATCACATCCTTTGGTCTTGTGCTGAGCATCGTGGAGTCAGATCTGAGCTGTGCGATTCCCTTCGGGCTCGAGGTAGACAACCTAATGTTCCAGTTCGGGATATTTTGGCTAGACGTGATCTGGAGTTTATGAAACTCATATATGTTTACTTTAAGAATACTAACCTTAGATTGTAAGTTTGATTAACCTTGTGTTTAGTTTGTGTATTGTGCGTGTATTTTTAATGTTTGTCTTCAAGATGAATAGAAATAAGTTCATGTTTTAGGATTAATTAAATATTTGTATAATAAATCATATTTCAAACCTCCTTCTCCCTTTCCCCATCCAAAAAATTGTAAATCTCCACTAACCTCGAGACGACCGCGAGTAATCGGTTCAATTCCTTTAACTCTAGATTTAAGACATTAATCATGTATAATGCAAATGATAACTCGGCTCTGTAAAGTTTATTCGATTGAGCCTGTACAAATAAATTAATATAAAAAAAAAAAAAAAAATTTCTTCGAATTGTCATTTTCGAAATAACGACTTTCTCTTTCGTTAATAACTTGGATACTGAACCGGCTCTTGCCGTGTTTGTCGTATTACAAGCTAGATAATAGCTTTTTAAATATTCCAGAGTACCAAACATCCTTGAAGTCTCAAGAGCTACTAGAAGTACGAAAATTTCTTTTGAGCTTTCTTGCGCTTCGGTAAAAAATACTTGAAATCTGACAGATACTTACTTACTTACTTATCCACCTGCATCACAATGTTACGCCAATTCACTCGGTCCGTGGCTGCTTGCCTCCAATCTCTTGACCGTCCCACACTTCCAATATTCTGCTCCACTTGGTCTAACCACCTTGCTCGCTGTGCTTCTCTTCGTCTTGTACCGGCCGGATTCGAGGCAAACACCTTTTTTTTTCTGGATTGTCGTCCGGCATTCTTAACACGTGTCCCGCCCATCGTACCCGTCCCGCTTTCGTAACTTGTTGGATACAGGGTTCGCCATAGAGTTGCGCCAACTCGTGGTTCGAAAACACCCAGTGCTTGCAGGTCCTCCTCGAGCATCGTCCACGTCTCGTGCCCGTAGAGAACTACCGGTCTTATCAGCGTTTTGTACATGGTATATTTAGTGTGGAGGTGAAGTTTATCCGATCTCAGGGTCTTGTGGAGTCCGTAGTAAGCATGACTTCCGGCAATAATACGCCGACGAATTTCTCTGCTGCAGTTGTTATCCGACGTCACCAATGATCCGAGGTACACAAATTCATCCACCACCCCGAACTCATCTCGGTCGATTGTCATGCTTCTGCCTATGCGAGCCATATCCCGCTCGGTTCCTCCAGCTAACAGATACTTTGTCTTCGACGTATTCTCCTTTAATCCAACCTTCTCTGCTTCACGTTTCAGCCTGGTGTACTGCTCCGCCACGGCATGAAACGTTCTTCCGACAATGTCCACGTCGTCAGCGAAGCAGATGAACTGGCTGGACTTATTGAAGATCGTGCCCCGCATGTTAAAGTCCGCACGTTTCATAACACCTTCTAGCGCAATGTTGAACAGGAGGCAGGAAAGACCATCGCCTTGTCGAAGTCCTTTGCGAGTTTCAAACGAGTCCGATAACGCACCCGATATCTTCACACAGCACTGTACACCATCCATCGTAGCCCTGATCAGTCTGGTCAGCTTCCCGGGAAAACCGTTCTCGTCCATAATCTTCCATGGCTCTTCACGGTCAATAAAGGGCGAACACGAAATTATTGCAACACCGAAAATGTCATGCCAATTTTCTTATAATTTTCGATAAGTTAATCGATTTTCGATAAGAAAAGTTAATCGATGGAGCCTTGAGTGTAAAATTGAACGCATTTTCGTTTGATGCCCTCCATCAAAGTCTTTACAGTGTCATCAGGTACCAGTTTCTCAGTTTTTTTTTCCATTTTCTTAACATGTCCTTCTCGTCTTTGACTGTCTTCTTGCTCTTCCGAAGTTCCCGCTTCATTATTGCCCAGTACTGCTCCACCGGGCGCAGCTCCGGACAGTTTGGCGGATTCATGTCCTTTGGAACAAAATGGACAGAATTGGCCTCATACCACTCCAGGACACTTTTAGAATAGTGGCATGATGCCAAATCTGGCCAAAATAGTGGAGCTTCGTCGTGCTGCTGCAAGAACGGCAAAAGGCGCTTCTCGAGGCACTCAGATTTGTAGATCTCGCCATTTACTGTGCCCTTTGTCACGAAAGGCTCACTCCTCAGTCCGCAAGAGCAGATGGCCTGCCAAATGAGACATTTGGAGGCGAACTTCGACATTTTCTTCTTCTTAAATTTGTCGTCCACATCGAACTTGCTCTTGCCGGTGAAAAACTCCAACCCCGGAATTTGCTTAAAATCGGCTTTTATATACGTTTCGTCGTCCATCACACAGCAGCCATATTTTGTCAGCATCTTCTCGTAGAGCTTCCGTGCCCGAGTTTTAGCCGTCGATTGTTGCCGCTCATCGCGGTTTGGGAAGTTCTGTACCTTGTATGTATGTAGTCCAGCTCTCTTCTTTGCATTCTGGACGTAGCTCTGCGACATGCCGATCTTTTTAGCCAAATCACGGCTTGAGACGTTGGGATTTGCTTTAATCATCCGCTTCACCTTTCCCTCCGTCTTTTTGTTCTCCGGTCCCGGTTTTCTTCCAGCTCCTTTGCCGTGGTCCAACGTCAACCGCTCCTGGAACCGCTTCAACACTCTGGAGACGGTTGAATGGTGAATGTTCAACATTTTTCCCAACTGCCGGTGCGACAGGTCAGGAAATTCCAGGTGTTTGGAAAGAATTTGTTCTCTCAACTCGCGTTGGTTCACCTCCATTTTCGTTGAATCGAAAAACACGACTTCGAGTTTGACAGCATGTACACAATACACATCAATGAGAAAGTGTGCAAAATTTGGTTGATTTTTACCCAATGGTAAAAAAGTTATGCCCTGTTGAATGTGTCGCAATAATTTCGTGTTCGCTCTTTAGTATCATAAGCGGCCTTGAAATCGATGAATAGGTGGTGCGTAGGGACTTGATAATCACGACACTTTTCGAGGATCTGCCGCAACGTAAAGATTTGGTCCGTTGTCGATCGCCCGTCCACAAAACCGGCTTGATAACTTCCCACAAATCTGCTTGCTAGCGGCGATAAACGGCGAAAGATGATCTGGGAAAGCACTTTGTAGGCCGCGTTAAGAATAGTGATCGCTCGATAGTTCTCACATTCTAGTTTGTCGCCTTTTTATATACTGGGAATATTACTACCTCTTTCCACTCCTCCGGTAGCTGTTCTGTATCCCAGATCCTGACTATCAGTCGGTGCAGACAAGTGGCCAACTTATCCGGGCCCATTTCGATAAGTTCCGCTCCGATACTATCTTTCCCAGCTGCGTTGTTGTTTTTAAACTGTCGGATAGCATCCTTAACTTCACCTATCGTGGGAGCTGGTATGTCCCCCTCATCCGCTGTACCGACGAAGCCATTCATCCTACCGCCTTGGTCCTCCGCCTCTGCCTGGTCCTCGTAGTGCTGCTTCCACCTTTCAATCACCTCACGTTCGTCCGTTAAGATACCCTTTTCCTTATCCCGACACATTTTGGCTAGCGACACAAAGTCTTGGCGGTTGGCGGGATGCTTTGAGTTTCTTGTAGAACTTGCGTGTTTCTTGAGAACGATACTGCTGCTCCATTTCTTCGCACTCCAGCTCTTCCAGGCAGCGCTTCTTATCCCGGAAAAGATGGGTTTGCTGTCTTCGCTTCTGTTTATATCGCTCCACATTATGACGGGTTCCTTGCTGCAGCATTGCCGCCCGCTCCAGATTGTACCGTGGCGGGCGTCGGTACCGAATGTTGTTGGCAACGGAAAGTTTTTGGCGCACCTTGACCATTAGAAAGTAGTGGTCCGAATCGATATTTGCGCCGCGATAGCTCCTGACGTCGATAATGTCCGAGAAGTCGTTGATCAAAACGTGGTCGATTTGCGATTCTGTCTGCTGCGGTGATCTCCAGGTGTACCGATATGGGAGGCTATGCTGGAAGTAGGTACTACGTATGGCTCGCACGCTCGCACCAGGACGTTGATCAGCCGCTCCTAACATGGAGAACAGACGCCGTTTTGAGCCGCACCTCCATGGTGAACAGACGCTCGAAGACTGCACTCTCCGAAGAGAGGAGTTACCCCCTTCCCTGTCAGCATACGACCAAGGTCCCACCGGGGTTGGTTACCCGATCTCCCTATGGTTACTCTACTCGTACCCCAGCCGGCACCGCGGGGGAGGTAGCGATAAGAGTTACTGAACAAGAGGCTAAGGACCGCTAGTGGGGTCTATTTTATACCTGCAGATACGCAAAGTATCAATGGTACGCATAGTTCAGCCTAGATCTGACAGATGCTGGAAGTTTTAAAAGTTCACAGAGTACCAACATTTTTCTTCTTCTCAAGATTTCTAAGGGTTTTTGGAGTTCCAGAAGTTGCAAGAGTTCTGAGATTTCTTGCAGTTCCTAACTTTCCTGTAGTCATAATTTCAAAATATCTGGAGTTTTGAAAGATTTTGTGCTCCTAATTTTCGGGCAGTTCTATAGTTCTGTTGCGTGAGTGCTGAAATTTATTGAAATTCTCATGAGTTCAAACGTTTGGTAGAGTTGCAGAGGTTCTAGAAGTTTCTACAGTTCTTTATATCTCACATTTGTTATACAGTAATATGTCGATTGTGTCAGCGCCCTTTTATATAATGTTTTCTGGTGTTCTATGAAATCCATGCACTTTTTCAAAGGTACATCATCTACCTTGAAGACGAAAGAGAAAGATTTTGAATTACGTTTATGTGAATCCACATTTATCCTGATGAATGTGGGCGTGTTACCCAACATACAGTTTAATTTAGTTGAAGATGCTAATTTCAAATAACAGACTGAAGTGGTAATTTTTATACGATAGAGTGAGGAGATGAAAGTATAGAATTGATAGTTCCGTTTAGAGTACGGAAGTGTGAAAATTGCATATAGAGGAGTAGACAGCGAGCTAGGTCAACTTTTAGGAAGGTACACATCGGTTTTATCATCTCTCTTTACCAAACTCCCCCTTTGGAGAGGGATGGTGAGGGGTGTCCCCCCGCCACCACTGGCACAATATTGTATTGGGGTCCGCCATATTTGGAAATATTCTCCATCTTGAATTCCAAAGTGTCCACTCTCCGGAAGTCACCTAGTTTATGGAAAAAGCGTTGCCAGATGTGTTGCCTCTAGCAATGAATTTACAAGATAGATGAGTGGATGTATTTAATTATGAATAAATTTCAGACGACCATTTTACCGGTCCAATTAAAAAAGTTACAGAAGATTGAATTAAACACTAACAGGAGAAATAGCAGCACTGCACGTAACCTGTCATTCGCTTTCCCTTTCAGGGGAAAACTAAAACCAGCTCACCAAAATGAGTGTACCCCATTAGGCATAAATACGTTAGGCATACGGACGTTAGGCATACGGACGTTAGGCATAATGGACGTTAGGCATAAAGTCATTAGGCATAATGGACGTTAGGCATAATATACGTTAGGCATAATGGACGTTAGGCATAAAATACCTTGCTGCTGTGCAACTCTAGAAACCTGCTTAACCTGTAAACCTGTAAACAATGCTTAAATTAGGCTTAGCGTTGAATAAAAAATGATACAAGTTAAACAAACATAGTTTATTTAATAAGCACAGTTTGGAATCCATTATTTATCATATCATAAGTGACGTATCTACATATTTATTTAGATCCATGATTAGTAGCGATAGTGGTTAAGTAATCTTACAATGAAAACTCAGCTTAGTTTTGAACTATATCTTGAAATCAATCGCACCTAGAAATAAAAAAATCACACATTTGTTGTAATATATTCTTACACACATATTGCAAAAGTCAAAGAAGAAAAGGTTTTCCTCAAAGAACAGCTCATGAAATAAAGAATGGTGAATTCTGTGATTTTTCATTCAATAACAAAAAAAAACAGCCAAGGTTGAATAAAATATGATGCCAAAGAACAGCTCATGAAATCAAGAATGGTTAATTCTGTGGTTTTTCATTCAATAACAAAAAAACATACCTGCTGCTTCCAGGATTTCTTGCCATACTTTTCGATACAACGATTCTGATTTTGTTGTCATCAGAATGAAAACTAGCGGAACCGTCTGCTGATGTGAGGGAGCGATACTTCCATGAACAGTGACGAGTTGCCGAAACAAACAAGGAACTGTGGCAAACGTACCATCTGTAACCCAATACTTTGCCTGTCCAAGACGTCGTTCATGAGTTCCAAAAATTAAGGCTCTTTCATTATTGTCATCGAAGTCAGCAATCAATAGACGGTCTCCATTATCATCCTTCTGGAATTCATCCGGTAGATTATGCCTAACGTCCATTATGCCTAACGTCCTTTATGCCCAACGTCCATTATGCCTATTGTACATTATGCCTAACGTCCGTATGCCTAACGTACGTATGCCTAACGTCCGTATGCCTAACGACCGTATGCCTAACGTCGTGCACCCCACCAAAATGCAGATATTTTTGAAAACCCTACAAGTCTCCAATGTTATTCTGGGCATATATAGGTAAATAACTCTAGAAACAGTCATAATTTCCATAACACCTGTTATCGAAATTCTTAGTATGTATCCCAGGAAGCTTTGAGATATCGAATAACTCCAAAAACAGCTAGAATTACCGGAATCCGATAATTTCGGTAAATGGATTGGTAATGAAGTTCGTGAGCTTCCTAGTTCGAAGCAAAACAGATCAAATTGACATAGGTTATTAGTCCTACTCACTTTAAACCACATTTTGATGTTTGTGCTTTTTTAGATTTGATTTTAAAATAAATATACGAACAGTAGTGAAATTACTGGATGAAACCCCAAGAAGCAGCACTACCGGCGGAAATGTAGCTTGGCGCAGCAAGTGTTGAAGGTGCGACTGCTCCGAAAAAACGGGAAATTTAAAAAAAATATTGTTCATTAATAAGGAGAAATAACCCAGAGTTTTAAAGTGGAAATTTAGTAGCCACCCTGTTTGAAAGCCATCGGAAGATATCACAATGTTTAGCACAACGTTTTCTGTGTTTACTAATAATGCCATGCACACCCTTTAGTATATCATTGTGCTTGCCATACAAAATACGAACGAATGAATTCAAAAATAGTGCAGGCTTTGAAAGCTCTCAACTATCAACTGTAGTAGTGCTGAAAAAACCCTGTTGTAAAAAGGGAATATAGTTCTTGTTAAGATGTAAAATTCAAGCATGAAGAAGATTTGATGCGCAAAAAGAAAACGACAATCCTAAAAACTTAGCATTGTTCAGAAGAATCATTTGAGAACAGTTCGTGCACATTTCTTTCTCAAGAACCAAGTGCACATTCAGCGTTTTAGTAGTTAACAAAGTTTGTAAAATTATTCGACCTACAATTTAGACTAGTGCACGCTCCACCTAGCATGACTGCTAAACTTCCTGAGTAGGCTTTTGCCGAAATGTAAACCCTCTTCAAAATCTACCAACTGCACGAAACATGCCAACACTTGAAGAATTTTAATTAGCATTCCAATTGCAGAGCAATATCTCTGCACATAAACCAGCAAAGCTACCATTGCACTTTTCCTGTCTGCCGTGCTGCAACTAATTACTTTATTATGACAAGAATGATGACTGCAACTGTGACTGACACGCGGACGACTTACCTCCACCTCAACCACAAGAGTTGAGCCAGAAACTTATTCTCGCACTATTCACACCCACACCCACACACACACACACTTTGACTGGGCTTCACAAATATCCACGGTTACCCACAAATTTTTCAAGACTTCCTGGCGAGCGTCCAGCCCAGCCTCTACCACTACTTTCGAGTTTCCAAGTCGAACTGGTCTCTGGTCTGTGATACAATGCAACGTCGCTAGTTTGCGCCTTCTCTACCATTTCGATTACATCGCTCTTTGTTTTGGTTTTCACACCGCTGCCACTCTGCTTCGTCTACTACTTTCCGTTCCCATGTCCTCGAGTTGAATCCCTTTTGCGCCTTTAGCCGCGTTGATTTGTTAGAATCTCACTTCCTACCTTCGCTGCTTTCACACAATAATTATTTAGAGAGGCTCTAATGCTTATACATTCGTCTGCCGTCGCACACGGTGGCGTTGAAAAGGAAATTATAGCGCCAACTTCCAGCATTTATCCAAGCAGCAGGGTGCTCTAGACTCACACCCGCCTACTGCTACGGGCGGAAAGTTTGTTTTCAAGTTTTCACGCGCACCGATAGTGAGCTAAATTTTCCGAATTAAAATGTTTCGCTTTCAGCTAGCAGAGGAATAGGAAGTAGGTCGCTTACACTCACTTCTGTGGAAAATTGGATTTCGATGATCCAAATTTTTCGAGGTTACACCACAGCAGCGAGCTGCAATCGTTCGATTGATACTGGCGAGAGTCTTCCCGATAGTCGTTGTTTTTTGTCCGCGCTCGCGGATATCATTCCGTATCAAACGGTATTCGAACGGTTCGCGTATTTGTGCATCCTTCTGGGTGGGTTGGGCACATGCTCATTTGTAGAGAGTTGATTTCTAGCGTAAGCATGAAGTATTGAAATCTAGGTCGGGAACTACATATTAGGCGGAGGGAAGGTTATTAATTTATTGAAACTATTATGATGTCCTTGGGGAAAGCGGAATAGTTTGTTGGGCCGTAGAAGTAGGCTTGTTTTCCTATTGGGGTTGCTTGTTTATCTGGCGATGGGACAACTGACAAGGAATGTTTTGAATAATAAGTCTTCTTTGACTTGTCAGCAATGTAGAAATCAGTTCGCTCTGTAGAGGTTTTCTTTCCTGCCATAGCAAGCATTTCCGTAAATTATTATGGCGAAGGGCTAGGACATTGAGAACAAAACGTTCACTTTTCCGATTGTAATTTCCATATAAACTTAAAAGGGCCAGGGTAGTATGAGTTCGCATCCAAATAAATGATCAGGACCTTATTTAGAATCGATAGAGCTTGATCGAGCAAGATCATTATTTTAAACCACCCTAATAGTTACCTTACCAAGAATATTGAATTATATAGTAAAGTGAATATGAACTTCATTCGACTTAATTTTTACGTTTCATAAATTTAAGGCAAAACCAATCAATATATTTATCTAATTCGTTCGCTGACTTTTTTTATTTATCACGTACCGAATGGAATTTGCTTTTTGAAATTCATTTCATGTGTCAAACCAGTTGTCTGTGTACATCCAGTTCATATCTTGACACTTGCAATTGTATTATTTTACAGCGTGGCCAGTAGACTGATGCAAAATTTGAAATTTTCGCTCTACGGTGTTCAAACGGTTTCAAATTGGGTCCTGATTAGCCTAAGAAAATTTTAAACTCATTCGATAAGAAACTGACTTGGCACAAACCATTTGAAGTTTATATGGAAATTACTATGGGAAAACAAAACTTTTTGTTCATTGTCTTTTAGCCTTTTTACATATTGTACTGTTAACAAATTCTATTGCTATTCTTATGGGAATTTTTATCAGCTACAACTTTGCAGGAAATCATTTTTTAGCCAAACATCAAATTAAATAGTTATTAACTCAACAGTGTGCATCGTGTGGCTTTGCTACTTGTGCTATTTCAAGTCGTAGTTTTATTCGTTATTTTTCGTGTCTTATCTAGTCAAAAATATTTATTTCTTGACCAAGTTTTTCGTTTTAATCATCCGGACATTATTGTTAAAAAATTGTGCTCGTAAAGTAGTTATTCGAAGTACAATTTAACTGTTTTTGTCCGCGCTGTGCTGTGCTATAGAGTTGTTTTTGTTCATTCTTCACCTACGTGCTATTGTTGAAACAGCACTCAATCATCCTGAGCTTGTTTGTCATCACCGTCCTACCGCCAACTTTTGTTCCTGCAAGGAAGTCTAATTAAAGGCGTTTGACCGTTCAACTGCCAGTATGGAGACAAATTGTGCCAAGTGCTCGTTGGAAATTACTGGCATTGAGTATGTGACCTGCCGAGGATACTGTGGCAGTGTGTTTCACATGACGTGTTCCGGAGTGTCTCGTGCCCTGTCTGGTTACTTCACATCCCATCGGAAAAACCTCTTTTGGATGTGCGATAAATGTGCGGAACTTTTTGAGAATTCGCACCTCCGATCCATCACCAATTTGGCAGTTGAAAAATCACCGCTGCTTTCTCTCACGGAAGCTATCACGAATTTGCAGACGGAAATTAAACAGTTGTCATCAAAGCCTGTCCCGTCAATTCTGCCACCTGCTGTCAACCGATGGCCAACACTTGAAGCAACTCGACCATCAAAACGATTTCGTGGATCCGACTCTTTGGTGCCTAAAACATCTGAGTGTCAGTCTGGTTCAAAACTGTTGGGTCAGAACGTCATCTCTGTACCTACATGTGAAAAACCGGCGGCAAAATTCTGGCTCTACTTGTCCCGTATCCAACGTGATGTGAGCAACGAAGCAATCTCTGAAATGGTGAAAGCCAACCTGGAACTCGAAAATGAACCTGATGTTGTGAAATTGGTCGCCAAAGGAACCGACACCAGTAACATGACCTTTATTTCATTCAAAGTCGGTCTAGACCCAGCTTTGAAGAAGAGAGCTTTGGATCCGTCATCTTGGCCCGAAGGAGTTCTATTCCGTGAATTCGAAGATCACTCGGCTCAAAAATTTCGGAGACCATCTGGTGTGAATCTAACTCCCACGCCAGTGACACCGCAGACGACGTTTGCAGCAAATCAAATCAACCGATGGATGGACCCCGGGACGCGCAAAAATAAGCATTTTGGAAGCCTCTTATCCACTCAGCACAGTCGCGCCGATAAATGGTGAATGCAGTTGAAGTCGTCCCGGCCCTGTGTCTGATGTGCGAGAAGAGGTCTTCCAGCTTGCTTGTCTAGGTAAGTATCAACATAATTTTCATAATTTCCTGCCTGATGATGATTCCCTCCTCAGATCACCAACTTGTTCTGCCGGGAGTACCTCCAGCCAACATGGACAACGCCTTGAACGTCCCCTACCTATGTCGGGACGCGCCGAAAATTCCTACACGCCGGCATCTCGTGACAACAGTTGTGGAATTGCTGGTGACAACGATGTTTGGCTTTACTTCCAAAACGTACGTGGTCTAAGAACCAAAATTGACGACCTGGTTGTAGCGGTATGTGATTGCAATTACGATGTCATCATATTGATAGAA
The DNA here is from genome assembly GCF_037179485.1 of Ochlerotatus camptorhynchus. NCBI lineage: Eukaryota > Metazoa > Arthropoda > Insecta > Diptera > Culicidae > Ochlerotatus > Ochlerotatus camptorhynchus. Next base: position 4,847,996 of record NW_027041058.1, read on the forward strand.
ACGGGCCTTGACGACAGCATCAACTCACTGCAACTTTTTGGTACTGACTTTAATGTATTTCGCTGCGATCGCAGTGCTCGTAATAGCCAGAAAGCGAAGTTTGGAGGAGTGCTTATTGCCGTGGCCAGCGTTTACAAGTCTGTTGAGATAAAGACCTGTAGTAACCTGGAACAAGTAAGTGTGTCTGCCTGTATTCGCGGAAAGCGGTTCGTGCTTTGCGCTGTATATATTCCTCCAGATCGTAGTCGGGACGTAGGTGTTATCGATGCCCATTTAGCTACTCTTCGTGAATTACGTGATGCAACTCCAGATGGTGACCTTTTGCTTGCTTGTGGTGACTACAATCAACCACACATAGCATGGGATTGTCTTGATGATGGAATCTTAAACCTTGATCCTTCCACGACGTCTGCTGCCAGTGCTGCTCTGATGGATGGAACGAGCTTCCTGAATATCCGGCAATACAACTCTATTCGCAATCACCTGGGGCGCATCCTAGATTTGGTTTTCTGTGATTCCGATTGCAACATTGTAGTTAACGAAGCGGTGTCCCCATTGCTGGCTATTGATTTGCATCATCCACCGATTTTATTCTCCTTACCAACTCAATCCGATTGTGTTGACCGTGTGGAATCCCTTGATGCTGGTGAACATACGCTCGACTACTCAAAAATCGACTTCGTCATGCTCAACGAGTTCCTGATGAGCTGTGATTGGAGCAGTATTCTGGCAACAAATGACGTCAACGATATGGCAGCACAATTTTCCAACATAATTTGCAATTGGCTCACCGATAACACTCCAAGACGAAAACCTCCTCTATCTCCTGCTTGGAGTTCTCCTCTCCTGCGGCTTTGAAATGCGATAAAAATTCCTGGCAGCGTAAACTTCGCCGACATCGAACTTCTGAAACGAAACGCAACTTTCATCGCGCTTGCAACGCCTATCGTAAGCTTAATTCAACCCTATACAAGTCATATGTCTTGCGTGTCCAGACCAATTTACGTAGAAATCCCAAGAGCTTCTGGAAGTTTGTGAACTCCAAGCGAAAATCGTCGAATATTCCTTCATCCGTATTTTTTGTTATTACTTTATTATTTTTATTATTATTACTGTTATTATTTTTATTACTTCTATGCTCGAATCGTGTGATCTATTTTCCCGCCACTTCAGCTCTGTTTTTTCGAATTCAGCCGCCAACGCAGGTGAAGTAGAAAGAGCTGATTGCAATGTTCCTGAGGGTCTCATCGATTTGCGTACATTTGTGGTTAGCAATATGTATGTCGTTAAAGCTGTTAGGAAGTTGAAGAAATCTGTTTCACCGGGTCCTGATGGTGTACTTGCAATCATTTTTTGCCGCTGTGTTGCTGTTTTAGCTGATCCCCTAGCTCGCATCTTTACCGCTTCGTTGCACCAAGGAGTTTTCCCCGAAATATGGAGACATTCCTTTATGTTCCCTGTCCATAAGAAGGGCGACAAACGTGACGTGACAAATTATCGTGGCATAACAAGTCTATCTGCAGCTTCAAAATTATTCGAGATCATTGTGAACGATGCTATCTTCTTTCATGTCAAGAGCTACATTTCAGCAACGCAACACGGATTTATACCAGGACGCTCAGTTACATCAAATTTGCTGGAGTTCACCTCAACATGTATAAATCACTTGGAAAATAGGGCTCAAGTTGATACCGTTTATACCGATCTGAAAGCGGCATTCGATTGCATCGATCATGGTATTCTTCTTCGAAAAATGTCTCGCCTGGGAATTTCGGATGGTTTGGTTGATTGGCTGAAATCATATCTTTCCAACAGAACACTTCGTGTCAAGCTGGGTTCGTGCACTTCATCACCATTTGCTGCAACCTCCGGTGTTCCCCAGGGCAGCAATTTAGGACCATTGCTGTTCACAATCTTCTTCAACGATGTGACGCTCCTCTTGCCGAGTGGTTGTGTGCTCATATACGCCGATGATCTCAAACTATACATTGTTGTCAAGAACGTCGAGGATTGCCGTCAGCTCCAAGCAATGTTAGACCAATTTGTTGATTGGTGCCGCTTAAACAAGCTTTCCGTCAGTATATCAAAATGTGTGGTCATGACATTTAATCGCACAAGAACGCCTATCGTATTCGATTACTCAATTGATGGATTTGTACTAGAAAGAGTAGAACAAGTAAGCGACCTAGGTGTAATGCTGGACCCTAAACTTACGTTTGACTTACACCGTTCAATGGTAATCACTAAGGCTAATCGTCAGCTTGGTTTTATATCAAGAATCTCAAGAGATTTTTCGGATCCGTACTGTTTAAAAGCACTGTACTGTTCACTCGTTCGTCCGATTATCGAGACTGCATCTGTTGTTTGGACTCTCTACCAACTTTCCTGGAACATCAGAATAGAACGTATCCAAAAAACATTCATTCGTCGAGCATTAAGACAACTTCCTTGGAGAGATCCACTAAACTTACCTCCGTATGCTGAGAGATGTCGCTTGCTAAGCATGGACACGTTACAACGATGGCGACAAATTCAACAGGCAACATTCGTCGCGAAGTTATTAAGTGGTGAAATTGACTCTACCCACTTACTCTCTTGCTTGAACTTTCGTGCGCCAAGCAGATTTCTACGCTCAACGTTCCTATTGCGTCAAGACTCACACCGTTCTTCTTTTGGACAACATGAACCTGTTACGAGTATGATTCGCACGTTTTCTACAGTTGAAGAGTTGTTCGAGTTTGGGGAACCTGCTGCTCAATTCCAGAGACGTATTATTAACTCCAGATACATTTAGTATTTGTTATGGCTTCTGGTTCATTAAGACTTATTGTCAGATGAATGTATTAAATAAAAATAAAAATAAAAATAAAAATAAAAAATAAAAAATTAATTGTTTAAGAAACTGAAAATCTTATGGCACGATTAAGCAACTGTATTGTGGGCAACACTGTATTCTGCAGTGTGACATAGTAGCCATGATTTTTGTCCTCCATTCTACGCGCCATAAACAGCATTGTTGCCTGCTGAACAGTAGATTGAGCATAATAATAAGCCATCAGTGACTTGAATCATTAATAATTTTTGTTCCTTACATTTGATCGAAAAGTGGTCTTCAACAAAGTTGTAGCTGAGAAAGTTTTTAATAATCTCAGCTATCATTTTTTAAAGTAGAGTGAACTGGTGAATTTTGCGATCGTTATGAACCGAAATTATGGTTTCTTCATAGTAATTCGCATAGAAACTTCAAATGGTTTGTGTCAAGTCAGTTTCTCACTAAATGAGTTCATATTTTGGGAGGCTAATCAGGGCCCAATTTGGAACCATTTGAGCACTGTGGAGCGAAAATTTCGAATTTTGCATCAGTCTAGTGGCCAGCCAACCGGTAAAACCAGGGAATCCTGGAAATAACCAGGAATTCTGTGGAAAAACCGGAAAAATAGCAGTATACCTTAACATACGGTCACTTAAATAATAGGTTAAATTTAAATCAAAAAATTCAAGCTCTCCTGGTATAAGGTGTCCCAGAAAGTTTAGGTACAGTTTATTATTGAAATAGAACAACGTTATGATAAAGAACTCAAATTTTTATTTCATATATATGTTCTCTATAGTGTTCTCTTTCAATTGGATGAAAATAATCCGCAGTTCCTTTGATCGTATGTCAAGGAGCGAACTTTTGATCTGACGCTGCCCATGAGCTTCAGCACAGATCCCTTGGTGATAATTTTGGCCATTTTTGTTCAGGATTTTTCACATTATTCGATTGATTTCACTGCCTTAAAGTGTTTCCGTAGATATCCTTTGGAAAGGGCCTAAAAAGTTTTGATTGAGCAGGCCTCCGGACAATTCGGAGGATTCATCTCTTTTGGCACGTATTGCACTTTATTTGGTTTGTACCAAGCTACCGTGTCTTTCGAGTAATGCATTGACATCAAGTTGGACCAAAACAGTACTGGGCGATCATGTTGACGGATCATGGACCGCAGACGCCGATTCAAACACTCCTGAACGTAAATTTCAGTGCTCCTTCGTTACAAATGGCTATGACAACTTGCCACACTCACAAATCGCTTGCCGAACCATTTTCGTTAAAAATTGACTGATCGGCATCGTCAACTTCCTGACCATCACAGACAGTGTAATATTGGTCTCCCGGATGCGTCTTGTAATCAAATTTGACTAAATTTCCACACAGCAGGCTATCGTATAGCTTCAGAGCACTCGGTTTGACGGATGCGTATCTGACTCCGTTTCGGCTTCTTCTGCTTCTTGAACGTTTTCAACCCTTTGCTTGCCTTGGCACGTGGTACGTTACTCTTCGATGTTCTCAGTTTTTGGCCAAATCTCGAACAGAGGCACTTTTTTTTATTGACAGCTTGGGTGATCTTCCGGTCCAGTTTTCGGTCCACCGACATCGATGTGTCCTTTAAGGTAACTTCTTCACCGAACTTCCGGATGGCGGTTTGGGCTGCTCCGATACCTACTTCCTCTACTTTCACCAGCTTCCTTACTGAGGTTGGGAATAGTGCACGATCTGTTTGCACTTTTCCGTGGAATTCGTAAACAACGACACACATCGATGAACAGCTGATAAACATCATCGGGATAGAAATGGCGGGGTAGTTGAAAGTGTGCTTATACTATCTGCACACGTAGTTTTTTCTACCGAGCTCGGCTGTGCAAATCTCGGCAAAAATAAATTTCACTGAGATATCAGTAAAAGTGACATTTGATTGCTGAGTCTCGGATAATGTCGTGGGGTGCGACAAAATCTCAATTTAAGATCGTCAAAAAATCTGACGATAGCGAATCAATCTACGAAAAATCTTCACCAAGGAAATCTTCATCAATCTTCCTTCTATCTAATAAGCGTGCGCGCATCAGCAAAGCATTTTTTCCCCTGTATCTTAGATAGAGTCGCTCCCTTCGGATAATGCTTAGCTGAATCTCAGCAAACAAATTAAATGTTTGCTGAGATCTCAGTAAAACCAACCGGTGGAAACTAACGATTTTAAATTGGCTCACTACTTGACTAGCCTATTGGTCCCAAGCAAATCGATTGACGTACCCCATTCTAGTCGAAATTCTCGTACTACACTGTGTTTGTTTTGATTCGCTATGAAAGTTTGACAGATGAAATGAGGGGTTCGTGGATTTCCAATTGATTCGAGGAGTGCATCGATTAGCTTGGGACAGAAGAGAGTACCAGAGCTGAGCCAAAAAGTTGAACACGTTTCTTCGGTTCAAATTCCCCTTGGAACTCTGTTATAGCAACTACTACAGTAACTCTCCTTATCGGCAATTTTAAGTCGTCAGTTGGCGTGAAAATCGTGAAAGGTTAAATCAGAAAACAACACATAAAATTCACAAACATGAAGCCACGAACAAGGTTCAACACTTCGCAGTGTCAAGTGTCCATCACACCACCCGAAAAACAAAACAAATTGTTTTTTACTACCTTGTTTGCAATGCGCTTCGATTCAATTGTTCGCCAAACACCCACGCCGCTGCTGTGTGCAAGTTGACGGTTTGTTGCAGTGCTGTTGTATTGCTGCTTAGTTATTGTCCCAGCTGCACCAACACCACCACCACCACCATCACCGAAGCCGTCAGAAGCCGCCATGCAATGTAATCGAACATGACTTTCGCAGAGCTGTCAGCGCGCCATGTTTTGAGCGATATTCGACACTTGAATCTGGGAATTGTTCACCAAAGTTAGTGTGTTACAGAATTGATTCACGGGGATTTCCAACTCAAATGTAGCGATGTAAATGATGCGCTGTAGACGTAGGTAGGTAGGTGTAGGATCTGTTTCTCACGCTAGTTTGATGGCGAAAAATGGATTTTGAGCACGAGGCTGAAACATTCAGATCGTGCCACGGCGTTGGGGTGTTTTGAGGTAATACATACATTTGGTTTACATTGTCGCTAGCACTACAGTAAGCTTTCTTTTACTACTATTTACCTATCTTCTTTGAATATTCCAATAACCTGTTTAATGCCCTGGCAAATTGTATAGTTTCTGCAGTCATCAAAATAAAATCATAAACATGACTTTGAGAAATGCTTCGTGTGTCCTAGGATCAAAATCCAAGAATCCACAAAAAAAGACAGTCTAAAGGAGACGCACGGTAGGGCAACTGAAAGCTTCATTCAACAGCTCAACCTGCCTCGCTTCAACAGAGCCAATGAAAGTTCGTTTTACGGCGATCGTTAGCAACTTCCGAAATTACTCTTCTGATTTTTCACCCACACTGAACTGAACAGCTGCGGGGGCAGGTGAGTGCCACACAAAGCGTCAATGATGCCCCAGTTTTATTGTCTCGAAAGTTTGTTTTTGGCCTCCGCTCCTTCAACTTCCACTATCAAGGAAGGATTTTTTTTTTCGTTCAAATAATTAGGGACCGTCCATAAACCACGTAGACATTTAAGGTGCAAAGGTTTCGCAAGTGTCGACGGTTCATAGAACATTTGGAAAAAAATGTTATCTAAATACGTAGCTTACGGACAATCCCTTACCTGTATACACGTGTAACACAAAGTAACCGCTGACAACGGGCCTGACTTGACTAGCGTGCGTGACTGCCCATGTTTTCACAATCCACTGCCTACTGGGATCGGTGTTTTGTTGTGGTATGTGTGCCGAAATGTGGGTTTTTCCCACATCGAACTACCCTGCTCGAACTCGCTCAGGTTGACCCCTTTTTTCAACCTACAATTGAAAAGGGCCTTTCGGTTTTGTAAACACAAATTGAAACGCCCTTTTTGCGCGAACCGAATCTCGCCTACACAAATCAACAACACCATCAGGCTGGGGCGAATTTTCCCCACCCATTGGTGTTGTTCGTTTGCATAGGTAAGCTTCGGTTTGCGTGAAAAGGCCATTACAAGTTTGTTTACAGTAGCTGATTAGGCCCTTTTCGATTGTTGGTCGATAGTTAAATACTTTGATTGCAGTCCTAGATCGATTCCAAGGGACAACAAATAAGCAAAGTGAAAAACTTACCGAATTTTCCGCTTCCACCTTTTGATTGCCTTGCTGCTCTTGCGGTTGTTCCTGTTGTTGTTGTTGTTGCTGTTGTTGTTGTTGCTGTTGTGGTGGTGGTTGTGGTGATTGTGAAGAAGGATGATGGGGCTGATTTCGAAGGCTTGGGGAACATTCCGTGTCGCTGTGTCCAGTGTCGGATGAATCCTGCTGAACGGTTTGGCCGAGGAAGATCTTGATGTTGATGCGGGAGTCCTTGCCCTGCTTTAGGGCTTTCTTGATGTGTTCGCTTGATTCGATACTTGGGTGGAAAGGGATTGAAAAGTGGGATTATCTTTGTTTATTTGGGATGACCTTTTTATGTGATTCAAGAAAAGATAGTGATGCGAAACTTTTGCTATGATCGAATTTTCGAACATCATAGTCAAATATACAGTTATTTGCTACACCGACAACCATTTTAAAGCGTCTAGTATCAAAGTTGAGGAAGTTAATCTATTGCATCTCAAAATCAAGCGGCATTATTTTATTGTGCAAGTGCCATAATCTCGGTATTTGTGTTCCATTCTCTAGAAATAAAATGGAAGGGCAAAAGTCTAGATGAGGAGAGATGATTGATTTCTATAGCTGTATTTTAATGGCAATAGTTAAATCGTTTTTCATTCGACATAGAATTCCATACTTCTTTGGCAATTTTCTTGATGACATTGTCAATGTGAGAGTTGAACTTAAGTTTGTCATCTATAATCACGCCAAGATATTTAATCTCCCACACGCGATCAACATTCTCATCATCAATTACAACAGAGACGTTATCATTTACTCGATTCCGCGAAATTACCATGAATTTAGTTTTACTTATATTCAATCACAATTGCAATTCAACCATCTACTTAGAGAATGCAAATCTTCATTCATGTGCAAAACGGCTTCATCTAAATCCTTAGCTGCATCTGCAAAAAGATTAATGTCGCAAAATTGTAAACACATCGCAAGTCATTAATATACATAATAAATAAAAGGGGCCCTAATACACTGCCATGGGGCACTCCAAGGTTATTCCCCACGGGGCTTGAAACAGTATCATTAAAAAAAAAGTCCGTTGAGTCCTGTCACACAAATAACTGTCAATCCATTTATATGCAGTATTCGTAATTGCAAAGCGCTAGATTGATCGTAACAATAAGGGCCTAGAAACTGTTTCAAACGCGTTTTTTAAATCCAAAAAAACAGCAACAACTGTGTCTTTACGATCCAATTTATCTTTCCACTTCACTAATACCAAATTCAACGTGGGTTCACAAGAATGACTTTCTCGATATCTCGATTATTCTGATATCAACAAACTATTACTATTTAAATACTCCAACTGCTGGCCTTCCACAAACAAGTTCTAACATTTTCTCTAATGTGTGCAACATGTTGATTTGATGAAACTCTTCGGCTTTATTCGTTCCAGCAACTTTTTGAATAGGAACCACTAACGATTCCTTCCAAATTTGTGGCATGAGTTTATATATCGATTGTGAATATTTATTTCGCACGATTCTGTACCTCTTCCAATGATTGTCACTATTTGATCTACAAAATGTTTTGTACCATTTCTAGATAGAGCTGGAATTAAGGCCTAACAGCTTTTGTAAACAATAACTTCAATCGATGATTTCTAGAAATTCAAGGCTCGCCCACGCAAACCAACCTCCTCATTGGGTAGGGAAAGACTTCCCCTATCCGATAGTTATGTTGGTCTGCGTGGGCGTGCCTTGAGTTTCTAGAAATCATCGATAGAAGTCATTGTTTACAAAAGCTGTTACGCCCTAATTCCAGCTCTATCTAGATTTGTTTAAGACGCAAAAGATCCAAATTGTACCAGCTGTTCGAGTTTTACAAAGCAACAAACTTTTGCTCAACTTATTGATTTTTACACGTTTTTAAAGCATTAGTTAGAACAGCTGTAGATTTATCTAAATTCGGTGGTGGGGTCTCCCAAGCATCGTCTTCAGGCAAGTATGCATACATTAGTTACAGTCATTTGCCCGATCAGTTTCCGTGTTCCAGTGCAACGCTTCAAGCACCTGCCGGCTGTTTCCAGTTGAGAAGCACATCTGATACTGCTCATTCACAACATCCGCTTTACTGTTCGAACAATCCTAATTCATCTCCGGGACGCACAATAGACCGCTCTTTGGAAGCTCCTGATTACTCCAGCCCAGTCGTGCCGATTCCCGCCAGCGTTCAGCATAGTCGTCCTGGACCTGTGGCTGGATATGAATCAGGAGTCTTCCACCTTGCCTCTACAAGCAAGTACAATCAATATATTGACTATTCACTGCCTGACGCCGATCAAATTTTCAGCAATTCCGACTATGTTAGTCATTGTGATGATGCCTCTGTAACTCCCAATCCTGGCAACCCGGAACGCGCCGTAGAAAGCCCCATGGAAGCCCCCAAGCCATCAGCAGCCTTCGTTCATCATAGTCGTTCCGGACCTGCTGTCGGATGTGAAGAGGGGGTCTTCCAACCCACTCACTATGGCGAGTATCCAATGAGACTTGATGATGGTCAGTTATTGCCTGATGTATCTGTGATTTCCAGGGAGAGCAGTCGTTCGATTCCTTGCCGCAAGCAGGACGTCGTGATCTTCTACCAAAACGCCGGTGGAATGAATTCTGATGTTGAAGAGTACTGCCTAGCTGTATCGGATCGTTGCTACGATATTATTGTCCTGTGCGAAACGTGATTATCGAACGCTTTCCAGTCAAGTCTTCGGTCCTGACTACGAGGTCTTTCGTTGCGATCGGAATCCTAACAACAGCCGTAAATCTACTGGTGGAGGTGTCCTTGTAGCTGTCCGTAGCGGGTTGGAGGCAAAGGCCATCGAGAACGATTCATGGAACTATGTGGAGCAGGTTTGGACAGCCATCAATCTGGGTGATCGCACACTATTTCTATGCGCACTGTACATTCCACCTGATCGAGCCCGCGACAATGAACTCATCGATACTCACTGTCGGTCAGTTTACACAGTTGTCGAAAGTGCCACTCCAGTTGATGAGATTTTCATTTTTGGTGACTTCAATCTGCCAGGCGTTTCGTGGAGTCCATCTCATAGCGGATTCCTCTACCCAGATCCTGATAGCTCTACATTTCACGCAGGAGCTATTAGCCTTCTCGACAACTACAGCGCAGTGACGCTTTCTCATATTAACCATATTATTAAGCACACAGGACAGGGCTCCATCAATTTCCTCGGCTCCTTGTGCACTAACTAAGCTAGTTCCACATCACCCTTCTCTAATTGTCACTGTTGAGGACAAACTCGTGCGTGATTTCGACGACTATCCTGCTACGGTTTCTTATGACTTCCGTAAAGCTGACCACCGTAGCATCATAGATGTATTGTCTAGCATGGTATGGGAGAACATCCTTGATCCAGATGACGTTGAGGCTGCAGCGCAAACCTTTTCACATGTCTTGGCATATTTCATTGACAGACACGTCCCGAAAAGGACTCACCACAAAGTGTCTCACCCTTCCTGGCAGACGAGAGAGCTACGTAGGTTGTAGTCAATCAAGAGAGCAGCATTGAGAAGATTTACGAAGTATCGCACACTTCCTCTGAAACTACATTATGTGAGGCTGAATCACATGTACCAGCGAGTCAGTCGTGAATGATTTTCAAGTTTCCAACGAGGCATCCAGCGCAAACTTAAGCTACACCCGAAATCCTTTTGGAACTACGTGAACGAGCAACGCAGGGAATCCGGCCTCCCATCGTCTATGGAATTCAACGGAGAAGTTGCTGCCGAGCATTTCCAGCCCAAAACGCAAACCGGTTGGTCATGAGTGTTTCCGATTTGAATGAAACATTTCTCACGTGTTCGCTGCTACTTATGGTTGCATTTTTCATTTAAATATGATTTTTTCCTCCAGAGTAACTTTTGAAAAGGGCGTATAAAAAAATGGATTATTTTTTTTTCAAAAAATCATTACTTGAAAACTATTGATCTGATTAAAACGGCATATGAAAAGAAGTTTTAGGTAATTAAATTATCTTTGCGGAAAAAATACACTGAAAGAAAAAACTTCGTAAATTAGTATTTAAAAAACGTAAAACGATGATTATCTCAAAACACCCCCCCTTCGATATTTATAATTTTTTTTTTCAAAAAAACTGAAATAATGCCCTATTATTTGGTGAAAAGTGTATGCTGGTAACTTTCTTAAAAAAAAGCTATAATTTTTTAAATTTTTGTTGATTTTTACAAATTGATGAAAATGCATATTTTTTTATAAAATAATAATTTATTTGGATTCTACGCATAAATTTCGATAACTTTGCATATAAAAACTTTTTTCCTAAGTCCAGCCGTTCTCAAGTTAATGCAATTTAAAAAAATAATTATAATAATTTTCTACATTTTGGGCCATTTTCAAATGTTAGTCGTGATGTCCAGCAACGAGATGTTTTTCCATGAATATATATTAAAAAAACAAACAATTCATTCTCAAATATGGTAGCTGTCAGACTTACCCGTTTCTATTTAGACGCAGCAGAAAAGAAACAAGTTTATAAGTAAATACTCTCAAATATACCCAAATAATCAACAAACCCACTCATGTGCCTTTTTTCTGTCCTCTATTAGTTGTATACCTGGATAGAATTGTGTATGTCATAACAGAGGCTCAAAACATTAACAGGTAAACAAATATGTTATTAAACCTGAATTGAGATAAATTCTCTAGGTACTTCTCTGACGTATACCATATTGTGCCTTAAGAGCACCCCGTGGAGGCTTCTTACACTCACACTTTAAAAAGTTTGCTATAATCAATTGTACCTAATGAAGATAGGTATAATGTCAACATTGTAATTATTCTGCTACATATATATATATATATATATATATATATATATATATATATATATATATATATATATATATATATATATATTGGGACGTTCTTCACCTGTTCTGTATCCGCTGATTTGCCGCAGATCCCGCCTCTCAAGGGTGAACAAACTGGCTGTCTACAAACAAATCATAGCACCTGCGATCTTCTACGCAGCTCCGGTGTGGGAATCATGTGCACAGACTCACAGGAACAAAATTCAGGTCACTCAGAATAGAGTGCTGAGGATGGTACTTGATCGTCCTTTCGACACTAGAATAACAAATTTACATGAAGAGGCAGGCATTGCCAAAATAGATTCCCGAATTAACGAAATTAAGACTAAATTTGCACAAAAATGTATTTTATCAGAACATGTATATAGTAGTTGTAGGTTAGTTGTAGTTGTAAATAGTAGTTATAAGTAGTCTCCTTTTTTCAAATTTTAAACAAACCAATCCCACCAAGGTGGTCATTCTTAAAACAGGCCTGATAGGACTAGGAACTGTAATTAATAATAATTTTAATTGAAAAGGAACTAAAGCTGAAAAGACGCATCTGTGTCACTTGATAAGGTATACATGTAAACCACACAATACAAGAAATAAAGATCATTTAAGTCAAGTTCTTCACCTGTTCCATTCAGTTCATCTCTCTTAGCGTTTCAAGTTAAAAAGCAAGTAGTTTTTTACGATGGATAACAATTTCAAGTGTTGTAAACCTCTACCTAAATCAATTTCAAAGCATGACACAGTAGCAGTTCAGTTGTTTATCTCAAAATTATTAGAATTTTTAAAGTCGCAAATAACAGTCCAAAAGTGTATTTTTATGTTAGATAGAGCAGCATCACAATACAAAAACATAAAAAAAATTGCTAGCCTTTGTGGATTTAAAGATAAGCATAATGTAGAAATGGAATGGCATTTTTTTGCAACTTCACACGGCAAAGGTCCTTGTGATGCGATTGGCGGTACCCTTAAGAGAATGGCAACCAGAGCAAGTTTAGCAAAGCAACACGAGCACCCTATAACGAACCCTAAACAACTGTACGACTGGGCAAATAGTCGTAAAGAAGATCTTCAAACAAAAATGTCATTTTGTTATGTTTCTACGGAAGAATACAAAAAGGCTGACACGGAATTTGATCCAATTTTTAAGAAAGTGAAACCAATTCCTGGAACTCGAAAATATCATTGCTATATTCCAGTTTCAAACAACCAAATTGCAGTAAAAATATTCTCTAATTCAAACGATACACCCAAATTATTCAATGTATTCAAATAATATGAGTTGTAAATTAAATTAATAAATATATACTGTTTCTTATCTCAACAAATCTTTCATTTGACCACATCAACGTGCTTCACTTCCGCTGCCTCTAGATAGAAACGGGTAAGTCTGACAGCTACCATATCTGAGAATGAATTGTTTGGTTTTTAATATACAATCATGAAATAAAATCTCGTTGCTGGACATCTCGACGAACATTTGAAAATGGCCTAATATGTTGAAAATTGTTTTAATTATATTTTTTTAATTCGCATTAACTTGAGAACGGCTGGACTTAGGAAAAAAGTTTTTATATGCAAAGTTATTGAAATTTATGCGTAGAATCCAAATAAATTATTATTTTATAAAAAAATATGCATTTTTATCAATTTGTAAAAATCAACAAAAATTTAAAAAATTATAGCTTTATTTTTAAGAAAGTTACCAGCATAAACTTTTCACCAAATATTAGGGCATTATTTCAGTTTTTTTGAAAAAAAAAAATTATAAATATCGAAGGGGGGGTGTTTTGAGATAATCATCGTTTTACGTTTTTTAAATACTAATTTACGAAGTTTTTTCTTACAGTGTATTTTTGCAGTGCAAAGATAATTTAATTACCTAAAACTTCTTCTCATATGCCGTTTTAATCAGATCAATAGTTTTCAAGTTATGATTTTTTGAAAAAAAAATAATCCATTTTTTTATACGCCCTTTTCAAAAGTTACTCTGGAGGAAAAAATCATATTTAAATGAAAAATGCAACCATTAGTAGCAGCGAACACGCGAGTAATGTTTCATTCAAATCAGAAGGGGTCGAGACAAAATTGACATTTTTTTTAACGATTTGAGCTAGAAATGCTCTATTTTAACTCCATACGGAATCATAACTCGTATGAAGTTAAAATAGAATAGTAGGCAATATTTTTTTAATGTTCTTAAGAAAACCAAATTTGTATATGTATTTTTACTAGTCTACATCGGTTGATGAAATAAATAAATAAATAAATAAAATAAATAAATAGATCATAAGAACAAGTACAAGTACTTGTACTACAACCAGTGTGTAATTATTATTGTTAATGTAGTAGTTTATGGAATTGATTTATTTACAGTCGTTGCCTGCGTCAGAGCTAAATGTTATTGCGTGTCTCTAGATTCTCGCCTGATAATTGCTTGGAAATCTTCAGTGACGAAAGTTGAGCGGAAATTATCGCTATTTAGTGTAAAAAAAAAAAAATTTACATTTTCAGGAAATTTTCGTGTTTATACGGTATTTTTGGCGTTTGAGCGCTGATTACCATTTAAAACCTTTTGACATTTTTTCCCCTTTTATCTCTTTAACGTTTTTTTTTGCGTTTTAAGGACATTTTGATTATTTTATGTGTAAAATCTTTTGTACTTCCAGTGTGAACTTCTAGGTTGACTATTCAAAATACTCAATATTTTTCTTGTAAACTCGGATTTAGTAGAGGTTTCTTGTTTATCAATTCATTTACTAACATACATTTAAGAACCAGTGGCAATAGTTTGAACTAATCTCAAGATATGATGGTACGTTCATACAATGCATAAAATGACCAATGAAAAAGAAAACCTATAAAATGCATACCGTTCTAAAATGCATTGGATACAGTATCCCAAAATTATACGAGCAAATGATATATACGTACTTTAGTGCCTTGAAGTGGACCAGTCCTTGCTTCTGTTACACAGCAAAAAATTAATTTTAATATTGTATCCAATAGGATGCACTTCAATCATGTTGAAAATCTCATGTAATTTTTATGGCCACAAAAATAAACAAGTGCAGTACTATAAAAGCAGCGTACTGTCAGTTCATGCACTGCATTAATGATAATTTTGTCTTTTATGGCAAGTAATATTAGACCATATTTTTGAAACGATTGAAGTGCATCCACTTTGATGTGATATCAAAATTAATTTTTTGCTGTGTAGTGTATCGAATGTGAACTGAGTTACAAATAATTGACTAGTCCATCAATAGTAACAAAAACATCTAATTACCACAAGGCCATCGGTATTGGTTTACTCGGCAATGTCATCGCTCACTATGGCAGGCGTGTTTCTCCCGGTAGGGTGGCACTCGGAAAGCAAACATCATGTCACCGTGATTTAGCCGTTGATCGCCTCTCATCAAGTTCGAATGAAAGTTACCGGTATGAAATCAGGTGAAGTGGAACCGCACCCCAAACCGTCAAACCAGCCTTTCACCTGTTTGTCGATTCAGTAGTGCTGGACAAACCGCTCGAGAAAGTCTGCGACAGTCATCCATCGGGGGTCTCTTGAATGTGAGGAAAGAGGACTTCCCTGCACAGCCAGTGACTGGTCGTCTCCGGAGGCGGGTCTCGGCTCTGTCTGTACGCTGCGCCGGTCGTTGCAAGTTTTCGCTTTTCACATCAAGCGTTTATTGACCGGAACCGATTGTAGCGACGTGAAAAAGTTGCCTCACAGCAGCACAGGCCCGCGTGGAGTGAGGTTTCAAAAATGCTTATCATGATTTTTGTGCACCACTGTGGTTGCGACTATGCATTTTTCATGTGATTAACTACCGCAGTGACCTTTCTGATATTGAATTTTTGCTGTAGTTTTTATTTTTCTCTCTTTCGAGTGTGAAAGTTAAAGGACGGCAAACTTTTCACTCCACTGAATGTCACTGCTAATTGCATTCCCCAACTTATTTGCTCATTCAGTACTCTAACGAAATGTCTGCTGTATTATCCCAACCACTTGCGACAATATTCACTTATGATGGGTCATTATATGGCCATTTGGCGTTTCGAAGTTGTTGGCGATTGAATGGGGCTTAATTTATTGTTCCTCGGCGGCTATGGAAAAGTAAATGTCTGTGGTTGGTCGTGATTCACGTTGGTTTGGGTACAATTTTAGTAGACATTAATTTCGCCAATGTACTAGCCAGGAATGGTCGTGACTTGTTATACATTTTCATTGCCATTCATGATTAATCAATCTATTGGTATTTGATTATGACTTTGGCGTGAATAAAAGGTTTCTATTGATGCTTTGAAACACACACTTAAAAAAATTCATGTAAATTTAGGTGCTCTAAGACTGACATATACGAGCGTCATTTTTGACATAAAATTGAGTCGTAATAGACGCAAAACTCAGCTCAATCAAACGTACTTTTCGTCGAGTACCGAACTTTTCAGTCTCGGAGCACTTAATTTTACATGACATGTTAGTTTACGTCTCATCCTGTATGTCAAAGATGGATTCCGTCACGTGTAAAATTAGGTATTTCTAAGTGTGCATGTATGAAATACGTGTTTGAATAAAATTAGTAAATTACCGCTGAGTGAATTGCAGTAGCATCTAGATATTTAAGATTGTATTAAAACTCTTGTTCCTGGTCAAATGGCCAAAAAAAATTGACCTCTCATAATTCCACGACTCTTCGCAAACTTGTTCGCTTGCACACTACGAAAAAGACATGTAAATTTCAGTGCCCTGAGACCGACACATGCAAGCGACCCCTTTGACATAAGAATCAGTTGAAAAGGACGAAAAAATTAATTCTATCAAACGCACTTTTCGTCGAGTTGCATATGTTTCAGTTTCAGGACACTTTATTTTACATGCCATGTTTGTTTACGTTCCATGATTTACGTCAAAGCTAAATTACGTCTCGTGTAAAAATAATAATTTCTAAGTGTGTGGGGCAATGAACCAAGTAAGATAATTTACGTATTCTCGTCAAGCTAAGCAGCGTCTGCACTATTAGAAATTTCTCAGCGTCACGCAAACGTGTTTGTTTGTTTACAATAAATCTGCTGCTTGCTAATCTATCCATTTCAACCGGCAGAATTATCCAAAATATACGCTGAATTACAGTTCGAGTTAAAAGAAGATCCACTCCAGTAATAATTCCTCCTTCAAAATCTTGGTAATTTCCCAGTACAGTACTATAGCCGATCGTTCACCACTGTAATTTAATAACTCGATTGGTGGTTTGTCAACACCAGCGGGTTTATTATTTTTCAACCGATCGATCTCGTCCTCGACTGAGGCCAGGACCTGTTGTCTTCTGCACGTGCTCATATATCTGTTACCGTTCTACCTATATTATCTGCAGAGTAACCGTCATAGTTCTGCTTCCACCTTTCGATCACCACACTATTTTTCCTATGCCTCCTACCCCAGCCGGTACCACACGAAGGTCCGGATATAAGTTATTGGACAAGAGGAGTAAATTGAGGTCTATTAAATTTATACTAACAGGTATGCGAAGTACCATTGATACGCATTGTCCAGCCGTTTACTAGCCGTCCTGAATAGGGTTTTAGTCGTTAACGTCAGCGTTAACGTCATTAAGAACCTTGGTCCTTAGCATTAGCATTGTTATGAATTAATTGACATCGACAGTATGAAAGGAAGATGTTCAGTTATGGGTTAATTTTCCGACTGTTGGTAATTTATAAATTGGATTCTCGGATATGCAGTCTGGCGGTAGAACAGTAGTTCTATATCTGCCCAACGTTTCGGTTGTGTTACCAGTTCGCTAAAAAATATCGAGCATCACTTCACCTAATTTTTCTGTCGTATGAGATAAAATAGTGATGAATTAGATAAATCATAGTAAATACAGGTTCAGATTCAAACATAATTAAATTAAACTCTTCATAAATTTGAACTTTCTCATAAGCATTAGAGAGATCTGCAGGAGAAGGGTCCCTGGCTCGATCTCCCCCTCCCTTCCAAAATTCACCCCCATAGCACGATATCCTCTATAACTCCATGGCCCCTTTAACTGAATACCACTTGTGAACAATTTGCTCAGTATAGTAAATATTTGATCAAGCGATTATAGGTTCCAGAAATAACTTAAAAACAGCCTCTTAGGGGCCCTCACCAGCTTGGTGACCCTGTCCCTTACCGTTAAGATGGCCCTTAACACCATTATTTTCGAGAAACTTTACCCTACCTGATGGTTATGTTACTTTGCGTGGGCTAGCTAAGAGTTTTGATTAATTTACATTTGAATTTTGACAAAATCAGATACGTCATTTTTAAAGTTACTCACTGTTATAGGGGAAATGACAAGGCTTCGGAATTATCAAAAGAAA
This sequence comes from Ochlerotatus camptorhynchus, assembly GCF_037179485.1. Taxonomy (NCBI): domain Eukaryota; kingdom Metazoa; phylum Arthropoda; class Insecta; order Diptera; family Culicidae; genus Ochlerotatus; species Ochlerotatus camptorhynchus. The sequence goes on from NW_027041058.1 coordinate 4,866,251, forward strand.
AAAAAAAGTTTCGGAACTTCTTTACCTATTATCGAAAGGACTCATATTCCAGAGTATCGTTTTGCTAAAAATGAATACTCTTAGACTTAATTTATCCCCTGATCATGAACACAGTTTTGACACTTCAGTGAGCTTGTTTACATGGATCTAGATTTTTCTCGTTGGCATCGATATGAGTTTTGTGCTCTATAAAATATTACGGTGTAGCAGCCTGAAGGCACTTGCTAATTTACATGAGTTTTAAAATCGAAGCGATCACAATCTAAAAATCACAATTTTAAGTTCTCTAAAGTTCTAACACCTTGTAAGCAAGCTTCTTGAACTGTAAAAAGTGAATTGAAGTGAATTTTAAATGCACAATACTTTATCTGTAAATGACTCGCAAACAAGTGAAATGACTCATTCAATGTGTGGTTGTATTTATTACATCCTCTGCATATGCTTCATACAATAAATGTAATGGTATAGCTCTTGCAAAACAGTTCAGCGTATAAGCAAGTTTTTTCAGAATGCATATTTGTGTATAAAACATTTACGAGATGACTTTTCTGGACGCAATGCATTTGAGGAAATAAACTTTTCATGCAAATATGTACTAGAATCATACATTTTCTGCTTGGGTGTAGAATTCACTTAGACACAAGTTATTTAATTCGCAAGACAATCTACTTCAAAACGCTCATCGTAAGTGGAAGTGGAACTGTGCGTACTCAAACGTTGCCCATACACACAGCCTTCAAGAACTACAAATGTCGCCCCTTACCCTTACTCTCCTCACTCAATAGCAACCACTTAACGAAATAGTATTCAAATGCCAAGAGTTAACCATATTCGTCGCTCAATTCGGCTGACGTTGCCTTTATTCACGCCTTAAATCAGCTCCATAAAAAGTAGGCAACCTACCTTGAAACGTGACTGACTTCCATTGACTCTTTGCTCACAGCCTGGCATGCGAGTGAGCAAACTGAAAAGGGGTATCCATGACGGCAGCATCAGCTGACAGGGCATTCGGCGGATGGCGGTGACGGCAGCAGCGTTGTGGTCCTCGATCGTGAGTGGCGTACTCCTCTAGCGTTTTGGGGTGATTAAGTAATCCTCGTTCGATTCCTGCTTCGAAATACCTACTCTTCATTAACACCTTGGTATGTTTCCGCTCCGGTTACTGAGAGGAGCAATTGACGGGTTAGTGCTATGGGAAAAGGCGGTGTTTTGATCGGTAATAATGTTGGTAATGGCCAATGCTTAATATATACTTTCACCAAGATGGTTTTGGTAACCGCTAACTACATAGTTGACGCAAATGAACCGGATAGTCTAGTAGGTCTATGGGATTGCTTAATAAACCATTCAGTTTCCTGTTGCGTTTGATGATTTATTTGAGGGCCGGTTGGGATACAAATATTGTTTTATGTTTTGGCCTGGATAATTTATTTAATTGTGCTTTATGAACTTATGGAATATGCAAATATTTGGACCAATGGGATAAGTTATGTAATGCTGAAGAGCGCGAGTGCTTCTTACGTTGGATTTAGTATGACGATGCAACGAAGATTTAAGTAAAATTTCAAAACCGTCTTGGAGAAATTCCCTGGCAAGCTTTGCAAACGATATTTATCTTGAATCACCTAATTGCAATCGAAGGAAACGAAATTAATTTTAATCAAGAAAGTCAACAACTTAGGACTAATGTTCAAAAGTTGATTGTGATATCCAGATCTTTGAACGATGGGGAACTAATTACCGCTGTCTCCGCAAGCAATGTGTTTTTCCTATAAACGGGAATAACATAATTTGAGTTTTGTGGATCACACCTGGATTTGTACTTTGTTGCGGTACTGGAACGAGCCTTAGCCAGTGATATTAAAATGTATACTTCACGAAGAGCAGATGTACCAGTTATGGCTAGTTGTTGCACTATCCCATACACGCAATGGTAACAGCTATAGCACTACGTTAAATTAACTCTATGGGCTATAACTGGTACACCACCCCTAATTCCATCTCACAAATCTTAAATTCTGGCATTAATGTCTAACGCTTTTCGTCTGTTTCCATTTACAGGTAAAATCACTCTTGATAATCTCAAGCAACAACACAACAACCAATGGTAAATTATACTAAATCTTCGCTCGGGACCATGTGAAATTACTTCATCGCTTAAGATTATTTACCTCAAAGCACTGCACGTGGATTGGAACAGAAAAAAAGCAAACCATCGCAAATGTACAAAAACACGAGCTTAAAAAAAACGATGCATACTGTGAGTGATTACGTGTTTGGCAGTTTTTACCAGATTCAATTCGGATGAATGCAGCCAGAAATTAGACACGATACAGTTTCTCAAGTGGAGCTCATCTTTGAAGTTCGTGCTTGCGTGTCTGGATCGAAAATCAAATCAAGTTAATTTCCGCAGTTCCAACAGAGTGTTTGCCAACCTGTACAATACAGGAAGATGGCTCAAAACAAAGATGCAGAATCTTCAATCGGCTTGGGTGAAACAGCTTAATAGCAGTGGAACCGGTGAAATAAGCAGCTGTCAATCATAATATTTTTTCCGTAAATCTTCCACGATTATCGAGGCACCGAGGTACAATTAAAACACTCAAGATGACCATAAAGTCAGATGAAATATACCTGCGCTTGCAATTGACAGTCTGTTGCGAAACAGCTTGTAGGTATTCGTACGAAATGATTGGATGGCGACCCGCGTGTGACTGACGACAGTTTAGCATCTTCGCACTTCGATAAGTCGTTTATTCGCTTGTTTACCTCCGCAGTTCCGTGAAGTTGTTTTGTATGGTTGAGCGCCATTGCAAGCTGTTTCCGACCAGTTGTATCGTTTTCGCGCGGTTCCGAAGATGTAGCAAGACAACCAAACAAGATAGGATAATTAGTATGTGATGAATACTAACTTCGAAACTTTCTCTGTTGATCGACTGGAATATAATGGAAAATGTGATGCATTGTCTTTCATTGAAGTAAAGTTGGCCTTTCAGTGTTATTCAACTAATCAACGTGATTAATCAACTTTCATGTACCGTAAGATGGGGTGACATTGAGCCAAAATCGAAGAAAACAAAAATCATTGATGCTAATATCTTGTATACAGAAAACGATGACTAGAATATGTTTCTTGAACTCCTGAAGTAAAGTGTAGATAACATTGACCCCGGAGATGAACCAGCGTCTGGCTGAAAATTTCCTTAATAAAAACAACCAACCAACCAACCAACCAGCTAACATTAACCAGTTGTTTTATTTGAATAGTGCTGTTACGTTAAATGTCATAAATCATAGCTAAAAATACGTTTTTCAAACAAACAACGGCCATACATACGAAGTACATTGTGATCATAGCCAAGTGTACTCCTCAGTCTTGTAAGCGATCACCGTAGTCGACACATTTTCTGTGATAATCGACTGCCTTTGCTTCCGTCAGTCGCAAAACAAGCTGTCGAATTACAGTAGCAAACAAAAATGTCATATGACAGGCTCTGTCATACGACACTGTCGCCAAAGACCGTCACGAATGTAAGTATTTTAGTTTTTCTCGTAATAAGAGCTGCTGATGTTGTGCTTGTGTGAATTCTGATAAAAGCAAGCAACGATATCCTAGTAAAAACATTTTTGATCAGAAATGGTTTAATTTACACCAAATTGAGGAATTAGAACGAAATCACACACGTCATATGATAGTTATTTGATAATTTTCTTTTTGCTCGAATGTTGTTCTACCGCTACCGAGAGATGACGGCAGAGCGTACGAATACAAACAGACTGTCGCGCACGACAACGAAGCGAGGGGAAGGGAAGTAAAGCCGTTGGAACCCGGTTCATGAGTTGATGGGTCGATAGGTAGGGTCCAGGTGTGGGAGCTGCCCCCCTGGCGTCGGTCGCATTAGTGCTCAGCACGGAAAACAATTAAGGAAAAAAATCAAACATTTCCATGACAGTCGTTAATATATCATTGAAGAATATATTCACACACACTTAGAAATAACTAATTTTACACGTGACGGAATCCATCTTTGACATAAAAGATGAGACGTAAATAAACATGTCATGTAATGTGCTCCGAGACTGAAAAGTTCGTTGCTCGACGAAAAGTACGTTTGATTAAGCTATATTTTCCGTCTGTTATGACTAAAATTTATGTCAAATTGACGCTCGTATTGTCACTCTCAAAGCACCTAAATTTACATGAATTTTTCTAAGTGTGCATGCTTAAAATTGTTTTGCTAAAATGTGAATATCCAGTGTTCACTCGGCTGTCGACAGAAGCAGACCACTCTCGATGTGTGCCACACGATCGTCTGTTTTCTCGGCAGCAACCATTGTGTGGTCCTCCTCATTGTTCTTCATCAGCAGTTCTTTCAGTCGATGCGTCGTCGACTTTGGAAAGCAACCGTTTCGTGATGAGTGTGTGAGTGCTGACCACGTTTTGCGTCCATTGCTGCAATGGACGCGCTCTGACCCTCGTTGGCGTACAACAATTTGCCATACAATGAAACTACTGGATGCGGCTCCAGTTCTGATGGAAGAAGCTTTTTGGATAGCGGAAGATAAAGTGTTTATTGTGTTGTACCTTTTGACTATATTTTTAAGATGTATTGTATAGTGACCAAGAATCCTCGGCTCTGTAAAGTTAATTCGGTTGAGCCTTATCAAATAAATTAATAAACAAAAAAAAAAAAAAAAAAATGTGAATATTGTAAGGTAGGGAACGAAATTTTTTGAGTTTTTGGTCCATTGTCACCCCCACATACGGTACATTGAATTTTCAACCAAATGCTAGTTTGCGTGCTTACGTAGGCGGTGGATTTCATAATACAGTCAACTTTCCATAAATTCTATAACCCGATGGATTCAGCGGTCCCTTAATTTTCCACGTATTGTACTTTTCAGAACGATGACACCTTGGGTCGATGTTGTGTGTAGTGTTATTTCTAGATGAATATTTAAAAAGGTCCTATCTGATTTGATAGATTCTCTTAATTGACTTTCTCTTTCATTAACAACTTAGCTGCAAAAACATTGCCTGTTGTGTTTGATGTTTTGGACACTATATAAGAACCTCCTTTATCAAACTATGAGGCAAAAATGGCACGAAATCCGTCTATTCATGAGTTGATGGGTCGATAGGTAATGTCCAGGTGTGGGAGCTGCCTCCCTGGCGTTGGCAGCATTGATGCTCAGCACGGAAAACAAGATCGACGGAAAACAAATAAAAAAAAGGACCAGTGCTGAACATTGTTGCATAAGTTTGAGTTAATATGACGACCATTGCAACATCATCATCAAAATGACGTGCGGCAAAACAAAAACTGTAACTATCACACGAGTTTTATTCATTGCTGATAATCAGTCCGTCATTTTGAATCGACGGTCAAAGCATGTTGCTAGTCATCTCACTATGATCGTCAAGACAAGAAATACCATGTCACTATGGTTTTTAGTGTAGGACTCTCATCCTGTTCATTTTATAATAGTGCTTTGTTCCATGAAGAATAGCCGTCTGGATTTTAATCAACTTAAACAATGCATAAGGTCCTATCTACATTGATCGATTCTCTTAGGGGTGATGCATATATTATGTCACGCTCGAATGAGGTTTAGGAAGAACGTGACAAAGGGGCGGGGGGGGGGGAGGTGAGTATATTTTTTCAGTTTAGTTTAGCGGGACATTATTAGAGAATGGCCACTCAATTATTTTCTCTTAGATCATCATGGCCATGTGAAATCGTTTCGGGCTGTTTTCGACAAACATTTCGATAGAAGAAGCTATTATTTAGCAACGAACACGACAAAAAGCGGTTTTTGATATGTAATTGATTTGAATGGTTTTCCAAAAGCCATATTGGTACTTCAGTAATTATTTTTAAGTGAAATGTATTTTAATTGGTCATAAAAGTGGGCTCTATAGGTTCCCAGATGCTGAAGTCACCTCGTTGGCAATCGATTTCCATAGATTATAAAACAGCGATGGGCAATGGGAACACTGGTGATTCGAAGAGAAGGATTATAATAATGCAAATTATAATAGAGTTCCCACATGAAAAAAGTACAAAGAAGTATTAAATAACATATAAAGAATCGCCAAGTGTGTTGCTTTGTTGTAGTAAATGATCCTCTTTAGATCCTAGAAAGACAAGTTAGTTTAAGGCTTTTGTAAGGAATAGTGAAATGGTTATTATTTAGTTATCATTTTATTTTATCAGGATTAAGGTTTTGGGAGTTTGCTTGCTACTTTAGAAATGTGAATTTTCAATCTAGACATTTTGACATTCCAGCAATTTTTTACCATTCACAGCAGTTCAGCGGATGGTTGCGTTGCGTGACATGTTTCAAGAATCAATCGATGTAATGGAAATAGGCACGTATGTGCAACTGTTGGCATCAACAAGACGCTTAGTAATCAATCGCGACAATAATATTGATATCCGGTGATCCTGCAACACTCAGAATTGAAGCAATACCCGTTGTGCAGTAGATTCAAATGTTTAGGTTGTTTTTTCATTAGGGAGGCCTCCAGCCTGGGGTTCGTTCCCCTCCGCGGTAGATTAAATTGAACTTTAAATGATTCAATCATTTGTGATTATATTGAACTGCACACACATCTGGTATTTTTTTGGTAGGAAAAAAATCTATCATGAACCAGAACCATTCATGTGATTAAATTTTAATACTTGACAGTATTATTGTGTGTAATTGTTCATATAATAAATTTAATATTATTAATTAACTATGCAGAACTTCTTTAGGGGAAGAGGAAGGGGGTTGGTTCATACACACTTCCCTCAAGGGGGGGAGTATAAAACATCTCAAAACGGTCTACGTAGTTTATAAACAGCCTCTAGGGCCAGATATTACAACAAATGGAATTATTCGGGGTTGTACTAAAAATTATGGTCGTAGTTTTGTTTTGTTTTTAATTTAACAAGTCGATAATTTTATAACTCGATGGTCCCTTTGACATCTTATTATGAAGAGTTGACTGTAATCAATCGACGATAATTTGAATTTTAAAATTTTAAAAGATATTTAATTTTTAGTAGCCAGGTTTTTTTGTCAAATTTTTAAAAGTGCATGAACTCGTATTCATCGGTGCACTCATCAATAGTGTTTGCCGTTGTGTGTCGAAGTTAATTGATATAACCATATACTGTTTGGATCAATGCTAGAGATCCCGTACTCTTGTATTTTTTTTTCAAGATCCACGCCTAAGAAGAACTTTCAAGCTTTTGGACCATCAGCCTTAGAATTTTCGGTATGCCGAAGCTCACTTGAAGTACTCTCACATGGTAAGGTATAGCTGTTTGAAGACGCATGTTTGTGCATTACATAAAACTACTTATTTAAACTACAAATCCTTGAAATAGTCAATGTAGTGTGTAGACATACCAGTTATGGTTATGGTTATGGTTTTCATCATTTCAATACAAGGTTTCACTTATTATCTGCCATAACACAAACAAGAATTGAAATCAGTTTTTGAAAACATTTCTCGTTAAGGACTTCACTGCAATGCAGCGTCAATCCCTCAATTAAGATTAGATTCAAAATTAACACTGACACTGACGTTTACGTAGCATTGAACGTTGAACATTGAATTCAACAACACCTTCGAATAGGGGAAATTCTGATGTTGTTAGTTTGCAAAGGCTGATGGACCCTTATCTATTGTTGGTTGTGATTTGTTCAACTATCCAGGCTTGCTATTTCCTTACACATTGAGCACATAGAGCACACTTTACAGCTTTTCACATCGAGGAGAACGATTGCACAGCTTTATGAAAGCACATTCACATTGAGGCAAACACAAAACGAAACGAAGAAAGGTTGGTGCGTTTAGAAAAAGTTACTTTCCTCAATGTGTTCTTTAAATGAGAAGCTTTTGATTTTGCTGCCGGTGGAAGTAGAATGAAGTAGAAAAGTCGCAAAAGACAAATAAAAAAAGTTTCAACCGTGATTCGAACCAAGGATTCTGGGATCCAAAGGCGCGTATTTAACCAGGTGTGGACTCATCGCTTCAACGGATTTAATCAAGCTATAAAGTTTCTCAAAAAAGAACAAAATATGGTTTTCTCAGTTTTTTTTGCACATTGAAGAGGCCATCCGAATAGCCATTTTAAGTTTTTAATACGCAAGTCGAAGTAACGCGGAGAAGAACGCATGGTATTGAAAACTGAGAGAAGTTGGAATATTACTTTTCTCCTTTTCTGTTCTGAGGTGGATACATCCCTGGGTCCAGGAATGAAAAATATAAGGAAATTAATATTTTGACACTGAAATTGCTACTTTACTAGCATATTGTCTTCTGTGAAGTTTTTGCTTATAATATGGTCTTTATTTGGTTGAAAATTGCAAATAGAGTGGTCCTTATATTATGATGGAACCATCTACAAAGCTATAGTTTACACAATTTTAAGAAACTTTGCCTAACAATCTATAGCGGTAAAATTTATGATTATTTTCTATAACAGTTTTTATGATTAAAAAAAAACATATTTTATTAAACATAACTATTTCATCTCAATTTGTACGCCAAAGATGATTACTTTAACTTTGTTTTTCTAATTATTAAATTGTACTTTTTTTTTGCTGTAGAGAGTGCCCAGTTTAATCCTTTTATAAAAAGGTACGGTCAATTTTCTCCAAACATAAAGTCATGTTCAATTGTTGATATCTTCCGTTAACATTACTCAGTTGCAATTTTGTTAACTGTAGTATTATACAATATCAAATCATCGTAAAAGATGCATAAATTCCTTATACGCGTACAAAAGTGGAGGCCATCTACGTACAAATAGTGGTTAGTGCAAACATCGTATAAGAGATGTCTTAGGATTTCATTAGAATGATTGCGCAACCTGTTATTTTTCGTCTTGTATTACAAAACGTGCATAATGTAATTATATATCAAAGCTTTTATAACTTTTTAAGTTTATTGTATTGCACATATATAGGATGTGTTTAAAATCATATCCACATATATCCATTCTTTTAGGAAAATAACCTGATGGTATAAATTATATTATATGAATTTTCTTGGTATTACTTACTACTGAAAATTCGAGAATATTTTATTGATCTAAATGATAATTGGTTTGAACACATATATTTTTAAATAACTCAACGCATACCTGGTTACATAAGCCTCGATCTTGGTGTCTTCATACCTGTAAGACAGCTACTTATCGGTTAGTCCATATACAAAACGTCAAACAACTCATTTTTGTCTATCATACAAAATCATTAGATCCTAGATTAAGTTCAACATCTTACAACACTGTTGTTGAGTTTATTATAATTTGATATACCAGTAACGCTATACGACAATATGCAAAATACGATGCATTCCTAATTTCATAATAACATATATGATTATTAAGACACTGCTACGATCATTGTTTGGACCGCTAAAAGATTGACAAACAGCAGCAAAATGCTTTTTAACCAATGTTGGGAACCAGTGAATACTAGCAATTGTACACATTCGTGACATCATCATCATGAATTATTATGCGAGAAGAAGTTTCAGTTTAAATAATAAAAAAAACACTGTTTTGGTTGAATATTACAATTTCAAGCCAAGCCATAGTACCAGTATTTACCATCGTTTTTCATAGTTATGATTTCCAAAGTCCTAGGGGTTCTCATAAAAGTTCGGGGATCTTTTGATAGATCAACCTGCAAGTGAGTATTGAGCAAACCAATCAACGATTTCAAAGCTGCTTGCGATATTTGATATTGAGAAGCCTAGTTCCGGATTTCAGATTGAAGCGATTCTAAGAATGCAAGTATAGACATTCTTAATAATCGTTATATTACTTTAAGTAAAATTTGGTTTAACCTTGATAATGTTCATTTTCAAAGAGATCTTCTGAAATTTCTTTCGAATCATCCATATTGTGACTATTCATTTAATTTTTCAAAGCTTCCGTGGCCTCATTGAATTCTTCAGACGTGGCAGAAGAAGAAGAAGAGAAGAAGAAATCGATGAACTAGAATAATGCTGCTAGTCCACATCGTTGTTTTTATCCGAATTATTTTGAGAAATCTGAGGGATGATCCTTTTTTATGCTTTGAAACAGATTTACGTCAACTTATTTTTTTAAACAAATGTCTTCATATTTCGCCCGATTTTCCTGACCTTCCAAATATTTGTTTGTAATCGTAGATTTCACAATGATTCCACAATCAAATAAATAGACAGATATGCAATATAAAATTACTTCATGGTGTATCTATATGCATTGTTATAGGTGGACAGATACGGTGTTTTAAGAAACTATGGAAATCAAGTTTCATTTCAATCGCAAATATTCGTTATATGTAATCTTTTTAGAACTTTATACGATATAAGCTGACGTTATATGCAATTCTAATTTAATATGCGTGTATATACGACTTGATTTTAACATTCTTTTATGGTTTGCTGGGAATCGAAAAATGTTGTTTCAATGCATTTTTTAGTGAAATGATAGCGTAATTCGAGACTATTACGTGAGGCTAAACTTGCCGTACAAAAAAGCTACACTGGAAAGCTTTTCCCACTACCAACAAAACCTGCAGCGCTGCATCTAGCCTTGAAGAAATTTGCCAGCTCTTCGCAAACAAATTTTCCAGCGTGTTTGCCAACGAGAGTATATCGTCCCAACAAGTTGCTATAGCTGCTTCCAATGTACCCGTCTACAATCACGTACTGAACGAAATTCCGGTCGATGAAGCTCTCATCTCTTCAATAGCACCCTGGCTGAAATCGTCTCACAATCCCGGACCAGACTGAATACCGTCCGTTTTCCTGAATGAACACTTAACGTGTTTACTGAAGCCTCTGTGTTATCTCTTTGGATTGTCTTTGAGCACTGGAATCTTCCCGATCTGCTGGAAGAACTCACAAATGTATCCAGTTCGTAATAAAGGGAACAGGAAGGATATAGACAACTACCGTGGAATCACCTCGCTGTGCGCTATCTCAAAACTCTTCGAATTATGGTTTGCTGGGAATTAGATTATTAGATTAGATTAGATTAACGAATCCGTGTTGGTCTTCATGGAGATACTGCTTACAGTTCGATAACAGTGGCTTCATTACAACTAATGAAGCCACTGTTATCGAACTGTAAGCAGTATCTCCATGAAGACCAACACGGATTCGTTTCCAACCGATCTACGACTACCCTGCTATGCTTCACCTCGTACGTTACGAGAAGCCTAGCTGAGCGACCATCGCTAAATTGGGACGGCTAGGGATTAATGGATGTCTACTATCTTGGTTCCAGTCATATCTTATCGAACGTCAACTCAGTGTGTCTATTGAGGATTGCAATTCAATCGCTTTCCCAGCAACCTCAGGTATTCCTCAAGGAAGTCACCTCGGGCCAATAATTTTGTTAATTTATTTCAACGATGTGAACTTTGTTCTAAAGACACCTCGTTTGACATTCGCTGACGATCTTAAGATTTTTCTCAAGATTCAAACGCATGCTGACGCTATGTTTCGACAAAATCAGTGACTGTTATAAACAGTTATCATCTGATTTACCGGTTGAAATTTAGCGTAATTGGTCCGATGGCGATCTACTGCGAACAAGTGTCGATTGCGTAATCGTCGGGAAGATGCATACAAATTGACAATAGATTAGCTGAGTCAATGCGTTGCGAAATGATATTGTTTATTAAAGAAATCTTTGCGTAGTACCGACGTTCTTTTAATGTTTGAATGATGATCAACAAGCAACGTGTTTCATATGATGGGAGAGGAAAAGCCGTCCAACCCAACTTACGTAGTGCATATAATAAAAATCGCTTTTGGATTGACTACTTTGGATTGGACAATGAGTTGCATCTGTGTTTGACTTTCACATGTCACGTGAGTTACTGCGACGAAAATTTACCACTCTATTTTCTTGGAGAACAAATCTTAACGAGTAGTTGTTAGATTTAACTATATGTTTTATTATGTACATGACAGTCAGCCACGAGCCTGTTGATGCAGAAATTAAATTAAATAAAAATAAAAGTAATAGCGCGAAACACATATATTTATATAGGGGATTTGGTTGAAATGTCCATATATAAACTGCTCATATACATTCAATAGCAAATAAATCAATAAATCTAACTGGATTCATGATGCAGTCTTGAGCAAAGTAGTTACTTATTGTTTGAACTAACATGTAGTTCATTGAAAATGAAATGACAATCTGACACAAACCGAGAATAAAGAAAGAGTGTAGGGGTGTAATATTTCCATGTATTTTGTCCAAATTCCCCATACAAAATTCAAATTTAAAGCGCCAGCTCGTCTTACAACCAAATGAGCTGAAACTTTCGTAAAATAGTTTTCTCACCCAAAGGAACAAATGTAGGGGTTGGTCCGTGTAATATTCAAACTTTTATTTTTGTGGGCCTGTCTAATAGAATAGGTATAATAAAACGGCAAAGCAGCCTTCGCAGTCCTGCATGCCTCTATCAAACATCCGCTACAAATTTTTACAACAGATAGTGAAACATTTTCATTTACCAGCCATTGTTGCACACAGCAACATCACTTCAAATGTCAGCAGCAAAAGCATTGCCTTGGTGGGGGTAAAACGATCTTAGAACAGATTCGCTGCATAAAGCTGTAAGCCTATTGAAAGAAGGATGTTTGCTTCGCTTCGATCTAAAGTCGACCTTCATCGCGAACCAACGGCAACGTGGACGTGCTGCAGTCAAACAGTCAGTCAGCGCCTCACCTTTGGGTCTCTGTTCGAGCTCGCATCATCCAACAGAGTTTGGCATAACAAGATTTTAAAGATGCCTGGGGCTGTTGAATTCCATTGAAAACATGAAATTTCATTGGCAGGTAGGCAAACGGGCAGACAGTCTACGTAGCCTGAGGTGGTAAAATCTCGTAAAGAGTGAAAACTAGCTGGGTCTCAACGCGATTGGTCTCGGAACTTCTCATCTGCAAGCAAGAAGCGATTTTCACCTTGATGGCCCGTACAAGAGTATAGGTATTCAAGTGATGCGTGTAAAAAGCAACTCTGTAATCAATGGCCTCATGTAGGATATTGTTGGAGGTTCATAAAAAAACAAAACAACAACGATGCGAAAATGGTAGGGCAGTACACCGAGAGTGTATTCCGAAGCGCATCACGTCGTGGTGGAGCACAGTTTAATGTCAGGGCTCGATAATGAGATTTAAATGACAAGGGGCCGGATTGGTTGGTTGGTAAATCAATGCGATGATAGTTATTACCCTTTCGCTCGCTAATATCACACACGTGTGTCGCCAATGTCATGCTCAAGGGGGCTTCTCCTGGTGTTCGTTGGTAAACATGTTATCATTATTTGCTTCATTTCCATAATTATCAGGTGCCGAGCTGGGCACAGACTGGAATGTGCAAAAATTTCAGACTTTCGTTTTTTTTACTTTTAACTGAAAAACGGGATGAGAAACTCATTGATGTCACGTCTAGTAATAGTAGTCGGTTGAAGGATCGTCTGGCGGTGACTGTAATAATCAACCCAGATGAGCCATTCGCTGTTGCGTACTGCTTTATGTTAATGTCTTCACTATGACATCAGCTGGTTAGAGGTTAAATTGTAATTATTCGACGTGAGTTGTCGTCTATTACGGGGAAACACTTGTCTTTTAAAGCTTAGGTGTCCGTTTGAATATGTCAACATGTTAAAAAAGTAGTTGAATTCGGGTTTCATTTAAATGTATACGAAAAATTTTGGATCGAATGAAGTAATTATCCCATGTCGGCAAAATTGAACCTTTGTTCTTGTCCTTCGATTCTTTGCAACGACTTTTATAGATGTTGCCTCACTGAATCCACATAAGTTATCAAAATCTGAGTCTCAGATTTTATGTAAGACATACAGATATTGAGAAAATGTTAGGATTAAAACCCAGGAAAACACATACTGTGAATTTAAACCCGTTTTCTCAAAAATTGTAAACTGTATACAATAAACTACTTTCACAATCAATTCAGCTAAGTTTATTATAAAATGCGAGCATAGTTTTTAAAGAACGTACCAAAAATACAACTATTCAGAATATGCGAAAAAAAAACTCATGTATTCTTGGTTTTTTTTTTGTTTTGTGAATTAAACTCGTTTTCTCAACAATTATGCGCAGGGATCAAGTGAAATAGGACTTTTCAATTACTTTTTAATATAGAATACATAATTTGAATCCAACTGAATTTTTAGTTTTGCTCATATTAGATGCCGTGTTCATATGATTATTATATACTATTGAACGTTAAAATATTAACCTTTATTACACTGCAGAAGTACACACTTAGAAATTATTATTTTTACACGAGAAGTAATTCAGCTTTGACGTAAATCATGGAACGTAAACAAGCATGGCATGTAAAATTAAGTGTCCTGAAACTGAAACATATGCAACTCGATGAAAAGTGCGTTTGATTGAGTTGATTTTCTCGTCCTTTTCAACTGATTCTTATGTCAAAAGGGCCGCTTGCATGTGTCGGTCTCAGGGCACTGAAATTTACATGTCTTTTTCGTAGTGTGTACTCAATTTAAACTTAATAGAGTCCGCTATAGGTAACATATAGTTTAAAGGACATTTACATAACTTTGATTTATAAAAACAACTCTTGTCGCCTCTTGTCGCCGCGGTTTTCGATATTGCTGCTATTTTGAGCAGATTTATTGTAACAATGATTTTCATGTGATGTTTCCGGTAAAATCAAGAAGGCTCATTAGTCTAATGAATGTATTAAAATAGAATGTATATATTTGATCTATAAGTAGTGAAAATCGATAATTTATTTAGGGTACGTGTATTACCCCACGTTCCCGCACTTAAAAGTTTAAAATTATTGCAAGTTACCCGGTATGACGGTTTTGAGACTCCAGGACTAAACAGCAAGATCCTGAACCAACAAAAAACAAAATTCAAGGAATCTATTAATTGAATAGTTCCAAGTCAACTGACGAATCGATCAGACTCGACCTTCTATGATTTGCATGAAACTTGGCATACTTATTGTTTGATAGGGATAATCATTACCATTTTTACACAGCAAAAAAATAATTTTGATATCACGTCAAAGTGGATGCACTACAATCATGTCGAAAATATGGTGTAATATTACTTGCTAAAAAGGACAAAATTATCATTAATACAATGCATGAACTGACATTACGCTGCTTTTACTGCATTTGTTTATTTATGTGGTCATAAAAATTACATGAAATTTTCGACATGATTGTAGTGCATCCACTTTGATGTGATATCAAAATTATTTTTTGCTGTGTACTAAAATTCTGCCGCTTTGAATTTAAAAGGTTACACATATTATTTTCTTATCCACCAAAAGTTGTTGTTCTACGATTTTTGTCAATTTTCAAGTGTCCATGGTTCAGATTTACAATTTTTAGAATGTTTCATATGCTTAAAAAATAAAGAGACATTATTTGTTAATACATTTTTTGACACATTTTTGATTTTTTTTTCTAATAAAATCCTTTTATATTTTTAATAGAAACAAAAACTTTTTTCTAACAACTTTGCTCAGATGTCATTGTGAGTAGAAGTAACGTTTTCGTGATACGATTTGTTGAAAAAATATTGAAGGCCTAGAATGGCAATTCATAAAGAAATCGAGCTTGATGACAAGTTTATTATTCGGGGACCTTGACATTTTGCCGATACCTCTAACTTAATAATAATAAATCCAAAGCTAAAAAGTGATCGAAAATCATTGTTTAAAATGTTGCACGATATTGGGTTCCCGTTTTATTGACGAAAATCATGAAATCTACTATAAACTTACATTCCTTCAACGTCTTAATTGCATTAATGGAAAGCATGCATTTCATCCATTCAAGTAATTCACTCTTAATGTTTCTGTTTTACAATCGTATATGAGAAAAGTTTCGCATCATAACTGACTAAACTGGCTAAAAATTTATTTGAATTTGTGCAATTTTCAATATATTTCAAAATCCTCTCAGAGTCAATCTTAATTCCACTTTATCAAATATAAAGTGTCATAGAATTATCCCACATCACTAATAGAGGCTTAACGAAGCACTATAGTAGTACGGTTAGAAAACCCCTGCAAAAGGAAACTGACGCGTTACAAATATTTATGTTTTTTACAGTTTAGTGTTCCAGTCTTAAAGAAGAGTCATAGTTTGTTGACTGGAGAGCATTCTTTAAAAAAAATAAATCATGCTGGAAATTAACATTTTTTTAAATATTTTCCTGAAGTACCAGGATCGAGGAATAGATATAGTTAGAGGAAAATCAATCGCCACTAGAAACACTCACAGCCTCACATAATAATGGACCTATAATTGAACTTTTTGGAATAGTTGAACAGGAGAAACACATAAACGTATTTATTGCCAACCATATAAATTAAAATGGTTTCGTTATTACGCAAGTCGGATCGGCGCCGCCACCGCAGAAACGCACCTCTATTCTTTGTGAGCCTCGTGCTTTTGGGATTGGTTTGGCCTGAATTGGTTTGTTCAGTTGGTCAACGCTGCTGCCGTGCCCGACAGACACCACATTCCATTCCATGCATATTTTTTTCTTTTCTCGTCCGCATACATTTTTGCTGTCAGTCTTTGGTCTGACTCGATTATTATCGACCGTTTTTTCTGCATGCCCGAATGGATGCGAAACAAGTGCCACTGTTTCTGTCAGCACCAGCCAACACTTTTTCTATGTTTCTACAGGCGTCCATATCAACACGTTCCCCTAATACGTGTATGCTTCGGGTAGGTTCGTAAAATTCGCGCAAATACGGCACTAGTTTCGCAATAGTCGTTATGACATTTTTATGTTGGACATGTTTTAAACCGGCTAATTATGGACATCTCCTTACGACATTGGGTCATGTACATTACTGAACTAGAAACCATTATACATGGAAGGATATCGACTACTGTTGCATAAACGGCTACTTGCACCGATTTTGCTTTTATCTAACTAAACTGGATTGATTTGCACCGAATGTGTTGTTTGAAACAACTTTTTTCCCTATAATTTCATTCACTTAACATTAACATTGTTTCACACAATCAGTTGTTTTGTTATTAGTAATTACTCATTACCATTCATGCTTAGCCTTCAGACCATAATTTATGTTTTTCATTCATGTGCGTTTGATACCCCTGTTTTGTTACACTGATATATGTTTGGACCAACTTTTCCTGTTTGCATGATAATGGATGCATTCAGAAAGCACTGTTAAAATAAGTTTCCCATTGTGTGAATCGAATACAGCGCTGTAGATGTGAACTGTGAAGGAAGCATTGAATGATTATTATTGGCCCTATTCAAATTGTGGAACCCTTAGCTCAATGGTTAACCCCTGAGTGGTGCGCATTCTGCTAAGAAACGAGCCTATTGTATCCATCTCTGCTGAATCACTTACACCAACTTATCAAAGTAGATTCCATATGTTTACCTTAATGTTTGTTTTTGGAATCACTTTTAGTTGATTGTCAGGTCTTTTTTTTTAAACTTATCCTAGAGTACCTTCTGGAGGATCCGGAACACCCGTAAAAGTGGTCAATGTATGAAGCCGACTCTTTCCACAAAGCTGATTCTAGAGCTATCGCATTCATTTCGAAATCACTTGTAGTCGAGATATGAGAATGAATTTGGGGTTATGTTATGATCATGAACTCAGAAGGCCATTGAACGGAACATCCGTGAAAGTTTTTACCAACAAAATTTCTCGATTACTTTTTCAAAGCGACGTATAAGCTTTTGTAAACAATGCATTTGTTCGCCGGTTTGGCGTAACTGGTAGCTCGCACACGCTTACTAACACCACTACTGGCAGGTAGGAGAAATTTTTTCCTATCATCATTAGCATGCGTGGGCGAGCTACCAGTTACGCCAAATCGACGATCAAATGCATTGTTTATAAAAGCTGGTACGTCCCTTTGAAAAAGTTATTGAGATTTGTCGATGCGATGTAAGAAAATCTCTTAATTTAATTTAAAAATGTGTTGTCAGATTGTGGATAGTGAACTCTCGCATAGCGGTTGAAAAGGGCCTATAAACTTTTGTAAGCAAAACATGTAAGGCCCTTTACACGCGAATCGAAGTAAGTCCACGCTAACCAACATCATCGGGTAGGGGAATATTCCCTCTTTCCGAGACTGGCCTTGGATTTCGTGGGCATTAGGGTGGTTCTAAATATCGATTACACTGGCCCTTTGGAGTGTAGGAATTGCTATGGAAAAAGTGATCGGTTTGTTTGATTTATTGATAAACATGCTATCTGTACTTATAAGAAATTTTCTCAGCTTCAACTTTGCTCAAAGCTACATTTTAGTTGAACGTCAGGATAGTTAGTTATTAATTAATTGGCAAGATGATATTCTTCTGACATGCTCCATTATCATTGGCAACATTGGTGTACTTGGCGCGAAGAAAAAATACAGGCTACTACGTCATACACTGAAACAAATTGACATGTACGGTTTATTGGATTCATCTCATAACATGCCGGCGCCGGTGGTGTAGTGGTAAGCGTGACTACTTTCTCATCCCAATGGGTCTGTGTTCAATCCCGGCCGAGGTCGGTGGGATTTTTCTGAGTCATAAAAATCTCTGGTCACGTCTTCCTTCGGAAGGGAAGTAAAGCCGTTGGTCCCGGCCCATGTGTGGTTGAATGGGTGCGATATCCTACGCAGGTGTAGAAGCTGCCTTCCTGCACATTCGATTGCCGTCAATGGATGGCAATGGATGTCCATCGGTGATTGGCACTAGATTACGGAACAGAGACCGACGTTAAATAAATGAAATGAAGAAGAAGAATCTTATAACATAGCAATGTCTGAAGATTTATTCATTCTGTTCGACATTCAGAACAAGAGAGGAACCAGTCCAACGCTGAAAGTCCCTCTTATAAAGCAATTGAAAATAATAGTTTCGAACCAATATGTTTGATTAAATTGAACATCATTTATTTAGTTATGCATAATCGCCTCAATTTCAGTGAAAATGAAAAAGGCACGATTTTCTTGTACCAAGCTACAAAACTATAAAACCAGGGTTTGCATGGGTTGATGCGAAAAATACCAATACCATGATATAATTAAATACATTTTCATATCCACAGTGCCTCGCTTATTTCAAGAAAAAAATAATTATAAAAATTTTCCTGGTAAAGATAAATTTCTAATGAAAAACCACCACGCTGGAGCCGTTCCCCGTGATATGAATCAACAATAAGGTGTTTTCTTAGCTCTGTCACTCTTAACAATTTATTTAGTTAATTTTATAATCTCGTAAACGAAGTTGTTGGTACGGTATATTCCCGCTCTATAAAATGTAAACTACTATCTTTAGGACTTTTAATCTAATTTCCGCCCTACTAAGCACAACTAGGCCTTTATCGCTCTTTTTCGAACGAATTCCCGACTAAGAACCGATAACTGACCGACCTGACAGGTGAATATCTTAATGTGATATGATATCTTATGTTGGTATGTTTATGGTATAACACCTTGTTTTGATAGTTGGAAGTAAATGCTAAACTAATATCAACATGAAGCTTTAGTGTGATAATTTATTAGCTAAAGAAAGGTCTAAAGAGGATAAAATGATAGTTCCGCTAGAGTACGGCAGTGTGAAAATTGAGCAGAAGTTGAAATTGAGCGAAGAGCCATCAATGCGACAATAATAATCAAATGCGCACTCCTTTACCTATTTCACACTTTGATTGGTGAAGGGATTTGAGGTATTTCCTGCGTGGTTGACTTGCTCATAAACTGTCTGTGGCTGTGGAATAGTTCTAGTGACGTTTATCATTACCTAAAGCCCCACGTTGCCGAAAGCATTTACAGGCAAAGGTATGTTATAATGCAACTATTCTTTACGCAACTATTGTTTTGCTTCTCTCGTCATGGTTAACGTGATCATCTCCGAGAACACCATATCTGGATTACAATTCCGTCATACGGGTTTCAATTCCATCCAAACGCATTGACGCCGTCATACGGAGGAAGGCAGGAAAAAGTGATCCACTAGCAATGTTTCATTTATTTTTTAAACCAACGGTTGTTATACCTTGTATACCTTGCGCTCTTATAGGCTTTGTTTTGTAGCTTATATAATGCAGTAGTGAAACAACCGTATTATTGATTTATGTACGTTGAATTAATTGATATTATTAATGTTTTCTTCTTGTTAAACGGAAATAGGCACTTACGACGAAGTAGAGCTCAACTCTATTTATTTACACCTGACATGTTGTACATTGATATTTACTTAATTTTACAAATGGTGCACAGTAAGCCTGGTGGCTTTAGTGTTTGTTCCACATTTCTACATTCCTGCACATATGAAAAATAATAGATGTATTTATATAATTTTACAGGATTTTTCCAAGTACTGTGTATGGTAAGAAGATAATATATCAGAAGCTTAACTTAAAGGGAGGCAAC
Source organism: Ochlerotatus camptorhynchus (assembly GCF_037179485.1). Taxonomy (NCBI): domain Eukaryota; kingdom Metazoa; phylum Arthropoda; class Insecta; order Diptera; family Culicidae; genus Ochlerotatus; species Ochlerotatus camptorhynchus. The sequence continues at coordinate 4,886,702 of NW_027041058.1, forward strand.
TATCTGCTTAACAACATTTCAAAAGGCAACAGGAAGTCAACTCTTTAAATTGTCCAATAACCTGAGTTGGGCCCCAATTATTTCAAGTCCTATAAGATCCCAAGCAACATTGCATGTTTTATAGAGGTTTTAAAGCATTCTACAAACCTAAATCATGGACTACGGAACCCCCAGAAAACCACCCAACAAACAATCGTCTATTGAAGAAACGATTTGTTGGCCATTTTATACAACTGCATGCTTAATAGTACTTGTACTATTTTTAATAATAACTTCTGTTTAGGCATTGTTCACACAAATATGGAGAATTTATTCAACCACAACATTGAACCACTTGGTGTTGTATAAGGTATGTCGAGAAGCTTTTATTCGACTTATATGAGTTGTAACAGAGTTTATACGATAAAATTTTTAATTATTCAGCGTTTTTTAGACATCACCTGCTTCCTTAAAACAGTGATGCTCTGTATACGCTTGATTATCATGTGAAGTAACGTTTAATTAGACATTGTTATACATTTATTAAACGATTATTCAACTGTGGGAAAATTAACCCGAAAATAAGGTAACGGGGGACAGGGAAGGGTGTGTTTCTTAAGTTTATTGTATTTCATTATTTCTGACTTGGCTCGCACCACACAGATATTAGAAAATTTATTAAATACTTTATACATGCCGTTGTTTGGGATTCGAACAATGTACCTTCCGATCACCAGCCGCTTGTCTTGTTATCTGAGCTATCCTAGAATCCATCATATGGGCAACTCAATAATCAATAAAAGCTTGCATGAAAGTAAATACCTATCAGCACTCCCGATCGCAACTCTAGCTCCTTCAAGGCCCTGTGGGAATGATTAATTCATTCATCGTTGTTTTAAATGAGACCAATGTTGCCTCTTCACATCTCCAAGTCGAAAGAAAGGATGCTTGGTTATATTTTAAACTAGATCAATGCATTCATTATCGTGAGTCATGTGATCGATGATTACTATTTAAATGAATTATGGTCTACACAAATAAAAAAAGGGTTGAGCTTGGGATTGAACTCACGACCTTCGAATTGGAAAGCGGAAACGATAGCCACTACTCTTCTGATTTCGCCTTGTTGTAAGACTGAATCAGTGTTGTGGAATAATGAATCTAATACGTCGTTTATAAAGCATTTACAAAGCATACAATTAAAACATGGACGCATAGTGGTATAAAAGCTATTATGCTCGCTGTATTCACCTTTATTCAGCAATATTGTAAAGTAATGCAATGAAATCTAATAAAGGAGCTGGAGAACATTTATTAGACGTCTAATAAAGCATGTTATTAAATCAATTGAAAACAGTCGAGTTAAAGTGTCAATGTACATATGTACAAATAACACTTATTCAGTTTGTTATTAGATCGAACTTCTGGCGTTGAATTGGGAAGACATTTAACACTTTTACAGCTTTTAATAAGTAAATTAATCAGATCAGAGCAAACAGTGGAATAAATATGCATCTATCGATCTCAATGAGCTTTTTCAGCACATAATTCGACAACTGTTTTTATTCAGTATTGTACACTGTTATACATTATTATTATTTAGCTTTATTAAGGAGGCTTTCAGCCTTAGGCTGGTTCGCCTCCACACACTGTTATACAGCATTTATTCAATATATATGCTTATTTGTCACTCTGAATTGTTTGTTGGGTGGTATAAGAGCTATTTTGCTGAGTGTATTCACCTTTATACAGCAATATGGTAAATCAATGCAGTGAAATCTCATAATGGAGCTAGAAAACATTTATAAGACGTTTAATAGAGCATTTTATTCAATCAATTGAAAACAGTCGAATTAAAGCGACAATGTATGTGCATATTACACTTATTCAGTTTGTTATTAGATCAAATTTCTGTTTCTGAATAAGGAAGGCAGTCAACGTTTATAAAGCTTTTAATAAGGAAATTAATAATATCAGAGCAAACGGCGGAATAAATGCGCATCTATTGACCTCAATGAGCTTTTTTCAGCACATAATTCGACATCCTGTTTTATTCAGCATTGTACACTGTTATACAACATTTATTCAATGTGTATGCTTATTTGTGACTTTGAATTGTTTGTTGGGCATAAATGTTACTGGGGATATGTGTAATAGTTAATTGCGGTTCCTGCAGTACGACCCTTATTGGCCGTACTATAGGAATCGCGACTGTATGCAAAATACTATAAAGGCGCCACGAGACGAACCAGCCCAAGGTTGAAAGTCTCGATAATAAAGAAAACTAAACTTAACTAACTATAAAGGCTTCCAGTGCTGTCAATTTACTGCGGAAGTGTTAAAGCAATTCTAATTTGAGGAAAAGCGTATTTTTTCAATTGTGATATAAGATCTGTATCCACAATAATCTGGACACATCAAAACTTAAGTAAAACACAGGTTTTGCATTATATTTCAATTGAAGTTGTTTATTTCAGATTCATGGGATATGAATTTAAAATTTACGAAATCAAAACATAGTTATTCGGTATTTGCATAAAATTTTCGAACTTTGCGCTTAACTCCAGCGATAACGTTTGTATAGACTCCTCAGCATGCTTGGCATGCACAGTTGTACACACCAACTGCTCCTTTGTTAATAACTTTTCACCCAGATAGATAAGGATCATAATTTACTGTAGACATGAAAAAGAGTAGGTTTTTTTTTTCCCTTTATTTAACGTCGGTCTCTGTTCCGCAATCTAGTGCCAATCACCGACGGACATCGATTGCCATCCATTTACGGCAATCGAATGTGCAGGAAGGCAGCTTCCACACCTGCGTAAGATATCGTACCCATTCAACACACATGGGCTGGGACCATCGGCTTTACTTCCCTTCCGAAGGAAGATCCCACCAACCTCGGCTGAGATTGAACCCAGACCCATCGGGGTGTTAGAAAGCAGTCACGCTTACCACTACACCACCGGCGCCGGCTAAAAAGAGTAGGTAAATCTTATCATTTGAATCAACACCAATGCATTTTTACACTTAAAGTTCGAGATGTGCAGCGAGCATTTCTCACTTCATTTTTACAACGCAAAATCAAATACAGCTTATTAGTAGAATTAAAATCTCCTTTTTTTACGTATTTATAAGAAGCTCAAACTCTATTCTATCGACTGCTTCAAACAGAACTATGTTTCGTCAACTCTGTGCAAAGTTATTAGCAAATGAGCAGTTCACGAGCAAAACTGTGTATGCCAAGTATGTGCCTCAGATACCGTGGTGCCCGTATTTGTCCAATTTTTTGGAAGGGTTTGATATCTTTGATTTATTGTTTCTTTCTAGAAAGCTTCCGCTTCATCAGAGCTCAATATCTCTCGATTGTACGTAACTCTGAACAATTTGGCGGATTTGCGGTTTTTGGTACACTATTCATTATCAAGTTGCTTCGTACCACTCGATCAGTACAAATGTCGAGACCGTGATTTTGCTGTCAAATTCAGTTTGTCGTTGTGATTTGGAACTGTTTTTACTTTATAAGACTTCAGCCCCAAACGCTGTTTTGATTTTTGGACAAAACCAGGTGACATTCCTATTTTACGAGCCACCGTTTGAACAGAGAGATTCGGAAACGTTCCGAAAATGATTTGAACACACCTTGAACAGTGGATTTAGGAAATCCAATTTTTTCGTTGTTATCCACTAAACATGGAATGTAAACATCAATCATAGTCTTTTCATCAATGACTCCCAGCTATATCTCAGCGAAATTTTTCACTCCTACGTGCAATATTTCAAAAGGTAAAGTGATTTGAAGGTGTCCAATGGATGGATGTGAATACAGACCTTAAAAGCCAAAGAATAAAAGCAATGTTGTTTTATTTAGTGAAAATGGCCGAAATGACGGCTTCGGCACTACTTAACCTATTGTCTTCAGGGGGTAAATAAAGTCCTTGAGCACTGATTTGTGCATCGTTTTGCATAAGAATGAACGCTCTAAAACTTCATTTACCCCCTAACGGTAATAGGTGAAAAAGTTCCGGAACCGTCATTGCCTCATATACATTTTTGCGTGAAATCGACCTTAAAATTTGTCAACTCAAATTATGGTTTATTCTTACAGATCATTGACATCTGGCAGTTATTTCGAGAGTTCCAACATTTTTTTTGTTAAATGTTAGGGTAGGGGTTACATACAAAACAAATAAGTATGGATTTCTGACACCCTTGGCTTCCTGAACCCAAGTATTTTCTTAATCTATATTAATGTAAACATTACTTTATAGGATTGATGCATGGGGGAAATCAGCTTAATTCATTGATTATATACCTTAAATGTTAAAAGCTTTCTTCAAAGTAATCTGCATATGGATGAGGATTTTGTACATCTTTTGTACAAAATAAATCATTCTCTGACTACAGTTGTGAGGACATACGGGAGATTTCCATGCAAGAAGGCGGACAAAAATATTTCCATAATTTTTTCGCAATATCTGGAATTTTCCTTGGATTGATCAAAATACTTTGTTCATAAATATATTTCAACATTTAACGTTCAAATTATGAAAAGGGCTTAACTTTATGATGTATTAAATAAAATGGTAATATTTTGAAAACGGTTACAGTCTCAAGCTTTATTATTATTATTATTATTATAGTCACTTTAACACTCTTGGGTCATTTGAGACTTGTCCGGGGTAAGATTTGAACTCGTGACTTTGGCGTGAGATGTATGAAAGCGGTTACAGTCTCAAGCTTGATTTCAAAGAATAACATCATGAACCTAATTTGAACTTTAAAACAAATAACTAACTATTGATTTTGTACAAGGTAGAGCTTAGATCTTATTTTGGGCCTATTAAGCACACTCCACACTATGTCTCTATTTTTCGGGCGGATTTTTTCACAAAATGGAATGCTTTCACTGCAGATGACTTCTAAGTTTATTTACCTTTCTGTACACCGTAAGATTTGATTTATTGAGACATTGTTAAAAATTAACACTGCTTCTTGCCCTTAAACTCGGGCTACGTATTTTAAATTCGGCCTAACCCATTGAAATGCCTTTGAAACTCCATAGGTATAGGAAAAAACCAAAGTAAAGGGCTATGGGGGATTGTTTTTCCCTAAATTTCGCGTGAAATACTATTTAAATGCATGCTCCCTAAAAATAATAAAAATATTTCGAAATCTCACAAATAATTTTTTTCGATGTCCAGCACGAAGCACTAAAGCTGAGGATTTCCGAATGCTCATCGACAAACGTTACCTGTAGTATTGGTACCTGTTCCACCCAATCTTGGTTGATCTACTCTGAATCAACATTTTTCGTAAAGATGTGTCGTTACATGTGTTTTTCATTGTATATATATTTAGTTTTTTGAATGGTTTCGTAACCTTCCATTCATTTATAACCAAGGTTGCAAAGACTCATTTCAGCTAAAATAATGTTTTTCGGAATAATAAAGCCAAAAGATGGTATGATGGCATGTTTTACTTGTAACTTACAAGAAGAGGTTACAAAGTATGCGTTGGAAACATAAAACCTGTAAATTTTGCTTTCTATGAGTCACAATCAGCGATTTGCTGATCACTGAGTGAGTGAGTGAGTGAGTGAGTGAGTGAGTTTGTGAAAAATCGCTGATTGTGACTCTCATGAAGTGAAATAAACAGGTTTAATATGTCAAACACATTCTTTGCAACCTCTTCTTGTATCCTACCAATTCAAAATTTGATCATGGCATCTAATTATTTCATAATTTAGAAAAACATTGTTTTAGCTGAAATGAGTCTTTGCAACCTTGTTTATAACAAATCTGTATGTAATATGCAAAAGGCATTAAAAAAATAAATCGTATCCAAGCATTAAGTGGCGATGTACCGTAATGCAATGCCTCTTCGTTTGAAGTAAATCCTTCTTAATTTGTTTCTGTATCATTCATTATGTTTGGTGTTGCTGCATACATTGGACAGTTCTGCATCGACGAATTTCCAGTAGGTAATACAAGCAGTGTCTAGTCTAGTCTAGTCTACACATACACAGCCAGTACTTGAAAGAATCCTGGAAAATGATACATCTATCATTTTTCTTGTCATTATTAATGCCTGCTGCACATCAAGGATGTGAAACAAACAATAAAGCGGCCAGGCCTACTGTGTAGCGTTTAGTTATTTTTTGTGGAAGTGAATGTTTACCATGTCTACTTAATAAGTATAGACAGTGGTTAACATTTAATCCACAGGTAATCAAAGAGCGGGGACATACCGTACCAACCGCTCCGTATGCAGGATTTGAAAATAGGCTATATAAATCGTTGGGAGTGACAGAGCTAAGAAAGTTAATGTACACTCCTTGGTTGTCCGATCTCCTGGGATGGAACACAGGTATTTACCCCTTGTGTTCGAGCGTACAGTCCTCCCTCCGTACAAGCGTGGACGGCACCGCCAACCCACTGCCATCCCTCAATCGATCCAGCCGACCTCAGTCGAAGGACAACAGAGAGCGGTGTGCGGACGTAACCTATACGGAGGGAATGCTGTATTCGCCTAGGTTATAGCGCCCTTGCTCGCTACCATTTTCTTCTAGCGGTTGGGACCTGAGCACTAACTCTTGTCCTAGCCCTATATGGCATATGGTTATAGCGCCATTACTCGCTTTCTGAAAAGAGAAGAAGGGAAGGGAAGGAGAGGAAAAGGACTTGGGAAAAGGAAATGCGGAATTCCTTTCCTCATTAGTATTTGTATCGTCAACTTTTATGATAACAATATAAATCATTTTTCCTTGGTCAGAGGTATTATTACGACATTTGAATAAGATTGTCTTATCATTTGTTATTCAAAATTTAATGTTATAATGATCAACATAGCTTTGGATTATCCAATATAAATCGGTAACACTGTCCTGCAACCGATGATTTTTCTAATCAGAAAACTAAAAGTTATGAAAAAGCACTGATGCCTTCATTAAGTTCCACTTTCACGCGACGTTCAATGGTTAAACAAGTAAACAAGTTATTAAAATGAAATCACGTTCCCGAAAGCAGTCAACAATGTATCTTAAACCGGATCAAGCGTGCGCCCTATTTTTCTAAACATTCCGACGCGTTCCGCCCAATATCTATCAATTACGTTTTTCTACAATAGTAGCCTGGGATAAATCCTAATTCGACCGACACGTGTTTGTTGAAAAATTATATTCTGCCTAATATCAGTAGTCAGTAGCCAGTAGGTAATACAAGCAGTGTTCGGAAAAACTCAAAAACTCAAATCTCATGCATGAGATTACCCAAGTAACCATAGGCACGTTATTTCGCCTTTTTGGCTATATACGGACCTCATCAGAACTTGCAAACACTGGTATAGCCGTTGTTCAGCTGTATATAGCCAAAAAGGCGAAATAACGTGCCTATCGTTACTTGGGTATGCGCCTATGAGTTTTCAGGTTCAAAAATTCATTGCTTTCTATTTTGGCGTTTTTCATTGATATTACTATTGTTTGCGCATCTGGGGTTGGAAAACTAACACAACATGCATAGGCATGATATCAACTGACGTTTGAGTGGTTTTTATGAGTTTAAAGCAGGAATGATTTTTCGGCGTTGTGAGTGTGAGTGCATGAATATGCATGAGAATCTCAAGCGTGAATTTTGTTTGCCGCATTCGCACGCGAGTTTATTCTCGCAGGGAGGCTCAATGAATGATATTTGAGAATGATTTTCCGAACACTGAATACAAGTAAGGAATTTTCCACCAATCATTCTCAGAACAAAATAGAAATCAACAAGTATAAACTTGTCGTCCGAAACATCAACATTTCTTTCTCTGAATCCTGTTTTGTAGCAAGAATTATCTTTTTAATCTCCTTGATAAATTCAAGTATGAATGACCTACAGAATCGAATTCTTTGAGGCATAATTTGCTTTAGATCGTTATGCATGAACATCTGAGTTGGGGTTAAACTTGACCTAATATGTCGGAATCATGATATCCATCTGACAGCACTTGATGATATTGTGGATATCCAGTTGAACCGTCCATACCCCACACAGCAAAAAAAAATGTAATATCGATCAACGTAATTCAAGCTGATGTATGAAATAATGATATAATAGCAAAAAACAGATACAATATTACATCAATAGATGTAATTTGGTTCGCAAAATCGATGTACGATGAACGTAATATTGCACAACCGGCGGAATGACCTCTGTGCAGCTGTTTGGATGTAATATTCAACAACTTTTTTTTTTCTGTGCAGGTACATAGAAGAACCAGTTCTATAAAATCCTGGTCGTTGTTTTCCATATGCTCATTGAGTTCTGCATCAATTATTTTAACGATTCGTCCAACTGTATTTTCCATCAGCCAAAAATATGATTCAAATCGGTCTTTCATGCGATTAGCCTTATGTCACTTTTATCTTGTACACAGCAAAAAAATAATTTTGATATCACATCAAAGTGGATGCACCACAATCATGTCGAAAATTTCATGTAATTTTTATGACCACATAAATAAACAAATGCAGTAAAAGCAGCGTAATGTCAGTTCATGCATTGTATTAATGATAATTTTAGCAAGTAATATTACACCATATTTTCGACATGATTGTAGTGCATCCACTTTGACGTGATATCAAAATTATTTTTTTGCTAATATATTAAGTGCGGCTTGTATGAATCTTGTCATCGAGTCGTTTTTGTTTTTCCACCGCGATGTTATAATTCTATTCCATTCGAATTGAATGGTACTTTGAAGTATGTGTTAATTTCGCGTCAAACAAATTAACAATGGCTCTATTATCCATGCTTTCACTACAGTGTAAGTAGTTAAAATACAAGCAGGTATCGAATATTATAATTCACAATCATTCTTCTTCTTCGCATTTCAAGCTTATTGCTTATCGCATATTAGCTTATTGCTTCCTCACAAATTAGTGTTCATGATGCATTTTCTCAGTCATTAATTGAGAGCTTTTGATGCTGGTACCATTTTGCATTAATATAATTGTGTGGCCAGTACAATCATACTCTATGCCCAGGGAGGTTCCGAAAAATTCCTAGACCGAACTGGAAATCGAACCCAGCCACCTCCAGCATGGTCTTGCTTTATAGCTGCGCCTTTACCGATTGAGTTAATATCGTTTTCGTTTTTGCGGTGTATCACCGATGTATTGTAAGCAGGAATAAGCGCGAGTCTTTGACAGCTCAACATCACTTGTTTTTAAACAAAGGTGCATCCTACATCTACACCCATTGGCGTAACTAATGGGGGTGCCAGGGGGGCCAGGCCCCCTCCAGAATTATCTAGGCCCCCTCCAGAAATTTTGGTGTTTGTTTTTGACTCACCGGTATTTTGTCAAGCTTGTTAAGTTCAATGCTACTATTTAACAGTGATTAATAAAATTGGACCACCAACAAAGAATTTTTAAAGTCCATAATGTTGATTACTCTTGTTATATTGTGGACTAGAAGAAACAATTTTGAGAAATTATATTATATCAAATCGATGGCAATAAGACGTCTTCAGGCTCTACAAATTGGCCATGAGCTCAGGAATTTTTCTTTAACTTGTGGAAACTTCGTAAAAGATCGTAGAAATTAAGTAAACTTGGTAGAAATTCTGGGAAATTTAAGACCTTCAGAAAAATTCGTAGAAAAAAGGAACTTGGAAAAGTTCTCAAAACTGCGTAGAAGTAGAGAATTCATTTAAATTTGAGGACCTTCGTAGAAGTTAAAGGAGCATTATTTTATTTTAGGGAAGCTCATTATTGATCGGGAACCTCTACATAATTTCAGTTTTTTTTAGCCTCATGGACTTGGAGTAGATGTTAAAATTGAACAGCAAACTTTGTAGAAGATTTTAGAATTTCGTAGCATTTTGAGGAGCTGCGTATAACTTCATATACACACTTAGATTTTTTTGCCGGGATGGGCAACACCGAGAAATTTTAAAAAAGTTCAGGGAATTATTTTAAGAGATCTAGAAATAGTTTAATAAACTTCTAAGAACTTCAGGGATCTTCGCTTCAGCTTAGGGAACTTCGTTGCAGTTTATCAGAGATCTTACTCCAAAAAAGCTCCATGAACTTTTTGGAGGTTTTGAGAACTTTGCTAAATTCAAGGAACTTTCTAGGTGTGCAAGAATATTTGTAGATGTCTTAGGTGTCTTCCCAGAAGTGCAAAGATGTTCAAAGATCTTTGAAGAATTTAAAGAAATGGAAAAAAAAATATGGAATTTGGAATAAATTCAGGGAACTTCGAAGAAGTTGAGGAAATTTTGTAAAACCTTAGGTTTGTAGATGTTCAGGAAACGTTACATAAGTTACAGGATATTCTTTCAAACATCCTTCCTAGATATCAGGAAATATTCGAAAGATCTCCATATAGTCCAAGATATTAGTAAAGTTCACTGGATATTTGGTAGGTTGTAGGTTGATCAGGAAGTATTCAAAAGTTTTCCAGCTAATGGAACCAGATGGAATCTTGAATGATGAATCTTGATTTTATGGCCAAATTTGTACATTTTCTATAGGAAATACCCGTGCCTTGGTGTTTTAGCTATATTGTCACAAATTTGCGCTCCAGCAGCTAAATTCCGCGCGGAAATTTTAATTTCTGCATATACCTAATATGTATAAATTTCTTTCTTTTCGATGAATTGTATGCCCAGAATTCAGCTACAGGATAGTTTGCATGGATCAGCACATAAAAAATTCCGTGCTTTTTGTGTGTATTTTTTGATTAAATTACCTGAAAAAGTTCTTTCCTGTATAATGTACGTGTAAATAATAAATTGATACCAAATGGGTTAAACCACAACTTACTAAATTAAAAATATTAAAAACATCGCAAATTTTGCAAAAATAAGTTAAATGACTATCTAGTTATAAACAGGAACACAATCATGCATGTTTCGAGTTCAATCCTTTCGATTAGAAATATAGTTAAATCTTGATTTTGAAAGTTAGCTCTAAAATTTAAAAAAAATGTTCTGGATAAGTGCTATATTACTTTTTTTTTTCACTTCAAATATCAGAATCATGACATTCAAAATCCGGTATCTTAAAAACCTGATGAAATTAAATTATAACCTGATTATTCACAATTTTTGCCACATGTCAAGATTTTTCGAAATTTTTGATTCCTAATGTTTTCTTACTTTCTTATCTCGAACAATTTTTCTCTCGAGAAATGCTGTGAGGCTCAGAATCTAGGTAAGTCTCCTAAGATCTTGAATTACGAATTTTGAAGACCAGGAGATTAAAAACTTGTCTAAGTCTATGATATGAGCATATGATGATATGCTTGACATTTCCCATTTTTAAAATAATTTCTTGTTTAAAATCAACAGCATTGCTATCGATGCGAAGAAATATTTCTGATCGATTGGTGATAAAATTATTGAAATTGGTCCAGGAGCAACTGAGTTATTAACGTTCAAAATCTTTCATAATTTCGTTACATGTTCCATTTTCAGTTTTCACAAAGTTTACCTCTATATAGAAATCACCCACATAGTCCTACGTCCAAAAATTGTGCATCGTGAACATTTTCCTACGCCCTAAATGTATTGATTTATTATGTGTGCACTTTACCTTGAAACAACCAGAATTTTATAAAATTATAAAATTTAAACTCCTACAATTTAATTTTGGTTCCTATGTCTGAGATTTGACTGATGGTGATGTACTCAAAATCAAAAAAAAATCTAGTTACAAAATTCATGAAATTACCTAACCCTAAGAATTTTCTTAAGTTTGAGATGCTTACATTTACAAGATCCGGACTGTGATTTTATTACAAAAACATGAACAAACGATTATTGCTTGTTCAAAATCAGTAAGCGTTTAAGGATCTCTCAATCGAGGTCCCAATCGTTGTTATGGAATAAATATAATCAAAATTAATTGTTTCACCATTAAAATAATAGTAACCCTCAATGTAATATTATTGGTCACAGAAAAAAATGTACCCAAAAATAGATTACCTTGGACGCAATTTGAGTGAGTTTATAATAAACCGTAGTTTTGCAAAATTAAAAAAGTGCAGCAGGCCCCCCTTCGGCCCCCTCTAGATAAATTTTCTAGCTACGCCAATGTCTACACCCTTAATTATTTCGGTGTACGGCAGTGTATCACCGGTGTAGCTAACCGCAAAAACGAAAACGACATAAGAGAGGCTCCAGTCCACATCCACATACAGCAGGTACATATTTAAAAATAAAACTAAGTCCACAGCGAACTTCAAATGATTCTAGCTGTAAGTGTTTTATTATGACTTCTTTCATGAAAAAAGTTAGGCCTTTGTTAAATGCTGATCATGAAATATTGAACAATGTTCATTTACAACATTTTTTGATTATACCAACTACATAGAACTCTTAAAGACGCAAAACAAACGTTAAACATTTTTGTCCGTCGGCGCCTGTTTGAATGACTTTAAATCTCCCATAAATAGTGACCGAATATGTTAAAAGCTTTATTTCCAAATGGAGCAAGTTGGGGCAGGATTTGCCTTCAGTACTTGTAAGAATAGACTCAACATATTATCTAGAGCCTATCTAGTGAAAAGTTCGATAATTTAATAAGCTTGCTATCTTCACTACACACTTACCCACTCGGCCTCTCATACACTAACGCAATCATCGCCTCACTTTCCTTTGCGCTCATAAGAAGTTGGTTCAAACATTAAATTTAATAAACTAGAAGTTGAGCAACTTTTCTGTAGAACGCCTTTAATAACAGGACAACGCAAAAATAAACCTAGTCTCAATTATTTTCATAAAATGAGCATAACCTTGCCTTTCGGATAACCTTAATCAAGGAAAATCATAATTTTTGCACGGTCAAGGTACGCCAAAAGTATAGCTTAATGGCACGTTTTTAGTTGTACATACTCTATTTGCTTGGAAGCAACACAACAGAGCATCGAAGTCGGGTTAAGTAACATACCGGCTCATTGACCTTAACAGAGTAAAAAGAAAGAAAAAAAAACAAACGGTGAAGTTGTCCATGTCGGAGCCAATCTGTGTTTTTTATGGAGTTGTTGAATCATGTGAGGATCATGAAAAGCTCGAAAACTAATTATATATTTCATAATAATGTTGGCTCGTGGTGGTAAATTTGTGTACATAAAAATGTCGCTGAAATTTAAATGCCATTGAAAGAAATTAAGTTACTAGTTTTGATTTTATTTATCGAATATCGAAAGTCACCTACACTGAAAACCAAACTAACTCAGAGAGTGAGTCACTTTTACTCAAGTTGTGAGTAACTTTTACTCGTTCGTATGGATAAATTTCTAAAATCGCATGAGTAATCAACGCTTTTAGAAATTGCTCCATACGAATGAGTAAAAGTGCCTAACTCTCTAAGTAAGATTTGTTTTCAGTGTATTATATTTTTTGAAAGCTTGCGAATCTGCACGACCGCTGAAAATAGCTCGCTGAGAGAGTAACTTTTACTCAATTGTACAAGAAACGTCGTCAGTATTACGTGATCCCAGCTTCAACGGAATTTCTTATATAACTGGAAAAGGTAACTCTTACTTTCAGAGGCCGTGTAGAATTATCTTAAGCAAAGAATACCTACGCTGTCACATGAATGCGTTACAACAATCATACTAGAAATAGGTTACTAATATTTTGGTAAAATTGATATATTTCGTTTATCAATGTTGATCGTCGTAACCGATTCTCGGTAAACAATACCTTGCTTTTGAATAATTGATCTAAGTACCGTAGACGCCGTAGACTACTACCTTAGTAATTAAAACTAAAATTCTTCTACCAGGCTTATTAGTGTTCGAAACATAAATGTGAAACTTTTGGTTAGCCAACTTAGCACAGTGTGTCATTTGTCGTTGTGCTTGACGGTATACAACATTAAAAAAAATCATATTTTCGGAATGAATCAAATTTAAAACTGGAGGTAGGAAAATGAAATAATCTGAAGATTGATTCGATACGCAGTGCTGCAGATAGGTAAATTAATATCCTAATTTTCTCTGCATAGTGTGAAAAACCTTTACCATCTTCGCTGAAATTGGATGCCACAATCTTACATAACACCCGGTCAGTTGCAGCCGGCAGTGGCACGTTCCTTTTGCCATAGCGCAAAAGAAACCCACACACCGCCCAATATCACAGCCATCAATTTAAAAATTAGCGTGAAATTACGGCAAATGATCCGAAAAACAAACTTGCCCATTTTGAAGATCACATCTCTCTCATGGCAAAACCGATGCACATGAGAAAGCCCGAAAAGATGTGAATATTCGATTGCTCCGAACCAATAAATATGATTCGCTCAATGCGATTGTCCGATCTACTTTTGTGAAACGGTACCGAGCTGCCTTATGCAAAAAAATCTCGGTAATGAAAATTATGATCTGTATGGCTTAATTTTTAATTGTTATTTTTTTTTTGTCATTTTCATTTCTAGATAATGTGATCATCGGGTTGCTCCGACTGGTGAGCTAGATTCCTCTACACGACCACGACCGGTCTATGTGTTGGCACAAACTATGGCACTGCGATTGCGCAAGGATGTTCAGAAGGCATCCTACTACGTTTGGTTCCTCGGAGCACAGGAAGCAAAAGGGCTACGAGGATCCCGAGTTCTGTTGCCGGTAATTCCACGACTCATCGAAAAATCCAAGGAGCATGAACCATTGAAAGTTACACTGCAGGTGTCCCATAAAGGGCTGAAAATTATTCAAGTAAGTATCATCAATTCTGTTATTGTCAGCTGATAGGAATATACATTTTCGAAGAAAACTACCCTTTCTAGTTGGTTAGGGTTAGAAGAAAAATGTGTTGCTAGCTGATGAGATTTTTCTATAGCATTTGGTCAGATAACACCGCATCTCCGAATGAACTACCGTATGATATGATAATGCATAGGGCGATGCAGAGTAACTTGAGGGATTTAAGGTACAGGGAAAGAGATTTGAATTTAAGTTAGCTGAGTTGAAGGCTATATATGTTATGTATCTTATATATACAGATAGCAACAATTCATAGTTATGTCCAAGATTATTAATCGCTACCGTCTGCAATGCATATTCACCGTTGCAGACGTTAGCGGTAACGTTATCGACGGTTATCGATTGGGTTGTGGTTATGATAATTTTTTTAGTGGTAGTTGCTCAGCCTCACCCTGTTATTGATTCAATTAACGATTTTCATTTGAATATTGGGTACAGTTGCTACCAATTTATACATAAATTGATGTAAGAGTAGGGGAAGACGGGGGATAACGGTAACCATCTGGATTATTGAATCATTCAGCTTTTAAAATAAATAGTTGCTGTGCTTCTATGTTATATATATTGTATATACGTTTCAGCTTGAAAACACGTGAAACGTTAAATAAACAACAAAAACAAATATTCTTATATGCATAGCGTTCTTCGTTTCTGAATTTCATCAGCTTTTTTTTTACGCGGTACATGAGTTGATGGGTCGTTAGGTAGGGTTAAGGTGTGGGAGCTGTCTCCCTGGCGTTGGTACTCAGTACAGAAAACAAGAGCGACATAATAAAAACCCAGAAAAAAAAAAATCATAATTTTATATGACTGAGACATGTTAACCTAATTTTGGTTTCAATATGATCTCCAGCTTTGCTTGGGTTCATATGAAATGCTTTACTCTGAATGCCATTACCCCGAATGTATCCCAAAAAACTATTCCGAATTTCTAAGAAATATATCAAGATGAAAGTTTTTCTTATTTATTGATAAATTAATTAAATTTGACAAATTTTTGCTTATTTTCGGTATTGTTTTGTTTGATTCCTTTCAAAATGCTATAGAGTTCAGATTGGTTTTGTGAAAAATACTCAGAGCACAAAAATTCAGTAGAATAAAAGATCGATAGAGTAATATACCGAGTAGAGCAATCAAAATGCTCAAATTTATTATCTATAATTGCGATGACTTCCTTTTTTAAAAATGCGCAGTTTTCTGACCGATAAATACTATTGAACAATCTAAAGAAAATTTAAAAAATTAATGTCTATCTCTTGGGGATGACTGCTTCTTTGAAACATGAGCAATTTTTTAACAGATCAAAGCTATTGAATAATCGTACTGAAAAACTCGAAAGCCGTTTCTCTCCTTGGAGATGATTCCTTCTTAAAGCAAGAGCAGTTCTTGGACAGAAAAAAGCCAACAACTATCGCGTAACAGTTTAAAAGGGCTTATCTGCTTTTGTAAGCAAAACATGTAATGCCTCTTTCCGGCAAACCGATGGCCGCCTACGCAAACCAAGCACACCCGCGAAGGGGAGATTTTCTCCTAACTGATGGTGTTTGATGCCAGTGATTTTGTTGCTATGTCTCGGGGGCTCCTGGAAGTGATAAGAATTTAAATTGAGTCAAAAGTTATCTTGCCACGCATCAAACCGCATGAAAGTTCAATGATAGTAATATTGGGAAAGTGGTATCAAATCACATAAAATTGCAAGTAGATTTAAGATCTAATTTCTGTCATTATAAGTACAACCCACACCTTACCTCAATAATACGATCAGGTTTGAACAAATAATGGAAAATTGCTACCTATGATGACTTCTTATATAAGATATTGATAAAAAATAAAAACTTTAATTACGTCATACGAGTTTCAATTCCGTCACAAAACATTGAAAGGCCATTGCATTCATTTTGACATACGAATGAAGGGAGACAAATTGATTCGCTACACGGAGATGAAAATCTATCCAAAATTAAGTACTTTTCCCTCAATTCCCGGGTACAGCCCAATAATCCAATTTTGAGCAAATCGCATATAGTAGTTTCCATTTAAAGTGATTCCTTGTAGAGTCCACAAATGTAGGCTATACATGCACTTCCACTTCGAATTTTCAATTACACAAATCTCGGAAATCGGTGCCACCTGAAATTGATACTTCATGTATGCTGAAGTGCAGCAAACGTGAAGTAACAATTTGAATGTTGCATGTGTCGTAGAAGCTGATATTTGTGGACTTAAAGTTTCGAAGTGGTTCCGAGAATAATTATGTCACCTTAAAACCAGCAACAACAAAATACTTACTCTCAAGTATATTCTACTCAAAATTAAATTTAACTCACGTAAATTTGAGAATATTCAATTTACTCAAAAATAGCTTATTGGGCTGAGCTATACTGCCGTTCTACGCATATCAGTCCCATGTTTCAAAAGTTGCTTCTGAGTAAATCGCGAATAATGTTTTGAATCATTTCTGCTCATTGGAAGAAATATACGTTAAAATAAGTTACCGCATTGTTCACATTTCAACGGAATCAACATGTTTTAGTGAAAACTACAGAAATTACTTTCAATGAAATCAGTTAAGCCTATTTTTATACGAAAAACATTTAGTGGGAATATTATGCCTAGAAATTTGCAACGAAGTAGGATATTCTACGCATGTTAGTCCCACTAGGAACTGTTACTTTCAATGTTGCTTTGATGGGCACGTTGCGTTTGACGTCTTTACGTCTTACTGTGCTTGTATGAGCGTGCTTGCGTTCTCTCCGAAGTTTTGGAAGATCCATCATTAAATTATACCAACAATAAATTTGTTGACATTGCTACTTCTATAAAACTATTAAAACTATGGGCATTGCAAGAAACTAATGATGAATGCACTATTTAGAACATAAAGTTATTAACATCTTGTTCTACTCCTTAGCAAGATGAACGTAGGTCTAAAGGAGATTGTGCTTAATCATTTTAAGTCCAACCATAGATTTATGGCGGCTGACATGCTGTGGACAAGAGATCAATACGTTACACGATCGTTGACCGTGGGATTTGATGATTTCAAGAAATACTTTGGATGAGTTGACATGCACATGCAAATTTCTTCCGTACGGAATTGACCTTTATGCTGCGTATTATCATATTATAAAAGGGGCTTTTCATGAAACACGTAGACACTATAGGGGGAGTGTGGGGGTAGCGAGTGTCTACGTAAGTGTCTAATAATGCATTGTTTGAAATAAGAAACTGGTGTTTTAATATGAAATCCCGGTTTTCTTAATATTTATCAACATAAAATAAAACTTCCACTTCCTAAAATGGTTCATACCGTTTCTTTTGATTACATAAATCCTGTTTCAATAATTTGTGTACACAAATTGATTCTTTAATGATAGATTCAGTCAAGAAAATCTTTGTGGGACAATTATGCGTAGAAATTCAACATGGGACAATTAGGCTTGATATTGTTTTTTATAAAACCCAGAACAAATTATATGTTTTTATATTTTCATTCCAAAGTCTACCTAAAAAAGTACTGTTTTATGAACAAAAGTGAAGAACGTCCAAAAGTAACATGAGACAGATATGCGTAGAACGGCAGTATATCGTTGGGTCAAATCTTTCGTTCATTTTATGACAACAATAACTAGTGAAAGTGAGAGGCTCAACTCAAAATTAAGTAAAACGAACTCAAATTTAGGGTAGTATTTTTTTCTCCGTGTAGGAGCGCTAATTTTGTTGATGAGAATAACGGATGTAAATATTCATATTCCCCCTATTCTGCGAGTCACGTGACTCTCTCTTACCGTCACGTGATTCATGTAATTCTTATAAACGTTGTTTTGTAGCTTTTGAACTAAACTATCGTAACAATCGTATGACTGATTCGTTCACATCGAAATCATTGATATAGGTTTATTGTCCCTAATGTCTGCCTAAGTGTCCTTAATATTGGGCGCATGCATACATTTCGAAAGAAAGCCTTTTTGTAATTTTTTCACTTGCTTCCAAAAATATCATTTGTATTATCTAGATGACGTATTATTCCATGAAAAATTGAGGCACAGGAGATCTTTATCGATGGACTCAATCTTTAGATCAATAGGCCAAAATTCGAGCCATATCCCCTATTTGATGTTTCTGTTCGATATGACGGAAATGTGAGTTTATGCTGAAGTAGTGCTCCAACCTACATTATCATTTGCGGTCATTTTAAGCGCCAAAACTCGGATGACCACATCCGGGCATGTTTCGAGCGCTCCCTGTCCAAAATCTGCCATGAGCCAAATTGTATCGCAAGAAAATTCAGGCACATTCTCTATAGGGTAGAGAACTACTTCGGCCTAATCGCCCATTTTGGGCCTATCGAGCAGAAAACTTCAAATAAATTCAAATAAATTTGGTACGATACTTTAGTTAATAAGCTACGGAACGAAGTCAATGAGAATGCGCGATATGAAGGCTTGCACCCATTATTCCCAAAAACAAAAGAAGCGCTCCGACCGAATCAATTTTTATCTTCATCTGAAAGGCCGAAGTGAATTCATTGACGTTTCAATGGCGTTTCAATGCGTTAGACCGAGTTTAGAATCCGTAGGCCGAGTTTGGCGTCAAGAAGCAATGTTAGACTTTTGACCATATCTCAACGATTGGTTTCTCTTTATCAAATCTTACGGTACATACGGAAAGGTAAATAAATTTGGAAGCCATCAGTAATAATAACATTTCGTTTGGTGCTAAACTACGCTAGATTAAGAAAGATTAAATGAAGGTTGTGCTTAATAGGCCGGAAATGGGGTATTTAACCCTACCTACCGATCAGAAATTATCTTACTTCTCTTACCTGAATGTGGACTTGAGCCATTTTTAATTTAAATAAGTAAGAATTTTAATTTAATATAAATAAGTAAGAAGGAGGGGCCTCCCTTAGCACAGTCGGTAAATGCGCAGCTACAAAGCAAGACCATGCTGGAGGTGGCTGGGTTCAGTTCCTGGTCCGGTCTAGGAATTTTTCGGGTTGGAAAATTTCTCAACTTCCCTGGGCATAGAAGTATGATTGGACTTGCCACACAATTATACCAATGCAAAAATGGTACAGGCATCGAAAGCTCTCAATTAATAACTGTGGAAGTGCATCTAGAACACTAAGTTGAGAGCACGCAATAAGCTAATATGCGATATGCAATGAGCTTGAAATGCGAAGAAGAAGAAGAAGTAAGAAGGATAACCCAGACAACCAGAATGCACGTATATTCAAAGTTTTTTCTGTTATATACAAACATATATTCAAACAAACAAATTGTATTGAATGCAAAAAAGAGGCTTCTACCTACAAAAGTGGAGGCCATTTAGTGGAAATGTTGGCCTATGGATCTAAGATTGGACCCATCAATTTTGATGAACGCGTCATTGGGACGGTACTAATGAATATTTTGGTCGCTATTGAAAATTTAGTCGTTTGCTGAATTTATGTATGGGTCCAAATTAGGGGCACTTAGGCCAACATTTCATCCATTTCCCCTATTTCATACTTATATACGATGTTGAATTAAACTGTAGCTATTTACGATACTTTCTGAACATTGTTATGCGACTTCTGGCGGCTGAAAAAAAAAATGGGGCAGAAATCACTTGCACAAAACGGAATGACACTTTTAACAACCAAACAAACAAAACTGATATGAACGAATTACTTCACACAATACGGGGATCGGACTCAAAGAAGCTTTACAACGAATCTTATTTTCTCAGATGATTATGTTTACCGGTTCTAAACGTAGAGTCGTATTATTATTATTATTATTTTTTCAAATTAAATATTAGCTGCAAAGCCGAAAGTAAAAATCATCATCCTCACTTATCTGCATTTTCCAATTTATTCAACAGGGCTCAGCCAAACACTTCATCCCGCATGGTGCTATAACATGTTCTGTGCAGACAGAAGATATTGTAGCGTGCATACTACTGTTATACAACCCGGCCACGAAATGCCCATTGCATGTCCACGCGTATCGATGCGATTCGGAAATGACCGCACAGGCCCTGAACGAACAACTGCAGATACTGATCAATAGACCCGAAAATCAGAAAAGATTCGCTGAGCTAGAAACTAGGTAAGTTTGTGTCACACTCAATTTCATGCTTTTTCCACCCGTTTGGCTTCGGCCAAATTAAATCATGAGATGAAATCAACCAGCTAATTATGTAAGCTCCCACAAGCGGTTAAGTCATACACTTCGGATGGTAATACCTACTACCCTCTCGGGTAATGTGTGACATACTTTACCAATTATTCCGTTTTATGCACTAGATTTCAGATCAACAGTACTCTTCTACGATGACAAATGAAGCGATTGAAACAAAGTGTCATTAAACTTAAATAAAAGTGCCTGTAAATATAAATCACTGCAACCCAAGAAGATATAAGACAACAATTGAATCTTGATTTCAATTCTTCTCATCGCACTGCTCCAATGTCTGGCAGAAAGGAACTTGTTCGCCAAAATAGGTTAAGTCAATAATTACGTTAAATGAATCGTTTGAAGCTGTGTAAGCTCATCCCAATATATCGATTTCGTAATTCACACGTTTCACAGCGTTTTCTCCGAATCGAGAATTCGATTCGTGTTTGAGGCTATAACATTGAAAAAAAAACCAAGCATAAACTTTTCATCGCACATGGTGGTCGTTAGGCACCCATAAACCACACAATGATGATTCGTCTTTTAGTTTAGGCACGGAAAGCCCTCGGGTGGTTGTAGAGCGCGTGGAAAACAGGCCATCTGGAAATAAAACGAATTTTGGGAGAAAGAAGGCCTGTAAAAAGCAACAGGTTGAGATGGAAAGCAACGCAAATCTCGCATTGATCATTGTTTTAAAAGGTGTGAGATTGTTTGTGCTTGATTTGTTGCTTTGAACAAAAATATAAATAATTGGGTCACTGAACTGTATTTTCGGATTGCAGTTTTGCATTGATAAAAATAATGGGTGCCCGAGCAGAGAATGAAAACAAAATGAAAATGAAATATTTTGATATAAACGTTCGTGATAACATATTTTGCCTACCGTGTGATTGAGAAATCATAACAAAAATGAGATTTAAATGGTATATTAAGGATATTAAAAAGATACCATATCATGTTTTATTGATAACAAATCTATGTATGCGTTTTGATATCAGTTATTTCGTTAATAATAAACAAAATAGGTAATCAATATGTTTTCATAATTATGGTAAAAAAAAAAACAAAAAATTAAAATAAAAACTCAGCGGCGCCGGTGGTGCAGTAGTGAGCGTGATTACCTCTCACCCCAGCAAGCCTGGGTTCAATCCCAGTCGGCGCTGCCGGTATGTTCTGAGGCATAATATCTCTGATCACGCCTTCCTTCGGAAGGGAAGTAAAGCCGTTGGTCCCCGGTTCATGAGTTGATGGGTCGATAGGTAGGGTCCAGGTGTGGTGGCCTCCCTGGCGTCGGTAGCATTGGTGCTCAGCACGGAAAACAAGATCGACGGAAAACAAATCAATAAAAAAATAAAAACTAAATAAGTTATTATTTTGATATCATGATATCAAACTTAGTAATCTGAATGTTTTTAAATCTATTGGTTGATATCAAGATTCAAAATCGAAAAATGTTATCAATAAGTTTTCACTTATTCACCATAAAAACAAACCTATATTTCAGTCAGTTCTATCGATATCGATATCGATTTGTACATTAAATTCACAGGTAGATTCATATCAATAAATTTTGTAAAATATAACTGTACAAATCATAATTGTCTTTGTGACGTTCATAAAGAAAACAGCAAGCATGTTGATTGACTCGTAAGAAAAAAAAAAGGTTTCAGTGATAAATGTGGATGCCCTTTTCATAAAATGTCAAATTTTGTTTTTAATTATATTTTTTAGAAATATCAAAATAATATCAAGATATGAATTCAACTGAAATTGAAAAATAGTATATCAAAATATGTTATCAATATGATTTCAAAAATATAATTTAATATCATTTTGATATTATTTTGATATTATTTTGATTGCAGACTCTTGCTCGAGATGATGTCCCACATCAAGTATACTTCATATTGTCACGCGCAGAAACCGTCATAGGAATTCCTACGGCGATGGTTTCGGCGCGTTTTGTTTTTATAGAAGCTGACAATATTTTACCGACAAATACTTTGACTAAGTTCAATCGCACTAGCGGTTGTCTATGAATCAAGAATTTCGGCTCAAATATTGTTCATCTTTAGCGATCTCGACCGAACTCTATTGCGTTTTTTAATGATTTTTTTCTCCTTCCCAATTCACCGGACTCACGACGTTATATATTACAAACAAGTGAGCTGCTTGTCGAAAACAGACCTCACCCGACCCGCCGTAATTTTTCCACAACAAGTACGCACATGACAACACATTAAAATCTAATCGGTCATGTTCCAATTCTGCATGTTCAATCGTGATCGGGACATTTATTTTGTACCTCAAAACGAATAATGTTTAAACATGATCAAAATCTTAACTCATCACACTTACCCAACTGAAAAATATATCACGCACGTTCGAGGCTGTCCGGGTAGCAAAAGGGAATTAATAACAATAGTAATATCAGAATGTTTTACAACTGGACTGAACACCCCTAACCAATCCTCATTCCATGTGAATTCTAGGAAGTTTCACGCAGTCAATTCTAAAGCTGCACGATAATTAGATATGATTAACTTTTCTTTCATATCCTTTTAATTTTTGCTAAGCTGCTTTCATCAACAATCCCGGCAATACACTCCGATTAGTCAAAGGTCAAGCTCAAACCAAGGTTGCAAAGACTCATTTCAGCTAAAACAATGTTTTTCTAAATTATGAAATAATTAGATGCCATGATCAAATTTTGAATTGGTAGGATACAAGAAGAGGTTGCAAAGAATGTGTTTGACATATTAAACCTGTTTATTTCACTTCATGAGAGTCACAATCAGCGATTTTTCACAAACTCACTCACTCACTCACTCACTCACTCAGCGATCAGTAAATCGCTGATTGTGACTCATAGAAAGCAAAATTTACAGGTTTTATGTTTCCAACGCATACTTTGTAACCTCTTCTTGTAAGTTACAAGTAAAACATGCCATCATACCATCTTTTGGTTTTATTATTCCGAAAAACATTATTTTAGCTGAAATGAGTCTTTGCAACCTTGGCTCAAACACTATAGTGCTTAAAATTTTGTTGAGTAGTAGATAAAGTTTTGTATAGTATTGAGTAGTACATATTGTCAAAGAACTTCGTATGGGACCATATTTAAATAATGTAAAATTTAGGGGGAGACGAGGGTCTTCAAAAGTTGTGACCGGCCATGTATAAAGTACCATAAGACGGGATGACGATATTGGGGATCGAAATTGAAAAATGTTTATTGATGCAAATATCTTGAATATACAGAAAATGACTACACGCGATCATTAGCCTTACGTACGAAGTATATTGTGATCAAAATCAAGTGTACTCTTAATAGCTAATAAAAAATTTCCAAATACTGATCACTATCTTTCGAAGAGGTCATTTCCACGTTCAATACCTTACTCAGGAATCACTGTCGATGCGACTTCAAAATTTCTCAACATAAGTGCTTGATGTCAACAGCTGTGATATATATATATTCCTGACTGCTAAAATGACAAGTAATGCTACAACATCCAGTACAACTTTAGTTAGTATAGATCCTTTATTTCACGTAAAGTTCCCAAATTTTGAGATATTTGATGTTTTATTATCATTCAGATTTTCCTAATATCATCATGCGATAAGATGTTGATTTCGTAATCTTAAATAACACCACATTGCGCTGCTACGCAATAGCAACTCGTACTTTTTCGAGAGAGAAGAAAAGAAGAAAACTGGACCACAATTTTGATTATTATTAACACTGTTCATTAACACCCAAATGTGGTGCGCTATCAATTGCTAGCTTTTGGCTTTTTGATTTATATTCGTATACGAAACCCCCTTCACCGCGGTGCACCGGGTTGATCGAGTCGAGCCACCTAGTATCGGAACAGGAAAAAATGAGAAGAATTCAATCACCTCAAAGGCATCTGCACGACCGGAAAACGCAAAATACTTTCACTCTTAATTCGTGTCGGTCAGTGAACATCCAGAAGATACAGGATAATTGAATAATTGGTCGTTTTTTCGGTTTAAATGGATAATTTCCCAATTTGTTATTGCACATATATTAGCTTTAAATACCAATGATATTTTGGACGATCATGAGCGTTCATGAGAAGAAACAGATCTCGGTAATTCTTGAATGGGTAGGGGTAAGCTGTTTTGGAATTTAATTTAATTTTTATTGTTGTTTTATTCAAAACTCAATATCCATGCGAGGGATCTCGAGTTATATAAGAGGCTGTCCATAAGCTACGTAGACCGTTTTTAAGAAGTTTCAGACCTCCCTCCCACTGCGTATTTTTTGGAAATTTGTATGGACCATAGACACTTGGATAGTCCCACCCTATAATGCCGATGTGATTTATGAACAGCCTCTAACAAGAAGCGATGAAAGAGCGATGATCCTTACTAATTTGCAATTCTATGTACGCAAGATTGTCATAACTGATTTCTGACATCAGCGCTAGCGATCGTCTTTGAATTTATAATGAGAGTGATGTCAGTGGATACAACAACGTGAGATTGAAAAATAACTGTGGATATAAATAACAATTATTATAAATGTGTTCATCACCTCTGCAACCCTTAGAGTTGTCACTTTGTATAGCTCAGTTTTTTTTTAATTATGAAAAGTAGGCTTTTCAGTTGGGTTGACTTGTAAATTGAATACAACGGAGACCTAAAGCAAACCATGCTGTGGGTGGGGGATTCAAATTCCGGTCTAGTTGAGGGTCTTTTCGAGCTGCTAATTGTTATGGCATCATTGATTTTGTCACACTTTGTTAACTATATTCTACATAAGAAAAAGAAGAAGGCCTCCCGTAACCTTATCTATGTATTTGGCAATGGACAGGTGTTGCAGATTATTGACATGATTGAAAAAAATAAACTATAGGGCTGTCCTGAAATGATTACAATTAATATGCATTCATTTGCCTCTATCTTTTATTATCAACAGAGTTCCGTAAAATGATGTATCAAACTTTTGTTGGTTTTGGTTTTGATACTAGCTACATTTTTTGTTAATAACTCCTGTATTTTTTGGGTAGGATTATCCAGAGCGAACAGAACCCAACATTGTTTTTAGTGAATATAAATTACATTCACTGAAGAACAATGGCATGTTCTGTCCGATCTAGTTCGTCATGCATTAGAAATACAGATTTAAATTCTTGGCAAAAGTTGTAGCTAATATAAAAAGCTACACGCAAAATAAAATTCTCCTATATCCAAGTAAGATTTATTACATCCAATGGACTGCAACGCAAAGGTAAGTTTTTCCAGAGTGCATATTTTCGTATAAAAGCTTCACGAGATAATTTTCTCGCCGCAATGTAATTGGGAAAATAAAGTTTGTTCGAAAATTAAGCTAACATAAAAATTACAAAACTATTTCATTAACCTTCCGGCCACCACATTTCAGCATACGTTTATGTGTTTAAACATATTAAACATAGAATCTTACATTTGCTGGTTGGATGTACATCATTTTACAGAATTCTGCTTATGAAAAATATATCTATACCTCTCAAGTGGACGAGGTTATAGGGTGAAAATGGAGTACATACGGTAGTATTCCCTTAGAACCCGTTTTTTACCATAACTTTTAATTTTTTTTAATGTTGTACAAAGTTGTAAGTGCTCTAAAAATGCACATTTTTGCTGAACTAAGCAAATCGCTATCCCTTCATGTAAAGGATTTACATTCGTATTTATAATTTTTCAACAAATACTTTAAAGGGGTGTATCTTGCAGGTTAGCAACGTATTTTCATTCAGCAACTTATGCCCTACTGTAACATACACAATTCATTGGGGGATCCAAGGGGATGCCTAATGAATGTTCTAATAAAGTATCTCAATTTTGTGTTACGTTTTGCCGTTTTCATGACCATTTTTCCAAGTATGTACATTAGAATTGGTTGCAGCTTCGACAAAGTTGTTTGGTATAGTGTTCTCAATATAGGTCCGAGTTTTGGGGAAATTTGAGCAATATTTGGATTTTTGGTAAACAAATGAATAGGATCGTTCCGTGTCCCATACAAAATTGAAAACTCTCCCGCAAATCGAGATTATAACCAAATTCGTTCAAATTTTACCCAGTTTTTGGGGACCAGGATAAGCATTGAACGAGCAGTGGGAAACCTACTCTAATGTACACACTTGGATAGTGATAATGAAAACAGCTCCATTTTCACCCTATAACTTCCTCTACTTGAGAGATGGAAAATTGACGTCTTGTTGTTTAAAATAGCTTTATCTACAATTTTTGCATAGATGATCATCAATTTTAACAAGACATAATAAAGTTTTATTTTATCTTAGTGTATACCACTCTTGAGCAAAAAAAAAAAATCACCACTGCCATAAAGTATTAAAAAATTGAAGAAACAATCTAGAAAACATCAATAGTTTCGTCGCAAATAGCCATGTTCCTCTTTTTTGATTTCATCCCACTGATGTGGGTACATGAGCAAATCGGCGACCATCTCTTTTTGCCTGTGGTAGCGGGGGGGGGGGGATACACCCCTCACTATCCCTCTCCAACTGGGGATTATTTTTTAAAGATAGATGATCAATCCGATTCGTACCTTTCTCAAAGTTGTCCTTGCTCGCTTTCTACTCTCTATACATAATTTTCACACTGCCGTAGTGTAACGGAACTATCAACTCTATACTTTCATCTCCTAATCCATCGAATAAAATGACCACTTTAATTGGAGGTTCTCATTCAAATGGCCAAAAAGTAAGCAAAGTTTGGCATTTTTTTGTGGGCCAATGAAAAAAAAAAAACATAGCATGACGCGGTTTTGAAATTCAAAAAGGTTAGAACTTAGTCTGTATTTCCAAATTTTTACAAGGTGAAAAAAAAACAAAATGGCGCCCGTGGTCACGTACAGCCTGGTACCTCAGGATCGATCTGAAACACAACACGACTAATGAGGCTTTAAAGTGAACTAAATTTATTAGAGAAATGACCTAAGAACGGGTAAAAACTTCAAATTTGACAAAATGGTGCGATTTCAAACTTTTTGGTCGATTTCCCCCCCTTTTTTTCCTCTTTAAGGCTTCAATAGTGAATACGAAGAATTTGTAGATTTTATAGGTCATTCCTCCAATGAATAAGGTTTTCATACGAATGGTCAAAGGTAGAAGTCGTTAAATTGAACCGTTGATGATATGAATGAGATTGTACGCACTTTTGAAAAATTATGTTTCGAAATAACCGCGTTTAACGGGAACGTGCATAAGGCCGTGAAAAGGTTTCTACCTGTTGCGCCCGTCTCAAACCGAGAGCG
Source organism: Ochlerotatus camptorhynchus (assembly GCF_037179485.1). NCBI lineage: Eukaryota > Metazoa > Arthropoda > Insecta > Diptera > Culicidae > Ochlerotatus > Ochlerotatus camptorhynchus. Next base: position 4,914,886 of record NW_027041058.1, read on the forward strand.
TCCCATGATGGCTGGGACGCCGCTTCGAATAATGGCCTGTAGAAACTTTTCTTGTGCGCTGATTGAAAAAACCCTTTCAACACAATATAGTAGACACTTATACTGCCGTTAAACGCATAACTGTCCCATGTTCTATGCAATCCTTATGCACCGTGGGACTCTTATGCGTATAACGGCAGTATACCTTTCAAAAAATCATTCAAAATAAATCGATTTTTTGAAAATTTTGAATGAGAACCTCCCCTTAAGTCTGTTATTTGACGCTTAGTATATTAAACTAAAATAGTTTGATATTTTTTCTTCAGAATTACGAAAAAAGTAGTCAAAATTTATGCGTTTCTTAAAAAATACAAATTTGTTGGTTCATTTTTTTTATATAATAGCTGGCCGAAAATCACGCCAAAACTGCTGGACAATGATCAATGAACAAAAAACTCCAATGAGAATTTCAAGAAAATTCTAAAAAAATCTTGAATTAAAAATACGATTAACGAATTCAAAAAGAATTGTATAGAGAATGCCATTTTTTATGTATACATTTTTAATAGTGTTCTTCACTTCTACACTACAGGTGTTGTACAAATAAATAATTAAAAGTTGTGGAGGAAATTTCAAGGGTACACCAGAGAAAATCTCTCAGATACGATTTCTGATACAATTCTTTAAAAGATATTTGTGAACGTATTCGGATAAAAACTTCAATGGAATTCAGAAGAAAATTTTGAAGAAATTTGAGTTGAATAAGATACGTTTAAAATCCATGGAAATAGATTTTAGCAAATTCTTGCAAGTATTGTGAAAAAATCAATTAATGATGCGCAGCAAAAAATAAATTTTGATGTCACATCAAAGTGGATGCACTTCAATCGTGTCAAACATATGGTGTAATATTACTTGCCAAAAAGGGCAAAATTATCATTAATACACTGCATTAACTGACATTACGCTGCTCTTACTGCATTTGTTTTTTTTGTGACCATAAAATTACATGGGATTTTCGACACGATTGAAGTGCATCCTCTTGAATGTAATATTAAAATTTATTTTTAACTGTGTGAGATTTCTTTGGACAGCCTCTGCAGATAAATTCTAGAATGCTGTGGAGAAAATTTCAGTAGAATTCCAGAAAGTATCCCAAAATTTATCTTTAAAATTTTTAAAATAGCTCTGAAATCCTGAAATCCTGGGATACTTCTTAAAAAAGTTATGAAAAAATATACATCTATTTTAAAAAATTTCACAGGCTTGAATGAATGCAGACTTAACAAAAGGATTCTAATTCATATCCACAAAAAATGCCTGTAGCTCAATTTTCAACGACATTTCGCGAAATTTCTTATACAAACTCGATCAGGTATGCAGTAAACGGGAAAAATGTAGTCTGTGGAAAAGTTTGAAATAGCTAAAGATAGAAATTATATGTTTGAAAAGTATGAACAGCAGTCACAGGCGGCTGATTATAAAGATCAACACGGTAAAGTGTTTAGAATAATGAAAAAAAAAATAAATATACATATTCTTTAAAATCAGGTTTATATTTAATAAATATAGTTTAATTATTTGAACACCAATAAAACATAACACAGATTATTAGCAAGTGATCAAATGTGTTACAATTTTTGGAAGAGCTCGAATCTTCCTCCATGCAGTATAAAAACACAAATTATACACATTTTTGATCCGAAACTTTCAAAAGTTAATATTATGATCTGTCCTGGCCTAATAATACAAAAATAAGCCAATTTTCTATCAAGGTCAGAAATACTATCACTTGATCGGTCAATCTTTTGCAGCTTGTTGTACTTGTCCGACTTAGACAGAGAGTCAGTACTGCAATCTGTATGTATGTTAGTGAAACAAACGATCTTCCAAGTACAGGTCTGTTTCAGTTTCTCCGCCTATCGCACAAATCATAATTTCATTGTATTCAATGAAACCAGAACAGTTCGTGGGTAATCTTAAGTGTAGAATTGCATAAATTAAAAGTCATTGTGGTACCTACCACTGCGATAAAGGAACAAAACAGAAGTCACTACTATGACATGTCGTAGGCATGGTCTGAACTGAAACACGTTGACTGCAATAATCCATTTGAATGTGGAAAAATTGCTCAAAAGCTCGACTATGGATTGAGAAACCACGAGACACAGCCAGAGAGTCGGTGCTATTCGATGGCAAGTTGTCTGCATGGTGAGAAACTGAAAACGGCGATGAATTAATTCGGTCGCAGCGAGTTCCATTGTGTCTTATCCAATCTTCTGACAAATCGAGGCCACCAACGCTGCATACCAGTTTCAATCCGAGGCTCTAAGTCGGTGCTATGTTTTAGCCTACAACATAGTCTTATGATTGCAACGCACCAGCTAATTGTTTTTAAATCACAACACACAAGTCAAGTTCACACCCTCGTTGAAAGTGAACGACTTCAGACGACCTTAAAAGCGGCTCCGTCATCACACACTATTAAAGCGCTTTTGTATCTCGTCATCAGTGAAAGCTGTTCTAACAACTATGCAGTTTTCGCAAGTTGTTAAGATGAAATCAAAATGTGCCCCTCCCGGTTTCATAATTTCTCGCCAACCAGTTTTCAATGGAATCGATCAGTTCAACATCTGAAGGTGTTTGCCGCTTTCGTGACTATCTTCGAGCCACCGATACTTATATGTGACACAGATTCTGTCTCTAACGCTTCATGCGAGTGTTAGCTTCCACAGAGTTGCTCTTTGACGCTAAAGGTATCTACCTATCTGCTAAGGTATGATATGATGAACCAACATAGCGATGACGTTTTTGTTATCTGCTTTTCTAAACGTGCATATAAAAGATGCTGCGTTGTGAAAGAGGGTTATGATGGCCGATCGCTGGAGGTGTAGGAATTTGTGTCACGGTAGCGGTGTGCCACACGTGAATTGGGGGAAAATGGAATAATTGCTATCTTAATCCGACATGCTAGTTTTGATTTGATTGCCATCAAGGTGAACATCTTCGTGTCGGGGATGAAGATGTGATATTTGGTGCAGGGTTTTTAAAAAAAATGAGAGCTGATTATTATCGATAGATGACATCGCATAAAGTAGCACATCGAGCTTATTCAGATTGGTGTTCCTTTTTGTGTGAATTGTTGTGTTTTGTCGTAAAATGTTACTTGAGAGTGTAGTTAAGAAGGGATAAAAAGCGATTCAATGCTCTGTGCCTTTTCCCTTCTTACACAAACCATTCGATGGCAAGTTGGCCTTACTTTAAATCCCAGGCCCAGAGGACCGAGTGTCATATACCAATCGGCTCAGCTCGACGATATAGGAAAATTTCTGTGTGTCTATGGCGAAATAAAGTAAGTCGTGATTCTGAAAGGTATCGTGGTCTAATTGATTTTTTTTAATCCATCAACTCGTTCCGGAGAAATCACTGAGACTAGAAACGCTCTGAAACGTGACAAACCCAGCATGCGATCCTTCAAATTATATGAACATTTGAAAACAAGATCATCCGGACAGGTTCCTGATACTCCCGGGGAAGTGGCCAGTTTCTGACATGTACCAAAATCTATTATGATACCTATACCTATGACTATAATTCAAAAATTATTACAAAAGTAGTCTTATCAAGTGCGTAGAACCACATTGACCACAACCGGACATGATCCGTATACTCCCGGAGAAGTGATCACTTTCTGACTTGGATCAAACCCATCATTCGACACCTTAAATCACACGAGAATTTAAAAATATAGCTAATTTGCAGTCATATCAAGTGCCCAGCAACATATTGGTCACATCCGGACATGTTTCGATTGCCTGAGGAAGTAGCCAATTTCTAAATAGGGTCAACACTCATTGTGTGACCATGCGAGAAAAATTTCGTAATAAAATGAATTTTTTATTTGTAAGAAGGGTCAGATTTCCCATTGGTGGATAAATCCAGTTTTACTTAATCATATTGGCGAGCAGTTTTAGGACAACCTTCGACCAGAGATTTCAAGAAAGATTGCATGAAAAAAGGTCGAATGCAAAACGTTGAATGACAAAAGGACGACGGTGAAAAAGGTCAAATGATGAGAAGAGGGACAAAAGGCCGAATAAATAAAGGGTCGAATTACGAGAAGGGGAACAAAAGGACGAATAAACAAAAGGTCGAATGATTCAAATGGAAACAAAAAGTCGAACAATTCAAAGAGAGGCAAAATAAGATTGTCGAATGGACAAAATTTAAAATTTCAAAGGTCTAAGGTACAAAAGGTCGAATGATTCAAAGAGGGCTAAAAGGTCGAGTGCTCTAAAGGGAAACGAAAGGTTGAATGGAAAAGAACGCCGAATGATTCTAAGAGGGACAAATGGTCGCAAGTGGAAGGAATACTTAACAGACTTAAGACACTGTTTCGTTCAATATTAAACATCTGATAGAGCGCACTTCCTTTATCGAATGGTATTGTTAGTTTGCGTGGATGTGTTTTGATTCTCGAGAAATTTGCGTTTAAAGCCATTGATTACGTTTGGTTGTTCCGCCTATTTCAATTGTTGATCTAGAATTATTCAAAAGAACTGTACTTGTTTTTAAGAAATATATATTTTTCTATTTTCTTAAGATATCTGTGTGTATTATTATCTTGTTTCCCCTCTTTATGAAATTCGACCTTTTGTTCCTCTTTGTGCCACTGAACCATTTGTCTTTTCGATCTTTTGTCCCTTCGACCTTTTGTCAATATGATCATTTATCCATTAGGCGTTTGCCCCTCTATGGGTCATTCAACTTTTCGTCACTATCCGAAGTATAGGGCTATCCGATCTTTTGTCCATCTTGATTACCTGATGCCAGCAAAACAGGTCCATCCCAAGTAAATGTTTACAAAATGCTTCATAAAGATGAGAGCGTGTAATTTTATTCACTAGGTCAAAGTGACAGTTTATTAAAAAGTGTTTCCTGGGATGAAAACAATAATCATTACAGTGGTAGCACTGTATCTTTCATCTTCAGGCTGGTTTGACCCTATAAATTCCTGTTAAAAATAGTTACATCCACCGTTCTCACTTACCCCGTATTCTCACTTGCCTCGCACTTCCTTCATCATTTTTTTTTATTTGGCTTGGTCTATCCTTGTCACTTTTTTTGCCATTCTTATTTTTACTTCTGTCTGGTCATCAGCATCGTAGTAAGGGTTTACTACGCCTTTTGTAAATGACGCTCCTTTCAAAAATATATTAGAACTCTCAATGTGTGTTCACTTTCTGGATTTCTCTTAAAATTTACTTCATTCCAATTCTCTTCAGGAAACTCTTGGAATTCACTCTAAAATTCTGAATCATTCTCGCAAAAGCGCTTAAAGCTTTCTGCATAATTATATCTATATATTCCCAGATTTCAATTAAACTTTCTGAATGTGTGGACCTTGATTAAATAAGCCACTTTGCATATACTTAGTTTTTCCAAAATTTATCTGGACTAACCTTTGAGAAGGGCCAAACTTTTTTTGTGGATTTTTTCAAAAAAAAAATTATCGAGAAATGACAACTACAAAAATGTGTTGTATCGATGACTTTTAGCAAATTGTCCAAATCATCGAAAAAAAAAATACTGAAAAAAAATCCGTTTGAGACCTACATTGAAAAAAAATCGGTTTTTAAAATTTGACGTCGATTTAAAAAAAAAATGCCGCCTTTGATTTGGATGAAACTTTGTCTCTAGATAGGTAATTATGTTTACTACCAACCGTCAATACATTGCAAGATGGGCACTTTTTGGGAAAAAAAATTCCTAGCAAAAACTTTTTGATGTCTGAACTGATTTTTTTTTAATTTGCCATTTTCGCACAAAATTAAACCAGTGAAGCTCAAAATCATCTCTGAATCCAATGAAGCTGAATTTGCGATTCAATGTTGTCTTATCAGCACTTAAGTTCACTTTGATTCACATTTCTCGCCAAATCGTATTCGGAATTGGCAGCACCCTCCCAGAGTTCAATAAAACTTTCTGGACATGAAGACTTTGTCAAAAAATATCATTCCCGTATTCTGTTGTCTACTACTGAGGTAAAATCTGATTATATGTGAGAGATAAAGATAAAAAGAAGATTTTTCATATATCATTTATTTATATATTTTCAAGGTTTTAACCCTATTTTTCCTTTTTCCAATCTAGTTAAATATTTTTGATTCATCTTCTGAATTAGAATACATTTTTGCCACTACTTTGTAACCAGTTATAGGCACAAGACTGTGGAATTTCTGTGTGCCAGATATTGTCTTTGTGCTATTATATAGCTCTTGAAGTTCTTCTGACATTTCGATGTACTGTTCAGTGGATATGTACTCGAAACGTAGTTTTGTTTGTTTTATCGAATGTTTATCTGTTTGTTCAACTACCCAGTTATAGAATTCTCGTGAAGTTGTTATGGTGTTTCCATAATCTCGAGCAAGACTAGCTCTCTTTGCTATTCGCTTGAGAGTGCAACCAATAACATCACAGGGACCTTTTCCATGAGACGTTGCAAAAAAAAAAATGCCATTCTGCTTGCTTCCATGCTTTGACTGAAATTTACGCAACCTAGCAAATTTTTTTTTGTATTGCCCCCATCTGACATATAAGTAATTTTAGAAAAATCTATCGATTGTTTAATAAAATCTATCAATTTTTAGATGAACAACTGAATTGCCACTGTATCGTGAGTCATTACTTCTGATATGATATGAAGCTAACATTTTCAAGTTTATTGTATTTCTTATAATAAACTTCAAATGGAGGTATTGCTGCTTGAGAATTATTCCAGTGATATCCTTGAGCAGCGTTTAGGATAATGAATGAAAAATCACAAATTGCTAGAATTTCCCCTTCCTCTAATGATTCTTTTTTTTTTATTTCTTAGACGATGGTTCTTAGTTGACGGTTGGATATTTACTTCATTTCCAATCGATCGGCGTTTTTTCATAACTGGATTTCTATTATGAGATATCACGCTACGGCATGACTCACAAATGCTCGTCTTTTCACCAATTTTGTGGTTATATGCCATAGAATGTATTTTTTTCTACCATCGTTGACGATATGGCCCGTAACTTATTTCGGTTGCATGTCGGATTATTCATATGTGCACAACATTTCAATCCTTTGAGCCTTAATTCACTACTTTGGTCTATGATAATAATTTTACTAAAACTTGTCTTCACAACTTTCGTTATCAGATTGACTGCTGCTTGTATGAAATCAACCTTAGTTTTATAGTGCTCATAGGTAGAATGAAGTGGTAGGTATATAATGTTACTGGTTTAGGTATAAATAACAGAAGGGCATATAGAATTATGATGCGATACGTTGACTTCCCAAATCGTTATTGATTCGAAAGAAGATCTCAATTTAAAAATTTTTCATACCTAATTATTTATGAATAATTTTAGCTAAGAATGCTAAGTTGCTATAGAAGTATCGGATTTTGCCTCAATAGTAGACAATATAATCAATTATATATAATGATATGTCCTTTTCATATAGAATTCTCGATTAATCCAAGTGATTAATTGCTGATTAGACAAAATTGAAACACAAATTGAGCTTCATTGGGTTCTGAGATGATTTTGAGCTTCACTGGTTTAGTTTTGTTAAGCTTTTTTTCCCTTAAAAGTGCCCATTGTATGGACGGATGGTAGTAATAATCTATCTTGAGGCAAAGTTTCATCCCAATAAATCATGGCCATTTTTTTAATCGACATTAAATTTTAAAAATCGTTTTTTTTCAGTGTAGGTCTCAAACGAAATTTTTTTCAGTAAATACATGCAAAAAATGGCGCTAAAAGTTTGGCCCTTCTCAAATGTAAGTCTAGATAAATTTTGGAAAAACTGAGTATGCAAAATTGCTTATTTAGTCAAAGTCTACACATCCAGAAAATTTCATTGAAATCTGAGAGGGTGTTGCCAGCTTCGATTCGATTTGGCGCGAAATGCGTCTATTACCATTAAATTCTACTCTAATTGAAGATACAATTAACATTATTTAGGATTTTTTTTCAAAAAGCTCTCCGAGGATGAGCTTTTATTTGGTGATTGCAGCCATTGTTTACAACAGCAGTTGCACCCTTATCTCAAAACAGTTAGAAGTCATAGCCGGAGTCGGCATAATTTCACCGACTCCTACTCCACAGCCCTCTTTCAACTGTTAATTATATGGTTAAATCATTAAATAGGATAAAGTGGTAAAATATTATGTAGACTAAGCTATTCAATAAGCATTGTGGATAACTTGATATAATTTAAGTTTACTTACAGATTATCCAATAATACCCACACTCTGTAATGTTCCCAATCTTATCCATCTGGAACGCAATGCAATTTGAGCCTTGCCGAATACAAACACTGTAATGAATCACCGCAGGGAAACTGATCGATTTATACTCAATGATAATATAACTTTCACACAACTAAGCGGCATTCCACAGGGACGTGCACGCATCGGTAGTATAACGTCATAAAGTTGGCTGAAAGCGAAAGTTTTTTTTAGTCCATTGAATTGAACGTATGAGGCGGCCTGATATATTGGAGTGCCACTCTCCCTCTCCTTGGTTCCAATATCGTATTGGTTCTCCTGCCTTTTATGCTTCGCGTTTTACCCATTTTTGCTCGCTGGGGACCCATTCAGCAGTACTTGGTGATCGCGCGGCAAAACTGAATGTCATTTCTCATATCAAAAGTGAATTTTTTCCACATACCATTTTCAACATCTCGTGCTGCACCCAGTCGCCTGAGATTTGGGTCAAAAAGGCTGTTTCAGCGTTCATGCTTGTGACTTGACGTCTCTGCTGCTACCTTTCGTACTTGTAAGGCGTAGGGCACTGGGACGCACGACGTGAATGGTAAGGCACTTGTTTCTTTAGCGCAGGAATTCCACACAGAGCAGGTTGAGATTGAGACAAAACCGTCACCCCTGTCATGGCAGATCTAGCGACAAATTACCTCTTAGATTCGGTTCAACATTAATGGAAAGCGGTTACTTTTGCAAAATGGCAAATTTGTTTTCTCACTGAAGGCAAATTTTTAACAACTAGAAATAAATCACGTCACACAGTCCAAAGCGTCCACACAAAAATTGCGAGTTTTGGTTTGTTTGAATTTCGGCTTAATTCACAACTTTCACATTTCTCTTGACAAAAACTTGTTTAACCAAAATCTTCGTCTTTCTCACATTTCAGACTGGGCTTACCAGCGCAATTAACAGCATCGGTTGTGAGTGCGGGTCCGGAAAGAAAGCAGCAGCATCATCAGTCGCAGATGTCGAGACGATTTGACTCGCCGCGTCGGTTTGACTCATCGCACGGAAGTGATACCGGTACCAGTACCAGGGAATCGGAATGCAGTGAGGAGCAACAACACTCGCCGACAAGTCCAATATCGCCCATCTCCAGCCAATCTAAACTTTACGACTCATTGGCGGCTGAGCTGCGAGAAAAACTGAGCGGAGGAGTTCCCTTGCTGCTGCCTACCCGGGAGTGCGATAAGGCCAATAACAACGATCCGCGAAGGTAAGAGTCTTAAGAGATAAGATGTTGGATAACGTTAGTTGTATGTTGAAGAACTCACTATCACCTCTGGTTCTGTGGTTTGATTCAAGCATTGGGTTACTTAATCGGTAATATCTTTGAATATTGAATCATTGAATAAAATACTGGGGTGCAAACCGCGTTACCATCCGTTGCAAGAAAATCTGGTCCATTGAAAATATAAAATATGGTAAAGTCTGGAATGCTTTGAAATAACTACGATTTTATCTCTATATTCAAACAGTTCAAAAACTATTTCAATAGTCAAATAGTTCAAAAATTATTTCAATCCATTTGAGGTGACAATCTCTTGTCAAACGGTTCCAAATCGGGTCCTGAGTAACCTCCTAAAAATTTAAAACCTTTGTAAAAAAATTGGCTGTGCACAAACCAATTTAACTTTATATGGACATTACTATGGAAAAATAAAACTTTTTTTAGTTGAAGATGCTTATTTCGAATAACTGACTGAAGTGGTAATTTTTATACGATAGATGAGGATGAGATGAAAGTATAGAATTGATAGTTCCGTTTAGATTACGGCAGTGTGAAAATTGCATATAGAAGAGTAGATAGCTAGCTAGGACAACTTTTAAGGAAGGTACAAATCGGTTTTATCATCTCTCTTTACCAAACTCCCCCTTTGGAGAAGCATGGTGAGGGGTGACTGGACTGTCTTCAACGAAGCGAGTGTAGTAAAAATGTCAACCGTTTCAACCCCTGAACCTAAGGACTGTTCACTTTATAAAACGAACACACACTTTAGGTCAAAACTTTTTTGTTTGTCTACTTGGCTGGATGCTTTCTTCGGCAAGTATGAAGCTCTTTTTGTTAGCAAAATTGTAAATTTTATTTAAAAAAAAACATTTGAAGCAGCACGAATGTTTACAATGTTTTATATTACGTTTGCTCTAAAATGACATTAACAATATTTTTTCGTACTCATATCGATACAGCTGGAATACCTGTGTGAATTTTTAATTTGCGTCAAACCAAATAATCTTATTTTTTCAATTCTCAATTCTGAATTGGTGTGTAATTAGAAAATATATTATTTTGTAGAACAAAGTATACGTAAGACTTTTCAACAGTTGTTATTATATTTTACGTCCCATGTTTACAGCTTTAGAAGAACTATCATTTAAGTTTTAATAATTATGATTCTTCATTATCTTGTAACGTTAAGCTGTTGTATAGCAGTTTTCATTAAATTTGAAATGAAGATGCAAATTGGTAACACGTAAGACAGAGTTCGATATGACTGGTCGTTTTTCGACACACAAATTAACACATTTTGTTCTATTTAAGTGATCTGGCAAGTTCAAAGGATAATTACTTTAGCCTAAATGCTGTAAGAAAAAATAAAGTCACAAATATAGAATATATTTGTATGGTTTTTTTTTGTTAGGCGTTTTTTGTTACGACTTACTTTGAATGTACATTAAAAAATTATGAGTCTGACAAACAATAATTTAAGTAGTTGAAGATGCTAATTTCAAATATCAGACTGTAGTGGTAATTTTTATACGATAGATGGAGTAGATGAAAGCATAGAGTTGATAGTTCCGTTAGAGTACGGCAGTGTGAAGATTGTATATAGATATTAGAGAAGCGAGCTAGGACAACTTTTAAGGAAAGTACAAATCGGTTTTTTCATCTCTCTTTACCAAACTCCCCCTTTGGAGAGGGATGGTGAGGGGTGTCCCCCCCCCCGCCACCACTGGCAAAAAGAGATGAAAACCGACCCGCTCAAGTACCAACTGTGTAAATCTCTCAGAATTTCGTAAAAAATAGTGGATTTGTTCCTTATCGTATAATATTAGACCAATATTTTTATTTTGTCATCAGGATATCGATTTCCATATTAAGGTGGTCCAAAAAATTGTTTTTTTTATGACTTTTTTTAATTCATAACTTTTAAACCACTGGGTGATTTCGAAGATCACAATATCAAATGAAAGATAGTTAAAAATACTTTTTAGAAAATATATAATTATATTAAAAAATGGGATTTTGTATTGGAAAACATTGGTTGTACTTGTTTTAAGGTTTTCATGGTATGTAGACAGAGAGCGCAATATGCTTTTATATTTTTCGTTGAAATTATTATTTGAGTTATTTTTTTTTTAATTTATCAAGTTTTGGGACTTCGCTTAGTACTACTATGCCACTAAACTACTATGCGTTAGGGAACATGTTACAGTCACTATAATTCAATGGAGATTAACTGTAGAGCCAGCAGTTAAAACTTTAGAAGTCTTCTACGAAGTTGTCCCTTACTGTTAGTTAAGCCCTTTGGTGTTACAATCAATACTATACATTCTCGGGAAAAGTTGTAGCTTTGCTAATTTCAAGCCACGTTGTTAACAAACTTGTGTCTATCTCTTGCATTGACTAAATTTGAGTTATTTTCTGCAATTGACTCAGATGGATGCATAGGTCCTGCGAGTAGACGCAGGGGTCCAACAATGTGTATTCCCGAGTAGGAAAAAATAATTTATGAATACCTAATTCTGATCTGATGCCAAAATTTTGCGTTGATCAGCATGACAAAATAGGTAAAATACGAAAGAATAAAACCAAAAAATTGCATGCACAATACTTTGTAAATAACAAAAAATGATATTTGAATACCAAAATAATACCTGTATGGTATTGTTTTGGTATTGCAATTGCATAATTTGGTATTGGAATAGTATTGTCATGCTCATCCATACCAATTTAAGGTATCCAGATATTCGTTCCTGCTCGGGTTACGATGATGACGATTGGACACTACTCACTTTTGCAATTGCTATCGATGCTATCCTACACTCTAACTTGGATACTGGGCATCTGTTGAAGATCAAATCAGTTATGTCAAAAAGCCGACAGTTCAAAAGCGATCCAATTGAGCATTTTTTCTCTGGTTTCCGTATTGTGTATTGCATGGAAGAAAGGCGCCAAAATGATGAAACGTTAATGGCGCCAAACAGCCGAATCCGATGCTGATGAAAGCGGAATGCAATGGCCTACAATCCCTCGAAATGCATCCTCGTATCCTGCTTCGGCCATCCTAGTCACGGCACCAAGTTTCGGCTAGGATGCGTCGCCCTACGTTGTGTTGTGTTCAAGGCGGAGGAAGAAATCGATTTCAGTTGTTCGGAACACAAGTTAAAATTACTTTTAAACGTATCAAACATTTTTATTGCCTCCGAGAGACATCCGGCCTGCTCGGAGGTTGATTGCATAAACTTAAACTTAATAACAAGAATAGAACTTAAATGCTAAACACGACAATAAAAATTCAATCACTACTTTTTACTTAGATACTTTTTTCATATGTTTCAATTTCAAGCTCCAAATGCATCATTCCTGCTAAATTCCCATTCTAGACCAGACTCGATGTTATAATAAGAGTCGCGCCAAGTGAAAATATTGCGTACAAGCAGCACTGTTTGTGATTTATTTTTCGTCAGAGTAAATAGCAACCAGATTTTTTGCGTTAGCATCGGATGATTTTCATTCAGAAGTTAAAAATTACATGCCGATAACGGAACTTCTGGCAGACAAAAAAAAATCATAGAATCTGAAAAATGTTCAAACAAGTGCTTGGTATAACTCATAAATATCACAATGCACTAAGGTTGTGAACCATTTACTGATTTAAATTTAACTCGTGGTTAAAAGTGACATTTCGAAAGTTATTTTCTATGTTCGAAAATCCCCGTGCTGTTGATCGACCGGTTGTCAAAATTTAACTTCTTGTCTGTCAGAAATAATCACGCTCGGATAGCAGGGTTAACGATAACTTTCCATCTGTCAAATTTTAACCAAAAGTTAAAAAAAAATCCACCAAATGGTTCAGAGCCTAAATAAAGCAAGGAAATGATGTTCATCTAAAATTACTAAAATATTGTGGTTCACTCGCTGTGGGAACAATAATGTTTATTTACTTTGCTTGTTTGGTACCCCGCTTGACAGTTCGATGGGTACTTCTGGCTTCACTCTTGGCGGGACTTTTATTATAACATTGACTCTGTTCTGGACCACTGTGCACTGTAACTTATAGCTTCAATGTTTTGGCTTTCGCAGGAATCTTGAAACTTCCCTAAAACATGGAAAAGCTCTTTCGTAGTGCCTAGATTCAACAGTGTAAATAAAAAGTTGAAGGGTCTGTGCCTAGGGGCACGAACGGAAGATTGACGTAGGACCGCTAGTGGACGGAACAAATATGTTGATCATTTATTTCTTAACTCTTTCCGTTTTTAAATTGGTAGCCCTGAAAAGGGCCGGTTTCAAATGGTGGCCACACCAGTGCAAGTCGATGCCGACCGGATGACGGCGGCCTATTCATGCTTCCTTTTGCGGGAAGCCTTTTATCCGGTCGATGTGGGTGCTTTCGTCGTCGTCTCAGTGATGCCACATATACAGATTTATCTGTAATGATACAGATTTTTCTTTACATTTTGATACAGATATCAGTATATACAGATTAAAGATTTTTTTTTAATATACAGATTTTTCAGATATTTCAAATAAGTGGAATATATGTTTAATTCTGGATTATATTCAGGCTTGCGCTCATTACAGCTAAAATGCTATTTTCCGTAATTATGAAACAATGAGATACTATAATGATAATTTTTATTTGTAAGATGCAAGAAGAGGTGGTAAAGTTTGTGTATGACGTATTAAATTTGTCAATTTTGCTTTCAGAAGGTCACAACTAGCGATTAGCTGTAACGATGAGCAACGCGATGAGCGAGCAATCAGCGATCATAAAATCGCTAGTTGTGACCTTCTGAAATCAAAATTGACAAATTGTATATGTCATACACAAACTTTACTACCTATTCTTGCATCTTACAAATAAAAATTATCATTGTAGTATCTCAAAGTTTCATAATTACGATAAATAGCAGTTTAGCTGTAATGAGCAATTGCAAGCCTGATTTTATTTATTAATATCCAAAAATAGTCCTTTTCTTCTTTTGAGTAGGTTCGAGCACCTAACTAAATCCTAATTTTTCACTTTTTATTTTATTATCTTCATTAATTTTGAACGGACTTCTGATGCTCAGATGTTCTGATTTCTGATTGCTCGTTAGAAGGGATGTTAGTTTTTCATTCTTATTGTTTGATTAACCATATCGCATGATGCTTTTCTCCTCCCTTCCTTTCATTGGTGAAATGGTGAGCGATCAACCTAGCATTAAGCTCGCTCATGTGAGCATGCGCAATGTGTCGTATGTTCGATTTGCGCTCTATCGTTGCGTCCGTGTTTGGGATTTTTCGTTACATATCTGAATTTTGAATTTTGTTAATGTGGCACCCAGTATAGAAATTAAAGACGTAGTCCTACGTCAAAAATCGGACATTCGTAATTAGGGGACATACTGAAATGACGTAGTATTTTAGGTTTACCAGCCATATTGGAAAAGACGCTACAAGGAGGAGGAGACACATAGTAGTTGCTTCATCAAACGTAAACAAACGCTTTATTTTTTGGTTTGGCTGCTCATTCTAAAATGCTACGTAATTTCAGTATGCCCCCTTAAGCCTGGTACGCAGCTGAAAAGAAAACGGAAAAGTAATTTTTGAAGAATATTCCCAAAAGTAAATTTGACAGCTATAGGGAGGTGTCTTTTGCTAAATTTTGAGGGGTCGTCTAATTTTAAAATCAACAATTATCAGTTTTTATGTTGTTAAAATGCATCCAAAACATCATTTTTACAACAAACGTTAAAATTACCTAACGGAATAATTGACCGGACCATTAATCCGCAAGGAAAGTGAAATTGCATTCAGAATGCATCACCTTCATGTCAATCACGATACTAATGTAATCGATCTTTCCTTTACCGATTTCTTTTAAACTGCGTTCTGGGTCAAGAAATGCTACTCTCAAAGATAAATTAAATCAAAAAAGCTTAAAAAGTATGCAGATTCCCGCTTCACCTTATTGAGTCCGATCCATGATTACTTCGGCAGTAGTCATGCATGATTAAATTCGAATTAATCTTTCCAGCAATTTATCAGTGTAAGAAAAAGTATTTTCTTCAGCATTCCGTGTCCTATCTCGTAGCACGTAGAAACTCATTACTTTTCAGCTGCGTTCCAGGCTTTACCGGGGAATAGCCATTATTTCTCGATTGCCAAAGCAAAAACAGAATCACTAACATGCAACATGGTTTCTGCAATCGGTGTTCAACTACACAGAAAAAAATTCTGAATTTTACTGATGATGTAAACATCCATGCATGGAAACATTCATTCATGTAAACTTCCTTTTCACGTAAACTAGCAGCTTGCAAAAAATGTTGCATACAAAGGTGGACAGTTGCATACAATATGTAGAATATTGCATGACTTGTCTCATAAATTTACACGATCTATAATGTAAACTTGTAGGATATATGACGCTCCATTTATGTGCATCATAGTAACGTAAATGTACACTACTTTTTTTATACAGACTTGAGCAAAGCATTTGATCGCTTTGATAGGTATATTGTTTCGCACCGTATTGACTCAATATGCCTTTTATAAAAGCATTGTTTTAACGTGGGTCTAAAATCTTTTTTTTTAACTTTTTATTTGTTCCAAATTTAAAATAAATTACATTTCATTTTAACCTAGGTAACTTACCAGCCTTAATTGTTATGACATATATCTAAGCGTTTTTACATTGTTCCTGCCTTGGCAATTCAGTATTTTAAACAGGTTTTTTTTAAACCTGCATGTCAGTTGTTATACATCTTAAAACTAAAAACCAAGGTTGCAAATACTCATTTCAGCTAAAACAATGTTTTTTTTTAATTATGAAACTATTAGATGCTATGATCATATTTTGAATTGTTAAGATACAAGAAGGGGTTGCAAAGAATGTGTTTGACATATTAAACTTGTTTATTTCACTTCATGAGAGTCACAATCAGCGATTTTTCACTCACTCAGCGATCAGCAAATCGCTGATTGTGATTCATAGAAAGCAAAATTTACAGGTTTTATGTTTCAAACACATACTTTGTAACCTCGTCTTGTAAGTTAAAAGTAAAACATGCCATCATACCATCTTTTGGTTTTATCATTCCGAAAAACATTATCTTAGCTGAAATGAGTATTTGCAACCATGCTAAAAACTAACACTTAGCTGAGTAAAAAGCGAATAAATCATTGCACTTGAGCATTGCAACGATTTTTGCCTGAAATTATTAATTATTGTGTTGGACATTTGTTCTCAAGTCTCATCATTTGAAATACTATGTACCCGGTAGTACTGTACCAGGGAGGCAGCGGAGCGCTACTTCGTCGTGATTGCCCATTTCCGTTCTATCGTTTCTGATCGAGATCAATAATATCAATGATTTCACCGTGCACAAATCAATAATAGGTTTGTTCCGATGTGTTAGTTCATTAGCTACAACTTAAATCTTATTAGAGCGCATTGTACCGTGCCGATTCAAATTTCGGACACTTAAACTCGAATTTCGGACACTTTTAAAAGTTGATTATCTCGGTCGAATATGATCCACATGTCTTGTAAATTTTAAATTTTTTTGACTAGTGCCCTCCACGATCATCTAACATTATTACTTTGTTTCTAACTGGATGTAATATTTAATTAAAAATGAAAGTGTCCGAAATTTGAATCGTCCGAAATTTGAATCGGAACGGTATGAATATTTACACTCATTGTTCTCAAAATAAAAGAAGCGCTCCTAGCCAATCTCCTTTTTCTACGACGGAATTGAAACTCGTAGCCTACGAGTCGTAGGACGAATTTAGAATGAAGAAGCAGTATTAGATTTTAAAAAAAATATTTCAACAATTTGTGACTCTTTATCAAATCGTATAGTACGTATGGAAAGGTGAATAAATTTAGAAGTCTTTGACAGAAATATTCCATTTTTAGTTCAAACCCGTTCCAAAAAGAGAGGTTAAAAGCGGGTTGTGCTTAGTAGGACGGAAATACGATCAAAAAACCTATACGTTCTTATAGACTTTATTTCAGATATAGTAGTTTTCACCTACTTGAGAAGATAAACGTAATTTTTCACCCGTAAGTAAAAAATAGATTATACCCCCATGTTTGTCTTTTTCATTAGAGTGTCGCTTAATTCGAGATCAAGAGCACATTGCTCTCCAAACCTTGTGTTCACAATCCCTACCCTGCCATCCATTTGTTACAATTTGTCACCCCTAACCTCAAGATAGCCGCGAGTAAAAAAAAAAAAAAAAATAGATAAGAATATGTGAGGCGAGAGAACATTATACGCTCACAGCAGTTTTCATGAAATCGTTTCTTTTTCAGTGAGTCCTTGTTACCGATAATGATTTTTAACTTCTTCCATACGCCTGAAAATGTACCGGTATACATTAGAAATACTCAGAGGGAGAGATGGGCGGAGATAATGGTTTGAGCCAAATGAACTGTAAAAATCTGAGCCAATCGAACATCCCCATTAGAATTTTTTCCAAGGATTTCTTATTCTTACAGATCAAATTTGAGAGTATTGCAATCGAACAGAAATTCAACCGTCTTTATGTTTCGTGTGCTTTTCAAATTCAACTAGTTGTTGGAATCAACAACAATATTCTAACTCTATTGATTAATTGATCTTAGTTGGCTAGTTTATGGCACCAAGAAATGTACAAAATATTACGATGCACTCAATTATTATTTTGTACGTAAATCGAATCGAAAGTAAAAGTCATGTGAAATGCTAGCTTCTAGCAAGTGTTGCAAGATAATTTAGGTATGAATCCCTGCTGTCGAATTGTATTTTGTTTTCTCCACCCATCTCTCCTTCTGAGTATTTCTAGTGTACATGCTAGCTCTATTCTGACGGCATGTGAGAGCAGGCGATAACTCGATGGTACTATGAGCACTTCTTATTTACCTTTAGTTTTTGCAATATCAAGCATTGGTAGACCAGTGGTAAAACGCAGGTCTAATAATCGTAACGTTCATGGTTTAAATCAGGTCTGCAACCTCTTATATATTTTTTTAAACACTTGCTTCCAACGATCAAGAAAATTTGACCCATCCAAGCGAAAATGATCCGTAATTAATAACCAAAACAGCAGTTAAGATTTGATAGATTGCTGTTTTTACTCTTCTTCATCTTCTTCTCACTTCTCCGCAAAGCATTGGTACTGAAAAACAAACGCACCGGTTAAAACACCGACAAACCGACATGAATGACCATAGCAGAAACAATAAAATTTCTTACTAAAGCACACTACTGACATCTGACTCCGGGCTAACGGGAAATATTTAGCTAAGCCATGAACCCGCATGTTATGAATTGGTTCGTGTCTGATCTATTCTGGAAAAAATATTTTTATCTAGATAAAAAAAAAATCCTATGGTTTTGACAGTTAGGATCACTGCACATTTAGAACGACCGTTAACGATTTTCGGGCATAAGTCAGAAGTAAGTGTCATCTCGGTTTGTCGGTGGTTAACATATATCAAGTTAGCTTGGCATTTATTTTTTCCTCTTCGTATTAAATCGCATAAACGTATTAGCGTAGACGGCATTATTGGCTGCTCACACAGAGAGTGTTATTTGACTTTTCAGTGGAACGGAAGAGTAAGGAATAGCCTGCCATTTTCACGCTCAAAATTACAGTTATTTATGGGATTTCCCATTGGCGTAAAGAGCTACAATAACGCCATCAGCACCAATTGCAAAGTTTCAGAGCCAAATGGGAGATGGACAAAAAAAAATTTGGTTTTTGGTGAGAGATATTTTTGCATTACACATGAGAGAGGATAATGAATAATCGGTAAACAAAGAGCGATAAAAATTAATTATAATTCTCGATGAACATTTCAAATGGTTCTATCTGCTTTGATCGATTCTCTTAATCGACTTTCTCTTTCGTTAATAACTCAGCTGCAAACCTTTCTCTGTTGTATTTGACGTTTTGGACGCTAGATAAGAACATCCTTTATCAAACTATGTGGTAGAATTAGCGCGAAATCTGTTTGCATAGCAGTGGTTATGAAAAGAGAAAGTCGATGAAGAGAATCGATCAAAGCAGATAGGACCATTTGAAATGTTGATCGAGTATTCATCGAAAAGCTTAAGCTACTAAATTCTGCAAAGCGAGAATTTTAATCTGTGCTGTGTTTTGTAGCTTTTGACGTAGGACTACGTCTTTAATTTCTCATAAAAAAACGACGTATGAGTAAAGCCCTACAGTAAAAGTGTGGACGTGTGTCAAAAGTTGTTCCAATCGAACCGTCAAAATGCACCGCTTTGCTCGATTGGAACAGCTTTTTTCAGTTTTGTGGTGACAGTCGTCCATACTTATACTGTAGGGCTTTACGTATGAGTGGAACAGCACGCATTGCACCAATACGAAAACGACGCAGTGTTGCCACATTATTTCCAATTCCAATATGTATTTTCACTGTAAAAATCTTTTTAATCTATTTCTGCCTGACATAGCTACCATTTCCATTGAAAAACTTAGTTTTGATAAAAACTACTTTGGGACTGACATGCGGCAGGCATACACACTAATCCAGCATTTAGTTGTTCGGTATTTTTTGTACTGGGCTTACACGGTAAAACGATAGATTTACTGAAAATTCAGTTTAAATCAGGTGAATAACTGACGTTCTGTAAAACACAAACTGAACTTCGGTATCGTTTGATGCAAAATACTTTACACAGAACATTTATTTACTGAGAAAGTAGTTAATTTCCAAATTTTCGTGATTTCACGAAAAGTCAGTAAAAGTAATTACTGTGCACAAAAAAGTCTTTATTTTTTTACCGACTGGTCAGCAAAATAGCCACCTTGTTTTACCGACCACGAATTGTAAACTCTAACCTGTCAATTTTATTCCCGCCGCCATTTTAGCAAAGATGAATACTAAGATGAAACGGTCGGAAAAAAAACTTTCTACACGGATAGAAATCTCCTTATACCTTTTGGCAAATTTCTATTGCTGATTATTCATAAAATGTATAAGTCAACTAATAAGCAGACGCCTTGCAAAAAGTTAATGAAGATCATGTGTCAAATGAAATGTATAAGCGATCACACATACCTTTTATGCATTCTTATAGGACCTATGTGGTTTGACTTATGGAATGTATAAGGCTGATGTTTTGGCAAAAATGTATAAGTGAAACACATGAAAATATTAATTGATTTTCGTTTCGTGTATTTTAGTGTCTTCTTTCAAGCAAACCCCACACGCATCAATATATTGACGCGAAGGGGAATTATTGACAATAATATTGATGGTGTGAATTCAGAAATATTGTCAATCTCGATATATTGACGTCAATATAGCATGTATTGACAATACGATTATTGTCAATAAAAGCAATCGTGTAGGGTTCACTTCACGGTCCCTTTCATCCAATGAGAACCCCCCGTATTCAAGGTTATTTTGTGGTTTTGCTGCCCCCTCGGAATAGATGAAATTTTGCGCTCATTTTTATCAAAACAATCACACCAAAATCAGAGATGGCCCATTTTTTAATTACTCGATTAACAACTAATCGATTATTTTTTGTTCGCTGTGCTGCCATTTTTCCACGAATGAGAGTGCAGCACATGTTTGAAACGATCGGTGATGATCCTGTGGAGATGTTAATGCTTATATCGGCATGATATAACCGATTACAAATATTTTGATTTTCGGTTCGTTAATCGATTAAACGATTATTCGAATGAAAATCGGACATCACTAGATGAATGTGAAACGTCATTTCAAATATAAGGCCGTTCATAAATAATGATACAATTTGAAAGGGACCGGGGCTAATCACAAATTACGTTTCCATGGTAACTGAAATAAACACGAGTGTTCACCGGTTGATTTTAGCTTCAGTAAAATCCGGGAGCAAATGTTGAATCGCGCAGTTTTGTTAAAATTTGAATAATATCATGAATTATATCATGACGGAACTGGGAAAGCTCGACAGTGAAATTGAAGACCTATTTCGTTGGTACCAACGCTTATTATTTACTCTTTTTGAAGTTCCTTGATCTACACCAAATTTTTATTAACAAAATGGATGTTTGTATTGTTTGCTTTCACTGTCGACGCGCTATTCCGGGTACGTCAAGGGATTAAGTCATCATATTAATTGGCATATTATAAACGGTAAATTGCACCAGGATTCATGCTTTTATTACTGCACATTCACTACTTTTAATATAACTGGGTAACACGGTATAATAATGAACCAAATAACTGTCTTCTCAGTTAAATTGCAGCGAAATAAACAAAAAGAAAATACTGGGTTTTCCAGTATACGCAACTAGAATCAATTACTGAATGAACAGTTATTTTTGACAGATTGACTTTACGGACAGTTCGGTAATGCAAATTATTTCTGTGATGATTACTGGGCGATCCGCAATTCAAAAACCCAGTAAAATTTTACTGACTCCAGTAATCTAAAGTTAGTGTGTACACAACGAAATTTCTTTCAATATTGTAAATAGTTAAAATAGCAAAAAAAAAAAGGTTATCTTCCATTTAATTCCACTTAATTAATTTTGGTGTCTATGACAGATACGTATTTCGACTACAAAGTGCAGTCTTCATCAGTGTCATTCCCACTAAAGGATTATCAAAATCTACGCAGACAACTAGAAGTTGTATAACAATGTACAGACAGTATCGTAAATTGCTACAGTTTAAGTCAAAATCGCATATTAGAATGGCATACCTCGCGTTATGTTTAAGTTAAATCGTATAGAATGCAAATTTCCGACTTATATTCGATGACTCATTTTTCCGTCGTACTGTATCACAAATTAAGTCGGATTACATCGTAAGACTTTTTAAAATGGATTTGTTATTCCAGATCAAATCGTATATGATGTTAAATCAACTCGTTTAAAATTAAACAAAATTATGCACGTATATAGCCTCAACTTTTGTACGTATAAGCCATTTTTTTTGCATTCTATACGACTTGTTTGTTTGTATACAGGGTGCGTGACGAATTTTTGCAGTAAATTTCAAATAGTAATTTCTCATGCTTGCGGATCATGATTAAGATATATTTGGCAGCACTGAATTGCTCATACTGTTAGGTGTAAGATGTAAACAAACAGTGTTGAGTAAACGTAAAGATGTCGAAACAAAAGAGCAATCGGTCAGCCGCTGTCGCTTTGTTGCGCGCCGGAGTAAGCGTAATAGAAATAATTCGGTGGATAAATGTGTCTGAAAGAACAGTGTATAATATAAAAAAGGCCTGGGAAAGCGATAAAACGGAGAACCTGCTCATACTGCTAATAAAACACAGAAATGGCTTGCGGAAAATATTTCGGAATTTTGGGAGAAAGAAATTTGGCCCCCAAGCAGTCCCGATATCAATCCGTTGGATTATTTTGTACGGGGCATCGTCGAACGGAATACCAATAGAACCCCTAACACCACACTTAAGTCCCTAAAAGCTAAAATCAAGGTAGTGATGACATCTATGGATTAAAACATTGTCAAACGTGCATATGGCAGTTTCCGGAAGCGTTTAGCTACAGTCGTCGAAAGGGAAGGCGTTTTTTTTTAATAAAATTAGTTACAACTTCCATATTTTGCGAAAGAAAATAAATCACATAACATTCATTGCTAGAATAGCTAACTGATGTAATTTTTCTCAAATATGTCATTTACTGCAAAAATTCATCACGCACCCTGTATATGTTTGTATATCACGAAAACAACTTTGAATATACGTGCATTCTGGTTGTCTAGGTAACCACCTTACACCCTAGGCTTAATATTACACCATATTTTGACACGATAGAAGTGGATCCACTTTGATGTGATATCAAAATTATTTTTTTGCTGTGTAACCAAAGATAAGTCTTTAGATGGAATGACACTGATGAAGACTGCACATTGTAGTCGAAATCTGTCATAGATACCAAAATTAATTAAGTGGAATTAAATGGAAGATAACCTTTTTTACTGCTTTATTTAAGCATTCCGCTAACAACCCAATTTCATTACTTATTTTAAATAGCATTGCAGATTTATGCGATATTGCACTTAAATTTACATAAAATACCGTGTAAATTTACGCCAAATCTAGTGTTAATAACGTGTGCGCTATAAGACATTTACATGATTTTTTTATACGGTGAGGTATTGCAGTGTCACACGAAAAGAATGTGTTAGTATAAGATACATTACCTTTTGCATATTAAGTTTTGTTTAGAATTTCATAAAGTAGTAAACAATAAAAAAAAATCATATTTTGTTACAGATGCCGCAACCCTTGCATAGTTAGTTCTCTCCCATCGGTCGGCAACAAACACGGTGTGTCTTCACGTGGATCTTCCGGAATTGGGTCGGACTTGGCACCAAGTCCAGAACGTCAGGATACGCACAGCTCGAGTGGTAACTTGTATCATAAGCGTGATCAATTAGTTCAATTTTATTACAATTATTTTTTAGAGGAAGAATGGGTCAACGATCAGGAGCCGCAATTTGGGATTCCATCACATCAGTCGCAAAATAGGTCCAAGGAGCGATATGTCGAGGAGCATGTACCGCGTGTGAACAAGTATCGAGAACCACCGACAACCTATCTATACCCAAATGTACGGCAGGAAGCTCAGGGACGATTCCAGCGTTCATCTAGCCGAGAAGAAGATCAGAGTTTGCGAGGATCAGTCAATTCTCGCGAGGAAGAGGTTAAACCGATTATCACAAAACCAACACCTCTGCAAAATCGGTTTCGAGAGGCCTTTGGCAATGAAGATTTTATGCTGGAAGATCGTAAGAAAAAGATTACTATTGATGATACACGTCACGATGCAGAGGATGACCGAAGGAGAAATCGACATCATGAGGCCGATCGGGGAGAGAATTACATGTACAAGAAGTCAAACGGACCAGGAAAATATTACGACGGGTATGAGAACGATAAAGTTCGGTATCGAGAAAATCTGACTGATCGTCAGAAGTATCACGAGATTATTTCCGAGTCGTCGAAGTATCAAGACGAATCTCCTAAACACAGAGGAATGCGGGATGGCTATAGGGAATACTCACCAGAACGAGTGCATAGAAACAAATACTCAACGTCCTATGATGATCACCGAGATTTCAAGATTGAACGTGACTATCGAGATCCAGTTAAACCGCCTTCCAAGAGAGAACCACCATATATTCGTGATGAAAGTCCTGATGATCGATATAGAGCTGATTTTAACGAGCGTCGAGCGTACAAAGAAAGTGAGCCAATGGTGTATAGAGATTCGTCCGATAAGAATGGAAAAGCTCCTTTGACGCGCTTCAAATCCTCAGAAGAACCTAAACATAGTCGTGACAGGTATGATGATCGCTGGGAACGGCAACCCATGTATCCTGAAGATCGGTCATCGGAGGATAAGTACAGAGATGTATCGTCTCGTTATCGGGATGATATAAGAAAATCTCCAGTCATGAAGAAAATTGAAGCTCGCGCGAAAATGGTTGAAATAAAAACAAGTTCCCCTGAATCAACAATACGTAAGGTTTCCCCGAAGGATAGGTTCCAAAATGCCAAGGAAAAGTTCCAACAGATGGAACGTGAACGTCACGAGGAGGAGCGTATCGAAAGAGAGCGGCAGGAACGCGAACAGATTATTCATAACAAACGCGCGTCCGAAGCTCCACGAAGGAGTTCCATCGAACCGGTTGTCGTCAGTTCGCATGAGAGTAACGGGTGGAGTTCCGAAGAAGATGAAGAAGAAGAAGATATTCGTTCCCGAGGACCTCCACGTTCTGCCAACAGTGCTGGATATCGTGAGACGGAGACAACTGAGCGTTACCCTGGTCTTGATCGTGAACCACGAATGCCTTCATCGCGAATGATGCCAGCCAAAAGCCTTGGTAATCTGACCAAAGGCTATCGCCATAGTTATGCCGAGCCACGACCTCCACCGGTTCCAAGGAGCAGTGGCCGTGTAGGACTTGCGGCAGTAAAACCGTATTGATTGAATTATTTTGCTTCTTGTGCATAGGCAATGTGTTGCTTCTTTGTTGTATGCGGCGGTTGTAATATATACTAACGTACATAAATCAAACAAATATACCCAAAATTCGGTCCTGACACGGCCTACACCCTTTAGCAGAATCAAGAATAGTTAGTTAATCTACAGCTCAAGCTCACATAGTATACAGAATACATGTTTTGACGTGCCTTATAGAAATAATCTGCATGGAGTGAAATGGACATGAACCTGTTGCAAAATCAATAATCGAGTAAATATAAAATAAATGAGTGAAAGAACAAATGGTTGGTTATTCTGATGGAAAGAAATCAAGGAACATCAGTGTTTTTTTCGTAGAATACCCTTCATTTTCCACTTCGGCGAGAGTACTGTACAAGTACCGTAAAACGGTGAATAGTCGATCACATTCTACCAATTATCCTGAATATTTTTCCAAACGTATGTTCAATCCTGTACTGCTTATAATCGCATATCAGTCCCATATGGATTTTCGTCAATTTTGAGATAACAACGCTATCCACTATCAATTGGCATCTACTTTCATATTATGTGATAAAACTATGGACTTTGCTCATGAAAAATGTGAACAACATCAGGTCAGTTTGCTGCATATCAGTCCCATCCTGAAATTAAATCGTCCATAGTTCTCGCACAGACAAACAGACGTAACTCTTTGAAAAAGTTTGTCTTGAATACATACTATCTCAAAACACAGGACCTCAAAAACGACACCTCGCGGGCTTCTCGCGGAAAACAAGCTTGCTCTCTTATTCGCAAACAATATTGCATAAAAGTTCTATAGAATGTATAGAAACGTCAAAGTGATGCGATGCCAGCGCTGCGGCGAGTAGTTTGCGGAACTGATATTATTCAAATCAACCGTTAAATGCGTGAACGAAGATACACAATGAAGTGTTACGTCTGTTTGTCTGTGGTTCAAGTTAAAGGTCTGCTTTTTGAATTGCTATATTTTTCGCTGATATAACAAAACATGCAAGTTTCATTGCAACAGATTTTAACTTGAAAAATTTAAACAATTAATTTACTATTATTTATCAAATATTTACATGGAAATACACTTCGTAACTTCGACTGCCATTTTCTCAATGCCTTTTTTTTCAATGGGACTGATATGGGATTATAGGCAGCGTAGTAGCGAATGATTTTCTAATGCATGGATTTAGTTTGTAAATGGCATGTTTAGTTTATTTTCACGAATTAAAATAAGATTAAAAATCACAATTTTCAATACGGAAGCGACGTTGATCATGCAGGTTTTTTATATCCAAAATTCAGAAGCTAATAATTTTGCTTGACTTGTGATCGCTGAAGACGAATCTGGAGTTAAAATGTCTACAAATGTAATGCTTTGCTAATAGACTGCACATTTTGTCACAAAATAGTTTAAAATACGCCTAAATGTACGCAATTAATATCAGTTTTTCACTAAAATCATATTTCTAATATGTACCAAATTTATCGACCATGCTGAAGGTGGCTGGGTTCGATTTCCGGTCCGGACTAGTCATTTTTCGGATTGGAAATTTTTTCGACTTCCCTGGGCAAGAGTATGATTGTACTTGCCACATAATTATATCAATGCAAAAATGGTACATGATGGAAGTGCATCTATGTAGAACAATAAGTTGAGAGCACGCAATAAGCTAAAATACGAAAACAAGAAGCGAAGATAGCACCAGAACAAATGCTGGCTATGATCGGATTTTGAGAAGCAGTTAAAAGTTGCATATTTTATCACTTCCACAATATTACTTGGTAGAATGCACCGTTTGTTAAGGAAAATGTTTGAAAAGTACTGTTTAAAACCAGGCATGGAAAATCATTTGCATTAATTTCGTGCATTCATTTACATTTATTTGCCCCTAACTTTTTTCATCAACAGAATTCTGCAAAATGATCTATGAGCGCTTAAATTGGTTTTGTTATTAGCTACAACTTTTGTTAACAACTCAAATCCGTATCTCTTATTTATGACGAACCAGAGCGAACAGAAGCCACTACTGTTTTTTAGTGAATTCACTGAAAAACAGTAACAAGTTCTGCCCGCTCTAATTCGTGATGCATAAGAGATACAGATTTGAGTTACAGCCAAAAGTTGTAGTTAATAACAAAACCTACTAAAGCTCTGTACATCATTTTGCTGATTGCTGTTTTTAATGAAAAAAGTTAGAGGCAAATGAATGTAAATGATTGCATAAAATGAATGCAAATGATTTTCCATGCCTGTTTAAAACTACTTAATAAAACACAGAACAAATTATCTCACACATCAATATTATAAGATGATCTTCTTCATTCCTTTATTAATGTCCGTCTCTGTTCCGCAATCTAGTGCCAATCACCGACGGACATCGATTGCCATCCATTGACGGCAATCGAATGTGCAGGAAGGCAGCTCCACACCTGCGTAGGATTTCGCAATTATTCAGCACACATTGGCCGGTACCAACGGCTTTACTTCCCTTCCAGCTGTTCTCCGAAAGCAACATTTCCCCGAAATAAAATATCCTTCAGACGACGGAAACATGTAACTAGGTGTGCGTTTGCTTCAGCGAAAAATGATCCCCCTGATGTATGCTAGTGCTCGGGCGAAAGGAAACATTTTTTTCCTTGATTTGTTTTCCGACGATCTTGTTTTCCGTGCGCTCAGCTACCGACGCCAGGGAGGCAGCTCCCACACCTGGGACCCTACCCCATCGACCCATCACAACTCATGAACCGGGAACCAGAGATGTTATATGCCTCAGAACATCTTGGCGGCGCCGACTGGGATTGAACCCAGGCCTTTTGGGACGAGAGGAAATCACGCTTATCACTACACCACCGGCACCGCTCAAGGAAACATTGCTCTCTACAACTCTCTACAATCACTTTATAAGTGCGTCGGACGTTTAAAACGCAAGGTACAAAAACAGGCTGAAGAGGAAAACCTAGAAAAGTTCTGAGAGGCCCGAGAAAATGATCCGGCACTACGCTCCCTAATCATCGCCATGTGATAACCACGTTTTAAGCGCTATAACATGTTATAACTCTGTAGTCTGAGCGTACTAAAGGGTGATACGGTCAAAATTTGGTCAAGGGAAAACGCGTGTAAATCGGTGAAATCGTTTATTTAAAAAATCAAATTAAATTTCTTTTTCAAGTTCAATTAGTATAAAATTCAGGAAAAATATTCAGTTAGGCTTCCGCTTTTCCAAATCCGAATTGCCGGGCCTTACGCTTGACCCCTGCCATCAGATTTTGTACAGCCACCTTGTCCACCTTCTTCGCCGCAGAAAGCCAGTTTGCCTTGAACTGCTGCTCGCCCTTAGCAGTTTTTTTGGTCTTCTTTAGGTTCCGCTTGACAATAGCCCAGTATTTCTCAATTGGGCGGAGCTCTGGCGTGCTGGGAGGGTTCTTGTCCTTGGGAACCACCTGCACGTTGTTGGCGGCGTACCACTCCATGGCCTTTTTACCGTAATGGCAAGATGCCAAATCCGGCCAAAACAGTACGGAACAACCGTGTTTCTTCAGGAAAGGCAGCAGACGTTTATTCAAACACTCTTTCACGTAAATTTCTTGGTTGACAGTCCCGGAAGCTATGAAAATGCTGCTTTTCAAGCCACAGGTACAGATGGCTTGCCAAACCAGATATTTCTTTGCGAACTTTGACAGTTTCATGTGCTTGAAAACATCTGCTACCTTTCCCCTTCCTTTTGCCGTATAAAACTCCTGTCCCGGAAGCTGCTTGTAGTCGGCTTTGACGTAGGTTTCGTCGTCCATTACCACGCAGTCAAACTTCGTCAGCATCGTCGTGTACAGCCTCCGGGATCGCGCTTTGGCCGTCGTATTTTGTTTATCATCGCGATTTGGAGTCACTACCTTCTTGTAAGTCGATAGTCCGGCTCGTTTTTTGGCTCGATGCACGGTTGTAGACGATACACCCAGCTTATTTGCGGCATCTCGGAGAGAGAGGTTAGGGTTTCGCTTGAAACTACCGGCAACTCTCTTTGTCGTCTCAGCGGCTTCCGGTTTTCGATTTCCCTTTGATCCAGACTTCCTGGCTGTCGACAAACGTTCCCCAAACAATTTAATTACATTT
Source organism: Ochlerotatus camptorhynchus (assembly GCF_037179485.1). Classification (NCBI taxonomy): domain Eukaryota; kingdom Metazoa; phylum Arthropoda; class Insecta; order Diptera; family Culicidae; genus Ochlerotatus; species Ochlerotatus camptorhynchus. Next base: position 4,944,478 of record NW_027041058.1, read on the forward strand.
GTAACGGTTGATTTGGCAACTTTTAGCAATTTTGCCAACTTTGCGTGCGAGTAGCTCGGATTTTCGTGATGCGCGAGCAAAATTTTGATACGCTGCTCTTCTTGCTTGGACGGCATTTTGACAACTGAAGAGTGAATTCCAAAATCAAAATAGGAGCAACATTCTACACACACACACCTTCAAAATGAGGGGTGTTCAGGTTTTTTAAATGCAAGATTGAAAGAAATACGTCAAGTTGATATTGACCAAATTTTGACCGTATCACCCTTTATTACTTTGATTTTCTAACTGAAGTGATAGTGAAGAGAGCGGTAACTTTGAAGCTTAAAGTTTGTATTTTAATTGTGTACAAGTTATTGTACGCAAGTTTGGAGAAACACGGTCGTTGAATCTAAACCATAATTGAGTTTTGATTTCTGAAAGTCGCTAAAAAGTAGATGACAGTATATTTTAACTCAATTAATGTTCCTCATATATGAATAACCTCTAAAATATGAATGAAATTAACTCATATTACAATTAGGTTAGAAATTCGCACGAATTTCAAAGGGCATATGGAAGCGGTACCGAAAACTCCAGTTCCAGTTCTAATAGTACGTTCAGACTACAGAGTTATAACATGTTATAGCGCTATCTTGATGGTGGTTTCTGTGTTGCAATTATTTGACAACCGTTATAACATGTTATAACTCTCCAGTCTGGACAGCGTTTAAGTGTCTCGTTTTTCGGAACCTCCAAGAGAAAACGTGAGAACGACGGAAAATCTGAACTGACTCCTAAAAGATCATCGCTACTACGCCGTGGCACAGACTGTTCAGGCCAATCTGTCTCTAGAAGCGCCACAGTAGATAGCAACATGTTTTGGTTGTATCTTTCGGATATATCCGTCGAAACTCGACCGAGTATGAGGCGCGTTTCCAATGCTAACCATGTAGCAGAGCGCGGAATCTTCGGGTCTCAGGCTCGAGTGACGGTTAGGTTACCATCCATGGACGTGAGAGTGGTTCAATTATTTATATATATATGTCAACAAGTGTTGGCGAGCGATAGGTGTATTGCTCCCCCGACGGCGACCGGTGCATCGTCTTCCGTAAAGGTACACGCAAACCAAAAATTTATTACAATGAATGTTAGTTCCATTTCCTATCATCCTCTGTTTATGAACATCGCAGCGAATGTTAGAAGTTGACCTTGCAGACGATGCAATGGTTTTTAATCTTTTTTTATTCCGTGTTCTGTATATGCTTTCACCTACACAAGCAAGCATTTGCCTTGATTGTTATGTATAACATGGTAGAACGACGTACACATTTGCCTCGATTCTCTAAAAGCAGAAAAGCAAACGAAGTCGAGTATGCGAGGAAAAGAGCGCTTCTTGTTTGTTTTTAGCCTATCCATATTCCGAAGCATGGAGAGAACAGTGGAGAAAGCACAGGTCTGATAATCGCAACGTTCGTGATTCGAGTTCCCCAGTCGGCACTTTTTTTCGACATGACTCATTTTACTCACTAATACACTCCACATTTTTCTTTCTCCATTTTCTTACATTTGACTGTAGCTCGGTATATTGCATCTTCGGTACATGCGGTCTCCACTAACAACCTCTGATGATAAATCCCACATAATTGTAAGCATATCCTACATCCCCCGGTTGGGTGTACATGTAAATATTTCTCGCTTCCGCCCCGGTACGATCGACAGTCAGTCAGGAACCTGCCAAGGCGCCCAACCGACCAACGGCCACACCAAAGCTAGCCAACGAAATTTTTCAAATGCGCACACGTTCTTTTGTTTTTGCTGAAAATATAATATCTCCGTAAATGTTATTTGCTTTTAGCGTTAGCGTTGTTATGATATACTTCGTAGATTGGATACTAGCGACACTCACGTCTCTTCTGAAATTCTCAGTTAGACTACTTTCAGGAATAATGCTGGGGAGTAAACATTGGTTCCAATCTAAACAAGAGTAACAGAAGCATGACTGTCGCTATTCCTGGCCACGCCCATCTTTACCATAACTAGGGATAGGGAAGGAAATATTGATGTAGTATTTACTTAACGAGAGGCCACCGACTTAGCGACACCCTCATAAGTGCTACGGAGTTGGAGGGTTGGGTAGGGTATTCGGTTAGGATTCACCTCAAGTTGGCGATGCAACCAAAAGTATGTATTGTTTATTTGTTGTTTATTTAATCTATCGATAGGTTCGGAGGCGAACCAGCCTAAGGCTGAAAGCCTCCTAAATAAAGCTAAATTAATTAATTAATCTATCGATAGCCGGCTATCGAAAGAACATATTCATTTTGTTTAGTGATCATGAATTTTAAGAGTCATGACGGAGAGCTTTTGATTAAACCCATGATTTTCTGCTCAGTAAACAAAAACGATTCCTCCAGGGTCATCGAGCATCTCAGAACCATAACGCCTCGCGACAATACAGGACTACGTTTTCGCTTGATATGCAAATAGTTTCCGAGGTTAATGTTCAATATCAAATGTGCAAATGATGGTGGCGATTTAATGTGGTGTGGAAGAGCTTGGGGTTGAATCCATGATTTTCTGCTCAGTAAGCAAAATCGATCCCTCCAGGGTCATCGAACATCTCATAATCCACAGCGCTTCGCGTCAAAGTACGAATATATGGATGAACTATCTATTATTGAATAACTATTATTTACGATAATTACACAAAAGAAATAAAATATAAATTACAAACAAAACGTAACTATTAAAATCTCAAAAAGATATTCTCACAAATATATTTCACGCATCCAGGAATCTCAAAACCATTAGAAGCTATAATGGTACTCTGCACATTTTAGACACAAGAATCATAAAACCGCTGCCTGCCACACTCTGAAAGCGAAAATGGCAGGCTCTATGCGTCGACACCCGCCCTTCAATCTCCTCCCGGATCCAACAACACAAATCTCCATTACAACATCTAACGAATTCAAAACTCCGAAAATCACTCATCTATAGCAAGTGAGTGGAAGCAACCCTGCATGCAACCATTTTTCATGATACACTTTTCTACTTATCTTTCTATTAGGCCTGTGGACATGCGTTAGCTTCGAAACTTCTAACCAAACTGGGGAAATTCTCAGATCAAAAAAAAAAAATTGAAAAAACTTTCAAAGGTAATTGATTATTTTACGCAAAAACGAGCATGTAATAATAAATCCCTTGTATCGTATGCTAATGCTAGTTGACTGTAACAAAAATAATATGCTTAAATTAAATAAAATATTAATAAAATGATATGCAAAATTTACAAGAAGATCATTACTTTATTGGTGAGAAGTTTCTAATAAGCCCTCACAGTTCCTCTGTATACAGAACAAATCTGATACTATAATCAGAATTAATCAGTCTGCATGAAGCAGACATCTAGGAAGTTCTATTAACAACCAAGAATTAATCGTTTGAGGCATACTGAAGCAGGTGATATGTGTCACAATAGGAAATCATCATCATGCAAATATAAAGAAATTAAACCGTCAACCTCCATGTCCATGGGGAGGAGGTTTGCGTGTAGTATTTGCTTTTGTTCCCTTAAGCTGGGTTTAGACTAGGCAAGTCAAATAATCAACTCAGTTGAATTCAATTGGCTTGAAAAGTTGAGCCTGGTTCAACTTTTTTCAATTCAAGTGAGTTGATCAAGTCAGTAAAATGGCATGGTTTACACGTTCAATTCGCATTCAAGTCAGTTGAATTCAAGTGACTTGCTCAATTGACTTGCCCTGTCTAAACCCAGCTTTAATCCCTTGATTCCTCTTGCATGAACTTCAATATTCGGCGTTCGTAACTTTGAAGAAGAAGTCCAACTAAGTAATTGTGAGGTTCTTCACGTACGGGTAAGCGCAAATTCCTCAATTGTTCCTCTAAATTTGCCCTGAGAAGCGAGTTTGTGGTAGTATTAGAGCCTTTTCTGTAAGGCCGATTTAGAGTCTCGTTACATTGTGCAAAGGTCCGTTACTGCTTAAAATCTTAAAACTGATTATTCAAAAATAGTTCGTGTTGAATTCGATTCATAATAGTAAACACGTGTTAGTATTAGTATTCGCATTAGTAAACACGTGTTGAGGTGAAATGTTGCTGTTTGTAAATAATTGATTATCTCGAAACATAGAGTTGATTTACGAGTCCCACAATATCTTAGGACTGGATGTATCCCGTGCGCATACGACTCCCGATTTTTGTATTTATTTTTTTTAAATACAAAAAAAAAACTGAACATTTTAAACATGAAAAAACATAAAAATATTTTTTATCTTTTTTAAATCCACTTTTCAAAAATCGGCCTCCATCATGCACACGAGATCTATTCAACGAGTCTTCACCCCAAAAATGAGCCGATTTGGTCAAAGCAATGATGAGATATCGTGTGACCCGTTTTTTCAAACCACTATCTTCAAATAAGAATATCTCAAATTCCTTCATATTTATTTTGTTTACAGTTGATTTTGATGCCCTGGAAAAAAGTTTAAAAAAAATGTATGCTTATACGAACCCATGATTATTTTGCCGACTTACTTATATGTATCCCCTTGACTTTGGCACGATGCGGACCATTTTTGAAGAAAGAATAGAACGTAAATAAAGCTTGTTCATTTTGCACCGAACTTATGAGTGCATGTCCGCGATCAAACGCTCCCAGCGAGAACTGAAATTTCCTGCGACGAAATTTGTTTCTAGAACATTCCATGCAAAGAAGAAGAAGAATATTTTTTCCTTACGACGGCGCGTGTGATTGGTGTTTGGTCGGGTCGCGAGTGTGTATATATACCGGGCCGGTTCACGCGTACCGCTCATTAGTAAACTAGTAGTCTACAAGTGACATTAAAACCAGAAGCAGTAATAGAAGAAACCGGAAGCAGACAATAGCTGTATCCAGCGGTGCTGTATTCAGGAGCAGCACTTTCCTGCATAGAGACAATAAATCAAAGTAGAGCAGCAACGAACTTCGTTCACTAGTCCATATCCTGGTCATCCGTGTCCTTCATCGGTTCCGTGGTAGTTGTGTCACAAACGGCCCTTTTCATGGCCCCAGATCTTTCTTCTTTCGTGATGCACATTACCCTCGGGCCATTACTACACTGTTGGCGTTCCGATCCAGTCCACACCCGATTGCAAGGGGCATGAAGTGGTTCGCCTCCTCGTGGTGTGCCCTGGAAACGTTTTTTTTTATCGAACCCAAGGGAGAGATATTGCGGCTAAACGAACTACAGCAGAGTAAGGACGCTGGAGCCCAATCCAGCTCGTCCCAGGAGGTCGATAAGCCCTGCACAAACACTAGGCAGGAGTGACACCGGGTTCTTAGAGTGCTAAGCACACGCAGCTGGTAAGCGGTCACATCTGTCCTGCGCTGCCGTGGACAGTTGGCTGGCTATCACGTCTGCTCTAGGCGAACAATTCACAGCGAACAATAAGAGGAAGGCCCTGCACACTGTGCAGTAGCGAGCGTCACGTCTATGACACACCACTAGTGTGATGCGCCATAGCGCAGCCGGCCCCCTCCCATGATGTAATGCTTTCGGGCGGTTCCGGGCAGGGCAAGGGCCAAGAGCACAGGGTAAGGTTTAGTGCATCGGGAGCGCTACTTCTCCCATCCCCACACCCTGAGTTATCTTCTCAGGTGTCTGGGAGCAAATTCCCCCTGTATATAAAAAAAAGAAAAACACCTGATTGCATTGTGTTCATGGCCGAACAGTGCCTATTGCCCCAAATGTATAAAGAAAATATTTTTGACCATAAAATAGAAATAAATATAAAAACTTACCGGTATTCTATCAGAAAAATTTAGCACGAAACAAAATCAAATAGGAAATATCATTCACCCTACGCTTAATAATCCTAACAATGCGGAGGGGGCAAGTGATTATTTGCTATTGCGATACGTTGAGCAAATTATATAATTTTAACCACTGTTATAGTTAGCTTCATGATCGAATATCAAATAAAAACTTCATTTCATTTTCAAGGATATTTTATTGCCAATATTATGCAACTGTTAGTTTTCGAGTATTCGTTGTAATGTTTAATAATATTTCACATGCGGCAAAAGACAACATCAACAACAACACGTAGCATTACTAATAAGAATCTACATAAAACTGGAAAAAAGTACTTTTTATCTGTTTCTGTTTTAGCTTTTTGATTCCATACAACATCATGTATACATGTGGTGCAAACTAATATCACATACTGATTCGGTGTTATATCACTTGACTGACGACTCTGGTTAACTCTTTTTCTGCTGAGTTTACACAAATTCCATTGTACCAGTAAATTTATTGTGCTCAAATGAATGTCTTTGTTTAGCTTGGAAGACCGCATTTTAATAAAGTAAATCGATGATAGATGGTTTGTATATTGAAATGAACTTTGATCTACGTAAACATCTGGCGAAATTCGGATTTCCGGAACAGGATAAATCCATTCTATGCTACCTCAATAAAGTTTTTTTTTTGTAAACAATAAGCAGACTTTGATAAGCTTGGCTCATTTTTATTCAAAGGTAGCCAATTTGAAAGAGAGAGTTAAGCACTTGAGAAAGTTTACGAGTAAATGTTTGTATTGTTTGGCAAAATTGGCTGCATATTAGAGCTTACTTTGCAATTTTCTTCATTTGATCAGTTTGGTTTTTCATAGAGTACGTTGCATTATCCGCCTTATATAGCAAGGAATCGAGTTTGTCCAGTTGACAGGTCATTTTTTGTCCGAGATCTGTGGCAGCCGATTTTGCAATTTTTACATCACTTGCATTTTCGACGTCTTTCATAGTGTCCAACGTATCCAGAGCAGCATTGATGTCATTGGATTCGGTTCCATTGGTGGGGTCATTTGATGAACATCCCCCACTTGGTGTGCCGGGTCGCAACTTCAGTAAGCTTGTCAGACTACCACAAACATTCTGTAATGTGAAGCTTGGTTTAAAAGTCTTTCTTCGACGAACCACTGGACTTGCTTACCTTAAATTTGTTTATTCGTTGTTGAGTGATCGAAAGGATACTGTTTAGTTCATCCATTTTACCGCCAGTACCATGCAATTGTTCATCATGTAAATCAACTTCCTAAAAGATATATATTAAATGTATATTCGTTTACGAATGGGATGTGTATTAGACTAATGAACTTTCGTTGATTAATTAATGCCAGTAACAGGTAATAAATGTTAATTTTTTAACAATTTTACCTTCATCTGTTCCGTGAGATGCTCTTCCTGTTCGGCTTCCCTCTGGAGCTTCATTTTTTCTTCGAATTCTTCCCGTTTCGGTTTTTCGACTCCTAGCAGCTCAGCCCTCATACATTCGTATTCATACGTACCTTCTGCCATCTTTGTAAGCAACTTTAAATATTCGCTACTACTGAAAAAATGTTTATTATAAAATATATTCTATGAATTTCAATTCCAGCACTACTTGAACTCATTCACTACTAGCATGTGTGATTGTCATCATTATTGATTTTTTTTAGCCAAACCGATGTGTCATCAACCTGTTTCTGCTACCTCCCATATAGAACTTTTAAGCATGCGCGAAACATATTCACCATTCACAGATATTATTTTGTATTTGAATGTATCGTTTGACAAAAGATCAACATAAAATAACAAATTATTGATTAAACCCGATGACTTCCTTCTGAATTGATTTATTCAAATTTAATTGTTATACGTCTTGATATATTTGAACTCCACGCTTTACCTCCTTGAAAGAATTATGAGATACATCCGATTGAAATTTATTTTGTCTTTTGTCCCTGAGTTTCGTGTTCAGTTTGAGAAGATCCTTGTTCATTGCATAAATGTAAGCAGAACCAGCAGTTGATAGGCAAAATAGTGTCGCAAATACTGCCGCTAATGTAATCCAAATCCATTCGCTTGAAATTGGAGCAATCTCTGAAAAGGTTGTCGTTGTGCTCGATCTATCTGTGGATGTGGATAAACTTACTTCCGGTGATGTAAGCTTCGTCGATGTTGATGTGCTTTCATCTCTCGGAGAATACGCTGTGGTCATTACCGTCGTGGATGATTCGGTCGATGTACTGGTTAATTTTTCTGTAGAAGTGGTTCTTGAAGTTGTAGAAGAAGCTGTAGTTGATGGTGTGGTGCTTGTTAGAGTTGAAGTTGTAGTCGTTGGTGCAAATTCATCTATTGATTGACATTCATCGCTCTCTACTTCAAAGTTGAATACAGTGAAATACTCTATAGCGACATCACTTTTAGTATTCATGTTGGCTTCAATTTGTATCTGCAAAGCAAAAAAAAAAAAGCATGACTGCTTAGGACTACGAGCTTGTTTTTGCTGTCACTTTAAGGTGATACCATAAGGAAGCCTTAGTGTGAAACTTCAAAGGCACAAATGTCAGCTTCCACAAAACATACAAATGTGAAATTGCTACTCTCTGATTGTAGTAGCACAGCAAACAAGGAGTAAGCTGGATCTACATACCACAGTATCTAGCCAGAAGACGCCTCTTGATATTGCTAGAAATAGAGTTGTTCAGCATGATTCTAGCTATTGTGTTGATGGCATTCCAAGCATGCTCACAGACATATTCGATGTGGCTGTTGAAGTTTAGTTATTGTTATGTACAGAAAAAGGTCTTTTCTCGTTTAATTTTAAGCTATAGTTGGCATAAACAACAAAATTGCGAAATTGCGCTTAAACTTACATGAAATATTGTGAAAAGTTGCGCCAAATCTAGCGTTAATAACGTGTGCGCTATATATTTCGAGAAAGATTGCCATGCAAATTGCATATATCGTGATATATTATCAATACAAAAATTTGTGATGTGTAGTCACCATGAAAATGAAATGAAAGCTGAAGACAATCACATAATTCCAGTTGGAGCGTAACAATAAAATTTGGATTTTTTTTTTTGTATTAATCTGAACAACTTTTCCAAAGACAGCAACCTTCTATGTAGCAGAGCAGTCAAGTTAAGCAATAAGAAGATAAGATATGAGAATTCTGATATGAGCTGTCCAGTAAACAATAGACATCTGAATAGCTTTACTAAAGACAGCGACCTTCTATCTAGTCGAAATATAGACTGCTTAAGCAAGCGTTTCCAAGCAACACACATGTTCTATAACAGTGCATATAACCTTTGTATAACTGGTTTTTGGTAGTATAGCAGTTTACACGACATAATTCCATGAATTTATGTTACTTGGGTTTAGAATCAAAAACTACGCTGCATGGTAAGTGTAAACTGAACTGAGAGGCCAATCATGTCATAAATCTTGTCCATCCATATAATTTCACTAAACACAGAAATCTGCTTTCTGGTCGTACTGTCAAATAAAAATATGGAATTTGATGCAAAATACACAATGATCTTGACCATCCCATAGTCCTTATGTATTTGAATAACTTTTTTCTAACCAAGATGTCAAGTTAAGCAAACATCTTGAACCTAAATGGTACACTATCACTGCCTTGTGAGCGAATTCTGAACTGAGATCTTCATCATCCAATAATTATTATTCATTTAAACAACTTTTGCCTAGACACCTCCTATTTAATCGAGAAGTCATATTGAGGAAGTAGATTGAACTCCAATTTCACGCTAGTTGCGCCTAGTGAGTGAATTCTAAACTGAACTGAATCTTCTAATAGCTATTGTACCGATTTCAAGCAATGCTATCACAACTCAAAAAAAAATCGTCGAGACTTTCATTTTGTTTTTGATGAATTGTACATTTCTTTGGAGCATCATCCAAACCATTTACGGTATTTGTTAAATAGGATTCCATCTAAGCGAGTGTCACGTCAACAGATTCCTACCCATTCCTTTCTTGACCTGCATTCTTCTTCTTCTTTTTCTTCTTCGTTCCTTTATTTAACGTCGGCTTCTGTTCCGCAATCTAGTGCCAATCACCGACGGACAAGGATTGCCATCCATTGACGGCAATCGAATGTGCAGGAAGACATCTTCCACACCTGCGTAGGATATCGCACAAAATTCAAACACACATGGGCCGGGACCAACGGTTTTACTTCCCTTCCGAAGGAAGACGTGACCAGAGATTTCTATGCCTCAGAAAAATCTCACCGACCTCGGCTGGGATTGAACCCAGACGCATTGGGTTGAGAAAGCAGTCACGTTTACCACTACACCATCGGCGTCGGCTGACCTGCATTCGGACGTGGCCGGCGCTGGTATTGCCTAGTTTTATATCACCAGTTTTTACACATTGAGTCCCAAGTCCCAAGCAGCGTCTATTTGTTCTATATGTGTAATTACATCTGATCTGGAAATAACGGAGTAGCATTATTCGTAAAATTTATGCCTGAATTCCAATGTTTTGACAATCCAATTGTACACACCTACTTTATAATGCATTGTAGCTCGGCATTTTATTTTGCTGCCTCTCAGTAGAAAACAAGCCGAGATTCAGATAATAATCGAGAGTATTGCTGAGATCTCAGTACAAATACATACCTCCTTGGAACTATTTTTTTTTTTTTAAATATAAGATGCTTATGATAAATCCAACTTAATTTTCGGTCAACCCATCTTAAAATAGATAGTTTAGTGTTATTAAACTCCCTATCAAAATTCAAAAGTTCCGCACCGCAGAGTCACACTCTGTATTTTTACTGCAAGTATACTTCATAGCGCTCTTGAGTGCAGCTTTAGTGAAAACACAGAGTATTGCTCTACGGTGTGGAACTTTTGTATTTTGATAGAGAGGTTAATAGCATCAAACTATCTACTTTACGATGGGTTAACTGAAAATTCAACTGGATTTTACGCTAGCATTATATAATAAAAAGTAATGAAATAGCCCCAGAAGAGCGATGCATCAGTGACTCTATATAATATCCCGTTCACATTACAGCGTATATCACGTGATATACGCTGTCTTGCAATGAGTACTCATACATCTAATTTTCACTGGAAATCCTATGTACGAGTGCTCATTGCAAGACAGCTTATATTACGTGATAAAGGCTATAATGTGAACGCGGTATAATACCCCGTACAGACTATGGCTTATATAATGTAATATAGGCTGTCTTGCAATGAGCACTCATACATAGGATTTCCAGTGACAACTAGATGTATGAGTGCTCATTGCAAGACAGCATATATTACATGATATAAACCATAGTATGTACGGGGTATGAGATGCAGGAAATATTTCACTTTGCTGTGAGTTGCACACATGGTGAGAAGATTGGTGAAGATTTAGAAAACTTCCTGCGTAAATATAGAGCACGATAATAGTAGGATTTCTTCAATTCTTTATATGCCAACCAATGCATGAATTTGTATATTGTGTAGCAAGCATAATGATACTCTATGCCAGAAATGTCAAGAAAATAACCAAACCCGAAAGATTTCTTCGACGGAACCGGAAATTACACCCGCCGCCTCCAGTTTGGATCTAGGTGCGATAAATAAATGAAGGTTTTTCGTACATTTATTCACTATTTGAAGATCTTCTGATTGAAATTTAGATGTGACACCTCATTCGAAGTGCAAAACATGGTGATCAGTAGTCGTGATCCTAGCGTTTTAAGATCTACATCGAATATTGGACCGTCGTACATGATATGCAATCCATTCTTCATTTAAATATTGGTACTAAGTTCAATCCATATAGCACCGATTCGTCGAATTCACGTACAGGCGGGTATCCGTATTCCCACCCCGTAACGTGGGTAGATCACCTTTTCGTGGTACGCTACGGGATCTACCACCGATTCCTAGTCCTGACTACTTCAAACTAGGAGAACAGGATTTTTCAGTAATCCAAGGAACACATCTTAGTCCTAGTTACTTTTTATGCCTTGTTAATAGTGGCAAGACTTGGCTTTGTCCACCGAGGATGATCTTGAAACAAAGAAAAAATGAGTTAAATAATATTTAGTTTTCATCTATGTGATTCCTGATCTTCCATTCGTTGTTCCCTAGTTTGAAGTGGTTAAGACTAGGGCTCTGATGCATGGTCATTAACGGTGTCATTCCTTAATTTTGATGCTAAGGAATCCAATTTTGACTGACAAATGGGAGGGAGTTTCAACCAGGGCTGAAAAAAATCACTAAAATTCATCAAAGTTCACTATGGATGAAACATTCATTTCATAGTGAATGTTGGTGACTTTTTCAACCCTGGTTTCAACACTCCCAAGGATATAAATAGCGGGACCTTTCAATTAGAGTCGGATCCTTGCGATAAATGCAAGAATGACAACTGTAAAAAAAATCAAATACTTCATCATTTCTCAATAGTTATGGAGTAATTCGACATGCACTAAACTACTAAGGACACGGAATATAATACAATAGATCAAATTACTGGTCGCAGTGGTGTTAGGTCCCGAACAGAGGAAAAAAATCCTTATTCCCGGATGTTTTTTTATTGCCCGTATTCCTTTATACGGATTCATACAACACTTTTCTTCACTCCCTTTCTGGTTTTATTGTGTTACGTAATTTGTGAAGATAGCGCTAGGCGATGAAAAAAGGAGCTACGATTGGAAGCTCGGAAAATGGAACGGCATGTAGCTTTGCTTCCTGGGTTGTGATAGGTTAAAGGTGACAGACAACTTCTGTATACAGTAAAGGACACTCAGGCCGTAACCTGAATGGTAAGGTAAGGTAAGCTCCCACTTGAGTTAGCACATTTTAAGATTTCTACAAACTTACCTTCGCTCTCTTGACTGTTTTGTCCATTTTCTCTCTAAATAACCCCCAGCCGGTGGTTGCTTGCTCAGTTTTCCAACGGATTACTACTGTTGGTCTATTATCGCCATCCAATCTATCCAGATCAATCACTCGCACCTCTAGCGTAGCTCCATAGTCAAAAATCAAGTTATAAACCATTCTCAGTTCGGTTTCTTCATTCAAACTAAAGCTTTCGACGGTTTCTCCACATGTTAAACCTTCCCACTTATTAGAGAGGTAATATTTCGTATCTTTTCTGAAAGGATTGAAATTAACCGATTCGGTGTATGGTTTCGAAACGAATTCCTGGTAAAACGAACACCGTGACAGATATGTAACAGTAGCTTGGTCGAAATCTATTCGTGAACACGATAAATCTTCTGCCTGGGCAATGTTGAATTGTACAACAATTCCGATCAAAAATGACCACCGTAGTCTACTGGACATTTTGCTGTTGTAGTACAAGCGTCTGCGAATGACCGAATGAGACTAGTTTCAAAACAACCTATCGAGAAATCGATCGATGCGACAACTTTATTGTCAATCAATTGTCATAGATATTCGTATTATCAGTTGTTACAAGGTATTGGCTTTCGCTCTGATAAATAGTTTGAAGCTTGCAATTTTAACAGACGACAATTTCAAGTTTGATGTGAGTAGTAAAACGTCTAGGGCAACAGAACGTGGGAAGCCCTTTGATACTTTATTAATTTATTGCAATGCACTTGATTCTGTTTTAGGTGACAACAAAGTGAGTTGCGGTTATTGCACAGAGAGATTATTTTGCTACAAGGAAACCAAACATTATTAACATCAAATGTGAGTATTGCTTCTTACCTCAGTGGGTTTGGATTCAATCCCCAGTCAAGGTTGTTGGGTTTTCAAATGCTAAATATCAGAGCTCCGTTGTGCTAATAGTCTAACAGCCATCAACCAATTCGAAGTCGTTGAGGTGCTCCATTGTGATAGCTGCCCATGGTACGGTACACAGTAAATTGCACCTACCATGATTTCGTCGATTACGATGAAGAACGGTTGCGGTGATAGTATACATCCTTGTCTCACATCGGTGACTACCCGCATAGGGTTGGTCGTACAAAGCTCCGTTATGCTGGACTATACAGGTAAAAACCTCGTACTGCGTTTCGATGAGGTTGACGATTTTATCAGGGACTCCTTTGCGTCTCAGGCGCCCCACAGTTTTTCGTACTTGAGTCTGTCAAAAGCTTTTTCGTAATGAATGAATACCAACTAGAGGAACTCTTGGAATTCGTGGACCTTCTTCAAGATTATCGTTTTCCTACCCTACATCTTTTTAGTTGCTTCTTCAGATTGCCCGTGACGATAACTTGAGACAATTGGGTCAGATGCAACGTGAAATTCACAACATATATCTTGCATTGTTTGGATTCCAGAATCCTTCTACGTGTCATGCTCTTTAAGTAAAGTCACCATATTTCTTTATTCATGGGTATCTTTGAACAAGCAACGCATGGTAAGCAATGCTTTATTTATTAATTCACTATGTACACTTAGGGGCTTATTTTCCAAAATTGTTCGCATGCCCCCGACTCCCAAGTAATATATAAAGGTGGCGCAAGGGGTCTAAGCCCAAAAAAGAGAATCAAACCCAAGCAGCACGGTTTGTCATAAAGAAGTTGAAAATACTTTTTAATGACTTACGTAAAGAATCAATCATACTTTAATATACATCATTTAATACATTTATACAACCTAAAAAGCGCAAGACACGGAGCTTATACAACTAAATACTGGTCATATAACATGTTTTGGAAACATCATAAGAACCAGCGGCAAAAAAAAAACTATGAAAAAAATGAGCATGGGATTCGAACACTGGTCCTTGGAGTGGTGAATTTATTACTTTCTAACTAGACCAACTTCGCTTGATGAGGGTTTAATAGTTAGTATCTATCATGTTCTTGCCAATGGCATGAACATTATATTCTCGTTCAACACGCCTTCGATAGGTCATAAAAATTTTTTGGTAGAAGCAGAGCGTACATTCAATTGCCAGAGTGTTAGATAAAAGTATTTTCAACTTCTTATAAGATAACCTGCACATTTTCAGTTGTATTTATTTAGGGGCTGTCCATAATCTACGTAGACAGTTTAGGGGGGGGGGGCTTGACAATTATCCACGGTCCATACAAATTTTAAAATTTTTGTATGGGCGATTGTCTACGCAGGGGGAGGGGGAGGGTCAAGAATCCAAATAAACTGTCTACGTAGTTTATGAACAGATCCTTATGAGATGTCATAAAGAAGTGTTTTCAACTTTCTTTATATCAAACCTCCGAAAACCTCATAAAAACTGTCAATTACTTCGAGAAGAGACCGGCTCAATGGCGTTGTCAATGTTTACGTCAATCTGGAAAGTACAGAATCTCTTCAAGAACTTTATAAATTCAACTAAGATTGATTTTGAATACGAAGAGTTTTATAGTAGCATAAAAACAGTAAGATGTACGTGTAAATAACATTTAAAGATAAAAGCAAAAGAAAACTATTTTGGAAAACGGTGAAATCTAGGAAGTATGAAGAAAACATATATAAACCTCATATAAAACGTGAGATGTTTTCTGCAACACCTATAATACATTTATACAACAAGCCGTTCTGATTCTTTTTCAAAAAGATGTTTTATGTGTTACTTGGGAATAAAACATATACCTACATCTATAAGTACGACATAACAATGAATGCGCATATAGATTTACGCTTACATATAGGGAGCTGCATTTGTTTACATCGACTTAGAAAAAAATTAAAAAAATTATTAAATGTTTTTTTTTAAGATTTTTTGGAGAGAAAATATTGAAGTAATGAAATTGGGTTGTTAGCGGAATGCTAAATAAAACAGCAAAAAAGGTTATCTTCCATTTAATTCCACTTAATTAATTTTGGTATCCATGACAGATACGTATTTCGACTACAATGTGCAGTCTTCATCAGTGTCATTCCCACTAAAGAACTTATCAAAATCTAACCCCCTTAAGTACTCATCCCTTAGGTAAAAAAAGTCAAGATCATAGGTATAAAAATGAAACTACAATGTGTTGAATCGGAACCTACCTAACTAATAAAAACCAAAGATTTAAGTAAGCTAAAGGAGAAAAATCTATAAAACTCTCTAAAAAGGAAAATCCCCAAAGGCTTGGTAGCCATCATAATGAAGTAATGAAATTGGGTTGTTAGCGGAATGCTAAATAAAACAGCAAAAAAGGTTATCTTCCATCTTTTACCTAGGGGATGAGTACTTAAGGGGGTTAGATTTTGATAAGTTCTTTAGTGGGAATGACACTGATGAAGACTGCACATTGTAGTCGAAATACGTATCTGTCATGGATACCAAAATTAATTAAGTGGAATTAAATGGAAGATAACCTTTTTTGCTGTTTTATTTAGCATTCCGCTAACAACCCAATTTCATTACTTCATTATGATGGCTACCAAGCCTTTGGGGATTTTCCTTTTTAGAGAGTTTTGTAGATTTTTCTCCTTTAGCTTACTTAAATCTTTGGTTTTTATTAGTTAGGTAGGTTCCGATTCAACACATTGTAGTTTCATTTTTATACCTATGATCTTGACTTTTTTTACCTAGGGGATGAGTACTTAAGGGGGTTAGATTTTGATAAGTTCTTTAGTGGGAATGACACTGATGAAGACTGCACATTGTAGTCGAAATACGTATCTGTCATGGATACCAAAATTAATTAAGTGGAATTAAATGGGAGAAAATATTGTTCAAACGAACATAGTCGGATATCATATCCTTTAATTCTTTTTATTTAAAACCTCAAATCCGCTTGAATCGACTAACAAGCAAAGGTTAACAAACCACCACTAAATGTCAAACTGATGAATGCGGGTTCATCGCGTTCATTCGTGACGTCAGCGTGCAGCATCCTATTGGTCTATAAAGGGCCATCCACATTAGATCCGTTTGTGTTGCGTTGACGTAAATTCAACAGTAACACAATATATTTAGCTGTCACTTCCAGTTCTAATGTGGCTGGCCCTTGACAATCTTCATTCATGCGGTGCAAGATGCAGGGCGAGTATGATATTGAGAGATTAAGAGAGATAATAAGAGATAAAGAAGATGAGAAAAAGAGAGAGGAGAAGCAATATTAATCTTATTACAGTAATCTTTCTCCAGATCGGTGTATTTAATTTAATTTAATGGCTTGCACTGGACAACTTTGTTCCATAGACAAGCTGGTACAAATAAACAGAAAGTTGATTTGCCTTGAGTTCGGTTTTATTAAATAATGATCTATAAATGTTTTCGCACACATAGAATCTTTCCCTGTTCGTAGTAGCAGCTGTCGTTGGTTGTGTCCGAGATTTCAGATGGAGAAACATGAAACTCAACACAATATCTGTTAAAAGACCTTCGGTATGCCTTACAGACGACGACCGCGGTGACCTCCATTCCGGTGGGTTGAATCCGAAGGGATTGGGGTAACATCTTCAATTCGGCCAATCTTCATCGAATAGCGTGTCAGGGTACGCAGAGTGAACTGTGCACTTAATTTTGGAGTCTTGTTGTGATTACCAGTGCAGATCGTTGACTCTCAGCGGCATGCACTTCTCAGCGAAATCCAAAATAAAGGTGTAGGGCGAAGCATCATCACGACAAGCCTGATCTTCATTCCATCGGCGACACGAGAAATGCTTTCCTTTTTAGATACGATCAATTAGATCATGAGTCCTTGACTTCTCCATTGAGTCATTCTGTATGCTTGAAGCTTTTGTGGATAAGTTTGGAGAAACGAAAGTGTGGCAACACAAAACAAGGAGGCTCTGTTAAAACCACTACTACTCAATATTAGTGCCAATAAGCTCACCCTATGATTAGATGCACCAGTTATTGGCCGCGCTTCAAAATGAGAACAAAAAATGCGGAATATTTTATTATTTCGTATTTTGTGATTATAACTACTCTTTTTAAATCATGTTAAAGCTTAAAAGTCATCAACAGTATGCATATTTTGGTGGAAATATCGCGAAACAGATTATCTGATTTATAGTTGTAAGGCTAAAAAAGCGACCCAATTAGACAAGCAATATTTGGATGTCAATTTCAAGCTACTGAATTGAGGAATTATGAACTGAAATGTTGTCTTTTAACTCATAACATGTTGCTCTGCTAAAATACAGACGCTCAGAGCCAAATATATCCATTATATCTTTTAATTAGCTGTAAAACCAACAAGAGCCAAGTACTGGAGCTACACACCAAATTTCTTAAATCTTGTTCGGTACTATTTTTGCTGGATTTGTTCGGTAAAATGTAATTTTTACCGAATGCTTTGTAAAAAATATTGTTTTACCAATTTTCCGCAATCAAAACTGCTGAATTACCGTAATTTACATACATTTACCGAAAACTGTAAATAAAATTTGCGGATTGATACTGTAAAAGGCTGTGATTCCGCAATGCTGTAAAATTTGTGACGAATGTACTGTAACAGCAATAAAGTACCAAATTCTGTAAAAGTTACTGAACAAATTTTTGTACTGTCAATCTCAATATTGGCTGCCATTTCGATGTTGCGTGTCTTTCGGTTCTACGTTGTGGAATGTAAGTACTTTACTTTTAGCTAGATTCCGTGCAATTTATGCCGAAAATATAATTAGTATAGTTTTTAGGTCAATTTCTTTCAGACGCCATAGACGTTAGGTAACTCAATGTCCTCCTCTACCGCAGAAAAAAAATTTTAAAATTAAAAGGAATGAATCTTTTGGTTTGGCGAAAGAAGGAAACAGTTAATTAGTCAATAAAAATTAAAATGCTTATGATTTATTCTGAAAATAAGGAACAGTCAATTCGGTAAGAATTATACTCAAGGCTATGGTTATGTTATCATTATCGATCTTTCAGTAAAATTTACAGTCCAGGTCATTAAATTTTGACAGCCCACAATCGATGAAAATTTACAGAACAGATTGTAAATAAAAATTTACCGAATGGATTACCGAATGTTCAGCTGTGCCATATTCGGTAAAAAATTACAGTATACTGTAAAAAAATCTTAGTGTGTAGGGCAAAAAAAAAACCTACCCTACATCAATTTTCAAACTGATGAAAACTATACATTTAAGGTCTAAAAGTAAGATAAAGTTCATGATAACCAATTAAATGCAACAACAATGAAACCATCGGTATAAAAAACTAACAGATTGTTGCGTCTTGCCCTCGAATATGGAATCCGTAGTGACGATTTTCTGAGCCTCAACAAATTCCTGTCGATGAAACGAAATTAATTTTCATTGATTTGCCTCTAACTTTTTCCATCAACAGAATTCCGTAAAATGATACATGAAGCTTTTGTAGGTTTTATGATAAGCTACAAATTTTGACAAAAACTCAAATCTGTATCTCGTATACATGATAAACCACAGCGAACAGAACCCACCATTGTTTTTCAGTGAATGTAAAAAAATTAAAATGAATATAAACATTGAAAAACAATGACATGTTCTGCCCGCTTTAGTTCGCCATGCACAACAAATGTAGTTAATTATAAAACGTACAAAAGCTTTATACGTCATACTACAAGTATTATCAATGGAAATGAGTATACACATCGGAAGTAGTTTTAACTAGATTTCCTCAGAAGGAGAGATGAGCGGAGAAAGTTTTTTGAGCCAAATGAACTATCAAAATCTAATTTCTTTCTATATCAATCTTTATTTCTCGTGTGCAATCCAAATTCATCAGTTTCTAGGAATCAAACATTTAGGATATTAATCAGCTAAAAAAAATAATTTTAATATCACATCACAGTGGATGCACTTCAATCGTGTCGAAAATATGGTGTAATATTACTTGCCAAAAAGGACAATATTGTCATTGATATAGTGCATGAACTGACATTACGCTGCTTTTACTGCATTTGTTTATTTTTGTGGCCATAAAAATGACATGAGATTTTCGACATGATTGACGGGCATCCTCTTGGATGTGTGTTTTTTTGCTGTGTGTAATATCCTAAATGTTGATATTAAAATTTATTTGTTGCTGTGTATATTTATGTCTATCGATTTATTGATCGTTGTTGTTTAGTTAACGGTCCCAAAAACTGTGCAAATTAAATCGAAATGAAAAGTCATGTGAAACTCTAACCTCTAACAAGGGTTGCAGGATTTTTGACGCATAAAACCCTACTGACGAATTGTATTTTGTTTTCTCCGCCTATCTCTCCCTCTGTGGATTTCTAGTTTAAAAAATGTTTCAAAACGTGTGACTGTAAAGGTAAGAAGTAGCATGTGCTAATGAAAACATTTTTCAAATAAAGTGTGCGATCGTTTTTCTTTTCACCGTAGAAACCAAATATGAACTATCTGTTTTTATTCATTTCTGATTTGAGGAATCAGCTTCTTCAGAAAAACAACATAAATGATTCCGATCATTGTTGTCAGTGCGTTTCGTGACATCATCGTAATATTTTCTAACACATTTTTACAGTGAGTCACATAAGATTTGTATTCAATTCAACATTTAAACCCGTACAATAAGTAATATCACAACACTGCCAGTTTTCTACATGTATGAGCCTCCGTACCACACGTTCCGACTGTTCTTATCGATCCGGGTTGTCTGCAGTGCTCGCAATTCCTTAATCTTCGCGTTCCTCAAATTCCACAAGTAGATGATTAAGATGATGGACAGCACGAACAGAACGATGAATATTATTGCCGTCACCATCCACGCAACCTCGGCTTGCGTTTGAGCGAAGGCTTGTTGAGCTGTTTCACTGAATTCGTCTGCAATTTCCAGCGGATACGACGTCATCTGGTCAGACTCCGTTACCATTTTCAGCTCTCTTGCGGATATTTCAATCAAAAATCCAATTGGCAAAAGAAATGTTATCAACGAGTTCATTTTTCGGTGCTTGAAACAAAACGGCGCTTGTTTGATGAGCGTAACTTGCTTGTCAAAAAGTGACTATTTGGCGTCGCATGTCCAAAACGCTAGAGCAACTCACAACGACACTGTCGAAACTGATAGATAGAAAATATTGAGCAGTGTGATAAAAAAATCAACAGACTTGATAATTGGTACAAAGTTATCTTTAAGGTAGATAAACTGATATCATAAGATATGTTACCTATGGAAGGTTTTTTTCGCTTGCAATTATTTAAGCTTTCTTGGTCAATAATTAATCGCAAAATTCAGAAACAACTTCAGCATGTTCTACTGTGTATTATTCATTTCTGTATTGAATCGAAATAAAAGTGATGTAGCTGTCGTGAAATGTTTTCGATTCAAAGGAAGTACCTTCCCATCTTGTGTTGTTTGCCAAATATCGGGAAATATTGCAAATGCACAGCCGAGCTCTCTACAAATCGAGATTACTGTTTTGTTACTGAGACCGTTAGGTATAGATCATTTACAAATTCAAATTTTGAATTGTCGAATGAACTTGAAACGCATTTCAATTTGGCAGTCTCGCTATTGTGTAGGTCGATCTTTTATTTAACCCATCTCGCATTTTGTCTCGAGAACGGACCGGTCACCATCAGCCATAGCAGTAATAAATTAGTCGAAAGTGAAGTAAATAATAAATTTTTTGATTAGTTAATAAAACAGTTTTCTCGGTAAAGTATATACACCGGATACCTTAGTGTATTTAAGCCCGTGATTCATCCCCGTATACAACATTTGTTGCCGTGACCAGGGTTACGGGTGTTGGAAATTGTGCCCTTTATTGGTTAAAATTATTGTACCTTACCCTATCAGTACCTTATAAAATACATACAAGGCCTGTTTTTGGACAGGTACATGTGAGTGTCCATTATTTCCCATCACCATTGAGATTCCTGGGACGTTTTTTGGACCGACTTCAGACCTATTCTGATATTACTGCTGCTGGGTGGCACGAGGTTACTTTGATTGAATCTCGATACTCACGCTTCGTGTACCGTTCCTGCTTGTAAAATCAATCAATTTCCCGGATCATAATACCACCTACCAGTACGGAAGACTCCTTGTTACCTTAAGAAGAAGGATTATTGCTGAATCAACACCAATATTAGTGTGCAGTTGTTTCAAGCAGTTCCCTCGCATCCATCCACGGACGTGGTTTAATTAGTATAGGAGGTTCCAGTTGTTTTTATATTACAAGGCCTGTCTTTGGACGGGCACAGGTGAGTGTCTGTCTATGCTTTTCCAACCCTCCTTTCAGTACTTCCTGCATCGTTCGATCTTTCTAGACACTCATCAGAAGTCATCAAACCAGCACCATGTCGAAGGCGAAAATGAAGCAGAAGGAGCTCAAGCGACGAAACATCATGAATTCTATTAATCGCATCGACGAGTTCGAGAGCAAGTTCAACGCCGAATACAATAAATTCTATTGTATGGTTACAATACATTTCATTGCACCTCTATGGTTCTTTTTTTATGGGATTGACCGTATTGGTACGTGCAAGGAGCCCGTGAAAAAAATTAACCATAGAGGTACAATGAAATGTATTGTAACCATATAATAGAATTTATTGTATTTACAATAAACCATTTTGTCTACAACGATAAAAAACCATAGAATGTTTTGTTTTCACAATAGAATCTATGGTAAATGGGGAAATTTACAATAGAACAAGGGGGTTGTTATGTATCTTAACCATAGGAAAAATCACTTTTTCCCGAACAAAGATGAGCCATTTACCATTAATTGTATTGTTATTCTATTGTTGAAAATTCTTACTATATGGGACGTATTGTAAATCTATTGTAATAACAAGATGTTAAATTTTCTTGTACAATATACGTACAATAAGATCTATTGTTGGTAATAGATTTTGATGTAATTGTATTTTAGTTTATGGTAATTGTATTGTAATTTTTTTTCCGGGTGGTGCAAGTAAATGTATTCTAACCATACAATAGAATTGATTGTATTTGAAATAAATTGAACTGTCTACAACGATAAAATAACCATAGAATTTATTGTTTCCACAATAGAATCTATGGTAAATGGAGAAATATACAATAGAACAAGGGTGTTGTTATGTATCTTAACCGTACAAAAAATCACTTTTTCCCGAACAAACTTGAGCCATTTACCATTCATTTTATAGTTTTTCTATTGTTGAAAATTTATACAATATGGGACGTATTGTTCATCTATTATAATAACAATATGTTAAAATTTCTTGTACAATATACGTAAAATAAGGTAGATTGTTGACAAAAGATTTCGTTAATTCTATGGTTATGGACGCGCTGATAGAAACTTTAACTTGGAAGCAATACAAGGTGAATACGAAGCATTCGATGATTTCGATAACTGGGGGTGCCAACATGAGCATTAGAGCAAAAGTGCAAGAACAATATTTTCGGGATATAGGTTGTTTGATATATTTGACCCCTCCCTACGCGCCAGTACCACTTTAACTGGCACCGGTACTTCCCGCAATTTTCCATTTGAGTGGTGTAAAACTTCCGACGATTTCGCTACCGCAGTTTGATGGAGATTTGAACGAGTGGTTAACATTTCACGATTCGTTCAATTAGTTGATACATTCGTCTTCAGAAATCCCAAGCATCCATAAATTCCAATACCTTCGATCAGCTTTGAAAGGTGATGCACTCAAACTGATTGAATCATTGACGATCACTGCAAATAATTTCAATGTTACTTGGGAATCTTTGCTTAATCGGTATTCCAACAAATGGGGTAGATGGGGCAATATAGTTTCCCCCTAAGAAAAACACATAATTTAACATGGAAAACGTTCCTAAGTGTATGATACCTGGGATCAACTCATGTTTTGGAATATGTTTTATAATATACAGTGTACAAAATGTGGATAAAGTATGATATACTCTTTAAATTTATATGTTTGAAAAAATAACAGTTTTTGCTCCGATCAACAACCTTATGGGCTGTCATACGGGACAATATGAGCACTCTAGTAAAAGTTAACGCTTTAGCAGATTGTCGCTAGAAAATAACGTTAGAAATCATACGAAATGGAAACATATACATATTTATATGTATATTTCATTCGTATTAATCAGTTTATCGAACGGATGAGGGATACCATTTGTTTCGGCCAGATCGCACGTCAGCTTCCGGATATTTTTGGTTTTGAACCGTAGAACCCATAAGCCATAGATAGGATCCACAGGCTCGTTTTATTGCTCTACCGGAAAAAAAGGAAACAACTATTTAATGGGGGATACGCTGTACAAAGGCTGCACTCTCAACAACTTCAAAGGCCGCAATCATGCTGCTTTGTGGCCACTGTTTCCGCTTCGATTTACGTGTTTAATTCAGCACCACTATTTTTTTATGTTCAGAAAAAACTGCTCGTATTGCCCCAGATAGGGTATGTCCATTCCACCCTACGGATAATGTTCGATAAAAATGACTCAATAGTGAATGCAAAGCTTATTTTGTTGATTGTAAATCTTATAATATTTTAGAGATGGCGAGCTAATTTTGCATTTTCATCATTATCTTAGACATATAATAGAATTTTGATTCGGTTTTTATGGAGATGTATATAAGAAGCATTTTCAACCAGTTTGAAAATATTGAGATTGAAATAATGGATAATATGCCCGAACGAACGGCGGCCCACATCCCTCCGTAGGACCGCCTTGCCTCCATCTACCAAGACTGGTTTAACACTTCGTGCGGTGGTGGAAGAATTCCAACGACATATAAAAAAATGTGGGACAACTGAATGAACCTACATCAGAATGTAGGAGCTTGCTGGTTCAATTACTTTGCTAAAAGGTTCGACGAGCAAACCCTCAAGGATTGGAAAGAGTTCAATCACTGCTGATCAATTCGCACCATTCTCACAAGGTAAACATAATCCCCCTCTAGGCAACCAAAGGATAGGCTGAAAGTTTTGCAGCAATTGCTACCGTACACATAACTTCGTACGCAAATGTTCCTCCAATTTCTCCTGTCGAATTTGCCACTTTCCTGTATCCTGGATACGAAACTAGCACCGGACACACTAACCACGGTCAAGGTCAAACTCAAACATCCCATCCAGTTTCCAATGTTACACGATGTGAAGTCCAATCGATTCCAATTACTACTAAAGACACAGCATCTTCCAAGTCAGTATCCGATCCTACAGGTGTGAATGTGTTCTTATCTGTACTTGTCGTTGTGGATGGATATGGGAGAGACCTAGCAAAAGAGCACTATTAGATTCGGATTTGATGGGCGAAAGACTCTGTTAACAATTGCGATTGGCTCGTCGACGAAATTTTAGTTTCTTTGGATTTTTTGGTTCTACGCAACATCACCACATACCTACCTGCGGTAACAATCCTGAAGAACAATTGAACTATTTCCGAGGGCACACCCTCAGGGTGGCCGGTTCAATTTGGGGGAATCATCACCTACGCTTGTGGAGAGCGTGATTGAGCTCTTACGAATCGATACCCTACCCCCGCTGTGCCATATTTCTACACAGTTCGAAAAAGTAGTGTAAATTTCTGTTCAGTATGATGCACATAAATGGAGCGTCACATATCATATAAGTTTACATTATATATCATGTAAAGTTCTGAGACATTACATGCAATGTAGAAAATATTGTATACAAAGGCCCATTGTTGTAAACAACATTGTTTACAAGCTACTCGGTTGCGTGAAATGAAATACAAGTTTACGTGAATGAATGTTTACATGACTATTAAAATTCAGGATTTTTATCTGTGTACCTTGGAGTCAGTCGATAGGAACATCGAGAAAATTGTGCAGCAAGGCAGTGATGAGCCTATCTCACTGGTAACTGCCGAGCCGCTGACTGACTGACAGGTATGATATGATGTCACCAGGAAAGTAAAGAACAAATAAAACACACAATTCTACACACTTAGAAATACCTAATCTTACACATGACGGAATGCATCTTTGACATAAAGAATGAGACGTAAACAAACATGTCATGTAAACTTAAGTGCTCCGAGACTGAAAAGTTCGAAAGTACGTTTGATTGAGCTGCATTTCGCGTTTATTATTACTCAAGTTTATGTCAAAATTGACGCTCGTATATGTCAGTCTCAGAGCACCTAAAGCTACATCAATTTTTCTTAGTGTGTAGGCTGAAACGTGGACAGAAGTGACCTTTTGTAGATTTAATTTGCTTTAAATAGCTTATTTACTAAAATAACTTACTAACTGTATTTTAACACCTACCAGTAAGTGTCTTATTACCTAAATGAATTAAAATATTCAATTTAAGCAATTTATAACCTAAACCTAGCCTATCAAGTACGAGTCCCATCAGGACAGGAGAACGTGTACATGGGAGAAAATAATACTAAAATTGTGCAAGTAACTCTAAATTATTCTAATATCGTATCCTAAAATGTGTATTTACCTTATAGTTGAGCTGGTAAACAACGAGCTGCTTCAAGAATTATATTTCTCTCGCTCAATCTGAATCCTCCCCAACAATCTGTAAATTTTATTGGAAAAACCAACCGGTGAACACTCGTGTTTATTTCAGTTACCATGGAGACGTAATTTATGATTAGCCCCGGTCCCTTTCAAATTGTATCATTATTTATGAACGACCTTATATTTGAAATGACGTTTCACATTCATCTAGTGATGTCCGATTTTCATTCGAATAATCGTTTAATCGATTAACGAACCGAAAAGTAAACTATTTATAATCGGTTACATCATGCCGATATAAGCATTAACATCTCCACAGGATCATCACCGATCGTTTCAAACATGTGCTGCACTCTCATTGGTGGAAAAATGGCAGCACAGCGAACAAAAAATAATCGATTAGTTGTTAATCGAGTAATTAAAAAATGGGACATCTCTAATTTTGGTGTGATTGTTTTGATAAAAATGAGCGCAAAATTTCATCTCTTCCGAGGGAGCAGCAAAACCACAAAATTACCTTGAATACGGGGGGTTCTCATTGGATGAAAGGGACCGTGAAAGAAGACACTAAAATAGAAAGTTTTTCTTCCGACAGTTTCATCTTAGTATTCATCTTTGGAAAAACTATCAATCCACCAAATTGACCAGATTTTCGCCTAATCAAAAAAATTTGGGCTATTATAAAGCATAAATTGAAGAAATTTGGAATAAAACACCATCTACTTTGTATAAATGGTGGAAAAGATGGCAGACGAGGTTGACAGTACTACTGTGTAAGACATGATGGGAGGTATTCAGCGAAAAGATCAAAAATTCATCTGAAAAGCTGACGAATATTTTTTCTTGTATAAAGGTAAAATAAAGGTAAATAAAAAACTTATAAAATGATACACTTTTTGTATGTAATTTTCTCTTGGAAAACGACCCATTTTATGCGACCAAATTCTAAATGGAACAGACTTTAGCAATTCAAAATCCAACACCACCTAACCCTTTGATTGCCCGAATTTCGTCGTATGGTATGGAAGATAGCCTATTGCCTACAGTTCATCGAAAATGCTCGAAAGGGACAATGGTTCAAGCTGAGTGCTACCAAAAGGAGCTGCGTGCTCTCAAGAAAGGTCAACCGGTTACTAACCAGTCTACATTGAAGCTGCTGAGCCCGTTAGTGGACACTTCTGGAATTATTCGCGTTGGTGGCCGGTTTAGACTCTCTGAATAACCCTTTGGTACCAAACACCCAGTTCTCTTGTCTGGATTCCATCACTTTACATGACTGTGCTCCTACTTGTGAACTATCGCAAACTACTACACGAAGCTGTCTCATCCTAACAAAGATAGCCAACTTACACTATAATTATGTACAGTATGGTTCCGTTTTTATCAACATATACATTTTGACTTCTTCTGGAATACACAAGTTTTAATGATTGAAAAAATATTAACTGATCACGACCTTCAGCTTCATTCTAATCCAGTTTTGCTTGGCATATTGGATTTAAAAATGGAGTCATACAACGACTTCCGACCTCTGCACGTAAATAAAATACCCATATTGTAGGGTACTTAACAGTTTTCAGCGCCAGAAGCAGCCATTTTGGATTCCAAAATGGAGTCAAACATCAATTTCCGGCTTCTACACGTCGTCTCTGTTCCAAAAACATCCATATTGTTGGGTTTTAAAAACATCCATATTGTCAGTTTAAAAAAAATTGGAAGTCGCCATTTTGGATTCATAAAAAAGAATCTAACATAGAATATCGGCCACGCTGTCCCCGTGAAAAAAAAAACCATATTGATGTGTATTTAACATATTGTTTACTGATTGTTTAAAAATGGAAGTCGCCATATTGGATTCTAGAATGGCAGTTTAACAACAAAATCCAGCAATGATACCCTAGTTTTAATAACCTCAAACCAGAGAATAACGAATAAAAAATTTGGAATCCCAAGGACTAAGATTTTTTTTTCCTTGATTTATTTTCCGTCGATCTTGTTTTCCGTGCTGAGCACCAATGCTACCGACGCCAGATAGGCAGCTCCCACACCTGGACCCTACCTATCGACCCATCAACTCATGAACCGGGGACCAACGGCTTTACTTCCCTTCCGAAGGAAGGCGTGATCAGAGATGTTATGCCTCAGAACATCCCGGTGGCGCCGACTGGGATTGAACCCAGGCCTGCTGGGGTGAGAAGTAATCAAGCTTACCACTACACCACCAGCGCCGCTCAGGACTAAGATGTGTCCCATTGATTGCAAAAAATCCTGTTAACCTAGTTTGAAGCAGCTAGGACCACGCTTCGGTGGTAGATCTTATACCAGTAACGCACCACGAAAAGGTGATCTACCAGCGTTACTGGGCAATGGTTTGTAGTTTTGCGGAAAAATAAGACTTAATATTTTAAAAAAAATCTCAAAAACGAGGAAAACGGCTTCCTGAATGTTTGTTAAGTACAGAATAGCTCATACTTTCCAAAAAATTATAGAAAACTAGGGTCGAGCTCCAAAAAAGGAAGAAATATGTTTTAGTATAGTTCAACTCATTTGGCTTTCAATTTTATATTTTTCCTAGATATCTCTTTTAAAAACCATTCATTTGCTGAAAAAAAAAATTAAAAAAGAGAATTTTTTTTTGTAGTAATTTTTTATGGAAC
This sequence comes from Ochlerotatus camptorhynchus, assembly GCF_037179485.1. Lineage (NCBI taxonomy): Eukaryota > Metazoa > Arthropoda > Insecta > Diptera > Culicidae > Ochlerotatus > Ochlerotatus camptorhynchus. The sequence goes on from NW_027041058.1 coordinate 4,973,234, forward strand.
TGCTGTATACTTATACTTTTGATCGCTTTGTCATAGCCTGATTCGTTCACATCAATCGTAATTTAGAATGTGAGCGCAGAGATTGATGTGAAACATATAGAACGGAAAAGGACTCCATGGAAATAATTGATTCGGCAGTTCCCTAATTATTATCTAAAGAAAACTGAAAATAATCCCTCAGTTTTTTTTTCACTCCGCTTTACGTAATGTAAGAACGTACCAAGAAAACAAATATTTATTTGCTCACAACATTTTAATGCAACAATAACGCCACATGAAGCAGAGAAACTGATGTGGTACACAAGTTATAACACAAGCAACGGTGGCGCCAAATCGATCCGTTGAGTTTGTGCACACCAAAGAAACCATTCAATACTCATGCAATTCAAACTTATCACATCCATTTCCAAGATTTCCTATTCATATGAAACGACTATGCTTTTATTGGTAGTATATAACTGTAAAAGTCATATTCTCTTGTTAGACTAAAATCGGTTATAATCCACTCAGTCATGGCATGATGCACAGATCAAATAGTAACGTGTTACTGCAAGGCGCATACGTGCATAGAAAAGTTCATTGATAAAGTGATAAGCGTGAACTTTGTAAGTGTGTGTCCATTCAACGACACCGAATACTCAAACCAGATGTATACTTGAACACGGACGATGAGACACTGACCGAATTCAATTCAATTTTGCAATAGTGGATTAGTGAGTATTTCCTGAAAAAACTTCTCGACTTTTAGGAAATTTGAGGGAGGTTCCACTAAGTCTTTTAGTATACTCGTAGACTGAGAAAATTGTTTGTCGATTGTCTTCATATTAGGTCAGTTTTCTGAGAAAAAAATTACTTTCTTTGTGAGCAAATCAACTTTTGGTAAAATTGAGTTGAATTCAACTCAATTTTGCGTTGGTCTCATTGTCCGTACAGCAAGAGGATTTATTCATGGTAGGTTTTCTAGCCGGTTTCTTTATGGACTTCTGTCCGTTAGCAACATACCTTACCTGTCAGTAGCGTAGCGGCAAGCGATGAGCATGAGCTCCCGTAATTCATCAGCCTTGTTTGTCGGTTTCCACCCTTATCAAGTTTCAGCATTTCGCCCCAAAACCAAAGGATTTCGGTTCAGTTGACTCTCAGTCGTAGTCGTGATCGGTTCACTCTTTAATTTGATCGGTTCGGTTTAGCTGGCTCTTTGGTGAACATTATTCTTGGATCGGATTGTGTGGTACAGCAGCCATGAGTTGTCCCATTGGAAACCATAATGGGTAAATAAGTTTTGATAAGTTATGGTTAGAAGTATCTTAAGAAAATTTGAATATATTTATTTTATTTTTGATGTGAAGTAAATTATTAAAATGGAATGAAATACAAGCTCGATTTTTTTAGTTATAGTCCATTACCTGATCGCGGCTATGTAACGATGGAAGAAACCATTAAGTCTTAATTTTGTATTAACTAATCTAGTAATGTCAATGTCAACTGTGCTGTCGTTGGTTGTAAAATATATGTAATTTATACAAATAGGTTTCAATGATAAGGATGACCCCAAACTTGATGCTTTTCTAATGGAATGCCTATTTTTCACGGAACTGATTAATGCGGTGAATTGTTTCAAAGAAGGGAAATCAAACATTTCACGTGTAGGCTACAAAAAGTTGATATAGTGACTGACGAGAACTGATTCTGCCGAATTAGTGTTTTTTGTAATTATTTAACGACGATCAAAGCAGCCATCAGCGGTATTTTTGTGAGCTATTTCGTTGAGAAACATATTTGTCTGATTAGAGTATGAGTTTTAAGAGTGAACGCCGCAATCCATTTGACAATGACGTTAGCAGTTTTTGTATTCTACGAGTCGTAATCAAAATTAGTCAGTAAAAAGTATTTATAGCTATCAACGAGCGACAAGGATTTAAGTAAATACTTTATCATACCAATTTCCTTAAATTAATTCCTAACAAATCTGTTCCTATCGTTTGATAGGTGGGCTCAAACTCTGTGGTCATGCTTTCTAAACAGTAAATGTTATCTGTCTTTGGACCTGTCCTCATCTCTGTGTGGGAGATCAATGTAGCTCAAACTAAAATTCAAGTAAGCAATTTAATCTACCGACGTTTGGAACGCTGGAACGCTGAGCCAACGACAATATGCATCTAATGATAAATGTTTATTGGAGAAAAATCAGTCAAAAGCTATGTCAGAGCTGAATTGGTGCTTAAAATAAAAGCATATGCTAAGAACAGATGCCCATCTTAAAGTTTATGTATATACGGGAAATGGCTCTAATGTTGGCCTTGGACACAACAAATGGATATTTATGGATGCTTGTGAAAAGTTGGCAAAAAATGCTTTCATTTGAAATTTAAGTATGAACCCAATATTAGGGACACTTAGGCCGATATTAGGGACATTATACCTATATATGCATATTTGAAGTTAAATTTTCCTCACAACTGTGACACTAATTGTAAACGAATATTTTTTTCTGGAGGTTGAACACATTCATCCCAATCCATCACGCTATGTTTTGGAAATTCTGTTAGGTAGGAGATAAGACGTAGGTAAACCATGTGAGAACAACAATATTTTTCTACGTAGTTCTGCGTAGTTGCAATACTTGTGGTGAATGTTTTGCATCTTTTAATCACTTCAGTGTCGCATGTGGCTCAATATAAACATAAGGTACCGTTTGTGATGAAAGTAGCGCTGCATAATTTTAATACTGTAGACTTTTCATAATAAATAATATCGTAGCAAACCACACAACTTATTGTTATAATGCAATAAATCCACTTGTTTAAAATATATTACCAATGATTCATTAAAAAGAAAATACAATTAAAAATATTATTTTGTACAATATAGTTTATGATAAATAAAAATATTATAATAAATTCTCCTATCATATTTTTCATCATCTTTGCGATTGGAGACTCATTTTATGATTTAATGTATTTTTTAGTAATGTAATATTTAGCACTTTTTATGATCTATTGTAGATACACTAGAGTCGCTTTTTAGGCGGTTTTTTCACACGGTTTTTTACGTGAATTTCGGAATTTACGCGGTTTTTTACGCAGATTTAGGAATTACACGTTTTTTTTACGCGGATTTTGGAATTTACGCGGTTTTTAACGCGTTTTTTACGCGGATTTCGGAATTTACGCGGTTTATCGTTATACACTGTAGTCGTTTTTTACGCGGTTTTTTTTACGCGGCACGTATCACCCGCGTAAAAAGCGACTTCAGTGTATATTGTAAACGCAACCGGTTGTTGTATCTTAAAATATTAATGTCCCATAGTATGTGAACATCGTTTTAAACAAATGAATTTATCATCTATGTCTTTGTCGAAGGTATGGGGTACCATTTCACCTATAGCAGCAGTATGAAATCATGTAAGGTAAATTTAAATTCTGCATACATTAGCAAATGGGTATCGGAGCATTATGTACTACCCAAGTAACCATCAATAATAATGCATTATAATGGTGGTATAAGGCTAATATAAAAATGTAAAGCCGTATATAAGCTTTATATTCAGGGTGTCGACTACCTGGAAAAACCTGGAAAGTCAGGGAATGTCAGGGAATTCTATTTATGATCTGGAAAGTCAGGGAATGTCAGGGAATTTTAATGTAGGTCAGGAAAAAAAAATAATGTTGATCACATTGCAAAAAATCATGTGTGGGACACATAAAACAATCTTTGAAATTTTATCAGTGCATGACGTCAAAGTTTTTGGGAAGATCCCGGGCATCAGATCTACTCGCTGCGTTTATGGACGCCCTTGCCGGTATCTCTTCGAACAAGTTGCTGCAAGTGTCCATGGATGGGCTCAATGTGAATTAAAGCTAGAGGTACAAAAAGGTGGCGAGAAGCTGATAGATCTGGGAAGCTGTGGGCTGTATATTTTGCATAATACATTCATTGTTGTCAAATATTTGCGTGGTATCCACAATATCTTCAAAGATGTACCAGCGTTTATCATGATGTATTCTGGATATACCATATTCCCGCTAAAGTTTTGCGGTCACCGATGGTTGGAAAATAGTGCTGCTGTTCAGAGGGCAATCAAAATTACTCCGCAAATACGAAAATTTATTCAAGGCGTCCAGAAAGACAAAATTGAACCAACGTCAGCTTCCTACCAAGATGTTAAAAACTGTTTGAATGTCTCGCTGCTGATGGCTAATAGTACGTTCAGACTACAGATTTATAACATGTTATAGCACTATCTTGATGGTGGTTTCTGTGTTGCAATTATTTGACAACCGTTATAACATGTTATAACTCTGTAGTCTGAACGTGGTATTAAGCAAGCTTTCTTTAAATCAGTTGCTGTCAAAGTTGAGCCATTTCAATGCGAATTTCAGATGGACAACCCTATGGTGCCTTTTTTGTGCAACGCAATGTCTCAAATGGTTAGAGGCGTTATGGAAAGGTTCATTAATATTGACCATCTGAATGGTGTACATTCCCCCTGAACGACGTCTCGACTGTAGCATAATGCAACTTCATATGGATGCTGTAGAATTTGCTTCTTCTATGGCTAATTATTCGGATATGATTCTTATGTTCGGTGATTTCAATCAACCTGGGCTTATCTGGTCGCACTCAGGTCAGGGATTTACATATCCAGATCCAATAGCATCTGTTACTACTCCGGCCAGCCGCTTGCTTGTGGACGGTACTGGTTTTCATGGATTGAGGCAGATATATAAATCTAGTTCCCAACTTTCAGTCTCATTTCCTAGATTTGGTGTTCGTTAGTGAAAATTCACTTCTTGACTGTACCGTTACTGAGGCGCCTGATGTCATCGTTCCTCTTGACAACTTCCATCCTGCTTTGGATATTTCTATCGCAAATAGATCTCAACTTCACTTTGATGAAACTTCGATTGTCTATCGTCTCAACTTCCGGAAGACTGATTTACGTTTGCTGCGACGTTCCTTGTCAGAGATAGACTGGAACGTGTTGAATGACCTGGAGATCGACATAGCTGTCGATCGCTATAATTGCTTTCTGCGCGACTGTATTTCTGCTTCTTGACCAAACGGAATTTTTCAATTGCCAGTAACAACTATCGCCGCTACAACAAGCTTCTCTACCAGCGGTATGTAATTCGCACTGAACGCAATCTGCGAAGCAATCCTAGGGGATTCTGGTCGTTCGTAAATACTAAAAGAAAGGAAACTGGTCTCCCGTCGAAGGTGTTTCTGAGCAACGACGTAGCATTGACAACTGAGGATAAATGCAGGCTTTTTGCAAGGCACTTCTCGAGCGTTTTCTCGAACGACTCACCATCGCAAGCTGAAATCAATCTAGCAGTCCGCCATGTGCCAACCGATGGCGTAAACATGGATGTTTTTACTGTGGATGTTGAAATGGTTCTCTCTACGATAAGGAAAACTAAATCTTCTTTTTCACCCGGACCGAGCGTTATGCCATCTGCTATGCTGAAAAAATGCTGTGATATCTTAGCCGCCCCGATGACCCTGATTTTTAATCTATCGCTCCATCAGCGTAAGTTTCCCACGCTTTGGAAATGCTCTACTATGTTCCCTGTTTTCAAGAAAGGAGACAAATGCAATGTGGAAAACTACCTTGCTCGGGGTCGAATCTAAAGTGTTCGAGTCACTGGTCAATGAGAGATTGTTTGGTTCCTGCAAAAACTACATTCGAGTGCGGTTGCGCTTGATGTCATTTGTGACACCGTTTCCGTTCCGCTTCCGCCCACATTGCGTTTGGGCCTTCAGTCGTAGCGCGACGTCAGATCTATGATGGTGTTACTCATGCAAGCGGGTTCGAAAACTTACAAATTTTGAATGAACTTATTCAGCGAGTTCGAAAAATCGCATTCGCTTTCCATGTAGACAAGGATCGTCGTTCGCAGGAGAAAATTGTTCTGCTCAAATGATAAACATTTTTAAAAGTAATCCGAAAATAAACACATATTCAACTTGCAATTTCTCGTTGTAATGTGAACTCACTGAGAGAATAAAATGTTAATGATAATTAAACTTAAATTATTTTACCATGTCTGCGGTTGTCATATGGAGTTCCAGAGATACGAAACAGACTAATGGCTTTTATTTTTTTTGTATTTATTTATTTAAAAAATGAGTATCGCAGAAACACCCACCAAACGAAAGCATACCCAAGTAGCATTTCTTGTTTTATTGCACTCTATTAGTGGTTTTTGAGATCAATTTTATAAAATCGTCAATAGAATTAATAGCTCCAGCACAACCTTTTGATAACCGCTATAAGATCGTCTTCCAGCTTAGTGGACCACTTTTGATAAGGTTTATAAAACATGCTTGAGAATCACAATAAAGCTGTATTAAAACCTTTTGTAAGAAAGCCCCATACTCTACAAAAAATCTCATAGCCTTTTTAAGAGTAATATTGTATTCAAGAAGTTTGATTACGCTTTGGTGAAAATCAGTTATAAATCCAATTTAATTTTTATTGCTTCAAAGCAACCGCCATAAATTAGCTTGTTGTTGTTCTGTTCTGCTGAAAGTTTTTTTTCCATATGGAAATCTTTAGCTGTAAAAATAGGTTTGAGTGTTGGTGTCAAGATCAGCATGCAATCAATTTTGTTTCATGGCGACATTAGTGAAAATCTTAAAGAAAATATTTGACTTTTTAGAAGTTGCAAAACATATGCACTTGAAAATTTATCGTGTATATTGGGTTATATGAGCGTTAAATAAATGCGCCTCCAAAATAATTCAAGTTATCAAAAAGATTGTTTCAGAAATCAAATGAATTTGATAGAATCATCTTAATTTTACAAAAAATAGATCTCAATAAAAAAATTCATACCAATGCACATTGGAAATCATTTCGGATCTCTAATTTAGCCATTATTTTATTGAAATTTCTTGGATTTTATTCCAAGGCTAATGGCATTTTCATAATGGCAATATGGCGACAGAGGATTTACGAAAAGAAATTACAATGTTAGGAATGTTTTGCCACTTTGGTGCCAGTATTGTCCATTCAAAAGTTCTATAAGGTCCACTGCTAGGGTAGTTTTAATCAATGGTCTAGGATCGCGTGACAGAATGCCCGATAAGCGAGTATTAAAAAAAGGAAAGAAAGTCTTCAATGCTGATTGTTGAATTGTTGTGGCTGTAAATCTGATAAGGCGTAGGCGTAGGTATCATCCTCCGGCTCCAGATAATTATAGATTTCCTCTTCATGAGTCATTTTTGGTGTAGCAATGTGTTCATTCGAAGTGAAGATGGTTCATAACGGTGAAGAGGCACACTCTTTACAGTTTCCTTTGTGACATCCGAAGAAAATGCAGTGGCATTTTTTTTATTCACGAAGGTTTGCGGCTGACTGTAGCAAATAAACGGACTCATGCTAAAATTTTTGTTGATTTTCTTTGCACTCCGCTTGGAAGTACCGGAAAGTTTTGATTCTTTTCTATGTTGTAAAATAAACCGCCCAATTACACTTCTGACAAGTTGCAACTGAATGCTTATAATTGATTTAAAATAAATGTTTCATGGCCAACTAGTTTTATTGCGCTTACTTATATAGCAATATAAGGATTTATTTTTGGGGTTTTATAAGGGCAATTCATATTGTTTTGGTAATCATAAAATCTTTCATAAGTGAAAATAGCATAAGCATCAGTTGATTTTTTTTATAAGCTTTATAGGAGTTTTGTAGATAGTTATAAGAATGTTCCATGAGTTGCATTATATATGACCGTCATAAAGATGTAGGTAATGGTTGCAGCTGCAATAAAACCTTTATAAATTTTGAATATAGCCAAGCAGCTCTAGGTTTGTTACTTGGATATGGTCATATGAGACAAGTATGAAAATGTTCTATAGGGGGATCTGGAACAATTGTTATTTTTTTTTTCGTATTTTCCAGTGTAAATCACGTCCAAACATTATCTCTCGACTATTGAAGCCCATAAAAATGTAGGGAAACATGACCCCGATAGAACATTTCGTAACTAGCCTCAAACAAAAGAGGTTTACCTAAGATTTCATTTGGTGGGTATTTCAGCGATCCTAATATTTTTTTGTTATCCTACCAAAAACACCGTGTTCTAACTAGTGCCAACATTCAATACCTCACATCAGTTTTATCTTCCAATGCTTATATTGTATGAAGTGCTCCGTAAATGAATAAGCTTGAAAATCCCCGCCTTATAATGAGATGATTTTTTATTTTTTTTTTTTCCAGGGATGCCCAAAGCGGTCAACGACTGGGATCGGAAGCCGGTATGATGTACGGCGAATATCTAATGCTCGATAAACTACTAAGCGCGCAAAGAATGCTCTCCGTTGAGAGCAACAAACCTGTTCATGATGAACATCTGTTCATTATTACTCATCAAGGTGAGTTTGTACTTAGTAGATTTATTAATCTTAAAATAATTATGCTTTAACTTTTGTAGCCTATGAGCTGTGGTTTAAACAAATAATTTTCGAACTGGACTCCATTCGTTATTTATTCAACACGGAACACATGGAAGAGTCTAGAACGCTGGAAATTCTGAAACGTCTCAACCGGGTTGTTATGATTCTAAAGGTAATTGATTAAGGGAGATTCGGCTAGCATTTGGCGACAGGGAAGCAGGATTGCTTCCACTCACTTGCTATAAAAATATTTTTCAGAATTATGAAATCATTAGAACCGAGAATGGTAATTAGTACTAGTAAGTTACAAGAAAAGTTTGTAAGCAAGGTGTTTGATACATAAAACCTGTCATTATTTTTTTCAGTGCGTCACAATAAGCTATTTTACGATGCATGAGCGCTCACTCTGAGTGAACGCTCACGAGTCATAATTTCGCTGATTGTGACGCACTGAAAGCAAAATTGACAGGTTTTATGTGTCAAACACATAATTTCTAACTTCTTCTAGTATCTGACAAGTACGAAATATCATTATAGCATCCGATGATTCCATAAATTCGAAAAAAAAACATTTTTTATAGCGAATTAAGTGGAAGTAGCCCTGCAGGGAAGCCCACTCAAGCCAATGAGAGTATCGTTTTTCTGCAAAATATGCAAGGGGTGGACATTCATCGACAACATGTATTCAATTACCCGTTTGGAAGGAATTGCCAAACTTCTTAGAAATGCGGTAACCAATACAGGCGAAACAGTTCAATGTATGGTGCGGTGTCTTTTTGTATAGTCTACGCACGAGGAATTCGATTTATGTGGATGATAATACTGTTAAAACACGATAAAACCTCACTTCAATGAATATGAACGCAATGCACTTGTGGGGTATCGTTGCTTCAAACTGGACAGTAACATTAGAGCTTACCGCTCGTACTCTCTCTGATTTTCAACATATTGCGTGAATGTTTACATACATAGCTATGCGTTTGCTTTATAGTGTAGCGAAACGGCGTCTTATGCTTCTTATGCCGGTCGTCTAATAATGAAGCCGAGTTCAATGGAATTCTATCATGTAAATGTGGTACAATTTCCGGTTAGAGCTACAGCATTGATTTGGGTTACCATGCTGTAAATTATGGTGATTTATATTTTTAACTTAGCTTAAAATAACATAAGCTTTAAATTATTATAAAATACACTCAGGAATAAATAAACATTGTTTTTCAATTTTCATACATCCATATTTTTAATAGATTCAATAAAATGCTTCAATGTGTCGGAAACTTACTTTTTATGGGAAATCATTAAAGAAAATGTATGTTTACTCTTCACAATTATGTCTGTGTACATTTTCCTGAGTGTAGAATAATTTTGAAAATTATCTTGAGTAAACTGAACATAAAATTATTTTAATTTATTGTTTCACAATTTCGGAAATCTTGAAGGAAATTAATGTTGCAGTCCAGGTTAATTTTTTTCTGAGTGGTGATTTAGCAAAAGAAATTAATGGAGAAGGATAAATTTTACCTTAACACTCCGAACACGATGCCTCCGGTAAAATGTGAGACACCAAATTAGCAATGTTTAAAAAATCATTGCTCAGCATTTAAAAAATAGAGTTTAAACCTAATGATACCGAATAATTATTTAAAGTCTGTAATTTCAAATTACGTTAATAGCTTAAATATAATGGCTTAAATATGTCTTTACATGGCCGTGAGGCTACAAAGAGAAAGTCGACGAAGAGAATCAGTCAAGTAAATACCAGCATAATAGAGAATTATATGCTTCCCGAGCAGGAAAGAATATCTCGATGCCTTAAATTGGTATGGATTAGCCTGACATAAGAGGCAAAATACCAATAAATATTTCCAAAAAAAATGTTCCCACAATATCATTCCAATGCCAAATTATCAAATGAAATACCAAAACGATACCACCCAGGCATTTTTTTGGTATCCAAGTATATTATTTTGTTATTTAGAAAGTGTTTTTCATGCATACAGTTATCTTCTTCTACTCGGGATGTGGTGCTAAGTTGAAGTTAATGAAAACTACTTTCTCCTCCATAATATAGTACGTCGTATCCATCTCAATGGGATTCACATTCAGTGCTTCCCTAAAATTGGAAATTTCACCAATGATGGGCTTTGTTTTTTTCATTGGAAAAATTGAATCCTATCGTGATGATCACTTTCACCATCTCTATTTTTTTTGCTTCTGACGGTGACGACAAAAGGCATCAATCGAGCTGCATTCTTCTTCTTCGCATTTCAAGCTTATTGCATATCGCATATTAGCTTATTGCGTGCTCTTAACTTAGTGTTCTAGGTGCACTTCCACAGTTATTAATTGAGAGCTTTCGATGCCTGTACCATTTTTGCATTAGTGTAATTGTGTGGCAAGTCCAATCATACTTCTATGCCCAGGGAAGTCGAGAAATTTTCCATTTCCATTTCCATTTCGATTCCTAGACCGGACCGGGAATTGAACCCAGCCACCTCCAGCATGGTCTTGCTTTGTAGCTGCGCCTTTACCGACTGAGCTAAGGGAGGCAATCGAGCTGCAGGCAGTGTGAAAACCGCATCGATACAAAATCATCAACCGACTATGAAGGTCAATTTTCTGTCGACTGGTTTTATTTCTTTTATGAGGCAAGTGGTGAACCAGCCCACGGGTGAAAGTCTCTTTAGTAAAAAAAACTAACTAAATTGTATGAGACATCACCGCCATGAGCTCCTGGGTCCTGTAACGATGACCTATTGGATTCCAGTTCCAGAGTGTGGATGCAGATTTCGTTTTGTTTCGTAGTGTAGGCCAAATAACCTTCAAATGGTTTTTGCAACATTAAAACGATGAAATTCTCTGTCAACTGCTTAATGACTGTCCTGCTCGTGTTTTTTTAGTCAGAAGAATGGAGTGACATACTAGCGTCTAGAATAAGCTTTTAAAAGATTTTTTTCCCTTGATCATTGATCAGGTTTATTTCCAATACCAGTGAGCAAACTAGAGGCATTAATTTCACTTAATTATGTCCTTAAATATAATGGTATGATGTACAAAAATCAACTGACTATTGGTTCAACACTGAGAATAGCTGCAATTTTCATCATTTATTAGCAGCTCTTATTAATTAACTGTAATAAACTTCAATTTATCGTATCTTTCTTACAGCTGCTAGTCGATCAGGTTCCTATCCTGGAGACAATGACACCGCTGGACTTCATGGATTTTCGTGACTTTTTGTCACCAGCTTCCGGGTTCCAAAGTTTGCAGTTCCGCTTGTTGGAAAATAAACTGGGTGTGAAGACCGAGCACCGAGTTAAGTATAACCAAAAATACTCGGAAGTTTTCTCTAGTGATCTAAAGGCTGTGGAAAAACTCACTGCCACCGACACTGAACCTTCCCTGGCTGACCTAGTCCAGAAGTGGCTTGAGCGGACTCCAGGTTTGGAAGTCAACGGTTTCAACTTTTGGGGAAAATTCGAAGAGAGCGTTGAAAAACTTCTCGCCGAACAAGAGAAAAGTGCTATGGTAATAGAGAACTGGTTACATATTGTCTTTAGATTCATCGACTGTATCCATTTTTGCAGGAAGAAGAACATGAAAACGTAAAGAACTACCGTCTCATGGATATCGAAAAACGCAGAGAGGTGTACAAGTCAATCTTCGATTCGAGCGTTCATGAAGCATTTGTTTCTCGTGGTGATCGTAGATTCACGCATCGAGCTTTGCAAGGCGCAATCATGATTACTTTCTACCGTGATGAGCCCAGGTTTAGCCAACCACATCAACTTTTGATGCTACTGATGGATATCGATTCCCTAATTACCAAGTGGCGATGTAAGTTGATTGTACTATCAGGTTTCCCGAGAAATATGGTTTGCTTACTATCATTGCGACTTTTTATTACAGACAATCACGTGATCATGGTCCAAAGAATGATCGGTTCGCAACAATTTGGAACTGGTGGTTCGTCAGGATATCAATATCTGCGATCCACTCTCAGGTAAACACATTTTATAATCAAGCTCAATCATGTGTGACAATGTAATCAATTTTTTTGCTTACAGTGATCGCTACAAAGTGTTCATCGATCTGTTCAACTTGTCAACATTTTTGATTCCGCGTAGTTCGATTCCTCCACTTACCAATGAAATGCAGAAAGCACTGAATCTCGCTTGGGGATCGCCAGTACACCAGGTTAAGCAAGGGAACGGCGTGGCAAACACAAATTAACCCACAATGCAGGCAGTCGCTCGGGTACATCAGGTTGTTTATCAAATTTGAAGAAGATTAAAGTGATAACGAGAAACTGATTCTGCAGAAAATAAAGCACTTTGATAAACAAATATTTGCATCATCACCGTTGAGACTGAGGGTGAAATACTTTTCAAATAGAGAAAAACAACACATTCTGGCTCTCTTTGGTTCATATGGCGGTTGAAAACGTACTTCACTGTCGACTTACAGTTGTGTTTGTGTACATAATTTCTGAGATATCGAGGTAAAAGTTTAAATCAGTTCTCAAACGCATGACCTGCAGATATCCCTTAGGAGCCAAAGGGTAGTAGCGAGCGAAAACTCAGGCTATAGTCTAGTCTACACACTTAGAAAAATTCATGTAAATTTAGGTGCTCTGAGAGTGACATATACGAGCGTCAATTTTGACATAAATTTGAGTCATAACAGACGCGAACATTAGCTCAATCAAACGTACTTTTCGTCGAGCAACGAACTTTTCAGTCTCGGAGCACTTAATATTACATGACATGTTTTTTTACGCCTCATCTTATATGTCAAAGACGGATTCCGTCACGTGTAAAATTAGTTATTTCAAAGTGTGTAGTCTACATAGGGGAAATGGATGTAATGTCGGCCTAATTTGGGCTCATACATAAATTCAGCAATCGACTAAATTTTCAATAGCAATCAAAAATATTCATTAGTACCGTCCCAATGACGCGTTCATCTGGATAAAATTGATAAATTGCCGGTTTTTTTTATGGGCCCAATCTTAGATCCATAGGCCAAATTAGAGCCATTTCCCCTATGTACAGTAGGGTCCCAACAAACAATTTGTGCTGATTAAAAGCTGAATAAGCAATCTTTTAGCTGAAGAAGCATATTTTTGACTGAATAAGCTCTTATTTTACTTCGAATGTTTGTTGGGGTGCTTCAATTTGCAAAAAGTGTTAGATTTATCATAGGCTACCCTCCAATGTGATTCATATCACCAAAATAAGAGTCTGTGCAAAAAGTGGCAAAGATTGATAAAAGTTTAGAGGTCATGCAAATTGGTTTGAAATTTATAAGGAGATTTTGGTGAATTATTATGGGAAGTTATTGAATTTCCCTTACATCGGTCTAATTTTGGTTCTTGTTATCCAAACGTTTAATATGTGGTTGCCATCTCGAGTAGAGGGGAATAATAATAACTCATTTTACTATCAATACCATATTTAATATTGGTAAGTTGTGTGCTATAAAATGTTAATGACTTAATCTGATATCAGAACATAATTTGCTTTTGTTATGATATTTTGAAAATTAAAATAAATGTTTAAAAATATCATCAAAATAACGATTTGTGTTATAACAACAGAGTATGTTGTTGAATTAATTTATTGAACAACAAACCAATAGCTCAATAAGATATGATAGCAAGCTTTGAAATTATGTTGTATCTCTACCCAGAACTTCTTCCGGGATTGGCTGACGCTTCAGTTACTTCATATAATTTACAAAGAATACCAACATAAACATTTTTGCAATCAATTAATATCGTATATCGTACGCTGACTACAACATCTTATCCATATCAAACTGAGATATTTTTGAACACAAACTACCCAAGTAGAATATACTCAATAGCATGCTATTAAAAATAAATCTTAAGAACTCTTTTTGCTAATGGTTTGATCGATTCGCCACACGATCGGCTTTATTTTCGTCTTTGAAAAGTATAACCCTGACAACCGAAGAAACTGTTGGTCCTTTTTCGTCGTACCTTCAACAAGAAAATATAGCTCAGAAAGTCATGCACACGACCTAGGTTCAAGGCTAGTTGTATCTGCACTGAAGCATTTTTTTTTAATTTTTATTTATGTATATGTTTATATAGTTATGATAAATGCTAATAGCTTACTTTGTTATTGCTAATTTATTAGTCCATAGGTTTTCTTATATTATATACAGATATACCTCTTATATCGATCAAACCAAAAGCAGAAAGGATTTCTTTTTTTAACATCAAAATTTACTATTGGTTAGATATTTTATTCTATTAGGGATCACTAACTAACAAGCCTGTTCTACTTTCCTTTATTTAACGTCGGTCTCTGTTCCGCAATCTAGTGCCAATCACTGACGGACATCGTGACAATGTAATCAATTTTGACAATGAAAAAATTAATGACAATGTAAGCTGCAGGAAGGCAGCTTCCACACCTGCGTAGGATATCGCACCCATTCACAACACACATGGGCCGCGACCAACGGCTTTACTTCCCTTCCGAAGGAAGACGTGACCAGAGATTTTTATGCCTCAGAAAAATCCCACCGACCTCGGCTGGGATTGAACCCAGACTCATTGAGGTGTTAGAAAGCAGTCACGCTTACCACTACACCACCGGCGCCGGCTTAACAAGCCTGTTGTTTTGATGACATTGGTATTCTTTGTTCTTTATTTGGAGAAAGTAGCCCACACAAGTGATGATATGATGGTATGATGATACCACTCACAGTAGCAAGACAACTGTCAGTAGACTGTGAACTATCCTCGTTGTTCGATTCGATCAAGTTTAATGATCTCTAATTGTACTAAACCTGCCGTTGAATGAAGGGCCAAAAACAGTTTGGGGGAAACCGTAGACAACATCGCCCACGTGCATCCACGGGATAATTGAGAATCTTCTTCCAACAACAGGATCATACAACCGGTCAAAAAATAAACTATCCAACTGGAGGATGCCCCAATGAATGGGAAGAAGAGCCTACCCTTTTTCCACGAAATTTTAATGACAGGGAGTTGACATTTCCACTCTCTCCATCCATTTCGCTTCAATCAGGTGGACCGTCCCGTACCCAGCATATAACGTTTCATATAATAACGGAATGAAAATTAAGAGAAAAAAGAGAAAAATAAATGAAAAGATCTCACCCGGAATCCATGACATCACGATGATTTCGAAGAGCTCCCATAAATATGTTTCCGCTACTTCTTCAACCGGTGTTAAAACAGCACTCTCACCTTTCCTTTCTCTTACAGCACACTCTTAGAAATAAAGAATTTTACTAGTGACGGAATCCATCTTTGACATAATCCTTTAAGACGTAAACAAATATTTCATGTAAAATTGACTGCTCCCAGACTGAAAAGTTCGTTACTCGACGAAAAGTACGTTTGATTAAGTTGAGTTTCGCGTCTGTTATGACTGAATTCTATGTCAAAATTGACGCTCGTATATGTCACTCTCAGAGCACCTAAATTTCAAATCAACAAATCTACAAGACTATGATAAAATCAACATTGTTACTTGGGCTAAATACATAAAACAGAAACCATCAGGAAGGTAAAAATTCATTTTAAAACAGATTACTAAGCCTACACACTAAGATATAACTAATTTTACACGTGACGGAATCCGTCTTTGACATGAAAGATGAGACGTAAACAAACATTATATTTAGTGCTCTGAAAATTTCGTTACTCGACGAAAAGTACGTTTGATTGAGCTATATTTCGCGTCTGTTATGACTTTAATTTATGTCAAAATTGAGGCTCGTATTTGTCACTCTCAGAGCACCTAAATTTACATGTAAAGTTAAGGAGAAAAATCTATACAACTCTCTAATAAGGAAAAATTCCCAAAAGTTTGGTAGCCATCATAATGAAGTAATGAAATTGGGTTGTTAGCGGAATGCTTAAATAAAACAGCAAAAGAGGTTATCTTCCATTTTATTCCACTTAATTAATTTTGGTATCTATGACAGAAACGTATTTCGACTATAATGTACAGTCTTCATCAGAGTCATCCCCACTTTAGGATTATCAAAATCTAACCCCCTTAAGTACTCATCCCCTAGGTAATAATTTCAAGATCACAGGTATAAAAATGAAACTATATTATGCAGAATCGGAACCTACCTAACTAAGAAAATCAATTCAATCAAACCTACACACTTAGAAATAGGGGAATTTACGTATTCTCGAGAACCTAAGCAGCGACCTTCTTTCTATAGCCTTTTTCTCTAAGGAACGCACACATATGCAGTATTGGTTTGTTTACAATCTTTTGCTGCCAGCTGCTCTAACAATTTCAGTCGAAAGAATTGTCAAAAACTGTTTTGAAACGCTTTTACAAAGCTTCAAACTTCTCTAGTGAGAGCGAGTATTGTCGGCAACCAGTTTTTCTTCGGCAACCGTTCCATTTGAACTGCATGTAAATCTGCTGTTCTATTATCGGCAACTCGAAATCAGCTACAATTTGTAGTGCGTGTGTTGCATTTGAAGAAAACCTTGCTAGATTGCTTTTTCTCAGTGGTAAAAATATAGTCAAATTGAAGCTGAAAGCATAAAGAATCGTTTGCATGCATTCAGCGAAGTGTTTTCGTAAGAAAATCCAGTGAAAATAGTGTTTCAATTTGGGTTGCCGAAAATAGTCTGTCATGCCGAAGCCGTCATTTTCCCTACCTAATCTTACACGTGACGGAATCCATCTTTGACATAAAGCATCAGACGTAAACAAACATGTCATGTAATATTAAGTGCTCTGAGACTGAAAAGTTCGAAAGTTCGTTTGATTGACCTGAATTTTGCGTCTGTCATGACTCAATTTTATGTCAAAATTGACGCTCGTATATGTCAGTCTCAGAGCACCTAAATTTACATGAATTTTTCTAAGTGTGTACTCTTCGTCGAATTGCTTATGTTTCGGTTTGAGAACACTGAATGTTACATGAAGTGGCAAACATGTGGCTAAATTGGGTACGGTGGACCTCATTGGCCACAATTGGTCGTACACGGACATGTTCCGTATACTAATCGGGCACAAAACAAAATTTAAGCTCGCCATAGGTGGATGAATTCAGGTTTTTATTCTTGATTATAGCAAAGAGAAATTAATACTTGGTCTGGAATAATACCATTTCAGTTTCAATAAAAGACGCTACGCAATAAAGAGGGATGGTGCTTTTACCACGTCGAATGTGATTTACCCCTGGTTTAAATTCTTCACAATATTTTCACATTTTTTCACATGCTTCATGAATTTTTACATACCTGTATCAACAGTCACAGAAGAAGTATAGCCTAATGAAGGAAAAGGTTATCAATAAACGTCACAGAACATAATTGGTTCATCGAAAATCCTTTGATGGTTGCTTATAAAATTAGATCGTTGATAGCGCGACCGAACAAGAAGTTTGTTTTGATTGATTATTTAAAAAAAAAATACTCAGAAGAAGTACAGCTCATTAAAAGGGTACCAACAAACCTCAGAAAACATAGTTTTTTCATCAAAAATCCTTAGATTGGTTCGTGAAAAGCCCCACCGAACGAGAAGTTTGTTTTTATTTATTGTTTTGACGTTTCGTAAGTACGGGAGCTACAAGGTGTATCAGCCTGATACAAACATTTTGTTATTATTTTCTGTATTGAATATTTCTCGTGTAACAATTGAAAACGTCACAAAAACTTTTGTATACAAAAGTAGTAAGGCCCTTAACATGCGAACCGAAATGTGCCCATGCGGAAACCCAACTAGACAAGAGTATAAAACCAATAACAAGTTTTGCTATTAAAATTGGGGAACAGAACATCAGAAATTGCCATTAGTTTGACAGGTAACATATTAAAAATAAAATCAAAACATCTAAGGGACAATAAATGAGTAATAGCAATGTCAGTTGGTGTCATATCTCAAGAATAGCGCACATCACAGAAAATTAGTATCATATTTTGCTATTAAATTTCATCAGTCTATTGTTATGATGTTTGAATTGTATTAGTTAATGGCATGTTAATAGCTTATTATGGTATCAAATCAAAATTAGCTCTTGAATTAATGATACCAATCTATCATGACAATAGCAAATTATGCTCCGATAGAAGAATAAGTTATTAACATGTTATTGCGAACAACTTACCAATAATTAGCTTCTGAAGGGAAGTAAAGCCGTTGGTCCTCGGTTCATGAGTTGATGAGTCGATTTGTAGGGTCCAGTATTGGTATTCAGCACGGAAAACAAGATCAACGTAAAACAAATCAAGGAAAAAAACTTACCAATTACACAGCAAAAAAATAATTTTGATATCACATCAAAGTGGATGCACTACAATCATGTCGAAAATTTCATGTAATTTTTATGACCACATAAATAAACAAATGCAGTAAAAGCAGCGTAATGTCAGTTCATGCATTGTATTAATGATAATTTTGTCCTTTTTAGCAAGTAAGATTACACCATATTTTCGACATGATTGTAGTGCATCCACTTTGACGTGATATCAAAATTATTTTTTTGCTGTGTACATAATAAAATATTGATGGTTGATTTGATCTTATTTTGGTCTAGTTTTGCTATTCCCCTTTCCCCGGGAAGGGCCTTACAAGTTGTAGCAAGCTTTCGTGACGTTTTCAAATGGTACGCCTGACTTGCAAGAATCATGAGGATTTCATATACAGCTGACTGAGGTCCGTCTGCTGGGCGTATATTTAATAAAATAGATTTTTACGAAAAAAAAGTACACTGAGAGAAAAATAGTTTTTTTTTTTTTCCTTAATTTGTTTTCCGTCGATATTGTTTTCCGTGCTGAGTACCAATGCTACCGACACCATGGAGGCAGCTCCCGCACCTGGACGCTACCTATCGACTCATCAACTCATGAACCGGCAACCAACGGCTTTACTTCCCTTCCGAAGGAAGGCGTGATCAGAGATGTTATGCCTCAGAGATTGTATAGTACAGAAATGAAATTTTTTTTTTCGGAAATTTATGTTTTTTCAGAAAATTATGATTATTTTCTGTTAATTCCTTTCATTGTCTCATGTTTGATAGACCTTATCTATAAGTCTTAGAAAAAAAATGAGACATTGCCAAAAAGTAGTTAAATGTCCTAATTTAAAATTCACAATAATTTATCATCAGGTGTAATATTGAATAATTCTACGCTTAATTATCAAAAATTACGCATAGAATTCATTTTTGGTATTATTTAACTAAAAAATACATATTTGAGAATGTTATAAAACTTGATAAAAACAAAAAAATATAAAAAAAAACTTTCAAAAATTTTAGCATTCAACAATTAGCACCAGACTTGAGGTAAGAACTTCAGCTTTCATCACAAAAACAATAAAAAAAAATGGGGTGTATTTTGAGAAGATATCAGTTAAATTTTTAACATGTTATCAGTGTATATTTTTTTCTCTTAAATATCATTTTATTAACTTCAACTTCTTCGCAGAGCTTATTCTACCTAATAAAATAAACCATCATCAATTTATGGATTTTTGAAAAATTAAAACTCTTTTTCATAAACAAGCAATAATGTTGAGTAAGCGATTTAGATGAAATTTGTGCATGTTTTCGGTATGGGATATCATTGTTTTTTTCACTTGTCAAGATACTATTTTGACTTGAGACTTATTTTTCAATAGAATGTATTTGTTTTCGCACATGTAGTTATATTTCAAAAAATCATAACTCGAAAACCATTGATTGTAACTAAATTGTGTCAGAAGAGAAGTTGTAGCGAATCCATTGGGCTTTATATAAAAAATATGCTTTAAAAAATAATTATCGATTTTTTTTTCATAAAATCTAAAGTAAAATTTAAGTATTTAGTATTTTAATTCTAATTAAAAGATGTTTTTCAAAGAAAGAGCAATTTTCAATACAAATACAATACACAATTTGGATCATTCAATTAATATCTAAATGGCGTTTTAAACATTTTTCAATCGATTGTAGCACAAACACACCACTTCAGATCGCAATGACGTCTGAAACAACGTTGTTGAGAAAAGTTAGGTATCTCTGGGAAGCATTTGTTTGTAATTTTTGCACAGAAAACGATTAAGAACGTATCACATATTGTTTTCTGTGTCGAAATTACATAAAACAACGTACTAGCAACAAGTTAACATATTTGATCTAATTGTTGTTGTTGGTTTTGTTCTCCAATTTTGTCAATTTTCAGGTTGGTTTTTAATACTTTAACTGTTTGCATTTTTCATGAGTTTTTTTTAACATACAAATTTAAGGCATACTAATTGAGACATTTGAGATTTTAACACTTTTTTGTAATATTTACTCAAAATAAAAAATGACCGTCTATATTTTTCCCAGAAAGACTCAGAAATAATAATTAGTAAATTTTAATGATAGAATATGATTTTTAAGGAAATAATATATGTATGCTCTTTGTGAGTAACTTCCAGTTTTCGAGATATTTTGAAAATAATTTCGGCAAAATTTGTTTTTATATGAGAATTTTTTTTAAAAATGACATCAGTAATCGTTATAAATAAGTGGTTAAAATTCATATTTTGCATTTCTAGCAAAGACTAAGAAAAAGCAATGAATAATCGGTCTTCTACGAAATCTGTTAATAAATGTTGCTCCATCTACGAATTACTTTTAAAACACTAAACTGTATTGTTCCAAGAATTTTTTTTCAAGGATCGGATTGAAGTTTTTTAAATTAATTTATTACGTAAATTATTATGATACAGCGTATATATTTTCACGATTTAAAATCAATTATCTAGAACTCTTCCTTGATACAATTTGGTACAATAAATAGTTTTTGAGATACATTTTTTTTTCAAATATCGTGCCAATGAAAATCATACGCCTTTTCAAAATATGACGCTTGAGCAAAAATAGACTAAATATATCTGTATGATTCATATTCTCCCTGTAGAAAACATAGACAAAGATTCATTCAAATCGAAAAGACTCAAATCTGGTCTTGCTTATTTCGCGTGGAACTGCTCTTATTCTGGTGTACGCACCGTCGTCGGGTATGAATGGTTAAAGTACCAACTCGATCGTAAGTGGTGTGATGTGATATGTGGGACTCGGATGCCTTAGACAGCCATTTTTACTTACTGAGCAGTAAATCGTGGAATCTATTCCAGACTTCTTCATATTAAGGAGTTTTAGAGTCACATTGCTTGTCGTTATTGTCGTCGGTGCCAGGTTTAAATGGTTACAACAACAATCGGATCATAAGTGGTATGATATGAGGGCCTCAGTGGTTTTATAGTAACCACAAAGTTTTATGGAAATCGGAGATGTTTGATACTCATTTTTATTTTTCGATTTGGCCTGGAAATGTTTCCCCCTTGATTAATTAATTGTCTCTCTGTGTGACGTTTTGTTGTTCGACCTTTCTAACAGAGAACTCAAAACACTTAAACGGCTTGCAGGATGAAACACATGAGTGCAGGCTTGCGATAATTGCGCCATAGGTTCATTCTGTGTTATGATTCATAGTTAATATTCATTAAATAACCCATATTCATTGAAAGGAGATAATCGGGTGAATGTATTATGGACAGATTGTGTGAGGCACACATTGAAACGAAATTTATTTCTTTGCTTCTTATGCGATGATCTGCATTTGCTTGGGATACACACTACCAGAACAAGAAAAATCTATGATGATAAGGAGTAGCAGATAGAACAATTCAACAGCCCTTTGGCAGACATACAGACAGTTTGTGTTGTGCTGTTCAATGAAAAAGTTTACTCTCGCTATTCTATAAATATATAGCCAAAATGTCTGAAGTGATTGAAATGATTATGATTCTTATCATAGTCACACTGTGCTTCCTGATGATCCCGTTTAACCTTCAACCCAACTCCGTGATCGAAGCCCGCAAAAAGTTCGATACCTTCATTAGGCTGTATGATAAGCCTTACCGGTTTAACGTGCGTGAATACGATCATCGATTTCAAATATTCCGATCATCTTTGAACAAAATAGCGTCTCTGAATGCACACCGCGTAGAAAACGATACTGCCATTTATGGCATTACGCAGTACGCAGATTTGACTGACCAGGAATTTCTTCACTTGAACTTGGCTGATCTAAAACATGAAACACCCCCGGGATCACCGGATAAAGTAGGGGTTAATCCACTTGATAAATTCATCATTGAATCAAAAAGTGCTGAAATAAAGGATGACATCATTTTCTCACGTGCTAAAAGAGAGCTCTATATACCTGACTATCTGCCGAAGGTTGTGGACTGGTAAATATAATATTAAGTTGCGAGTAATGGTGAAAAATATTCGCTGGTTAATCATGGGTTAAACTTTTTCAACAGGCGTGATAAAGGAGTTGTGCCTCCAGTGAGATCACAAGGCAGCTGTGGGGCTTGCTGGGCAATCAGTGTAGTGGACACAATATCGTCAATATCAGCAATCAAAAGACAACAAAATTTCTCAGAACTATGCCTTGATCAAGTCGTTAACTGTGCTGGGAATGGCAATTTTGGCTGTGAAGGCGGTGATACCTGCCGGCTTTTGGAGTGGTTGAAACAAGAAAATCTTAAACTCAACACTTTACAGCAGTGTCAAACGTTGGAAGCCAACAAAAATGGTTCAGCTTGTATGTTTCAGAAATCTTCCAAAGGAGAATTTTTAACGTTGGATCAGTTCTCTTGCATCAGGTGAGTTTTCTGTTGTTCATTAAATACCGCAGGAGGGTATGTAACCATCGTTTCATTCGTTTCTAAGATTATTATTTTTTATTTTGATCATGGCGGCCTAAAAAACGGTGCACGACGTTAGGAATAAATACGTAAGACATATGGTCATTAGGCATAAAGACGATAGGCATAATGGATGGTTGCCATAATGGACGTTAGACATAATGGAAATTATGCATAATAGACGACGGAAATAATTCATTTTTAAATGAAAAAACATAAAATTTTCGATTCTTTCTCTCATGAGCTGTTCTATGGCAACAATCTAAATGTTCTTTCTACATTCATGATTTATGTTAGGTTCAGATGAGCAATTTGGGTAATTTGGCCGAATCGCAAAATTTTCCATTCTTTTTTCCTATGAGCTGTTCTTTGAGAACATCTAAGCGTGTGTCAGGTTATTTGTTGGGTTATTAATTTGGTTAGACTGTACGGTTAGCGGCATCGGTGGTGTAGTGGTAAGCGTGATTGCCTCTCACTCCAAAAGGCCGGGGTTCAATCCCAATCCCCTTCGGAAGGGAGGTAAAGAGTCGTTGGTTCATAAGTTTGATGGGTCAATAATAGATAGGGTGCAGGCGTGGGAGCTGCCTCTGGCATCGGTAGCATTGGTACTCAGTACGGAGAACAAGATCGACGGAAAACAAATCAAGGAAAAAAAACACTGTACGGTTTAATACGATAAATATATCATTGCTCCACGATGACGATGCCCCGAAAAAAGATTACTGCATTTTTTTCGGTAGAACCGATTATCTTACTGCAATATTTATTGTTGACAATAACAGTAACTGTTGTAATATTGTACCCTTCCCGAAGATGGTAAAACTGCTACCAAGAATTACAATAAACATACAATAATAAATGCTGTTATACTTGAAAGCTTGGTCTTGAAAAACTAGCGGCGCTGGTGGTGTAGTGATAAGCGTCATTACCTCTCACCCCAGCAGCCCTGGGTTCAATCCCAGTCGGCGCCGCCGGGATGTTCTGGAGGAAAGTAAAGCCGTTAGTGTGAATGTGAACTTCACGTTGATGTCCTGATCATCTAAGATGTCGCTCAAGGCTAAAAATCTCTTAAATAAAAAACAAAAGATCCAAGAAGTTGTTATTTTCGAAAAATTTGTTCTGAGTTTGAAACCTCCTGGATGGAAGATAGATTAGTTCTTAACTGTATAACTACATGGCGCTTGTATGAATATAATCAGGAATGCCAAAGTCACCTGACCAACATTGCTGAAGATAGAAACTTTCGGGATGGTCAGGCTTTCGAGATATTAATAATTGCAACGCGTAACGATAACACTGCGAACTAATTTGTCTACCATCCAAAAAGCGTTGATCACTTGAACAAGTTTGCCGAAAACAGTAACTTTCTGGATGGTCACGATATCAAGATATAGCTTATAGATACAATAAGTTCACATGTACATCCGCGCCGATTCAGCAAACTCGATTTACCTCAGAATATCAGCACACGGAGCTTAAACTATAAGGAACAACTTTGCTGAAGACAGCATCGCGATTCAAGTTAGTATTATGGATATATTAATTAAAAAAAATCCAGCCTCGTGTCTTTTGTCTTTCAAATTCCCCACATAAAATTCAAACCAAAAGCGCAGCTCGTGTTACATCCGAATGAGCTGAAATTTTCAGGGAGTGGTTTTCTCACCTAATTGCACAAATCTAGGGGTTGGCCCGTGGAAAATAAGAACTTTTATTTTTTGGGCTAGTCTAATGCCTATAGAACCAATAAATATCATTAGCTTTAACTTCAAGAAAGCCCTGATAATCACAATGCAAGCTGAATTTCTAGATCCAAGTTTGAAGCTACAAAATGTATATGTAAATCAAACTTAATAGCTTGAACTTTTATCCATTATGCCAACCGAATATTTTATCTAGCGTCCATTATTCCTAATGTATGTATGCCTAACATAAATTATGCCTAACATCTGTATGCCAATCCTATTTATGCATAATGAGTACACTCATAAAATTATATCCATTTACTTCGTGAGTATAACTGTCTTAGAATAGTAGAGCGATTCAAAACATAGTTTAGGACTTGTTATAGCGTATGAAAGGCAGGTCCGCGTTTGCAAACACTGATATATGTAAATATTTTTTAAATAAAAAAATAAAGTTTGTTCTATGTTCAGAATGAAGTTAGTATGGCGTTGATTAAAGTCCCCATAGATGTGAACTTTAACCTTAGATCATATATAATTTGTTAAGCACTTTGGAAGAATGCTTCATAAGTGTTTTTATGAGCATGGGTTGGTGGAAAATACACTGAGGCGAACACATGTGTTTCACCTGCTATGAAAGATTCCACCCAAACATGCTCCAATTCTTTAAATTTTGATGTAAATATGATTTCTGAGTTGAAATTGATAAAATATTAATTAAAAGTTGATAGATTTCCTTCATTTAGGTTGGGCTTTTCATGCTATTGAAATTAGTTCAAAATTTCAGTCGCATTCTGTTTATGTGAAGAAATTGTTGGAGGTACTTCGGTTGATAATAAATATTTTCAATAGGGGAAATGGATGTAATGTCGGCCTAAATGCCCCTAATTTGGGCCCATACATAAATTCAGCAATCGACTAGTGCACGTGGAGGCGAACCAGCCCAAGGCTGAAAGCCTCCTTAATAAAGTTAAATAATAATAATAGCAATCGACTAAATTTTCAATAGCGACCAAAAATATCCACTAATACCGTCGCAATGACGCGCTCTTCTGGATAATATTGACAAATAGTAGATTTTTAGCGATGGGCCCAACCTTAGATCCATAGGCCAACATTAGAGCCATTTCCCCTGTTATTATTATTTACCTCTTTCTCGTCGAAAGCAGCCATTACTTCCGGAAATTCGGGTTGTGAGATCTGGTGGCGCTTTCCCTTATACGTTGCAGGTTTTGGGTCCTCTGGTTGTTAAGATGACACCGATGGGATTCCAATTCGTCAGATGCCGTCTGTATTGGTACACCATATTATTCATGCACCTCGAAAAAGATTTTTCGGAATTCCTCCGCTGAGGCCGGTAGTCCTTTGGATGCCCAATTAATGTCGATGTTGGTATTCGTCAAGGCACACGATGTACATAATTTGTGTGTCCCGTAGTCGCGCTTTCAGGAAACGCTCGTCTCGGGTCTCTCCATACAGATTCAATAAATTTTCTTCAATTCACAAATTTTCTTCTTCACATTTATGAGTGTCCTCATTTAGGTCCTACCGTAATCGCCTCTGAGGTATCCAGACGTGGACTAGTCCATCCATTGTACGTTGGAACGATGCCAAAGCACTTATGTTTGCACGACATGTTTACTGAATAAACTGAAAGTGTCTCTGTTGTGGCCCTACCAGAACCGATTTCGAGGTATCGGTCCTAGACCAAATCACTTCTGTTTGAAAAATCATGAAGAATTAAAGAAAAGTGTTCCCATTGTGGCCCTACTGAAACCGATCCCGGGTGTCCTGTCCCTCATACCTTCTTATTGCATTAGTTTTAGTTTTGTGTGCAAACGATTTGTTATGAGATTGATCCATTTGACTGTACTTTCAGCCTCGTTGATCGCGAACATCTGATGCTACGCTACTTGGCAACGCATGGGCCTATAGTGGCAGCGGTGAATGCAGTCTCGTGGAAATACTACCTGGGAGGAGTGATACAGTATCACTGTGATGGGGCCTACGATGAAATGAACCATGCGGTGGAAATCGTCGGCTACAACTTGGAAAACAAAATCCCATACTACCTGGTTAAAAATTCCTGGGGTCCCAGATTCGGCGATCGAGGTTACATCAAAATTCAGATCGGTAAGAATTTGTGTGGGATTGCGAATAGGGTTTCTTTCATTGAGCTCGTCTAGAAGAATAAAACTAGGAAATGATTCACTCTTGCATCGCTGCTTTTTATTTAGAATTTCTCAGTTTCACTTTTCTGTGTTTTTTTTTATTATTTGTATTTGTATAATGTGGTTTCGTGTTATATACAGTAGTATATGCATCTGTTAATTATTGTGTTTTAGTAGTTTGTTCATGTGAAATTTACCCGGTACTTAATACTTTTTACAATAATCTTTGATCATATGAACCTCTCCGACTGAAGTGTTATGATTGAATTGAAATACTGATTAAAGAATTATTAAAGATAGTTGGTAGCACATCTGAATGGTAAACTCAATTATGAATGTATATAATTTGCTGAATACATGAAACTTATAAATTATATCCAATTTCGGCAATGTTTTGCCAAACTTTGAACAGTTCAGTAAAATTGAAACATTTTAATTTCTAAGATAAATGACATGATTCGAATAATTTAATAACGATGAAAAGAAATAAAACTATATTCACAAATCAAAACAAACAATGCATTAGGTCCTAAGAACCCTTGATTGAATCTCTACATCGACTTTATACTTCGTTAATAATTTGGCTACAAAACAGTTTCTTGTACTGTTTGACGTATTAGCTACTAGTTAAAAGCTACATTCATCGAACTGTTGGTTGAATATAGCTGGACATGTCTTTAACATGGACGAAGAGAATCTGTCAATGTTACTTAGGACCTAAACCAGCACTGTCCAACGTATGGCCCGAGGCCTGGACGTGGTCTCTGGATCTCAGAAAAAAATATAGTTTTAGTCCAATTCAATTCAACATTATGAATTTTAGCCTAAAATGAATGAGAAATAAACAAAATGCAACTTGAAACATGTTCATTGAACATAGATAAAGCCATTTAAAAAGTAAGTTTAGAAAGATTGGGTAGGCCTGATCTAATCCATTGTTCGTTTTGAAATTTATGCTTTAGAATGAAGGGTCAAATTTTTAGCCGTTCAAAGTTTGGTAATAATTTTGAAGTATGTACACATTTGGATCATTCAATTGTAGGTTTTTAAAGAGTTGATAAAGGCAGAAAACAACATAGGAATATAATACAACAAATTGTGAAAAATATTTTGAATTTTACAGCCTGTATTCGATTTACACCTGTTTTGATGATGAACAAATAAATAAAATGCGTTAGTTTTGTTCATTTCCTGTTTTCGTAGTCTTAACAACTTGTCAGCTATTCAGAAACCCAATGAATGTATTTGATCCCAGTAACATATATTCTGAATGTTCAACTTGTCTAAGTTATTAAAAAAAATCATAATGTATAATTTGCAAAGAGCACTAATACTTAATAAAACTTACATTGTTCAATCTTTGGGTGCTACCAACTGATGTTTGACTAAACTGACAGTGTCTGCAAAAGCTTGTCATGTGCCACGGGACGCTCCAAACACGATTCTGGATGGCAGAGTTTAGTTTATTGAAATCGAACAAATTTGTGCAAATAAAGCCTTTCTGTAGGAAGCAGCTGGTGGCACGATTACAACATCTAGTTTAAACTAGGCATTCAAAACAAAGATGTAATATCCACGCAAAGCTTAAGCAAGCACTGTCATTGAGCGGATTAATTCAACTATGTATTTTACTAATTGTGAGTGATCCTACTTAAGTAATGGTCATGGACAAGATTTGCAGAGTATCACGCGAAATTTTTGACTTATACTACCCATATCTGTGAATTGATTTCACTAATATCGAACATAATGATTCGGATGAAAAATTGCTACGCAAGTGATTTTTTTTCCTATAACAGTGATTATGCAGTGCATGTAACCGATCAGCGGTTTAAGGCGAAGTATTTTCATATTACAAACATTGAGCCCTCAACGGATCTCTATTAAACTTGATCTTTGAACTACGCGTGTTATGGAATTGAGAATATTTTCACATAATTAATGACAACTTTGATAATTGATTGCATTAGCCTAAAACGCAACTAAGATATATTGCGTGATATTTCCGCAACCGTTATGGCTCAATGTGATTACAGCTCTTAAAAGAACTCAAAGACTTTAAAATACTATCACACATGTTTGCTATCGAGAGTAAAAAAACGAGCCTAAATGAATCACCCGCTTATGCACTTAATTTCGTCCTAAAAAATTTCTACTTTTCGTTTCGTTCCTATCGCGTTTTGTTATATAAAAGTTTTTATATTTACACGCGGGTTCTCCTTGCGTCACTCTCAATATAAGGATTTCCTCCCACCTCATTACTCCGCTAATGTTTTCTCCGTATTTGCAGAGCAGCGAAACCATCAGTAATATTTGATTTCTACTAACTGTTGAAAAAAGTGCAATCCAATATAGCGTCAACTCCGAAAACTAGAAAAAAAAATCCACAGTTTTTTTCAAGCAACGTTCTCCTAAATAGATCTTTAAAACGCTTCGGTCTAGTAGAACAGATGATTGTTTTCAAATCAGTCTCATTTAAACCTAAATTATTCATATACTTTTGTTTTCCTGTTTGTTTCATTTGTGGGATTGTATCCGAAACGCCCTTGCTGGTGGGAAAAGTGAAAACTAGAAATAAAATCAATTCCACTGAAGATGTGCTCAAAAGTATGATATTAATTACTAGCGGTATAGCGAAACTATTGATTGCCTCTTTTTGTCATACTTCACGTTTCTCAAAATGGTTCTTGTTGGTCTATTTTGACCTGATGAAATCGTTCGATTTTCCCATTGTTCTATTGTAAATAATTCATGTACATATGTTTTATTTTTTGTCTATATACGATCTTCGCTCAAAAGCTAAACATACCAAAGCAATTATCAGTGAAAAGTTTATCAAAGTGGTTAGGAAGATTCAGTTTATTCGTTCTTGTTTTGTCATATAAAAATGCTCTGTTTTCTCGTTACGTGAGTAATATAAAGATTCGGTTTTAATCTGGGACAAATGTTTGTTCGTTATTTTGATCAATAAATGCACACTCTGCATCTCTAAATGCAACGTAGCAGTGATTTTTTTTTTTAAATAAGCGTGGAAATTGGTTTTGCTTAAAATTCTACGGATTTTCATTTCAATATGGTTGTTTCCATTAATTTTATCATCAGTAAAAATTATGTATTCGATTAATTGATGTAACGTGGATAGCATGTTACTTAAAAACCACATAAATAATGTGTAATCTATTGGGTTGATACTAATTATAGTTACTTTAGAGAAATAAAAGATAGAGAAGTCATGATATGGCAGACCGCTATATTGAAGAACTGGGTGATGCGGAGTAATCTATTTTTTCATGGACGCTGATACAATCGATTCATCGCCATCAGCTGATAAACTGTATTTTGCGTAAAACTCAATCGTGACTTTTCGATTGTTTGTTTACCTTAGAAATGAAAAAAAAGAAGAGGCACAATGCATCGTTGACGAAAAAGTTTAGAGAAATGAGTTTGATGCTTTGGAAAACTAATGGGGCTTACATGTTCACTACATCGCTTCATTAATAGATTGATTCGAGGTGAACTTGAATATGTTTCATATTGACGGACTGCAATACCGGGTTAATTTGTGTCCCTGGTGAAATTATATGCTAAATCGGTATTATTACCAATTATTATGAAGCTTGCTTAAAAATGCCCATTTGATAGGGCTTAGATCTAATGTTGGATATTATTAAGCACAACCCTCACTTTGCTTTTCTTTTGGGAGCGGATTTTTTTTTCACAAAGGGGCTGTTCATAAAATACGTAGACAGTTTAGTGGGGGGGAGGGGGTGACAATTATCCATAGCCCATACAAATTTAAAAGAAAATGTATTGACAATTGTCTACGTAGTTTATGAACAGCCCCAAAATGGTATGTTTTCTAATTTTGTACGAATTCATTTAACCACCATTTTCACTTTAGCCTTCGGATGAAGATAACCATGGAAAGGAAACATTGATTCGGTAGGAGCGCTTCTTTTGGTTTTGAGTTAATGGTGTGCTAAAATGCATGCCAAGCGTTGTTTTAAACTTTGTTTGGTAGCTTTAAAAAAAAATAGATCGTACCGAACGTATGATGGACTGGTTAATGCCGAAATCATGGATATATTTAATGTTTTATGCTCAATAGACTTATTAGAACATCCACGATCTTATCAGTTTCCTGAACAAAACTGAAGATGTATGTACTCGCCACTGGCTGTTAATTTTCGTAGCATTCGATGAACCAATTAAACCATTCAATTAATTCTGCGCAACGAATTTTCTCATGCCTTTCATTTGAGGAGCCACTATCTAAAACGAACCTCATCGTCACTGTCACTGAAAATTGAGTCACTCACTATCAATTGATATACGACTTTGAAGTATGGAAGAAACCCATAAAAAATTTCCCGAACAAATATGTTAACCCACTGTCGGTTCAATGTCAAGCCAATTTAAAATAGGTGTCGAGCCAATGTCGGGTTGATGTTGGGTCTATTTTGGGTTTATTTTTATGGTTTATGGTAGTCAGGTTGGTATCTTGGATTACCTTTTTCGCCGGAATGTCGATCAGAACTCCATTTGTTTGTAGGTTACTCTCAATTGAATGATATAAAGTGTTCCTCACATGAGAATTATCCATACGTTCGTCAAATGACTAAGCAAACTGAAATCATCCATTCTAATGACGTTCCTTTCATAGGGGATAGCTACTTTTCTCATTTCATCAAATATGTTAAATTGAGTTTGAGAATTTACAGCACTGTTACAGCTCGTTGGCCATCTCTGAAGCTCTGTGAACCTCTCAAAAGTTTGAGGTTTGCAGAACTTTTAAAATCTTCGAAATTCGCTTCACCGTTTCACATATTTTCATTAGCTTGCTGGTCCTCTGAGAAGTTCTCTGGGAATTTCAGAAAAATTGAGTGTTGTTTAGTGTTCTCCAGAGGAATCATGAATTTCAAGAAGATTAGTGGATTTTAGTGCTATTCAGAGAAAAAGAGCGAAATGCAGGATACATTAATGACATTTAGGGAATATCAAAAGGAGGATTTGGTGCATTTTAAATTTAACGTTCACGCGGATTTGGTGCAATTTTGATACAAGGGTGGCGTGGATTTGGCACGAATTGTATTTCAAATATCTCGTAGGAACACTGAACGTGTGCTTCTTAGCAACAACTTCACCAAATCGGACACAACAAACGCAAAATTGAAGGTATCATGGTCTCATAGAACGCTATCCTAGTAGCACATTTGTCGCAAAACGGTTGTAGCAACTGCTTTACAACTTATGTCGGTCACATAAAGTAGCTGCAACTTTTCATGACGGAAGTATGCTACTGGAGTATTGAATATTTTTAAAATCAGTCAACAGGTTCTGGAGATGTAGTCATGATCCGGTGAGTTCGTGTCTTGAGACTAAAAGCAACATAGAACGTGTTAAACACAGCAACACATAATTTCAATTGTGGCCATATTAAGTGCCCAGGACTTAGATGATAATATTTTGACGTGACTTAGACCAAAATCCGTCATGCGACACCTCTAATCACATGAGAATTCAAAAACAAGCTGGGGAAGTACCTAGTTTCTGACTTGAGCTAAAGGACAATTATGCGACACCTAAATACACATTAATTATACCGAGTACTCAGGACCACATTGGTCACATTCGGACAAAACTCAGTAGTAGTCATTTTGAGTTCCCAGGACCAGATTAGTAGTATGCGGACATAGTTTGAAGCCCCAAGGAAGTGACCAGATTCTGACTTGAAATGAAACTCATCATGCAACAACTTAAATCATATGAAAATTCTAAAATGATGTCAGTGGAAGGGCATGTCGAATTCCCTGGGTCACATTAGTCACACCCCGACATGTTCATATGATGGATAGTGACCAGTTTCTGATTTCGGTCAAAATCCATCAAGCAACATCTTAATTAAAATACAAATTCAAATAAAGTAAAATGTTTGCTATTTTGAGTGCCCAGGACATGTTCTGGATGCTCTCAGAGAAGTGTGCAGATTCTGACTTAAGCCAAAATTCACCATGCGACACCACATAACATATCGAGTATCGTAATCCAGGTAATATAAATAAGTTTCTACACTAAACGACATTGAAAAACTATTCATATTAAAATCAGTTGCTATGGGATCTCTGTTGTTGTGCATGATTACTTGTTACTTATTGTAACTGTTCTTATTAAATTTGGGATCCCTGAACCCGAATCAGATGCCGAAATCCTTGTACAAAGTGTATTAACAGCAGAAATTACAAAGAAAGTTGTCTCAAAATACAAAGTTGCACCTAAATGCAGACAATTGCTTTAAAAATCACAAATTAACAGCTGAGAAAGCATTGATCTCTCAATATCGAAAACATTTTAGCGATATTCCAGATTCTTGGAAAAAGGCACCGAAAATCCACGTAAAATTTAAAGCAAAATCATTCCAGCGTAGAGAAGGTACCTAACACTGTGCAGGAAAGACCGTCATCAAACGGATCACGTGAAGAGGTGTAAAAACAGACGGGAACTGATATCACTACTGATCGTTCGAGTTATCCGATTGATGACGCATCAGAATCCGGGGCTAGAGGAATTCGCGCTTTCGTGTGGATGACGAGGGTAGATCAGCTTCCAACAGTCTGGTTTGCTCGGGACTTTGTCTGGGTGGAGCAGGAGCTTTCCGACTTTTGGATCGTCGTTTTCGTAGTAGAATCGGTCCAAGCCCATTACCACCGGGTCCTGGGGCAGCTGTTGACCCCACCAGGGTGGTAGCCGTATTCAGACTACTAGCCGAAGGAATGATCGAACTGGAGGTGTTTGTGCCTGGTGCAGTTGTTGGCACCAAATTGGTACTAGTCATATCGCCTGGGGAACTCTGGCCAGAGGAATCGATCTGTATTCGATTGATAAGGTCGCTCAGTAAATCCTCGATTTTACTCATCCTTTGTGCCATCCGCTGCATTTCCAAGCGGACATCTACCTTCATGTCTAATACTGTTGCTATCAGATCACGCTGCGCTAACGTCGAGGGCTGTTCCCGAAGCCCCGTATCATACGTATCGGATGTTGTCGCTCTGGATTGTGCCATCTCTATCTGCCTTTCCCGTTCGAACGACAAATTTCGCTCCATGTGTCTGTCTCGTTCTCGTTCTCGTTCCCTCTCTCGCTCACGTTCCCGATCTCGTTCTCGCTCTCGATCCCGTTCATTCATTCGATCCCGGTTCGTACTTGTACTGTCCAACAGTCGATCTCTCTCAGTGGGTTGTCGCTCCAGAGTAGGTGGCTTTGCAGCTTCTCGCTCTATATGCACAACATTCGGCCGTTCCCGATTGGGCGTTTGGTCTGCCTCTCCTCCTTCATCAATTGTATCCTGCCGTGCCAATGTCGCAGGACTTGGTGTTAGCTTTGGGGTCTTAGGAAATATCTAAGAAAACAAGAAATCATTAAAAAAAATCTCATTGAGAGTGCATTCATCGTGCAAGGTGCTACAAATCAATGGAAACTACCTTATTGCCTTGACCGCCATTACTACTTGAGCTACTACTCGCTCTACCTTGTGCACTTTCACGCAAACTTTCACGTGCACTTAAGCTTCTAGACACGGCTACCTTTGTGCTTGTATCGCTGGCTGAATCGACACTAGAGCTACCCAACAGGCGGCCCCATTTGCTAGCTCGGGCCCCTTTCGCCGATGGAGGTCCCGATGAAGGCGACGGTGATGGTGACGGTGATGGGACGGTTGTAAGGACGCGAGAGTCTTCGGTTAGTGTAAGCTTGGCGGGTAGCTGAAATCGAACGAAAACAATTTTGATTGACCAATGTTCCTGCTCAGGTCTTTTGCGGTTCAACAACGTTAATCGGATTAAACTACGGATGGGATTTATATTTTGATTGTAAAAACTTTATATTCAATTTCAGGCAACAAAGCACGTGCACAAAACAAACCGAAAAGCTCAGGACTTCACGCATTGATCTATGGATTAACAGTGACTACTAACTGTGAATTAGTGAAGTTATTTCATAGGCGTCGACTCTCTTCATTATCTACTGGGCAATCAAGGCAATGTGCTAATGATGATATTCTATAGGTATTGTTGATTCTACAGCTAGGTTTACAGTACACATATCATGTCAATTGACTTTCACTAGTTGATCATTTGCTATAAACATCGAATAGTACTCCAATGGATATGAAACTTGGTATGCAACATTAACGACATCAACGTTGGAGGAGTTAATACTTCTAAAGGGCAACTGATACTTGGCTTCACTACTGGTAAATTGCTAGTATAATTGTTAATCAACTTCAACGAACATCGGTTAGAATTAACTTGGATTTTTCATGAATTATATTCACCTTCACTTTTTCAGTATCTGTGTCTCCTTTCTCAACGTCGCTCAACTGAGTGGAGCCAGTTTGTTCCTTTGGTCCTTGTGCATTTTGCTGAGCTCTTCTAAATTTAGAAAATATTTTTCTTACCAGATGGTCTTGGCTAGAGCCCAGCTGTGGTTCATTCTTTCGTCGCTCAGCCAGCTCCTTTTCCCTTCGCACATCTGCTACTTTCCTGAAATAAAAAAATGTATAATTCAATTCAACGTATACATTCAGATTGAGAGAGTCTGAGAAAAACAAGGATGACTTGTTCTTTGAGCATACACATTGATTTTCAACTATGATGATCACAATAATTGTTTGATTTTATGGATTAAATCCGAGAATTATATTTTCCTTGATACAGAGACAAGCATTTCCAGGCCAAATAGCCAAAATCAATTAATTTCAGTCTTGATCTTTTACGATTTGCTTGAAATTTTGCATAATTGTTTGTTATGGTTAATAATTCTTTTTTAGGCCATTTTGAATCTCATAAAAAAAACTTCAAAACGGCGTAATTGATATTTTTCAACAGATCATAACTCGAAAACATCACTTCTAATCGAAATGGCGTCTTAAACAAAGTTGCAGGAAAAAAAACAATTCATTTTCAGGAAAAATATACACGGCCAACAATTTCAATAAATGTTAGTTGAAAATCCCAATAACTGTTTAAGACTTAAATAACAAAAAATGATCCACTTCAATATTTTATGAACATTCCTTATTAAAAAGATTATAGAGCATTTTCAGTCCAAAATGCAAACCGGGTGGAAATTGGAATCAAGCGGCAGTGTTAGATTTTTAACAATATCTCAATATGTTGTGACTTTTAACCAAATCTAAAGATCAAAAACCCTACTACCCTACTGTTACGCTTGGTGCTCGTGGCAAGTCTGTTCCATAGCACAATAAACATGCCGAGATAAAAGCAATTTGAGTTGCCTTGGATCCATTGTTTCTTATGCAATGGAACAACGATTTTTGCAGATCTTCAAATATTTTTTTTAATAAAGTCGTTTAGGTTATCCGCAAAAAATTAAATGTTGATCTAAACGCAAAACGGAAACGATTTGCGGTGAGTGGTAGTCCATTTGAATAGTAATTTTAGTAAATATGGTACTGGTGTGCGATTAAGGGCAATATTATATACATCACAATGAAGGCATTGAGCCCACTGTTGAATTTTCAACGTTTACTTACCTAAATATCAATCGATGCCTTAAATTATACGTTAAAACTAAATTCCTTGCAAAACTATTAGCAAAAGCTTGGTAAAAATCTAATACTTCGAGTAGTTTGTCTCTTTTTATCGCATGTAAATCACAGTAAGTTAACGCTCGCACGTTGGCCGCACTTTGTCCGACAGCAGAGTCCTTCCAGAAGGAGTCACCGAAAACATCGCCCTTTCCGAGAATGGCAACCACTTCATCGTCCTGGATCACCTCTAAGCTTCCGGTGACAATGAAACACAAACTGTCGATGCTCTCTCCCGTATGGTATAACAAGTCGCCTAATCGACAAAAAAAAACAAAACAAAGGCCAATAAAATGAGCCATTAGTAATCGATTGCGTTTTTAGATTCTCTGAAATGACGATGCAACAACCTGGGGCCGAATGTGACATGCAAAAGTGCATCGCAAGCGCTCGCAAACAACCGTCCGAAGCTAATCTGAAGGCCGGATGTTCGTTGAATACCTTCCGGTTCAAATGCACGCAGATATCCGCTTTCATGTCCTTGGGACAATAGTTCAAAACCTTCGTTGATCGAAACGGGAGAAACGTGTTAGATAAATTCAAATGATAAAAAATTCAACAACGAGTGCTAAATATTCTAACGAATCATAATCGAATCCGATCAGAACACAGCATAATTACCTTATCCGTGTCCAACCCTTTGGTCATCGCCCACGTGGATACCACATAGTCCATAACCCGCTCACTCAACGCCTTCGGGACTTCGTGCAGCTTCATAAATTCCCGCACATTGTTCAACATGTCGTGGTACTTTGCGGTGGCGGATGTCATTTGCTGGATAATTGTGGTTACATGGCCGAAAATTGTGGCGTACAGGAGAGCTGTTGTTGACAACCATAATGAAATGAAACGAAGCTAGTTAAACTCTGGTGGTTTTGAATTGACCCCGAGAGGTGGAATAAAATTAAGAATTCAAACTAATGAAAACGATAGTTTTGTGTCTGTGTGATTCGAGGACGAACAAGATAGAAAATATTCTAGCTTAACAAGATAGACAGGAAAAATGTAGATGGACATTGATCACGAGAACACACGCTGAGTGGAATTGTTCACTGGCTCGATGTTCGTTCTGTAGACAATTAGTCACATACAAACCAGAGTGAGTTGAGATTTTGTTAATGACATTACGTGACATTTGCTCGAACGGTTGGTGGAGGAGGTTATTTCTAGCAAAACTTGTCTACGAGTTCGGCGTTTGTTTTATCTAATGGAAGCTTATTTAAAGCTCCGGAGAAGGGACTTGTCACAATTCTACTGCTTGGCAAAAATTCTATGGGGTATGAAATTAAGAAACGTTAAACCGAACGAATTCTAAAAATAGAAATCAAACTAAAATTAAGGACATAACAGGGCTAAAATTTAGGGAAAAGCTTTATTTTCCATGGCTTTTGGAAATTATCTTCCACATTCAATGTTCACGTTTAATAATTAGAGTAATCTTTAAGTATGTAAAAAAAAGTGCATCCACCTTTACTGTAAGCTCGTTATTTATTAAATTTTCTATTCTATTTTGTTTATGTGAATGTTTTTCAATGATTTTTTTTTTCACTTTTATAATCTGTCACCCGCACCGTGAGGTGGCAGATTCCAACAACAAAAATCCTAAGGATTTGATTTGGAGAGGTTTTTTTTACTATTATTAATCAACGGAACGCAAACGTACCCATTGTGGATGGCCCTTAGAAGGTGGCTCAATCGAATATCAATTAATTGTTTGGAAAACGTCATCCCAATCCAGCAGAAAACCTGTCGAATGGATGAGACGTTAATAATAATAGTAATAATACTGGCACTCTACCACTGCAAACCGACATATCAAACGGACAACATTGACTTGAATCCGATCGATGATGTTCAATTGTCAACTTGTCAATCCCAACTTCGTTTACACAGTAGGTTCAGTTTTGAACGATCTTTGTGGATTCGTCTCTAATTTGAGTTGTGTTGAAATAGAGTGCGGGTTCAATAAAACTCACATGAGGTTCGCAAATACTCTTGCCAAGTGAGTTTAGGAAGCCTTCAACTCGAGTTACTACAGAGTTTTGTTTTTCATTTATTTTTTCTGTCGATCTTGTTTTCCGTGCTGAGCACCAATGTTGCCGACGCCAAAGAGGCAGCTCCCACACCTGGACCCTACCTAAAGCTTCAAAGCAGTTCTTATATATGTTCTAAGGAAGCTTTCAGGAAAGTTCTGCAAACTTTAAAGTTGTTCTGGAAAATCCAGCGCAATTTTTTAGAACTTCAATGGAGAATTTCGATCTTTAAGGAAAGTATTGCGAACTTCACGAAAATTATATGAACTAACAATGTAGCTTTACAATTTTCAGGGAATTTCCAGCCGGCGCTGGTGGTGTAGTGGTAAGCGTGATTGCTTTCTCACCCCAATGGGTCTGGGTTCAGGTTCAGACCAAGCTCGGTGGGATTTTTCTAAAGCATAAAATCTCTGGTCACGTCTTCCTTCGGAAGGGAAGTAAAGCGGTTGGTCCCGGCCCATGTGTGTTTAAATGAGTGCGATATCCTACGCAGATGTGGAAGCTGCTTTCCTGCACATTCGATTGCCGTCAATGGATGGCAATCGATGTCCGTCGGTGATTGGCACTAGATTGCGGAACAAAGACCGACGTTAAATAAAGGATAAAATAATAGTGTTTAAGATAATCAATGCATAAAAAACGGTCTACAAAAAGCTGTCAACTAAACAAGGCTACAAAGAGTAGCCAGCAAAAGTTTGTAAATACTCACTATGTGTTGTGAAGTATTGAACTCCTTTATACACCCACGGTAGAATTTTTGACAGCTGCGGTGGAATTCTACTGTATCCGTTGAATGGAAATTTTGCTTAATACTTGATGCTCTATCCATTGTAATCGATGGAGTCGTCAATAACTGTTAAAACGTGTTTATAACGCTTAAAACTTCTAAGGCGATTGTGACTATTGCAGAGCGCTCAGAAAAAAAAATAGCAGAAAAAATGTACATAAATAAAGCTTAATAAAGTTCGTTTCTTCAAAGACGTAGCTAAATATTTCTTTGAAGACACCAACTCGATTAAGTTTCATCTTTAGGCACTTTTTATTTTATTTTTTCATGAAAATCGTCCTTCTGGTCTGGACTTGAATACATCCATTTTATAATTTTTGTGAGGGAATCCTGTAAAATTGACGTATTTATATTAGTTGCCGAAAACATTATCTGCCTGCCGCAGAAGTTATTTACCTTAATACCTTTAATCTAACAATAGTTCTTGTATGTACAAAGTTTTAGAAATCCAATTGACAAATAGTTCAAGGCAATCTAAAAAAAATACTTATGGTCCTTACGATATTTTTTCATGAAGTTTGTTAAGGACTAAATATGCTTTGGTTTGATAGTTGTTACGTTAGTTGT
This sequence comes from Ochlerotatus camptorhynchus, assembly GCF_037179485.1. NCBI lineage: Eukaryota > Metazoa > Arthropoda > Insecta > Diptera > Culicidae > Ochlerotatus > Ochlerotatus camptorhynchus. The sequence continues at coordinate 5,013,201 of NW_027041058.1, forward strand.
TGTAGCATTTAGTGTGATGCAATCTGAAACTGCTTAAAACTCATAATAACGACTTGAAGCACCACTTAATCGTCATTTATATATGAGATATAGGAATCTTACTTGACTTACTGACTGGAATCAAATTCAAAATATTATTGAGCTTTCAAAGATTTTTTCAAAGCAGGGTTTTTTTTTTTAATTCTTCAACAATGATAACTGCCAAAAAAAACTCTTGCTATAGTACTATAAAGCTCGCAATTTTGCCTTTTTAGAATATTACCAGCCATTTAAGCATTACATCTCTGCTTGGTATGCGAATTAAGATCCAAATTAGGGCTACAATTTAATGCACCCAATATTAATACTTATTATATATAATTCAGTGATTTAGCGCCATGTAGTTATATAATTATTAACTACCGTCAGAAGGGCTGTGGTCATCTAAACAATTTTATCGAAGACAGTGACTTCCTAGATGACCAGGGTCTTGAGATATAGCGTTTTCAGGAAGCTCACATGTATATTAGCACGACCTAGATTATCATCGGGAAGCACACCTCCTGAAGACACATATATCACCGCCACGTTGTAGATATTCAGGTTCATTTGAGCGAATACTGATGAATTTCGAAAGAACTTCTTCTTCTTTATGTTCGCATTTCAAGCTTATTGCTTAGCGCATATTAGCTTATTGCGTGCTCTCAACTTAGTTTTCTAAATGCACTTCCACAGTTATTAATTGAGAGCTTTCGATGCCAATACCAATGCATGAATTTGTATATTGTGTGGCAAGCACAATGATAGTCTATGCCCAGGAAAGTCGAGAAAATTTCCAACCCGAAAGATTCCCTCGACTGGACCGGGAATCGAACCCACCGTCTCCGGCTTGATAATACCGTGCCTTTACTGACTAGACTATGAGGCCCCTAAGAACTTATCGAAAGAACTTATCGTCGGTAAAAGAATGAAAAATCTTCAATCATATGAAAAATTATGATATTGTAATTTATCATCAAATTTTCCAAACGGGATAAAAAATTCCAAATCACATGCCAAGCTTCATTAGTACAGTACGAGAACAGTAGACACCACAAAACTTTAAAAAAGTTTTTTTAAAAAAGGAAAATTATCCTAAAAGCAAATTCTAGTCAAAGTGTTTTTATGTTACTTCATACGCAAAGTTTGCGATTTTCAGAGTTGGTTGGAAATGCTATCTAACATGTGCGTTTGACTCTGTCGCATTAAACATTTTCAACTTCTATTCAATTTTCATACTGCCGTACTCTAACGGAACTATCTACCTACACTCTTCTAAGATCATTTTCTAGTTTATAAATTATCACACTAAAGCTTCATGCTAGCTAGCATTTCCAACCAACTCTGAATATATTTTAGGTTCTCATCATACCTTGACTCCTTATTTTGATATTTTCCAACATTATTCGCAGTGTCAAAAATATCGACAATAGTTAAATTCGAAAGAACTGCTCATGTTTATCGGAAGGAAGAATCTCATAAAAAAATATTGTATTCTAAAGTTTTTAATGTATTTCAAATGCTGTTAAGCCGTTCGTAACCCTATTTAATATGGATTGTAGGCATTGCCCGCCACGAAAGTGCCATTGTGATAAATACTTAAAATTAAATAGTGTATAATGTGTGTTGAAGTAAACAAATTTCTAATTTTATTATTATCCTAGTAAATCCTTGCATGTTGATGCCATGCAAAAAAAAACTCACAAATTACAAATAGTGGCTAATGTACCACTTTGACTAAGCAAGCAATTGGAAAACAATGAAAATTATGTTTAATTTGTATTGGTACGCGCAAATTTGTCTTATCATAGAGTTTACTATATGTTTAATCGAAAAGAGTAATCAAGAGCGACGCGACGTTTTGAACTCAAACTGCCTTTATATAATTTTTTATTGGTTAATTCATGTGATGCAAATTTACGGCTTAAGTAAAGCTCTATTTGATGTAATAACAGAATTAAAAATATCTACTGCTGAGGGATGCTAAATATTGCACCCGGGTGAGAGATTCACACTCACTGGGGTGAATCACTGATCGTCTCTGTGGAGATTTTCAACGCGCACCACTAAAGAGAAAATAGATACGAAACAGGAGTGTTTGAGAGCAACCAAAAATATCCATTAGTACCGTCCCAATGACGCGCTCATCTAGATACAATTGATAAATAGCAGATTTTTAGCGATGGGCCCAATCTTAGATCCATAGGCCAACATTAGAGCCATTTCCCCTATATCGAATAATTATATCCTACCCGCATTATGCCAACAGCTTAAATTTGTACTGAATTACCATACCAAATATTACGAAACGCAAAAGGGTGCAAGAGGGAAGTCTGGAAATGCGTTAAAGGGTCATGAAATAATTTCGTAATCATTTTTTTTAGGATATTCCATCCCTCTCCCTCCATTGTAAGACTAAGTAATATTTAACAAAACCCCCCTTTCCTCTTTGTAAGCTCGAATATTTCAAAAGTATATATAGTGTATATAACTTGTTAATGCTTGACTAGGATATTTCTGAGTCCCCCTCCCTTCTATGTAAAAATCCAAAAATGCCTCCCCCTAAGTGCTTACGTGATTAATGGCGTATTGGTTAGCATCCATACCTCTCACGTCAAAGTCACGAGTTTAAATATCTGGGGGGCCCTCAGATAAGTCACAAATGACCCAAGAGCGTTAAGTGTCTTTAATAATTATAGTTTAAAAAAAAAAGAATTTAATTATTGACAGGTATTAGGTATTTTTAAAGAGCGTGACGGTTCACGTTACATAATATTTGAGCAGGCCCTAATATGGAAATGTTCTAAACTCTGAACATTTAGGAACCTTCTTAACATTTTAGGGAGAGGGGGCGTCAACTTAACATCTTAGTGTTTTAAAAGGGGAAGGGGATCTATTGATCGTTCAAAAACTATTTCATAATTTGTGAATGTCCCCTTACAGTAAAATTAAAATGATGAATGTATCAATTAAAGCAATATTCTGTTCATCTCCACACTTTGCTTACACTGCGGAGAATAGCAACTCGGCTACTGCTGTAGTTGAGCAGTTGAGCAGTCGCAGTGAAGACACATTTGGAAAGGGTTAAATTTTTGATTCTTTCTACGCTCTACGCTCACTCAGCAGTTGCACAACAAATAGACTTGAAAACAATTCAACACGAGACAAAAAATTACTGTATAATAATCTACCTACACTCAGAAGTTCAGCTCTAATTTTTGCACGATTCTGCATTTATCGAAAAAGTTTGAAGTAGCCACTCCTGTTTAGCCAGTTTTTTAGCAATCGGCTTAAAACAAAAGCATAGACTAATATTATACCCAGAATTTATGCACTCCATTCTGGTTGAAAGAAATGTATCCTCTCTCTCTCTTCTTCCGAAACAGGATTTTATGATATTTTGGCATGTCCACTGCTTCGATTTAATGTCATCTTTATTCTCTAATTTAAAATAGAATAGCAACGATCAAATACTCCAAAGTTATAATATTTGTGAGCGCTTATAACGTTTCTATCATTTAATATTTACAGGAACACCAACGAATTTTGAGGCAATATTCGTTTCATAATATGGATGAGAGGGCTTTTTTAATTACCAATCAGGAATTTCCAAGTACAAAGGTCATAATATTTTCACAAGATCGAGCATTCTATTATATGTAGTTCAAAAGAAACTTACTCCCTAATATATTGAAGCAAATCCAAACATATATAAGGAAACAGATAAAAGACACAACAAAAGACAACATAAGTGTTTGAATGTACACGGTAGAAACAAGACGTGAAAATTAATTACCACAAACAAAAAGCATAGGAAATGAAAGCAGACTGGTGAAAAGAACTTAGATTTTTTTTTCTTTTAGAACAACTGAAGTGATTGAAATTTGGTAGAATTTTGGCTAATCGCAGCTAGCTTCCAGATTAGATAAAACCAATAGACACACACTTAATGAGCTTCCAGCGATAGTGTTATTGCACTTGAGCTGACACAGTGTGAATAGAGAGCGAGCCGCATAGTACAGTTGATTTTGCTAAAAATAACTACGTTTAAAACAGTGTCAAAAACAGGACGAGGCAACGGAACGTAGAACACTGCACCTGCAATTATCATCATGCAGATAGTGAATACCTTCTCGTTGTCCGTCTCGGCGGCCACGTTTCCGAATCCAACCTAGAATGGAACGGGAAAAAACGAGAATAAAATTGAAAAGATATATGAAATGTACACGTTTCTTTTTTCTGTGACGAGGGTGTTCTATTAATGTAGTAACGGACATTGTTGTAGAAACTAAGCATCCAAATACAGCTGTTATAAAATTTAATTTGGCTTGCTTGTAAAGGTAAAATTCCCATGGGAGATTTGAAACGTGTTGCATACAGCAATCAATTTTCAATGCAGGTAGATCGAACAGGATGGCAAGTTGAGGAGAGATGAAATTGGATCAATATTTTAATTTGCTTACCGATGTCATACATGTCATCGTAAAATAGAGCGCTGTAACGTACATCGTTTTCCTTGACGGTCCATTGACCAGTTCTGGTGCATTAGACTCATTCGACCAGATGTACGAGTACGGACTTTGCGTGACATTCGCCAGCTTCCACAGCCAGCTGTATTGTACCTATATGGAGATGAAGAGAGAGCAACCAATCCAATTGAAGTATCAGTAATTGTTATTACACCAGCGAATAATAAATTTGACCATGCTAATTAGTGGTACCTACCCCGTTGTCAGCATCGCTTCGTCCAATTGAGTACCAGATGCACGCGAGCCAATGAGCTACTAACATGTAAAAGCACAACAATAGAATCAACATTGCTGCTCCATACTCCAAGTAACGATCCAATTTTCTAACAACTCGTCCTAAACGCAACAGTCGAACTACCTTCAACGCGCTGAAAAGTGATCCAATTCCCTGAAAGATAATTTGTCATTGTTGTTTTAGTCATGGTCAGAATCGGTTATTAGTAGTCTAAACAAAAGTGATGTAATATGTGTACATATATTTTCCTAAGCGACAAACAACGTTGGTTAACAAATTCACGTTGTATAGAGAAAGTTTAACGCCTCTGAGCAATGCGGTTTATGTACCATTATGTATGAATATTTATCTCGACACTGCATCAGCATCATAATCAGAGAATACACTGCAGCTTTTACTGTAACCCAGAACGAAATAACGGTCATTTGAATCCCCGTTAAAGCTTTGCTGACAATGATAAATTGCACGACGACGTAGAACATTGCATATGTTTTCGGATACTCATTTCAATCCACTACTTACTTTGGATGAACGGATCAGTCAAGAATCCTGCTTCGCAGATTTTTTTGACGTAGAACTACGTCTGTGATTTCTATATGGGGGTACACTTTGTGAAAACCGAAAATGGAACATGAAACAAAATTATGAAGGATTTCGAACGTTAATAACTCAGCTGCACCTGGACCAATTTCAATTATTTTATCACCAATCGATCACATATATTTCTACGCATCTGTTTAATTTCTCTAACACAGATTTCAAAGTTTAATTCCATCCGGTCTCACCAATTGGTGTTTATTCAATCGCCGCGTGGTAAGTCGTGGTGTTCTCCAGTACACAACGAAAGGCTGCCTGCAAGCAGCTAGCTATTAAGGCTGGCCTCAACCGCTGATCGGATTCAGTTCCAATCACCGTGTGTGGTAGTGTCCGGTCGTCGCCATCAGCTGCAGCAGCAGCAGTGCTTTCGGCGCGTGACGTTGAACATTGTTCTCCAGTACACAACGAAAGGCTGCCTGCAAGCAGTGAGCTGCAGCCCACATGAGCATCCATAGAAGGAGGAAGAAGCCACACCGCTATTGATCGGAATCAGTAGCTCTTCGTGAGTCGCTGTGGGCCATCTATGACAAGCGCGTCACCCTCATTCCAAACAACATACCCTAATAGCTTAGCATTACTCAACCATCACGACAAAACGGTCCTTTTCAGGACCACCATAAATTTGTAAAAGAGTATTTTTTGGACATTTGTCAAGGATCATCAATCGGATGTAATTTCCCATATCAAGATAGAGCTGGAACGAGGGCGTAACAGTTTTAGTAAACAATGAATTCTTACGATGATGTCTTGAAAGTCAAGGCTTGCCCACGCAAATCTACATCACCATCAGGTAGGCTAGGACTTCCTCTACCCGACGGTAACGTTAGTTTGCGTGGGCGTGCCTTGAATTCCTAAAAATCATCGAGAGAAGTCATTGTTTACAAAAGTTGTTATGCCCGAGGTTATGCCTTATTCCATCTCTATCTAGATAGGGTAGAGAACTACTTCGGCCTAATCGCCTATTTTGGGCCTATCGAGCAGAAAACTTCAAATAAATCCATGATTTCAGAGTTCACAAGTCAATTATGTGTTTGGTACGATACATTAGTTAATAACCTACGGAACGAAGTCAATGAGAACGCGTGATATGAAGGTTTGCACCCATTATTCTCAAAAACAAAAGAAGCACTCCGATCGAAATAATTTTTATTTTCATCCGATAGGCCGAAGTGAATTCATTGGCGTTTCAATGGCGTTTTATTTATTTATTTATTTATTTATTGACTTATATTTTGTAACTTAAGACTTATGTCTTTCTTCTTTTACTTCGATTATATCAAAGTATAACAAGCGCCACAAGTATATAACAAAACAAAAAAAAATGATACGTAACACAAACTGAACTACATTTACTACTCAACTAAAATGCTCAATACATCCTCTCTTAAATGCTGTTAACGAATTTACATTAGTTAGACTATTGGGTAAAGAATTCCAGTGAACTACACCTCGCACGAAAAATGAGTTCCCGTACTTTGACGTGCGATGTCTTGGCAAAATATATTTAATGGACCGATTGCTTTGTGAAGTTTGCAATTTTCTGTGTAGATAACCGGGTTGTTTTGTTCTCGACAGACTATGCAAAAATAAACAACAGCGTAGCTTGCCAAAGTTTACCAAAGGGCATCCTATTAGATGATGTTGCAGGTGAGAAACTCTAGAATATCTACTTAATTTAAAAACATATCGAACACATGAATTAAGAGCCACCTTAAGTTTATTGAACGTACCAGCAGATACATCATCGAGGAGAAAATCACATGCCAAAAAATAAGGAAGAAGGAGGCTTTTGAATAGTTTAATTTTAACATCAGTTCTAAGAAATGATGATGTTATGTGAAGTGAACGTAAACAAGCATAAATTTTTCCACATTGTGACAACACATATTTATCCCATCCAAAATTGGATTGAATACGGATACCCAAGCTGGTAGCATTATCGACGTATTCAATTGTTTCATTGTCTAAAAGCAATGAAGGTTTTAATATATTTTGAAAAGAACTATTTGTAATAAAAATTGCGTTTGTTTTCTTGGAGTTCAAGCTAAGCATATTCTTTACAGACCAATCTAGGATCCTCTTCAAGTCTTCATTAATTTTCTGAGAAATTTCAGCAACAGAATTACTTGCACAGTCAAAGTATACCTGAGCATCATCGGCAAACAGATGAAATTTACAATTCTTTATTACTTCAGGGAGATCATTAATGTACAATGAGAATAAGATTGGCCCCAGAATAGAACCCTGGGGAACCCCAGATGTTATGGAAATAGATTGAGAAAAAACTCCATTATTAAATACAGCCTGTGTTCGCATACTTAAATAAGAATTAATCAAGTTTGCGGAATGATCGGAAAAACCAAAATTTGATCTGAGTTTTTGACATAAAATTCTATGCGACACAGTATCAAACGCTTTAGAAAAATCTAATAGTATTAGAACAACCGGGCGACCCTTGTCTACTACTAGACCTATATCATCAATTATTTTGAGCATAGCTGTTTTAGTATTATGTTTCGAACGATAACCTGACTGAAATTGATTCAGAAGATTGTGTCTATTGATGTGATCGCAAATGTTCATCTTAACAATTTTTTCAAATACTTTTGATAATGCGCAAAGGATGCTAATAGGTCGCAAGTTTTCTAAAGTGTTCAAATTAGCCTTTTTCTTAATTGGTATAATTTTTGATTTCTTCCAAGCATCTGGAAATACACTTGTAGTTACAACAGTGTTAAATAAGTGTGTTATAGGCTCAATTAATAGAGGACAAATAGCCTTTAAGAATTTCATTGGTAGCATGTCGACTCCAAGAGCATTTGATTTGATGGAGTACATGGCATTTATGACATCTACTTGGTTTATTCTATCAAAATAGAAAACATCGTGGTTAAACCCGTTTGAACCCGTAGAACTAAAACTTCGAATATTATTGTCGGAAAAATAATTGCTAAAGTTACGGTTTATTTCATCAGCCGTAAAGCTGTTCGATGATTGTTCATTTGCTTGACCGAATCCAAGTGCCCTGAGATTTTTCCACAATTCCTTAGGAGAAACCTTAGGATCAAGACGAGAAGCAAAATAATTTTGTTTTGCTGTGCGTATCATCTTATTTACGTGGTTTCGTGCTCTTTTAAACTCATGATGATCATCCACGTTGTTACTTAATTTCCATTGTTTGTATAATAAGTCACGATTAACGATGGCCCTACATATGCTAAAATTGAACCAAGGATTATCCTTTTTATTACTAATAGTGGTTCGGATAGGAACGAAAGTGTTATGGAGATCCGTCAAAACATTGTTAAAAAATTCTAACTGCAGGTTGGAGTCATCAACGTGATAAAAAGATCTCCAATCAACCGAGTTAAAAGCCTCCAACGAGTTTGATTGGGTTAGGCCGAGTTTAGAATCCGTAGGCCGAGTTTGGCGTCAAGAAGAAGTGTTAGACTTTTGACAATATCTCAACGATTGGCTTCTCATTATCAAATCTTACGGTACATACGGAAAGGTAAATAAATTTGGAAGCCATCAGTAATAATAACATTCCGTTTGGTGCTAAACTACGCTAGATTAAGAAAGACTAAGTGCGGGTTGTGCTTAATAGGCCGGAAATGGGGTAGTTAACCCTATGTTTAAATCTAACATACCATGTACTTCAAGGCAGTATTGGGGGTGCGATTTCAAAAACTAAAGTCGGTCTCGGCATGAAAGTGGTCTGATTTTGATCCAAAGATGATGGATTTTAATTTTTAATAAGCCAATCGATAGGAATTTTAACTACAAATCTGTTAAAATTAAGACTTTATCATTTTACAAAATGTCACTAATAAAAATTGCATGGACGTGCAATTATTGGTATTATTATTAAAATTATTAAAGATGCAAGCAGCTAGCTATTAAGGCTGGCCTCAACCGCTGATCGGATTCAGTTCCAATCACCGTGTGTGGTAGTGTCCGGTCGTCGGCATCAGCTGCAGCAGCAGCAGTGCTTTCGGCGCGTAACGTTGAACATTGTTCTCCAGTACACAACGAAAGGCTGCCTGCAAGCAGTGAGCTGCAGCCCACATGAGCATCCATAGAAGGAGGAAGAAGCCGCACCGCTATTGATCGGAATCAGTAGCTGTTCGTATGTTGCTGTGGGTCATCTATGTCAAGCGCGTCATACTAAAGAGTATAAACAGAGAGAACCCCGCTCAAATTCCTATTCCTACACAAAACACAAGCTCCTGCAAATAAGATGTATTATATAAGACCACGTAGTCCTACGTCATCATTGCGTACAACCCCATAGGGCTATCCCTTGTAGTTTTTTTCTTCCAGTATTCCTTTATGCCTGACACCGCCAGGGCATTGGTAATAAGAATACTCTCTTCTAGAGTAAGTCATCTTTACACCACCTGCTCAGTCCCCATTGCATTTACAATTTGTATTCAGTTCCAGAACAATTATGTCACATTTTTAACGAATGGGACATAAAATGGAAATATTCATGTGCTGGTCAAAAATTCACGCATTGCTCAATATTACCTATACCTGCAACAAAGATTATGGTAAATCTATGCAGAACAACTTTGTCGAAGCTCCCAAATCGATTCAAGTTATGAGCCAAAAAGCTATTAACCAACATCATTTAGTGGAGCACCCAAAGTTGAAGCTCGCTGTTCTCATGTACGCCTGAAGGTTTATGCGGAACAGTTGACCAGCAGTAAATGGTAATAAACAATCAATAACTTTTTGCACAGGAGGCGAATCGATATACGGTTTTCCACAAAGTGGTTCTGCAAAGTTTTCCTAATTTAAGTCCCAGGTATTGATATTATTGCGTGATGTGTCTGTATTTTTAAGCAAATATGGCGCTGCTCATAAACTACATAGACACCTAAGAGGGGAAGGGGACGTTCGAGTGCTGAAGGTTCATACAAATTTACAAAAAAATGTATGAGTGATTACCTACGCATGGGGAGGAGGGTCTAAGATCTCACACACACTGTCTATGAAGTTTACGAACAGGCCTTAAGTATTTTCTATCCATATTCTAAGCATTTCTTCATTTTTTAGTACTTTATTTGTGTAGTGGAAATTGTAGCCTCCTTAGCAATCCTCTTCGTCAGTGGTGAAAAGAAAAACAAACAAAAAAAAAACCAATATACAAGTAGTATAATTCTTATAATTTCAAGAAGAACATTTCAAAAGGTCCTATCTGATTTTAAAGATTCCCTTCATTAACTTTCTTTTTCGCTAATAACTCAGCTGCAAAAACATTCCTGGTTGTATTTGACGTTCTGAGCACTAGATAAGAGTCAAGTTGAAGAGGATGTAGACTTCGTTGAACCAAGCTGACATGGAGTGGACAAGGTCATGAAGGCTGTATAAGGAGCAAAAAAATCCATTAGCGAAGCTTAAATAGGCAACATTCCGTTTCTGCTCTAGCATCTGCAGTTACAACAATCTGCATCGATCTTCATATTGTGGTAGGTTCAACGGGTCTCGCCACGGGAGGCGTCGTATACGGTAGGGAATATCTCACAAATTTTCTTTGAATTGCTTCGATCCTAGCATTCCAAGTTTACTGGTATGGGGACCATACGAGAGAGTTGAATTCTAAAATAGATCGCAGCCGAGTGCAGAACAGAGACCGGAAGCAGAGAGGATCATTTACCTTTCAGGACACGTGCCATTTTACAAAGTACAACACGAAACAAACAAAAAACCTACTGACGTTGGAACACGTTCAACGTGTAACGAAACTTGTTTCATGAAATTTGATACCCATGTTTAATAGACCAATACTTAAAGAATGTTTTGGAGAATATCAAGTTTCATGAAGTGCCTTCAACGTAATTCATAAACAATTCGCAGGATAATTTGAACATGAATCCCAGCTGTCGGTTGGCTTTGCATTGCAATCGGAAGGTTAGCGCTGAATCCAGGATGATGCCAAGATCACGAGCTAGAAGAACACACTCAAGGGACAGACCATTAATTGAGTAATCGTACATAATCGGGTTGAGCTTGCGATGAGACGATTTGTGGATGCTCATCGTTACATGTTCCGGGATCAGCAAAACGATTCAACAACAGTTGTAGAGCATAACAGTCCACCATACCTTTAACGGCCATGTAAGTGTTGACGTTATCAGCGTGATGGTACACGGCAGCCAGATGGTATTACGATAGAAAGCACGTTTGTAAAGAGTGAGAATTACAAAGGACTCAGGTTGCTCCCTTGTGGCCGCCAGATAAGTTTGAAAAATGTTCTGAAGATTCAAATCCAATATTAACGGTAAGGTAACGATCCGTGGGGTAAGATCCAAACCAGCTGACAAGATCAGCAGAGACACTAATTCTTCCTATACGTTCCAGGTAAACTCGATCGAAAGTTGATTTTAGATGAGTGAATGTGGTTTCAATTTATTTAAGTTCAAAGAACATGAATATCAATTCAGTCAAATGTCTTTCTGCTATTTGTCCTATATCGCATTTGAACATTTTATTAATCATCTTAAGTCTTCGTTGGACTATGAATACAGGAATCCCCTGAATAGCACGGTGGATGGAACTGTTCACCCATCGACATTTATTGTCTGTCCTACAGCAAATGAGCTTATTTTTTGAACGTGATTAGGATCAACCATAAACTTGTCACCTACAGAAAATCAACTTAATTGGTTAAAAGACAGCCGACAAATTGTAGTGAGTGGACGAAACCACGCATCGTGCTATTCGGGGAATTCCTGTGTGGTTAAGAACGGTCAGATCTCACAATAGGTGGATAAATACAAGTTTTTCCTAAGCCTTCAATTTAAAAAAAATATGAATTCTGAGGCTGCACAAAATATACTTTTCCTTTTTTGTTATGATTTTGACATTTTAGTTCAAGAAGTTTATAAGACCGAATAGGTCTATAGATTGGAAATAACCTGGTAAAACAAGATAATCCAATAATCTCAATCCAAGTATGCTCAATGATTTCCAATAAACCTATAGGCTATTTCATAACAGGTTTAATGCAGTTGATTTTCACCATTGCTTCATACAACCGAAAGGGTTTCATATCCCCATAGGTCACGCATCTCTCCATTAATTTGAAACGGTAGCCCATTTTTGTACCAATAGAAACAAAAAAAAAATCACATAAAAAGTCGCTCCACTCCTCCAATTAAAAAAAAACACGTAGGGTAGAGAACTACTTCGGCCTAATCGCCCATTTTTGGCCTATCGAGAAGAAAACTTCAAATAAATCCATGATTTCAGAGTTAACAAGTCAATTATGTGTTTGATACGATACATTAGTTAATAAGCTACGGAACGAAGTCAATGAGAACGCGTGATATGAAGGTTTGCACCCATTATTCTCAAAAACAAAAGAATCGAAATAATTTTTATTTTCATCCGATAGGCCGAAGTGAATTCATTGGCGTTTCAATGGCGTTTGATTGGGTTAGGCCGAGTTTAGAATCCGTAGGCCGAGTTTGGCGTCAAGAAGCAGTGTTAGACTTTTGACAATATCTCAACGATTGGCTTCTCATTATCAAATCTTACGGTACATACGGAAAGGTAAATAAATTTGGAAGCCATCAGTAATAATAACATTCCGTTTGGTGTTAAACTACGCTAGATTAAGAACGACTAAGTGCGGGTTGTGCTTAATAGGCCGGAAATGGGGTAGTTAACCCTACTTTACATTCAGACAAAGATGAAATGTTCCTTAAAAAATAATCCTTAAAATATGAAATGCACTTATACTAAATATTTAATTCGCCAAAAAAAGATATGAAATACCCAAAAATGAATGATTAGTGCCAATAAAAAAGGGCGGTTTCTATGGAACATTTATTTTATTTATTTTTTTTGCTCGTTTCGTATTTTTTAGGAAACATCTCTTCTATTTTAGAAAACCTGTTAAAACGGTATTTTTGTTGCTGACGGGCTCCGATCCTTTAACTCTGAGATAAACTAGCTTACTAGCCTTAAGGAGAAGCTTACCAGCCCGAAAATAAAAAAAATATTTTCGGTACGTTTTTATTTTAGTAAAAATATTGGGATAAATTATCAAAAATCCAACAAAATCAGTTTCTTCCTTGGATTTTTGTCAAAAATTACATTTAAAAAATATTTTTTCTATCTCATCATGAAAAAAAATTGGACTCTCATAAAAACCGAAAAGTCGATGTTTTGTGGTTTTTTAAGTCCAACTTTATGCCATAATGATATATAAAAAAAAAATTCGCCCGAAAATAAAAAAAAAATATTTTCGGCACGTTTAATTTCTCTAAAACATTGGAAAAAAATATCAAATATCCAAGAAAATCAGTTTCTTCCTTAGATTCTTTAGAAAATTTAAATTTTTTTTCTATCTCATCATGAAAAAATATTGGACTCTCAGCAAAACCGAAAAGTTGATGTTTTGTGGTTTTTTGAGTTGAACTCTATGCCATGTTTACAAAAATTATTTTTGCGGGTGAATTTTCTTTAAAGAATACGAAAAAAAATGTGATTTCTTAGATTTTTTATATCTTTTTCCCAATAATTTTAGAAAAATCGAAACTCAATTATTTTTTTTCGGAGCGGTATGGTTCCTCTTAAGGGAAAGCTTACCGGCCCGAAAATAAAAAAAAATTTCTGCACGTTTTTATTTTTCTAAGAATATTGGGGAACATTATCAAAAATCCAAGAAAATCAGTTTCTTTCTTAGATTTTTGTCAAAAATTACATGTGAAAATATTTTTTCTATCTCATCATGAAAAAATATTGAACTCTCGGCAAACCCGAAAAGACGATGTTTTGTGGTTTTTTGAGTTCAACGTTTTTAAGCATATGAATTTTCTTTAGAAAACTAGAAAAAATGTGATTTTTTTTTTACATTTTTGATATCTTTTTCCAGTGTTTTAGAAAAATCGAAACGTAATTATGTTTTCGGAGCGGTAATTTTCCCCTTAACAAAGAGTTAAAAAAATGCTCCTCTTTTTCTAAAAAAACACGGGCAGGACACTTCACGAAAAATATAAAAGGTTCCTTAAAAAAATGAAATGCTCCCTAAAAAATATGAAAAGTGCCAGTACAAAATATGAAATGCGCCAATACAAAAAAAATGATATGTACCAATTTAAAAGAGGAGTTGTACCATAAACTTAGGTGACTTCTATGGCACATTTCATCTTTTCGATTGGTATATTTAAATTTTTTTTTTATTTCATATGTTTTAGAGATCACGTCATCTTTTTTAGACAACATTTCATCTTTTATAAGGTTCTTTTTGACGCCCGCCCAGGATAGTAAATATTCAGTTCAAGAAAAAGATGCAATTTACCCTAAAAATGATTAAATGTTATTTGAAAAATATGAAATGTTCCGTAAAAATCGCTGAAGTTTATGGAACATTTCATTTTTGGTATTGGCAAATTTAATATTTTTTATGGCACATATAATTTTATAACTTTTTATGGAACATTGGCAACAAATATTGGCACATCTGCCCGTTTTTTATTGTGTAGGTGAAATTTCAATCACTTAATTTATTCATTACATAAAAATATTTTCCCAATTTGAAACATCAGAATGTCCAGAAACGCCCACAGGACAAATTGATGGAAAACTTCAAGTACCGTTTTGTGATCTTTTTTAAAAGGGAACGATTCTGAGGTCCAAAAAAGTGATACTATTTCGGTCCAGGATTTCCCCCTTGAGCACGTATGTTTTAGTAGGATTTAACGTGTAGTCACGTGTTGATTTTCCCTCAGTTTAGCGTTGGCTAACGTGTTCCATTTAGGCAGATTTCAAAAGCATTTGTAGCCACGAGGCAGAAATCAATAACTATATCACAAGTCAGTAGCCACAATACTTACGTCGTCATCATGATCGAATGCGTTGAAGACATCATACGGCAGGCAGCTAAGCAAATCAATGATGAACCATGATTTTAAATAATTCATGCGAATAACCTTCGGATCACTGACCACCTCTCCTCCCGGGCCAACGAACGTAGTGTGGAAATTTAATACTGGAATTAAATGAAGGAGCTCATTAGAATAAACAATTCAATGAGGAAAATCATTTATCGTTGTCATCGTCATCGTCGTCGTCCTTCTCAGCAGCTATTGAGTGATTCGGACTACATTTATGTTCTATTCGATATCTTATTCAAATATTCAGAACCTTTGAGTCGAAAGGTATTCCACTTGGGGAAATAATTGGAGTTTTGCAGAAATTATTATACAAGTTGCCAGTGGCGGTGTTCAATAATGCGCTAATACATGAACTCATTGTCTACGTCTATGCTATTCGATCTTCATTAGATTTAAATAATTTAGCAGAATAAACGTTTGCAACTGATTGATGTACTTTGTCTGTATGAATTTAAATAATCATTTAGGGTAGAATACTTACCGATATCTATGAAAAATATTACATCTACTATCGAATCGACTACTAGTAGTGAAACATCTTCGGATGTCTTGTTTTTGAAGGCTACATTATATGGTACCTGGGAGAAAATGAGAATTTGAGTTCAACGGTTTTTCGATTTCATTAAAGAACATAGCAGGTAAGTGGTTTCATCTCAACGTTAAAAAATTTATAATATGCTATCAATTAATCAGTATAAAAAGTGTTGTTCAACATAGACATTGAATGTAAAGGAAACGGCATTGATTCAACTATTACGGGCTATAGATTGTTAAGTATCACATAAGACTATATGAGATGACCGTTACAATGTGCGACGAAGAGATGCAAACCGTGAAATAACGTAATTTATCTATCGATAAACTTTTTTCTATCTCCAACAATGAATCTTTTGCCTTTTGATGGCATTTTGAGAAGATTTGATTACAAAGATGATAAGAGATGAAACCATCGGTGGTGAGGGCAGATGTTCATGCAGATTGATAAGCTGAAAACACTTACCATAATTGCAGTATAAAATGTTAAACACAATATCACCCAATCCCAGATTGCTTTAAATGCACAATAATGCAGTAATATATGCGGCGGTGTTTTTGGCGCTTCCTGACGATATTGTGGCATAACATCGGCACTTAATGACATCATCTGTTGTAAGGTAATGTACGGCCGAGTGGGTGGCAAGCAGCACAAGAATGACAATGAGAGAGGACGAGAATTAGTATAGCACACGACACAAACAAAGGGATATGAAAAATGGGGACGAACATTAAAGAGGAGTAGGGATGCAAGGATATTTAAAATTAAAATTGCGATACAAGCTAACCATAACACCAGTTGAATAATTGATGTCGAAAGCAGCATCGTTGGTGAAATTTCTAATATTGAAGCCATCCTAAGGTGTACATAAATATAAGAGACTGCTGCTGGGAGCATATACATTGCTTCAAAATAGCGTCCAGAAGGGTAGAATAAAGCTAGTTGGTTTGATTTAAGCACAACGCCCTGAATAAAATAAAGATATTGAATTGTGGAAAAAACCATCAAGTCTTGTCATATTTGCATTTATTACAATCCCCATGATATTGCTTGGATAAATAATAAATGAAGATAGGTTCTAAAATTCAAAACTTTGAAATATATGTTTTTGGTCTGTAATGCATTTCAGCCTATGTTTGCTGCTGTAGGAAGGCCTCGAGGGGGACTTTAGAGTTGAAAAAAAAGTAAGGTTATTGCAAATTATGCAAAGTTGGCACTTAGATTTCTTTATGATCGCCTTGCCTTTGCTATGCTGTCCAATTCACACTTTTTTCTTCTAAACATGATGCTATTATTTAAATAACCAAATTACTTTTTATAAAAAAAAACACTAAATACCGTGGACCGTAATACTCAAATCAGCATATTCTATAAGCCTTTTTACATGTTGAACTCTGATTGCTGATTAAGCATAAAAACGTTTCACATAAGGACATTTCGCATAAGAGCGTTTCGCATAATGTTCATTCTGCATAATGGATGTTCCGCATCAAGCTCTTTGTACGAGATAGACATTTGGCATAACGCAGATTTTAAAAGAAGGATGATTTTTCATTGTATTATAGTCACTTTAACACAATGTTCGTAACTTGTACGGAGATGAGGTTTGAGCTCGTGGCCTTTATCGTGAGAAGCATGGATGCTAACCACTTCGCCCAGCGATGCTGCAATTAGGAAATTAAACGAATCTCAAAATTCGCAATTAGAAACTTAAAAGTTTAAAGTATGTTTTAGGTTTAGCAATCACATTGTTCATCTTCTAATTACAAAATGAACCTATTGTGTAGGCTAAATGTATTCAATTGAAAACGATGGTCATAAAAATAATATTGACACAAGGATGGTTCGCTCTTCTAGGTATTTTCAATGCTTCTTAATAAGTATATAATGCTTAAGTTAACCCATCATAAAATAGAAAGCATCGTGCTATTAATCTTCCGCACCGCAGAGTCACTCTGAAGGTGCACTTGAGAGCGCTCTCGAGTGCAGATTCAGTGAAAACACAGAGTGTGACTATACGGAGCGAAAATTTTGCATTTTTATAGGGAGATTAATAACATTAAACTATCTATTTAACGATGGGATAACTGAAAACTGGATTTTACGGTACCATTGTATGATAAAAAGTAATGAAAAAGCCCCAAATAGTTTGTTTGTAGCATGATGCTGGAAAGAAAGTATCACTTTATTCAAGGGTCGATTTTTAATCGCTATATGTGCGGGTAACTAAGTCCAATGAATCACTAGCAAGGTCATTTTGCCCGTAATTCAACATCAATATTTTATCATATGGCGTCTCTATGACATTACACCGAATACCATTATCCTTAACTCCATTTCTTTGCGAAAACTATGAGCCCCCTAATGACCTGTTTCCCCGAATGCCATTATTCCGAATGTATTATCAGCCCAAATGTCAAAGAATCACGTCCCAGGTTTTATTCACTTTAACACTAATCACGGCAACGAAAAACTAACACCGACGGAATTTTAGGCAATGACCAAAGTGCACCGATAGAATAGCTTGTACAGTCACCCCAGTAATGGGCCACCTACGATTATGGACCACTGCCATTTGATTATCACGCAGAACTGATTGACCCATAATAGTGACTAGTTGGTCCATAATACTGGGGTGAATATATCGATTATCCAAACTGTCAATAGCTTGATTGAGACCAAGAGGTACATCTACTGTTGCCGGGTTGGACAACAGGTGTGGTTGAACTGAATAATTTATATCTAGTTGATGGTTTTTATCTGTCATTTTTGTTTTTTGTTTTAAAGAAGGTGACAGCTCCAAGATTGAAATATTACTTTCGACTGTATCTTTCAAAAATAGTTTAAAAGAAAAAGTCATCTGCATAAGAGAGAAATGGCTGTTGAACATTTCAGTTTGATTGTTCAAACGATATTATCTGTCAAAAAACTCCTCTTCATATTAAGAAGCAGCAAATTCTGCGAGATAGCATTTTCAGTTCGATTATTAAATAGCGATCAGCTCATGATGTAGGATGAAGCAGTCAAATTCAAGAGAGAGAAATGACAATTGAGCATTTGAGTTGGATTGTTCAAAAGCATGTATCTGTTTAAGTACAGCTCATGTATTAAAGAAAGATTTAACTACAAGAGAGGAGGAAGCACCTATTAAAAAATTTGAGAGAGTTAAATCATTCTGGGATTCAGGCTAATATACTATTGGTAGTAATAGGCCATTCGGGGTAATATCGTAATAGGCCAATCGAATGAATGATATTCGGAGTAATGACAATCGATATAATGGCCTATAAGCTTTCATATGGCATACATGAACAACAAAATGCCATTACCGATCCAAGAACAACATGGTTTTGTTTTGATGATCGAAATGTTATTCCTATTTAAAATTAAACACATAGTGATTGAGAGCAATGTTTAACCTACTAAGCAGTGTTTTGATCGCACGATAACGGATCGCTAGCTTTCGCTAAAAAATGCTGTCAAACCTAAAGTTTTCATACGTCGTTTGGTGGACCCATAATGTTACTTAAGCCAAATTGTATACAACGGATATTCGGAAGAATTATCAAGTCCCCTTAAGTACAGCCTATTCATCACTTTAGGAACACCGATATCATCTTAGCAGCAAACAGGTCGATTTATTCACTTTAGTAAAGTGAAATCAAAACGATGAATGTACATTTTTCACGGGGTTATCTGCTCTGCATCTCATAAGAAATCGGATGACTTAAGTAACGTCGAGAAATATTTTTAAGTGCTACTATATTAGGAAAATATATAGTGTAATAGCAGGAGCAAACTATGAGATGCGTCCATTGTGCGAAATATCCATTGTACCAAACATCTATTATACGAAACATCTTCATTCTAAACGTCTTTATACAGATTTTTTTAAATTTGTTCATATGTTTGCTGCTAATTATGATGCTGTTGTTAATTTGTTGCTGATTTTTACATGAGATAGTATTTTCATTTTATTATGGATCATTTAAATTTGTCAAGGGTAAGCAGATAGTTGGCCACCTTTTGGGAAGAGTTAGTTTCCGGTTGGACACAAGTCTGGTCCTGTGGAAGATCCGGAACACCCGTAAAAGTGGTAAATTGATTAAACTGATCCTAGAACTCCGTGGTTTTTTTTTTCAAAACAACTCATAAACGTTGTATCAGAAATAATTCAGAGTTGGGATCAGAGTATGGACCCTAGCAACCATTTACTGATCGTCCGAAAGATCCACAACATTCGTAAAAGTGATCAATTCATGAAACTGATCCTAGAGCACCGCGGTTTTTTTTCCAAACCACTCATAGACGTCTTAAATATCACAATAAATTCGGAGGAATGACCAGTAAGCGGACACTGGGGACCACGAGATGGTCCACTAAAAGATCTAGAACATCCGTAAAAGTGGTCAATTCATGAAATTGATTCTAGAGGTCCGTGGTTTTTTGGAAACTACTCATAGACATCCTATCAGAATGTATTTGGAGTTGAGTTCGGAATATGGACTCTGGAGACTACAGGATGGTCCACCGGAAGATCCGGAACATCCGTAAAAGCGCTCAATTCATAAAACTGATCCTAGAGCTCCACGGTTTCTAAAAAACCACTCATAGATATCTTATCACAATAAAATCGGAGTTTTGACCAGACAATTTATACTGGGGACCACGGGTTGGTCCACTACAAGATCCGGATCAGTTTCATGAATTTATAACTTTTACGGATGTTCCGGATTTTGCGGTGAACCATTGCGTGGTCTCCAGGGTCTATATTCTGTTTACAACTTCGAATTCATACTGATAAGATGTCTATGAGTGGTTTCGAAAAATACGCCATGCTTTAGGATCAGTTTCATGCATTGACTACTTTTACGGATGTTTCGAATCTTCTAGTGGACCATCCCATAGTCTGCAGTGTCCATATTCCAGTCACAACTCTGAATCCATTTTGATAAGGTATTTATGAGTGGTTTCAAAAAAACGTGGAGCACGAGGATCAGTTTAATGAAATGACCACTTTTGCTAACCTTCCGAATCTTCTACAGGACCATTCCGTCCATATTCCGATCACAACCTCGGATTCATTCTGGTAAGACGTTTATGAGTGATTTCGAAAAAATATGAGCAGCTCTAGGATCAGTCTCATGAATTGATCACTTTTACGGATGTTTCGGATCTACCAGTGAACCATTGCGTGGTTCCCAGGGTTCATATTCCTATCATCACAATTCCGAATTAATTCTGATAAGACGTCTATGAGTGATTTCGCGGTGCTTTAGGATCAGGTTCATGAATTGACCACTTTTACGGATGTTCTGGGTCTTCCGGAGGACCAGACTTCTGACTTTCCGGATGTAAAATTGCCCCAAAAGGAGGTCATCTATCTTGTTAATAGCTTTTCAGAAGACACCAGGAAGTTATCTTTTCAAATTACTCTACAATTAGTGTTTGTCCCCAATTAGCTCTAATCCCGAATGCTACGTGTATTCGTTAATGCAGTCCCTATTAACCTTACTATAGGAATCTTGACTGTACTATGATGTTTAAACTACAAATGCTTAAAATTCAACTTATCAAGAAAAAAACACATTGAAAAAGGGCAGTCAAAACTACATACAGACTTGGTCAATCAAGCCACAAATTACACTGCTTAACATTGAATGCTTGACCAGCAGCCAACATTTCAGAAATGTTGATGCTCTTTGAAATGTCATGGAGAGACAAAAAATCACAGTGTATTAAATATTTTTAATGTCCAGTACTGTATATAGCATTTTTGCCTGTCAACCAGCTAAATAAATTGCAGAGTTAAACAGAATGTATTAATGTGTATTACTCATCCATATTTCATACCATTTCCTTGTCAAAACAATGTCGTTTGCATAATCGAAAAATAATACTTACATGAGCTAGGTTTGATTGCTTAGTAGGATCCTTTAGCGTAGGCAAATGCGCACTAAATTGACGGCTCCTGGTGACGGATCGGGCTAGTTTGGCAAACTTTGATAACCCTTTTGAAGACACGCAAAAATACGAACAGAGGAAAAAGCAAAAGAACAGAGTAATTGATGGATTAAAAATGTAGATTAACGACAAGCGGTGAAAAGGAAAATCCAAACAACTTGAAAGCACTGTTAGAACTCTACGGCATCTTTCATCTACAAGCGGCTGAAACGCGTCATGATAAAAAAAAATCGTCCCTTGTCGTACCGTGTGCTCGCATGGAAATCTGAACGATGTTTTCGTGGTGTGGACCAAAAGCTACCAACGGCTTTCTTTTGCGTACCAACCGAAAGGCTATCAGACTGGACCTGGATGGGACATCGAGAGGAGGCCAATTTCATTGCTCCCAGATGGTACATAAAAGATTCATCGCCAATGACCACCACTCATACACTTATGGGACGACGAAACGTGCAGATGAAAGGTGCAGACGATGTTTTTCAGGATGAAATTTTGGGAAACCTCGTAACATAACGATGCCAATGATCATAATGTGCGAACAAGAACGCATATTGGGGAATTATTTCTACTTATTTCGAGAAATGGAAGCTGCACTACACAGAAGACCCCTTTTCACAACTAAAATATGATCCATTTACATTTACGAAAACTGTACAAGTATTTAAATATCTGATCAGCATTACTATAATTTAGATAATGTATTACTTTATCCGTAATAAGTGGTAAGTTTTGACTAAAAATAATTCTAAAGTTGCTATTATTGAACACATGTTTACAAAATTAAATGATCCCAAATTTATACTTCATAGGGAAAATGGATGTAATATCGGTCTAAATTCCCCTAATTTGGGCCCATACATAAATTCAACAATCGACTAAATTTTCAATAGTGACAAAAAATATCCACCATCCCAATGACGCATTCATCTAGATAAAATTGATAAATAGCAGATTTTTAGCGATGGGTCCAATCTTAGATCCATAGGCCAACATTAGAGCCATTTCCCCTACATGTTTTTTTATATTAGATTTCTATGTACTTTTACAATCGTATTTGAAACCAAGAGCAGAAATTATGTAATGACTGAAATAAATGCAAAACTTTTCAGCTGAGCCAGAACAAAACAACCAGAGAGCATTAACATTACCCTCAAAAGAAATGAAACCACCACGTTATGAATTTTGCCATCACAACATTTCAACAAGTTGAAAAGCAAACCGATGCCAAGGTGAAATCTGAAAAAAGGCACACAGGTTTGCATGTTTCAGGATCAACAGCATGCTTCCATTGAATGCCAACGTGGAGGAAAGCCGCTTTCTACCCTCATCATCCTTTCGAGCACCACTGGGTAAACAAACATCCACTTGATATGCGAACGGAGAGTGGCATTTTCACCGTGAATTTCCCTTTCACTCCACTCTACTTCACTACCATCGAGCACCAGATTGGAATATCTCATATCAAAAACGGCTTAACCACGTGCATTACGCCCTGAATGAATCTCGACAAGCAAACTGTTGATGACACTCAACCTGTAACATCTCATTCTTTTTGTGGCACTTCCGATGTGTCATGCTACATCATGTTAATATACGCCGAATATTTTAAACCCAAAATACTTGTTACGTAACAGGTGTTCTACACATAGCTGCTACGAGTACTTGAAGACACGTTGATAGCAATGACAAGCGCGGAAGAGACGAACCAGCGCAGGGCTGAAATTCTCTATAATAAAGTAAAATAAGAAGAAAGAAGCTATGACAAGCGCTATTACATGCCTAAGTGAATGATTGGCGTTCGCGATGGTGTGCGCTATTTTCACGTTACATTTTAGGTACCTAGCCTAGATGGATGGTGTAGCATCAAATTCAATTCTAGTTATTGTGCAGCAAAGTGGAAAAGCCTCATTCATATTAACATATTAACAAAAAAAAATAAATAAAATAATGAATGTTCAATAAATTTAAAAATTGATAAGATGATATCATAGCAATTAAGTGTACATGAGTACTTTGTATGATTCTAAAATGGTATGAAAATGATTAACGGATTTTTTTTATGAACTCTGCACTAATCAGAACTTTCTAGGACAAGTGTACTAGTTATTGACGTACTGTAAAACGGGGTGAAGTTGATCAATGAGGGGAAGTTGATCACATACGTTCAATTTTCGTTTCTTAACAATCCTTTTTCATGATATAACAAACGATGCATTCCACCATTCTAAATGTACAATGTGGTGGAAGTGATAAAATATGCAATTTTTAACTGTTCCCAAAAATGCTATCAGAAACAGAATTTATGTTGGGCTGTGTTAGGCAAAATTTCTTATTTTATTTTATTTTATTTTGCGTCGCTAAATCCGAATCTGAAATCAAATGAACGATTTTGTACCATAACATTGATTTTATTAGAAAAACTGATGTTGGTTGCCTTCATTTAGGAATATTTTTATATATTGCAGTTTAATCGTAAACCACAGCTTTTGAAGAAATGTTTGCACCATATTCTGCATCAGCAAATATCAAGTATAAATGCTAACCTCTGAATATTTCATTGCATAAAAACCTACAATTGAATATTTACATTTTTTATCTAATTTTAATTCTAAAAAATAAACCAAACATGCTAACAAAAATTCGTACATCAGACAAACATTTGCCAGTAAAGGTTTGAAAGGTATTTGTATGTGTTAAATATGGTTGAAAAAATATTCAAGTTTATCGGAAATAATTGATCAACTTTCCCCCGTTTTAAGGTAGCTATAATGTTCGTCCATTTCTTGAACCAAACTTTAACAGAACTAAATAAAACTTTTTTTTATGTAATTATATTGGGAGAGTAAACACTAGTACCTGGTTGTAATTAAATTAATTTGCCCTTTTGGTTCAGTAAAAATGGGTTTTGATCAATAATTCGTAATTATATGATATGATATGCCCTATTGGTCTTAACTATGTGATCTATGGATAAACCCTATACTGAACCATCATGAAATCCTTTATGTTTATGACATTGTTTAGCTGTTATCGAATCAGCATAGCTCATTGAATATTTCTCATTGTAAAACAACGTCGCTAAAACACTACAGCCATCTGGTGAGTATACTGTGGTGAGTAGTACGCTGAACAGATGGCGGTAGTTTGTAAACGTCAAATGCAAGGAAATTGACTATGCGCGCTACGGGTGGCGGTACTACCAACTACGATACTTTTAAATTGACCGTTAAATGTTAAAAAAAAAACATTTACCAAAACTTATTCAATCAGACCAAATTATAATGCACGAGACTATACAAAATGTGACCACCGATCCACAACAACACAATCGGAAAAATCCCATCACTCGAAAACGTAACGTATGAGAAAAACTATTTTAATTCAATTATCATGCACCACGTCCGGCTCTCTTCACACAGCAAAATTTTCTCAAGTGCACGATAATCAGGTGATTAACTTTCCATACATATAATTTTCATTTTGCTTTGCTAGCACACTGCTCATTCAACCCAATAAGCCATCGATCGTACAAGTTTGTTATCTATTACTTTAAGACAAAAACATCACACACGTGATAACAAAAGCCTGAACAATACATCACAAGCGATCGAGCTCATACCGGAAAACAAAACGGAATAAGCTAGGGAAAAAAGGAGCAGCAAAAAAAAACAAAACGGAATGTGAGAGCAGCACACAAAGCACAAATTCAGCAAATATTTAGTCCCAAAACTAGCACAAAACGTGCCGCACCGATTGGTTCTTCACACAGCACTGCCAAAACGATGAACGAGGAGTATAAGTTTACTTTTCCCATAGTAATTCCCATATAAACTTCAAAGGGCCAGTGCAGTACGAGTTCGCAACAAAATGAGCTCTCATTTTGAGAGAATGATCAAGACCTGATTTTGAATTGATTGAGTGGGGTGGAGCAAATAGATGTTTTGATCCACCCTAATACACATGCGTCAAGTAAACAACGTTTTTACATTAGAGTACCAATGGGAAAATGAATATACAATCGACTAGCAAAAACAAAATCAATTTTTGGAATCATTTCAAGTTTCAGCAAAACGATTTTCGACATTTTTTTTAGTCAACGCTTTATCTTTTTCGTTTTACATTTGGCATAAGAAGAAAATTTTGCTGTCGTAATTTCATGTATCTATTTATTTTAAGGCGCGTTCCTGGCATAGTTTGTTCTTTGGTTGTTAATATAAAACATATTTCGGTTTCTTAAGGAACGAGTGGGAACATAAAAGTTTAGATTTTCTAAAATCTCTGTGGCATTCACTCTTTGTGCTATAACATCGTTTATAAAAGCTATCATTGCAAACTGTCTTCGCTTTTAAAGTGCATACAAATTTATCAATATATATCGAGACTCTAACTTTCTTAGAGCAAATAATAGCAACTATTTTTGAACTGATTAAATGCAGTTTATATGAGTAACTTGATATGGAGCCCAGACTATACTACAGTACTCAAGCAGAGGTCTCACATATGCTACGTATAATGTTTTTATTGTATATTGGCCATTGAAATGAAAACTATACCTTTCAAGAAACCCTACACACTTAGATTTTTTTCCGAGATCGGCACCACCGAGCAAGCTCGGCATTTATTTTTACTGAGATCTCAGCAAAATTTATGTTTGTTAGCTGAGATCTCGGCAAAATTCCCGTTTGTTAACTGAATCTCGGCAAAATTTTCACTGAGATACAGCTAAATAGATTGCCGAGCTGCTCGGTGGTGCCAATCTCGGAAAAAATCTAAGTGTGTAGCATGTTGCTTGCCTTATACATAATGTTATTATAATGTTCAACAAAGCTAAATATTGAATCTAGTATATCTAGTATCCCTCTACCTTGGGATATTTTTCATATAAAAAAGTTTGAGCTTTGTCCGCATTGCGGCACCCCTAAATCATGTCCGATTGAACCCACATTTTGCAAAGGGGTTAGGCAGTGCACATTTGGTATATGGTCGGTTTAAAAAAAATCATTGGCACCCTAGTAACGATACATGAAATCAATTAATCGAAATTTGTTTTTGTTTAAGCCGGCGCCGGTGGTGTAGTGGTAAGCGTGACCAACTGAGGTCGGTGGGATTTTTCTGAGGCATAAAAATGTCTGGTCACGTCTTCCTTCGGAAGGGAAGTAAGCCCGTTGGTCCCGGCCCATGTGTGTTGAATGAGTGCGATATCCTACGCAGGTGTGGAAGCTGCCTTCCTGCACATTCGATTGCCGTCAATGGATGGCAATCGATGTCCGTCGGTGATTGGCACTAGATTGCGGAACAGAGACCGACGTTAAATAAAGGAAATAAGAAGAAGAAGAAATTTCTGTTTATGCTATGCCACATGTCTCAAATCTGCATGAAACGTCGAGATCTGATGTTAACTTGAAACTATTTGTTTTGTTCAAAATTGACTTTCTGGGACTTTCGGAAATAAAATGTGTTGATGCTAAATTACTTTAAAATGCATAAAACGTTTAGATCTAGTGTTAATTAAAAAAATGGCTTTCTGGGACCTTATTAATTTTAGAAAATCGAAAATTGTTTAATGCCAAACGACTTAACAATACATGAAATGTCAAGTGAAAAAAAATTGTCCAAAATTGTCTTACTGGGACTTAATTTTTTTTTTATCGTTTCAAGCATTTTTAGGATATTTGGCATCCATAAAAAAAAACAATTTCCGAAATTTCATGTACACTCTTAAATCATGTCCGAGCTCAAATTTTACATAGGGCTTTTTTCGAGGCAAAGAACATTTTGTATGTGGCCCGTTTAAAAAACTCGTGTAAAAGGAGATTCCCTCCTCGCTTGAACTGAACATGTTCTGCGACGAGCTAAAAAAAAAACAAATGTTATTTTTGCATTCCTGAATTCCTGGCCAAGCGAATGGTCCGGAATCAGCAATAGATAATTTTGATTTTATGGATCACCATCTCTATTGACTGGTAAATATGTACAGATTTGATGGACATTTCTTGTTGATAATAGCGATCACCGAGACACCGTGTAATCTTATCAACAGAATTCTTCAGCATTCTTCTTCTTCTTTGCATTTTAAACTTATTGCATCTCGCACATTAGCTTATTGCGTGCTCTCAACTTTGTGTTCTAAGATGCACTTCCACCAGTTATTAATTGAGAGCTTTCGATGGCTGTACCATTTTTGCACTAGTATAATTGTGTGGCAAGTACAATCACAACTCTATGCCCAGGGAAGTCGAGAAATTTTCCAACTCGAAAAATTCCTAGACTGGAGCGGGAATCGAACCCAGCCACCTCCAGCATGGTCTTGCTTTGTAGCTGCACCTTTATCGACTGAGCTAAGGGAGGCCCCAGTATTCCTCAGCAATTAGTGATGAAAAATGCAATTCATGTGTTTGCTTTCATTGAGCCAATAAAAAGATAATTTTTATTTTATGGATGAGCAATATGGCAGTTTTGGTATGTATAAGTTGTTATCGCGTTCCCAGGCGAAAATAGTCAAAGAATGACATGGTTGGAAAAAGCTGTATTTTTAAGGACAAAATTGATAGAATCCACAAATAGTCGCAATCATGGTTAATTTTACAAAGTAAATCAGCCATGACATGGATCATTTGTTTATTCTATCAACATTGTCGAATATGAAATTAAAATGCTTATTTTTGTCAAATCTTTCTGATTTCGAAACCATTTAAATGTTGGTCAAAAGGAATCTTTGAACTATGATTGAATCTTAAAATGAAGTAAATCATATGGAAATGAAGTATAGTCATGACCAAGCGGTAGTGCACTTTCTACGATTAAGTGTGATGATCTACATCTGTTATGTAACTTTCTACAACATTCTTTAGAATGATATGTTTAAGGATTTTACCAAAAATAATTATCACATGATAAGCTCATGAAAGATGTCAAAATTAAGATTTTTAAAAATGAATTGATAAGAATTATTTGCACTAGACTGCACGATATACTTGTATTTTGTCTTTTAAGTACAATCATTTAATAATAATTCCATAGCGTTAGCCATAAATCAAACGCGATAATGTAAGTAGAAGCGAATTATTTTGAAACGTTGTCCTAGTTACAAATCAAGACTAGGTACAGAAGAAGTAAAATAAAAGTGTAGAAGATATAGAAAGGTCTTTCGTTGACATCACTTACCAAGAACTGTAATAGGAAAATAGTAAGAATATAGAGAAGCCAAGCAGCGAGAAAGTAAATTGATAAAAATTAAGAAACTCAACCAGAAAAAAACTGATCGCTTGACATCATTTTCCGAATCATGGCCATTAATAATGACAAAATCATTTTTTTTTAATGGAATTAGGAACATGTAAACAATTTGCTATTATCAATAAACTTACCTCCTTTCGTGTCCTCGCTGTCAATTGGCTGTTTGAGTGCCGTGATGTCACGGAATGTCAGCAAGAACAGCACAACCAAATCTCGCTCGTTTCTGATAGGTGCCACCTGTAGTAAAAGCCATAGTGGCGTTTCTGCAATAAACAACAAAGACATTAGGAGAGTGATGGTTCACCGTAAAGCTTATGATAAATTACTCCTTCGAGACTCATCAATATCCAGCCCATCTAATGACGGCTGCTCTGCTATTATGGCATGAAATCACAAATTTACATTCTTTTGAATCTGAGCACATCACTTGTTCAGTATTATTCTCCAAACAAGCATTGCAACCTCCTACCATATCTTATGTATTCCATCAATTTTCTTCTTGGGTGGTGAAATAGTTTAACTCTATTATTAATGATTCTTTGATAAACTTTGCCTCACTACTAATCATTCATCACTTTCTTGCTGAATAGAAAAAGACGTATTCCCCGCGTATCGGAAAAAGATAGACAAACACGAATTTAATCTCACTAAAATGCTACTAAAATCTGGCTCTCATAATATTCGACATAGCCGTTTGTCTTATCAAAATCTTACTCTGAACATTCCTTTATCTATTATTAACAGTATCTAGCCCGCCATCGTGCCATCACAGTAATGGATCTTCATAAGCTGACACATTTCCGATCGCTACACGAATGGTATGCATTGCTTGCCAAAGCAAAAAGTAAAACCAATATCTTCCACTTATCCGCGTTCAATCACCATCGGAAGGAAAGTAACAGTTTAATCAATACTTACTGTTCTTCTTATACAGCAAGACTTCGAACTGGTCATGCTGTTGATGCTCCAGTGCGTATTCGACCCTCGCTACGGTTTCCTTCTCTGTCAGCTCACCATACATGAAGCCACATCTGCACAATACACCAAAAATTATTCATCAAAGGTGTTCCTTCGAATCGACTGCATTACCTGCACGACTTCTGCATAACCTCGGCGCGGTTGTAGCCGCTAATCTTACAAAAGGCCTCATTGCAGTACACTATTGGAAAATCGACGATTTGAGCATTCGCTAGCAGAAACGAACTGTCCGCTGAAATTAAAATGAAGAAAGGTACACAATTCAATTTATGAAAACTTCTAAATGGAATGGAGTTTTGAGGTTTTCGAAGCCAGAACGAAATAATAGTTAATGTTTCGACACTTGACCTTCCACTTTTAGAACCTGCAAAACTTTCACCAGGAAAATCACAAAAATTGGCAATGTTTTCAAAAAGCTACAGGGAAAACTTTGATTCGAGGTGTGAAATTATAAAATTTGCTCCAACATGGCGGGCGTAAAACAAGAAAAATTTGAGAGTATAGGGATGATTCTATTTCGGGGCATCATTGCGTTTCTCGTAAAGATGGTTTTTAGGACCATCACACTTTTAATACGTCATCAGGAAGTTGAAATTGCCTAAGGTGATACGATCCAGCTTCCCTAAATCACAGGGACTTACGCTGCCAATTCGAGTTTTCTAGGCATTAAATTTGCATCACC
The DNA here is from genome assembly GCF_037179485.1 of Ochlerotatus camptorhynchus. Taxonomy (NCBI): domain Eukaryota; kingdom Metazoa; phylum Arthropoda; class Insecta; order Diptera; family Culicidae; genus Ochlerotatus; species Ochlerotatus camptorhynchus. Next base: position 5,043,883 of record NW_027041058.1, read on the forward strand.
ATATTTGCTAGGTCGCAGCAACCATGGGAAAGCAGTGTTATTGTATGTTTTCCGGTAGCAGATAATTGACCCCTGGAAAATACGAAGTGGCCTCAAAGCCCGGGCTTCTAAAACGTATCACCCTAATGAGGCAAAACTTCAAGGAAGCTTGGCGAAAATTCGAGTCGTGTCCAAATCCTTTTGCATTTATTGTAGAAAACTACTATTTTCGAGTGGATTTTGATGATCGCCACGATTAGAACCATTAGAAGTGTTTCGAATCTAAACAGCTTGTTACGCTTCTAAATTCAAGCTGATTAGGGGCTGTCCATAAACTACATAAACAAATAGAGGGGATGGTGGGGGTTCGAAATTGTCTACGCGCGTCTACGGAGGGGGGAGGTACAGCTACTGCCACGTATTTTTTTTTTTTGTTCGATGAAAACCTGTTCGATATTTGATATGCAAAAACTTTTGTTTTGAATTTCTTAATGAATCAAAACCAGATTAAATACGATACAACAAGTTCATACCTTAATTTATGCAAAGTGTTATTAGTTGGAAAATGGTCTTAGAAGAGGGTAGGTAGATGGTTCCGTTAGAGTACGGCAGTATGAAAATTGAATAGAAGTTGAAAATGAGCGAAGGGAATATGACAGTGCAGTGCAGCAAGCTCAAACTTTTTGCCTATAGATTTGAAGACATACTTCAAATCTCCACGTACATCGTATGGCTTAGGCAAAGAGTGTATGATTGACTTGCACTGTCGCATTCATGGCCCTTCGCTCATTTTCAAATTCTAATCAATTTTCTAACGGAACTATCTACCTACCCTCTTCTAAGACCATTCTCTAGTTAATAAATTATCACACTAAAGCTTCGTGTTAGATAGCATTTCCAACCAACTCCCATAATTTGTTGTTTTTGTTGATGTTTTATTTAGGAAATTATGATCGCGGTTCTGAATTTTTATTGTAAATTTTCTGATAATTTGAGAGAAGGCTCTTGATAAGATTTTTCTAGAAAGTGCGTTGAAGGCTATTTCCATAAGTATTTTTAACGTAATTCCGGTCGTGTGAGCTGTGATTCGGGTTTTCCGTTATTTTTGGTTCCGTTGTGAGATTTGTATTTTCTAGTGCGCGGTTCAAAAGTAAAATTTACGGGTTGCGAAGTGTAGTGGTGCTTTTATTATTTTGATTACCTCTGATATTTCGGAGCAGCTGAATGCTGAAGATTCGGAAACCAGCAGCAGTTCCGGTGTATTTATGTTTCCGAGCTGAAAAAGAAGAAGGATGAAGATGGCCAGCGGCACATCTATCACTAGAGCCGTTGCTGCTCTTCTGTTTCTGCTGCTTACAAAACGAAAACTCTGCGATTTGGACCATGTCATTTTTGAGAGATCGGTGAGATCATTCCATATTTTATATTATTTTGCAAACAATTTAAATTTATATATGGCAACAAGTTATGTGTTGGGTTCTAGACATTGCTGGTGTTAATGAAAATCGATCAATAATGCAGACTTGAATTTTTCCTGGCGTGAGGACACAAACTCACAAACACAGATATCCAATTAAGGGGAAATTCACGGCTCCGAAAAAATAATTACGTTTTGATTTTTGTAAAGGTATTGGAGAGAGATAACAGAAATCTAAAGACATCACATTTTTTCTGATTTTTTAAGGAGGATTCATGTACAAAAACATTTTCTAGTCATCATGGCATAAAGCTGGACTCAAAAAAACACGAAACAGCGACCTTTCGGTTTTGCTGAGTGTCTAGTTTTTTTTTAATGATGAGACGAAAAACATGTTTTTGCATGTAATTTTTCTCAGAAATCTGAGGAGGGAACTGATTTTCTTGGTTTTTTTTATGTTTTTCCCGGTATTTTTGGGAAAATAAAAACGCACCGTAATCGAAATTTAATTTTCGGTTCGGTGAACTTCCTCTTAAAGATGCCCACAAAACTAGCTTCTTTTCCCTTTTGACGTTGGATAACGTCTTTCGGCAACATACGGGGGTACAAAATTGAAAACAGTAATTTTGGATGCGTTACGAAAAATTAAAAGATTTTGAACGATAATAACTCAACCGTCCCTCGATAGATTTACAATATAGTGGCATCAATCGATTGGAAATATTTCTATCAATTTGCTGAATGTTTCAAAACTATTGATTTCATTCTGTAAACTATTGAAAAATGGTTAAAAGTAAAACATTGTCTAAAGATGGTGAAAATCGATTGATTTTTTTATATTCTTATACTTTCTCCAACCAAGACATCAGATGCGAGTATCTGACACCTCTGATATTTTCTGTTCTACTATATAAGCGTCCAACAAGGTCGCCCGTTCCTTCATTGTCTATCCGATCGTCGACCCAGCAGCAGAGCAGCAGAGCAGCAGTACCAGAGCAGCGGAAGCAGAGCAACGGCAGCAGAGCAGCGGCAGCAGAGCAGCGGCAGCAGAGCCTGGGGGCGAAAGGGCAACTACGCCGAGTGCGTTGGTGTCAATGCTCCGGTATACTGGGCCGCCGTCATGGAATGCCCAGCTGCTGCAGTTCTCAGTAGGTCGTATTCACCGTCTGCTCCGCAAGGGCAACTACGCCGAGCGCGTTGGAAAAATGGGCCTTTTCAGGGCCACAACATTATCAAGAAAGAGTTTAACGATTAATTTTCTAATGCCTTTCCGACACTTGAATATCGAAAGTTGAATCTTCGCAGAGCCATAGATTCCATTTTTATTTCATTTCTACAAAACTTATTTCAGAATCGAACTTGTCTTCACAGACTGTGTGAAGAAAAACCATGCATCATCGAGCACAACCCGTTCCGTTCCAAAATCGTCCTCATCACAACCTCCAAAACAACCATCTACCCTCTCGACATCTCGAGTGGATTTCCCGGTTCATCATACCACCTAGCGCTGTTCTACTGATTGGTAATAATATTTACCCGGAGTTCACCGCACTCGTGGTTAAAGCAAAGCGCCCGGCATGCAAACCGCTCATCAAAATCGCCATCGCCATCCGGTACCCATGCTCGGCATAACCATCATTCCAAAACCACAACCAAAACGGCCCTATTCAGGGCCACCAATAATTTGACAAAGAGTTAGTTTTGAAGACAATTTCTTTCCAGAATATCACAGTTGCACTTAAATTTGAGGACTATACTGGGGTGTGGGAACGCTGGAAGGGGAGATGCTGTCTGTCTTCGAACTACCAACATCATTCCAAAGCTCCTCCAGGGCGACAGAGTAGAGCAAACCCAACAACATCAGCCCAACAAAACGGCCCTTTTCAGGGCCACCAAACTTTCACAAAAGAGTTATTAAGTAATATTCCTAAAATATAATATACACAATTAAGTACAACACATAACAGACGTTATCCAACGCCAACCCTGCGGTCGTATCTAGTATACAACCCTTCCAACTTTTTTTTTCATTTCCTTCATCTCTTTTCAGAAAGCGAGTAATGGCGCTATAACCATAGGCCATATACACGCTAACTTGAAAGTACTCATTAATGAGTAAAAAAAGACCCATTTTGAAGAAAAGTGGCTTAACTCATTAATGATTAAACAATTTTACCCATTAATGAGTATCTGTTACCCATTAATGATTAACAATTACTCATTAATGGGTAAAAAATTTACTCATTTAATGAGTTAAGCCACTTTTCTTCAAAATGGGTCTTTTTCAACCATTAATGGGTACTTTCAAGTTAGCGTGTAGGACTAGGACAAGAGTTAGTGCTCATGTCCGGACCACTAAAGAAAGATGGAGCATCCCTTAACATTTTTAGACTAGATGCTCCCAACGACCAATAATTTATAAATAACAATACAACGGAACGTACGGTACGAGATGTCCACGTTTCATCCATTTATTGGATTCTGAAGCATTGGGTTTAAATCTTTGACTTAAACAGGCCCGATGTTTCTGAATCATCTTAACATATACCAAATAGACAAGAAAAATGATGGAGGTATATTTATCATTTTCCAGGATGCTTTCATGAACTGGCTGTGTTGGTGTTAGATTAGATTAGATTAGGATTAGGTAAATTTTCTGATAATTTGAGAAAATATATTGACGGAACTGGGGAACCACGAAATACATTCCAAAATCGCCAAAAACTACCAACATTTAAAAAAACTACTTTCAAACCGCCACATCTCGAAAAGGGTGCGACTTAGCAAAAAAAAATATACAGGTTCTTTTTGACTGTAAATATATCATATATATCAATATATCAAGTCGAAAAAATAATTGAACAAAGTTTTGGATTTTTTTAAAATCACAACTGTATTGTTCACCGTTTCTACATCTTGACATATATTGGAATAGGTGGCATTCATTGTCCCCTAAAACATATAACATGTTTAGAGTTTTTTTTTCAAATAGATACAGATATTCCCTCCAATTTTCTGAAGATAAGCTTAACATTTTTCTATTGGCTTTTTTTTTCAAAATTAATGCTCGATTTAAAATGGTGACCTGATAATGTAAAATGGCATTTTTAGAACGTTACTGAAAATTATCAGCAAAAATAAAAGAAAATACGAAAATTAATAGATTTGTGTCAGATTGCGAAAATTAACAGATGTAAGTCGAGTCGAGTCATTTCTGGTCACTGGTCTATTTTGATATTGCATAAGTAATGCCTTAATTGATATTTAAGGAGCTGGATCAAAACCATTTTAGTTTTCGAATAATATTTGATCAATGGAATGGTGGAAAAAATAGGCCATGGAAATTTGGGTTAAATAAATTGAAAACATAATTTCATGTAGTGATTTGCTTAATGAGTCCTAATTTGATGAAGTTTAAAGAACATTTAAAAAGTGTTGTGATGGTCCATTAGGTCAAATGCCATTATATCAAATATCATGTGTATTATTAGACTAACATTTCAGTTGTTGTTGATTTTTCATAATACGGTGTCTGTATTGTTCTGTGTGTTACACAAGATGTCAACAACAATATAATCATGGCAATAATATGCTCCTGAAAATCAGCTATTTTTTTAAAGATACAAATACATTAATTTTAAGGTCTCGTCCTTTTAAACTCAACTTTTCAAAATGTTCACGTAAATCTTTTAATTTATCATAGTGCCAGAATCTTAAAAAGTTTGTTTAGTTGATCTCAAAATGAAGACTTTGATCAAGATCCTATTTAAAAAATATATATTAAATACTTTTGAAACGCAAACACTAATATTTTCTAGTATCATTACTTTTCGAAGTCAAAGAGTGAAGCTCTATAGCGGCGATTTTTAGTACTTTTTGAATTTTTTTTTTGCTCAAAATAAGAAGCAAAATATCACTCAGGTAGGGGAAAAGTTGGCTTCGGCAATACCTTAACCTATTATCGTCAGGGGGGTAAACAAAGTCCTAGAGCACTCAAATTTGGCCAATAGTTGCTCTGAAACACAATGTATCCACATTCCAAAATTGAGCTCTCAAGGACTTTGTTTACCCCCCTGACGATAATAGGTTAAGGTATTGCCGAAGCCAACTTTTCCCCTATATTATTTCTAGAAAGAATTTATTTTTCTCAACAACTTTGTCTCAGACTTCATTTCGATAAGAAGTGACGTTTTCGAGCTACAATTTTGAGAAATGTCAAAGACGACATTTTGATGAAAATTAGACAATGGTCGAATTTCAACGATCGCATCACTTATCAAGGTGAATCCTGATCCAACAACCTGCTAACATTATATTGCTAATGTGACCTTTGTGAGGATGCAGAGGTTAACACGGTCCCCAAAACAACAAAGGTCGCTCTAATATTCCCTCCCTACTCCCACCTGAACAATGAGAATGGAAGGTCACTCCAAACCCCATTCAGTTGATTCATTGTGCAATTTCACTGGTTCTGATCAATCACGGAGTAGCGACTATTTGATATAAAAATCCTGTTTTATTAAAATGGACGCCATTTTGTTAATTATTGATCGATTGACTTAGTCCTACTTAGGTTCCTCGATAATCATATATATTTTAAGTGTTGGGACTTGATGATCTGGGTGACCACGGAGATTCTGCGAATGGAGGTCTGTACGCAAATTTTTACTTGCATTTTCGTCGCTGCACACTGAGATATTTTTGCAGTATACTATATTTTTTTTTACCGAATATGGAACAATTGAACGTCGGTAATCCATTCGGTAATTGTATTATTTACAATTCGTTCCGTAAATTATCTTCACTCTTGAGCTGCCAAAATGTACTGACCTGGATTGTGAATTTTACATAATGATTGCTTGGGTGAGTTCGATATTATTTTTACCGAAATAACTGTAAAGCATTATTTTCATGATTGAATTGATATTATGATGTTTTTATTGATTTATTGATTATTTCTTTCATGTGTTTTCTTAAAGTTGACATAATAACAAAACAAACGATTCGTATGACTTACTATCGTACGTTGGTACAAAAATAATATTCAACAAAGAAGGACGATGTTATTGACCATACACAAATAGGCTTTTTGCATTTGATAAGGACATTAGGCTGCCTTACGTCCCAGATTGTAGCAGCAAAAAGTTAAGTATGTTCACATCGGAGAACCGAAGAAAACAAAACTTCGAAATTGTGGCAAATATTGAGATTGACAGTATGAAATTTACAAACCTATTTGGTAAGGTTATCAAATTTCTGTTACTTCACTATGGTTAGTTTCTGCAAAAGATTATTTTTACAGTACATTCGCCACACTTTTTAAAGCTTCACGAAATTACAGCCCGATACTGTTTTCCTCAGTAATTTTCATTTATTATTGTATCTATTATTATTAATTTATTTTATAAGGCTCAACCGAATTAACTTTACAGAGCCGAGGATTCTTGTTTATTATACAATACATCTAAAAACTATAGTCAAAAGGTACAACACAATAAACATTTTATCTTCCGCTATCCAATAAGCCTCCTCTACCAGAACGGGAGCCGGTTCCAGTGGTTTACTTGTATGGCAGATTCGCCAACGAGGGTCAGAGCGCTTCCATTGTAGTAATGGACGCAAAACGTGGTCAGCACTCACACATTCATCACGAAACCGTTGCTTTGCAAAGCATCGACTGAAAGAACTGCTGATGAAGAACAATGAGGAGGACCACAGGAAGACCATAGGAAAAGCGTTTTTCACAGGCAATGGGTGATAAATTTAACTATCATAACAACATTTGCTTATTCGTGCAATTTTAAATAGTGACATTTTGAAAAATTAAAGCTCCTTAATTTTAACAGAATCGTAGAAAAATGTCCTATCGATTTGCGTATTAAGAATTAAGATCCATCATCTTTGGATAAATTAGACCACTTTCATGCCACGACCGACTTTGTTTTCTGAAATTGCACCGCCAATGTTGCCTTGAAAATACATGGTGTGTTAGATTTAAACGTATGGGAACTAACATCCGATTGATGACCTTGACAAATGTCCAGAAAATACTCTTTAACAAATTTATGCTGTTCCTCTAAAGGATCTTTTTTTCGTGATCAGTGCTGAGATTTGTCATATCAGCATTTATGACAGACTTTCGCGCAATATTAACGAAATTGTTCGTCACATAGTCACTGACAAAGATTCACCTGGTAACAAAAAGTGTAATTTCGAACATTCTGTGTCACATTATTGTTATTCAAGTTGTTCAGGTCGTAGATGCTCGTTCACAATAACGGCGCCATGAAATTGTGTTGCTCAAGTCATTTAATTTCGTTACAAATTTAGTTAATATAAAAATCTATACATGTTCGTCACTGACAGCATTGTCATTGACAATTGACATGATTTGCCTTGACTGTTAGCTCAAATGAGTGACCAAAGTAGTATTGTCAATATTACCGTGTATTGTCGAGATTTTGCAGCACTAGTCGTGATGGTTAAGTAATGCTGAGCTATTAGGGTGTTCAACACAGATGAGGCTGGTAAGCTGTATGTTGTTTGGAATGAGGGTGACGCGCTTGGCATAGATGGTCCACAGTGACGCACGAAGAGCTACTGATTCCGATCCGGTGTGGCTTCTTCCTCCTTCTTCGGTGAATGAACGCTCATGTGGGCTGCAGCTCGCTGCTTTCGGACAGCCTTTCGTTCTGTACTGGAGAACAATGTTCAACGCTACGCGGCTTTACTGCTGCTGCTGACGACCGACCGGACACCACCACACACGGTGATTGAATAAGCACCGTTCAGTGAGACCGGATGGAAACCGATTTTTAAATCTGTGTTAGGGAAAGCGAAGGCAATTGGTGAAATTTTTGATCACCATTGCAACAGTTGGGCATTTATGTTATTTTCAATAGTTACTTTTTGAAAATAATGAAAGAGCTTATACTAGCAGATTTGAAAAAAAAAATTAAAATCCATCCGCTATTGACAGAGTTGTATGTGGTAAAAACCTGACCACTTTTCCTAATGCGGTCAATTTGGGTTTTTTTTTAAATTGAACCTTCAATATGTTGCCGAAAGACGCAATCCCACGTAAAAAAAATGCTATAAAACAGGCATTTTAGGCGTCCAAAAGGTAAAAGCCCGCTTAAGAGAACCTAACGATATTTTGAAAATACAATGTATGACTCATATGATTTGATAAGGTCCCACAAAGCTCCTCGGATTCATATTATACATTATACAAGACTCTGTTCTCCCTAGGTATCACGCTTGTCTTAAGTCTGTAGTACAGACTTCTCTACGACTTATTCCAGTTATGATCACTTTGCAACTTTTCATGGTAGATGTGTGCTATTCGGGTATCCTGTAGACTATTAACACAAACGAAGTGACAGACGACTAACTGGCGAAGAAATCAATTAAAATAATGTGGTTCGCTGTAATAGAATTTTCTTAGAAGCTTGTGCCATCATCCACTAGATGGGATAGTATTTTTGTTTTGGTTTTGCACAAAGTTGATTTTGTGTACAATGATTCTTTGACAGTGTGCAAAGAGTGCGTATCATTTTGTCATTTTTTTATGCATTTCAGTTTTGAGTAGAGTGAAAGAGATAGAACCAAAACATTCTAGTACATTTGGTGAAAATGCTAGTTCAATCCAGTAGTAGTGTTGCCATGTGGTTCAATCCAGTAGTAGTGGTGTTGCCATGTGGTACACTGAAAAGTTGCAATAGCAGGTTAGTCACCAAAGTTTTCGAGCCGCTCCGTCTGTCACTTCGTTAAGATATACACTGTCCATAAAAGCATAACAGTCCCATATGATTTTTTATCAGCAATGAGTTATCCATTAGAATCGACTGTAAACTACCTGTAGCTTACATTGTGCACTAAAAGTAACATGTTTTGTTCAGAAAATATGGTGAACAATACCAAAACATGGTTGTCCCATCCATAAGAGTCTACGGATAAATAAATTTATATTATGGTGTCTACGATTTTAGTAAGAACATAGAACACAATTTAAATGAGTTTATAAAGATCATCAAGATCTATGCTTCAGATATTTTTGTTAACACTACTTTCCATCTCACATGAAAAGATGGGATCTTACGATGCTACACCCATTCCGGTCATCTTCCAAGGCTTTGATACTTGATTTTTTTTTTTGTGCTCGACAAAGCTCTATGAGTTTATTTTATCGAGCATTTAAAAAACCTGAACACTCCTCATTTTGTAGGTGAGAGCGTGCAGCCTCTATTTTAATATTTTCTCTTCAGTTATCAAAATGGCGTCCAAGCAAAAGGAGCTACGCATCAAAATGTTGCACGCGCATCGCGAAAATCCAAAATACTCGCACGCTGAGTTAGCGAAACCGTAAAAAGTGGCCAAATCAACTGTCACCAACGTAATACAACACGGGAAAAAAAGAGTTCCCATATTCGTGAACCACAGCCGTGAACCATAGTTCACGGTGTATATTTGAGAAAATTTTGTTCTGGATAGTTGGCCGTGATTTTTAGTTCATGGTCCGTTCCCGTTTTCGGGAACGGGTTTTTTTTCCGAGAAGTGTCAGGAACGTTTGTCGACAGCCAGGAAGCCTGGATCGGGAGGAAAACGAAAGCCGGAAACCGCAGCGATGACAAAAAGAGCTGCCAGCGGTTTCAAGCGGAACCCCAACCTCTCCTTCCGAGATGTCGCAAACAAGCTGGGAGTTTCGTCTACAACCGTGCTCGAGGTAAAAAACGAGGTAGTGACTCCAAATCGTAACGATAAACAAAACAAGACGGCCAAAACACGATCCCACGAAGCTGCACACGCTGATGCTGACGAAGTTCGATTGCGTGGTAATGGATGACGAAACGTCAAGGCAGATTTCAAAAAGCTTCCTGGGCAAGAGTTTTATACGGCACCGGAAGGGGAAAGATAGCAGACATTTTCAAGCATATGGAACTGTTGAAATTCGCTAAGAAATATCTGGTTTGGCTGGCTATCTGTACCTATGGCTTAAAAAATGACATTTTCATTGCAACCGGAACCGTCAACTAGGAAATTTCCGTGTCTGGAAAAACGTCTGCTACCTTTTCTGAAGCAACACGATTGTTCCGTGCTGTTTTGGCTGGATTTGGCATCCTGCCATTACGGAAAAAGGCCAGGGAGTGGTATGCCGCCAGCAACGTGCAGGTTGTGCCCAAGGAAAAGAACCCCCCCTCCGTACAAGCCAGAGCTCCGCCCAATTGAAAAATATTAGGCATTCGTCAAGCAGAACCTAAATAAGACCCCCCCCTGTTTGAAGTGCGAAGCAGTTTAACAAAGTGGACGAGGTGTATAGAATCTGATGGCAGCAGTTAAACAAAAGACCCAACAATTCGGATTCGGTCACCCGGAAGCATAGCTGAATATTTTTCTCTATTTTATACTAATTTAATTTAAAAAAGAAAAATTATTTAATTTTTTTAATGTAATCAATTTACACGCATTCTATTTGGCTAAATTTTGATCGTAACACTATTTAGTATAATACCTTGTTGAATCAGTAGAACATTACAATCTGAACTACAGGATAATTTGTAACATAAAATATTGATGTCCTACGAAGCTCTACAGATTCGTATGTTTGAGCTTGTAGAAATTCTTCCAGCACGATTTGGAGAATCTATTATGCGTTTCATAGGATATATTAAAGTATTACGAGCATTTTTCTTGACATATAATTTTAAAACATATCCTATAACTCACTGTAAATAAGAGGATCAGAACTCTAAATTAATTTGGACGTCCTAGATCATCAAAAAAACTATAAATTCAAGAATACTTAACTTTTTGTGCGCGACCAAATCATAACAAAAAGAATTAAAAGTTCCTGAGGCTAAGACAAAAATGCAATATTTTTAATAGTCGTTTTAATATTTAAAATTATAAATTTAAAACGAAAATTATGAGTTACGTTTACAAATTTCCATATCGATTGGAACCTGTTTCATAAAAATCGGTTCAGAACTGCTGATCAAGTTTTATGATAAATAGATAAAGATTAGAGACAGGATCATTGAACAATTTAAGCATGCGGAAAAGTGCTTTGCATTGCAGATAGGTGTCATTCAACTAATTCTATACAGTTAGATAATTCGTCAGTGGAAGTGCCTTTGTATAAGACATGCTCTTGTTCTTCGAATAGTTTGAAATTTCCGATAATCAACAATTACGAGACTTGACTGCTATAGCCTTGGATTAAGAGATAAACCAGCCCAAGGCTGAAAATCTCTCTAATAAAGCAAAAAAAATATCCTTGGATTGATGACATTTAGTCATAAACTCGAAATGAGTTCCTTTGCTGTACTCAGAAAGACGTGTATATTTATTATTTATTCGATGCTAATGTTGTATTGAAAATATATTTTAATTAGTTTCCCACTTTCTCTTCAAAAAATAAAATCAATAGGATAAAATCATTAGTAATTTGCTTCCCTGTTTTAATTCTTTAAACTATTCCCCTCAAAATATATCACTTATTATTGCTTCAAAAATATCTGAAAATGTGAAACTATTTAACGGTTTAAACGTGAGAAACAAACCGTTAAACATTTCCATTCTCACTGACCAAAATAAACTTACATTTTTGCAAATTTGTTTGCTTTTTCTCCTAGGGGAAAAGTTGGCTTCGGCAATACCTTAACCTATTATCGTCAGGGGGTAAACAAAGTCCTAGAGCACTCAAATTTGGCCAATAGTTGCTCTGAAACACAATGTATCCATATGCCAAAATTGAGCTCTCAAGGATGTTGTTTACCCCCTGACGATAATAGGTTAAGGTATTGCCGAAGCCAACTTTTCCCCTATTTATTTTTTGAAGGCTAAACATAACTACGAATACACTGGGGGAGGGAGGGGATTCATGAAATGTCTACGGTTGTCTACGGAGGAGGAGGGGAGATTTAAAAATTAGATAAAACTTTCTACGTATTAATAGGCACTTTCTTATAACATTGTTATCCTCCTCCTTTAATTTGATATTTTGATCATTCAAATCGGCCCAGTGGTTCATAACTTCATAACTTATTTTATTTTTAATAAAGATCAAATTTAATTAAAACAATCTCAAATAATTTTATTAATATCACCATAAATGTATTGTTGTTAACATTCATACCTCTCATGCCACTTCTAGCACTTTGGTACATCTAGCACTTTGGCAGGTATTATTCGAAAACTACCTTAGGTTAGCTAGGTTAGTTAGGCATAATGAATGGCAATCGCAGTAGTACTATAGTTGAATAAACTCCCTCAGTCACTTCAGCACTTTTAAGCAGTGCTGTGCTTTGTCACTGAAATTGAAAGATTTCACGCGAAATTGACAAAATTACTTTTGACACCGCCATTGGAATAATTGACCCTCACCATAAACCTTTCGTCAATGATATCAAGTAACCTGGTGATGAAAAGTGTAATTTGTTTTTTTTGGCACTTTCTTGGGTCATTCGACTTGTCCGGGGGTAAGAGTTGAACTCGTGATTTTGGCGTGAGAGGTATGGATCTTAACCACTACGCCGTGGTCGTCTCCCAGTGTAATTTCTTTAATTCTGTATCACATTATTGTTATCCAGACAGTTAAAAACGTAGATGCTGGTTTACTTTCACGGCTCCATGTATTTTTTGTGCTGAATTCAAATCAAAAATTTCGAAACAAATTTAGCTAATAAAAAAACTGCACAATTTACATGGTATACATTTAAAATCGTTTTTTTTTTAGTTTGTGACGAAAAATGTTTTTGGGGTGGGTCTACTTAACTGTTCCCTTTTCTCTTTTAATATGTATGGAGGTCTCCAACAACTGTGCAAAATTTGAATGAATTTGGTTATAATCTGGATTTGCGGGAGAATTTTAAATTATATATGGAAAAATGTTAGGTGAAACGGACCAATCCTATTCTTTATCTTACCAAAAATCAAAATATTGCTAAAATTTCACCAAATCTCGGATTTAGATTGAGAATACTGTACAAAATAAAGATTGTACTCGAAAAAAAAAATTCAACACATTATTTTGTGTATAACTTTTTATTGCATGGGTAAAAATTAAAGAAATTTTGAGAAAAACTAGTTTAGAATGTAATGTTTACATGGTGGCCAAATCTCGCACCAGGAAGCTGTACCGCGAGTGGTTATTGCAGCCAAAATGCATCGTAATGGACGACGAGACGTACAATAAAGCGGACGCCTAGCAGATCCCCGGCCTGGAGATTTTCGTCGGTATGTCCCGCCTGGATGTTCCGGAGAAGTTCCGGAAGAAGAAGATCGAAAAATTGGCAGGCGATCTGTGGGTGCGGCAAATTCAGCAAGCCGTACATAACGACCGGCACCATCAATGGCCAAATATATAAAGAAGAATGCCAGCTGTCCTTCCTCCGGGCCCACGAAGGTGACACTCTGTTTTGGCCGGATCTGGCATCGTGCCCATTACGCGAAACCGGTGATGGAGTGGTACGAAGCCAACGATGTTGTTTTTGTAACAAAGGAGGCAAATCCGTCAAACTTCACCCAATAGAAAAATTCTGGGCGATTATGAAGGGCATGTTCTGGAAAACAGGCAAGGTCTTCAAAAACGACAAGGATTTGAAGAAAGAGTGGATGAAAGCATGTAAGAAAGATGGCGCAGGATTTGATGGGTAACGTTAAGTCCAAAGTGCGGGCATTTAGCCTAGGAGAAGAGGTTTTTTTTTCCTTGATTTAAGAGATGAACTAGCCTATGGCTAAAAATCTCTATAATAAAGAAAAAAAAAAAATTTCCTTGATTTGTTTTCCGTCGATCTTGTTTTCCGTGCTGAGCACCAATGCTACTGACGCCAAGGAGGCAGCTCTCACACCTGGACCCTACCACCTATCGACCCATCAACTCATGAACCGGGGACCAACGGCTCTACTTCTCTTCCGAAGGAAGGCGTGATCGGAGATGTTAGGCCTCAGAACATCCCGGCGGCGCCGAATGGGACTTAACCCAGGCCTGCTGGAGTGAGAGGTAATCACGCTTACCACTACACCACCGGTGCCGCTAGGAGAAGAGGTTGGATTAACTAACTTTTCAAAAACATAGCTAATATGTGTTTATTTATTCCCTGAGAGTTTCAAAAATATCCGACTTAAAATGAATTTTTTTTTTATTCATTTTTTTCGAGTACAGTCTTTAACTTTGCTGAAGACTGAAAATCAATTTGATCATTGTAAAAAAATAACCGTCGGACGGGGCTACTTTTGATTCGGGGGGCTACTTTGGGCACACTCAAGTGTGTTGACCCAAATGAAGTAAATTAAAGGATCTATTGAATGTTTGCCAGCAACTTGTCATTGGGACTGCAGTATAGTCGATCGTATACAGTCCACAGCAAATATTATTAAGCGCTTCTCAGAATTTTGCGGAAAAGTTTACTAGTACTCGTACAAAGTGTACCAACCCAAAATCGTTGTTGAAACTTGTAAAAACATGCACAAGCTCTTCTCCGGAGTTGATAAGTATTCGTAATACCGGATAGTGTAAAACTAGTTTATGGCAATTCTCCATATTAGATCTCCACCATACCAGAAATGCATGATTATATTCAATTTCTGTCAAACCAATCATTTGACTGACTGCGAATTTTGTATAGGTTATTTGTTTTTGGATGGCGTTTATGATGTCGATTCATTTTGTCCATTTAATAAGCAAAAAAGATTAAAATTTATCACGTGTTCAAAGTAGCCCCTTTGATAACATTCCGACTTGATGGCTATATGGCGAACATTTTGATAGTCGTTCATATGCTTCTCATTACACACTATTGGATGTACACCACATCCTATTATCATTTTATTTATTTTATACGAACATGTTAGCTTAGCGTTAGCGTTAGCGTTGTTATTATACTTCGTAGATTGGATACTAGCGACACTCACGTCTCTTCTGAAATTCTCAGTTAGACTACCTTCAGGAATAATGCTGGGGAGTAAACATTGGTTCCAATCTAAACAAGAGTAACAGAAGCATGACTGTCGCTATTCCCGGCCACGCGCATTTTTACCATAACTAGGGATAGGGAAGGAAATGTTGATGTAGTACTTACTTAACGAGAGGCCACCGACTTAGCGACACCCTCATAAATGCTACGGAGTTGGAGGGTTGGGTAGGGTATTCGGTTAGGATTCACCTCAAGTTGGCGATGCAACCAAAAGTATGTATTGTTTATTTGTTGTTTATTTAATCTCTCGATAGCCGACTATCGAAAGAACATATTCATTTTGTTTAGTGATCATGAATTTTTAGAGTCATGACGGAGACCTTGGGATTAAACCCATGATTTTCTGCTCAGTAAGCAAAACCAATCCCTCCAGGGTCATCGAGCATCTCAGATCCACAACGCTTCGCGACAATACAGGACTACAGAGGTTAATGTTCAATATCAAATATACAAATGATGGTGGCGATTTATTGTGCTGTGGAAGAGCTTGGGGTTAAATCCATGATTTTCTGCTCAGTAAGCAAAATCGATCCCTCCAGGTGCATCGAGCATCTCATAATTCACAGCGCTTCGCGTCAAAGTACGAATATATGAATGAACTATCTATTATTGAATAACTATTATTTACGATGATTACACGAAAGAAATAAAATATAAACTACAAACAAAACGTGACTACTAAAATCTCAAAAAGATATTCTCACAAATATATTTCACGCAACCAGGAATGTCAAAACCATTAGACGCTATAATGATACTCTGCACATTAGAGTGTTTCAGCGTTATATGGAAAAAAGTCAAAGTCTGGAATTTCAAACGCTACCCTCTGGAATGGTAGTTTTGGGGGTCAGAAACACCCTGCCAAAATTTGAAGTCATTTGGTTCACGGGAACCCCTCGCTCAAACGGCTTGAAGTTTGTATGGGGAAAATCGATAAAATGTATGGGGGAGCGAGCCACTTTCACATTCGTGGCTCAAGGTGGCGCTGTAGTGGGTCAATTTTCTTCGTGTAGCACCTTTGAAGTATTGGGAACATCTTGGCTCAAGACCGGATGTGAATCCGAGTTACCTCCGAAAAGTTATTAGCGTTTCAAACGAACACCACCTGCTTCACTTGTTTAACCATGAAATTGGTTGAAATTTTCACAGTGAGTAGAAAAATGTTCGAAATTTTGGTCTACTAAAAATTGGAACAGATTGGCCAAGTGGTTCCGGTTTTATTCCGGGTTTCCGAGAGGCCATCGGGGGGAGAAAAGGTACCAGTCGTCTACATCAAGGTGGTGCTGAAAATCCACAGCAACAGGCATCTATGGGTAGTGCTGATTAATATTTTAACAAAATCAACCCATAACCTGGTTCTAAATATGTTCTGGATTATTATGTATTTTTGATCAAAGTAGGCCTTGATTATTCTCTGCAACTATATGAAATGTAGTAAATTAATGATTTTAGATATATAAGCGTTTCAATGACTCCAAGTGGTCACTAGATGATCCGCCGGAAGATCCGAAACATCCGTAAAATTTAGTGCTACATAAATTCGATCAAGTAGGCCTTGATTTTTCTCTGCAACAATGAGAAATGTTGTAAAATGGTGATTTTTCATATGTTAGCTGTTCAATGGCTCCGAGTTATCACCAGATGGTCCGCTGGTAGATACGGAACATCCGTAAAATTGATTGCTGTGTGAATTTGATCAAAGTAGGCCTTGATTTTCCTCCGCAATTATATGGAATACAGTAAAATGGTGACTTCTGAAATATTAGCTGGTCATTGGCTCCAAATGGTCACCAGATGACCCACCGAAAGATCTGGAACATCCGTAAAATTGGTTGCTAAGTAAATTTCATCAAAGTATGCCTTGATTTTTCATTGCAACTGTATATAATGTAGTAAAATTATGATTTTTTATATATTAGCTGTTCACTGGCTCCAAGTGGCTCGCCGAAAGATCCGGAACATCCGTAAAATGTATTGCTGCGTAAATTTGATTAAAGTAGGCCTTGATTTTGCTCTGCAACTACGTGAAATGTAGTAAAATGGTGATTTTTGTTATATTAGCGGTTCAATTGTTCCGAGTGGTCACGACATAACCCGCTGGAAGATCCGGAAAATCTGATAAATTTATTGCTGTGTAAATTTGATCAAAGTAGGCCTTGATTTTACTCTGCAACTATGTGCAGTGTAGTTAAATGGTGATATTAGATACATTAGCTGTTCAATGGCTCGGAGTAGTCACCAGATGGTCCGTGAGAAGATCCGTAACATCCGTAAAATTGATTTATGTGTAAATTTTATCAAAGCAGGCCTTGCTTGTTCCCTGCAACTAAATGGAATGTAGTAAAATAGTGATATTTTGTATATTCGCTGGTCATTGGCTTCGAGTTATCACCAGGTGGTCCAGAAAATACGGAAAATCCGTAAAATTTATTGCTGCGTAAATTTGATCAAAGCAGGCCTTGATTTTGCTCTGCAACTATTGGCGTTGACGGCGACTCTGTAGCTCTTTACTCCTATGAGAAAATCCATAAGCAAACGTCAGACTGTGCGTGAAACATGGCGGACTTTGTACTATCCTTTCACTCCACCGAAAATTCCCATAAGAAACTGTCTATATTTGCTGGAAGAGCAAATTTTTCGACGGTGCCGTCAACGCCAATGTGAAATGAAGTAAAATGATAATTATAGATACACTAGCTGTTCAATGGATCTGAGTAGTCACCAGATGGTCCGTCATAAGATCTGGAACATTCGTAAAATTGATTTCTATGTAAATTTGAACGAAGTAGGCCTTGATTTTTCTCTGCAACTATATGGAATGTGGTAAAATGGTGATCTTGTATCGCATGCTAATGCTAATTGAATGTAACAAAAATAATATACTTAAATAAAATAAAATATTAATAAAATTATATGCAAAATTTACTAGCAGAACATTACTTTATTGGTGAGAAGTTTCTAATAAGCCCTTCCAGAAGGGTATTTTATACGAACATGTTAGCTTACACCAAAAAGTGTCAAAAGAAGCTCCGTCAGACGGTACTAATCTTTAACTTTTCACTTTAGACCAAATGTTGCACACGTTCCTACAAGCTCATATATAGTATACACTTGTAGGTATGCGCGGAACAATTGGTCTTAATTAATATAATAATATTTTTTTTCTGTGATGGCTAATCGTTTTGCTGTCTTCAACAACGTTGTTATGCATAGTATTCTCAATTTGGTGAAATTTGAGCAATATTTGAATGTTTAGCAAGCAAATGAACAGGATCTTTTCATTTCCCATACAACATTCAAAAATCCAAATCCAGATCATAACCAAATTCGTTCAAAGTTGACCGTTTTTGATGACCTCAATACACATCGGAAGAGCAGCGGGGAACAGGAGGTTGTAATCCGCCATAGAAACTTGACCCACCCTTCTGTTTCTTCGATATCGCAATGTATAGTCGAGATTTTTCAGCACTACACGGCGAATGAGATCGACTCCAATTTGAGAATCGGGTTTGTCCAGGGAAAACTTCCCGAATATGATAAAAGTAAAGAATGTTCATCAATTTTCCTCATTTTCCATCAGATTGTTGAGGTTTTCCTGAGGCACATTTACTTATTGCTGAGTTCCTGCACTTTTTGCGATTATGAGTGAACTAAACTCAAATTTGGGTCGTTCTCATTTGCCATGTATATGAGACCGGACATATTTAGGGAAAAGATTTGAATTCTCTCATTTGAAGCGTGATAGGCATGGATGCCAGGCTCATCTCCAAACCCGAACAATAATATGATCGAATCATTAAAGAACTTTTCACGAATTGGTGTAAACTGGATAGAAAAATTGCCCAAAAAATCGAAGCGATGCGATTTTACATTCATTGGGTATTAAGAAATCATTTTAATATTCAATCTCAATTACAAGCTGTGTTCTTGGTACACTAGATTTGTTTTCATTTTCAACCTTAATCACAAATTGATTTCGAATGTTTCGCTTGCGTTGCAAACAATTTACATTATTAGGCTTATGTTTTTGTTGTCGCAGCACCAACGTCGTTCGTGATGTGGACATGAAACACAAAAGGGTGTGGAAATCAACAAGGCTGCCAAGTTTTTGACTTCCCCACACTCCTTTATGTATTGTTGTGAACTTTTAAGCCTCTATTTTTAGAACCTAAATGTGAAACATATCAAGGCGCAAAAGGTAAGCTGTTTCCTTCGTAAACGATCGTATAGCAGGAAGGTTTTCAATTCAACAGACACGTAATAGGAGAATAATTTGAATTTAAAAGCATGTTTCATCAATAAATAACACTTACGCTGCGAATTAGACCGACGTATGATGTTTTCTAGAAATGTATTTTGGGGAGCTACGAGCCCCCTTCTCCCTCCTGGCATTTTGAGGCGACGTTATTCCCCAGTTGACTTTAAATCTCTTCCTGGTGCCCTGAACCCGTCAGCGCTCCTGCTTTGAATCCTTGGCGTATTCATATCCCGCCATTGCGTCGAGTTTGCTGAAGGATTCAGTTTTCAAATCATCCTACTATTACGCACACATGTTTTGTTCTATTTGCTATCCAAACACAAAACACACTTAAATAATTAGATAAAACAAACACTGCACTCTTCATGTGGCATCTTCGTCATGGAACTTGACGGACACTATTGCACTATCACCATTATTAATTCCAAATCCATTTCAGCTCAATTCCATTGCAGGTACTGATGAATCTGGAAGAAAATTGGAAAATTGAGGCATCATTAAAATCAGTTTTAATGTGAACTATTATAAAACACAGAAAGTTATCCTTTGGTTTGTTTTTTTTCCGTCGATCTTGTTTTCCGTGCTGAGCACCAATGCTACCGACGTGCCAGGAAGGCAGCTCCCACACCTGGACCCTACCTATCGACCCATCAACTCATGAACCGGGGACCAACGGCTTTACTTCCCATCCGAAGGAAGGCGTGATCAGAGATGTTATGCCTCAGAACATCCCGGCGGCGCCGACTGGGATTGAACCCAGGCTTGCTGGGGTGAGAGGTAATCACGCTTACCACTACACCACCGGCGCCGTTGTAAACACAGAAAGTTATAACAAGTATTATATTATATAATACATTATCAACATTTTTTTTTTCCGTCAACATTTATTGAAACTTTGTTTCACACTTTTAATAAAAAAATATCTTTGTTTTGTTTAGTTGAAGATGCTAATTTCAAATAACAGACTAAAGTGGTAATTTTAATACGATAGATTAGGAGATGAAAGTATAGAATTGATAGTTCCGTTAGAGTACGGCAGTTTGAAAATTGCATATAGAGAGTAGAAAGCGAGCAAGGACAACTTTAGGAAGATACAAATCGGTTTTTTTTCATCTCTATTTACCAAGAAACTGATTAAACCGATTTGTACCTTTCTAAAGTTATGATGTCCAATATTGGAATTTTGAGGTTATATTAATTATATGCATCATAGCTTTAAACAAGTTACTGATTAAAATCATAATAGTGAAATATGTGTGCTCAGGGTTAAGATCTCACTTCCGTCATTGATAAATGACGAGGCTTTTTGGGGCGACCAGCTGTGTAGAAAAATAACATTTAACGTTCGTTTACGTTTCATGAAGCACCAACTTTGGTCCCTCTTCCCTTTGTTGCGTATTTTTATACATGGCTAGTCACCCTAAAACGCTACGTCATTTATGCATGTTGCCTAAGCACAAGCCGCACTTTACCTCTCTTTTTCGAACGGGTTTCCAAAAAAAAAATATGAATTCCAAATTTATTTCCCTTGTCTAGACGTACCGTCGACTTGATAAAGGGTCAAACATTGTTGACATATTGTTAAAAATTTAACACTGCTTCTTGACTCCAATTCCGTCATAAAACAGTCGCAGGCAAACCAGCGATTTTTTTTTGAATCGGCTTTCTCTGATTTGTATGAAATTATGCGTAATTGTTTGTTATACGCCATGATTCACATGTTTGCTAAAATTCGGCCATTTTAGATCTTGTACAATTTAAAAGTGTCTTCAAAATTTACAAAAACTGCCCAAGCAACCGTAGGCACGTTATTTCGCTTTTTAGCTGTATACAACTGAACAACGGATATACCAGTTCTGTAAGTTCTTATGAGGTCCATTTATAGCCAAAAAGGCAAAATAGCGTGCCTACGGAAAAGTGCATTTCTAATCGAAATAATATCTTTAGGGAAAAATAGGCAAAACATTAAGAAAAAGCTTATGCTTCTTCTTCTTCTTCTTCTTCTTCTTCTTCTTCTTCTTCTTCTTCTTCTTCTTCTTCTTCTTCTTCTTCTTCTTCTTT
Organism: Ochlerotatus camptorhynchus; assembly: GCF_037179485.1. Classification (NCBI taxonomy): domain Eukaryota; kingdom Metazoa; phylum Arthropoda; class Insecta; order Diptera; family Culicidae; genus Ochlerotatus; species Ochlerotatus camptorhynchus. The sequence continues at coordinate 5,065,574 of NW_027041058.1, forward strand.
ATGCTTGAGCTGTCGTCTGACAGCTCAGTGTGGGGCCAGTATCTAGACTATATGCCCAAAAAGCTTATTAAAAATTCAATCTTTTGGAATGTTCAAGAGCATTTAAGAGGACACTTAAAAACTGACAACAATTGTTCAACAGAATTTTTTAGTAAAATCTTCGAAGTTTTTGTTAGGTGTGTATTTTTTAACAGAAAATCACTTAAAATGTCTCAAACATTGTTTTCTGAGCATAAATTACATTGAATTTTTTCATCAACAAAAAGTGCATACAAATTACCAAAAGTTCTTGTTGTAGAATTTTTGTCAAGTTTTAAGTGTCCATAACTTAAAACATTTAAACAAATTTGCATTTTGATTGTTTTGTTTTTTATTATTTAATTATGGGGCAACCCCAGCGTAGTGGTTCGAATCCATACCTCTCACGCCAAAGTCACGAGCTCAAATCTCGCCCCTAAACAAGTCACGAATGACCCAAGAGCGTTAAAGTGACTATAAAACAAAACAAATATATTTCTATTTTCAAAACTTTGGTAAGATCTTTTGACATATATAGGTTTTTAAGAAATGTTATTACTTAATACAATTTTTGTATATTTTTCCACAAAACATTATTTTTCTCTACATCTTTGTCGTCAGACGTCATTTCAATCAGAAGAGCCGTTTTAGTGCTGCTTTTTTAAATTTCAATTCTTTCGATTTTTAAAATTTTACATGATCTAAAAGGCCGAATTTAAGAAAAAAATTTGAATCATTACCCATAACAAAGAATCAGGGTGTATTCCTTTCATTTTGACTAGAAAATGTTTTATGAAATTATGGAATAATAAGATATTATAATAATATTTTGTTTGTGTAAGCAACAAGAAAATATTGTGAAGTTTGTGTTTGACACTTATACCTACCAATTTTGCTACATGGGAGTCGCAATAAGTGATTTTGTCATTTAACTCACCCACTCTTCGCTCTTCACTCTTCGAGAAGAGGCGATCATTGCAAGTTTTATGTATCAAACACAAACTTTAAAATCTTTTCTTGTTACTTACACATACATCATAATATCTTATATTTCCATAATTTCAAAAAAACATTTTTTTCAATTGCCGTGGAATTGAAGAGATGTTTTCTGTATTGGCAGCACAATTAATCAACAATAAAAAAAGCGAAATGAGCAATAAAAAATCTCAAATTGGCCACTAAATACTACATGGGTGCACCAATAAACAAAAAAAAAATTGCAATAGAAATGAAGAAGAAGGCAATAAACAAATAAAAAGCTTCTCTTAATAATTTGAATGTGAGCGGTGAAAATGGCAAGAAGGGCAACAGTAAATAGAATACGCTCAATTAAATAAGGATGAATCTTCACTAAATTGCGCATTATAAAATAAAAAAATCCAATCATTGGGGAAATGGCTCTAATGTTGGCCTATGGATCTAAAATTGGGCCCATCGCTAAAAATCTGCTATTTATCAATTGTATCTAGATGAACGCGTCATTGGGACGGTACTAATGGATATTTTTTGCTGCTATTGAAAATTTAGTCGATTTCTGAATTTATGTATGGGCCCAAATTAGGGACACTTAGGCCGACATTACATACATTTCCCCTATTCAGGAAATATTCCTTTAAAATGAAAGTTTATGAGCCAATAACCCAGATAAGTAATGATACTGTGTCTCGGCTAACAAAGGATGTCGATAAAGAAGTTTAACGAATGTTGGTCTCATTGAAAAAGGTACCATTAAAAAAAATCAAAAGATCATTAAAAACAGCTATTGGAGCAATATATACGTCACAAAAGAGCACTAGAAAATGCCGTTTGAGCAATATCAAGGTAAAAAAGACACAAAAAGCACAATGAATGTCTCATTTTGCCACTTTTATGGGAAAATATGTTCAACTGCAGGTGACGTAGGTAAATTATTTAGTGCTCAAATTTCCTAATTTAGTGGAGATTTATCCTTATTTAATTGAGCGTATTCTATTTACTGTTGCCTTTTTTTTTGCCTTTTGCACCGCTCACATTCAAATTATTAAAAGAAACATTTTATTTTTTATTCCCTTTTTCTTCATTTCTATTTCATTTTTTTTATTGGTGCACCCCTGTAGTATTTAGTGGCCAATATGATAAGGGGCCTCCCTTAGCTCAGTCAGCAAAGGCGCAGCTACAAAGCAAGACCATGCTGGAGGTGGCTGGGTTCGATTCCCGGTCCGGTCTAGGAATGTTTCGGGTTGGAAAATTTCTCGACTTCCCTGGGCATAGAGTATGATTGTACTTGCCACACAATTATACTAATGCAAAAATGGTACAGGCATCGAAAGCTCTCAATTAATAACTGTGGTAGTGCATCTAGAACACTAAGTTGAGAGCACGCAATAAGCTAAAATGCGATAAGCATTAAGCTTGAAATGCGAAGAAGAAGAATAAGAAGAAGAAGATGAGATATTTTAGTCTTTTGGTATTTGCACATTTTTTAGTCAGTGCAGCGTATCAGATTTGTCCCTTATAGTACTTTCAAACTACAGATTTATAACATGTTATAGCGCTATCTTGATGGTGGATTCTGTGTTGCAATTATTTGACAACCGGTATAACATGTTATAACTCTCCAGTCTGGACAGCGTTTTAAATGCAGGCAGAGTTGCCATTCTTCTTGATATGTTGTCTTCAATTTAAGAAAAAATTAAAGGATGAGTAGGCTGTCATTTTGAGGGGACATTTTTCTTTGGAATATAGAAAGAATGACTACACCAATTATTTTGCTATATTTTGCACACTGAATAATAAATGGATATATTCCATTAATCCCTCCATTTATGCAGTTGGTGGTACCGCTACTTCTCGGCTGACCATTAACCAATTTCGTTGATTTTTTGTAAGTGATTAGTGTCAACCATAAACTAGATATCTACAAAAAATCAGCTAAATTAGCTGAAGGGTGAGAAATAGTGGTGGATGGATGGTACCACCTACCGCATAAATGAATAGATTACTGTACACACACAGATTTGCTTGTTGAATCCTCCACTAAGCATAGACTGACAGTGTTTTCAGATCTAAATTCGATGGGTTTCAGATATATCACGTTAAAAATAAATCACGCAGAATTTCTTTTCGACCGCGATTAAATCGAGACTTAACTGTAGTGATTCTATACGACACATAAACGAAACAGAATATAAAATCTGAAGCAACGGAAGTAGTTTATGTAAAGATTTGGCTGGTGATTTCCGCTGTAATTCGTGCTGATAAGGATTTTGTGCAACGAAGCAGCAATTTGGACAAATTCGATAAGATCATTTCATGCGCTTGTTGTGAACTTCCAGTGCATCAAATTTCCCTCAACTTTTTGAGGACATCTTGACTGGCCCTAAAAGTAATTCTTTTAATAAAAGAACCCGCCTCCATTACGAGAAGGGCACCATCGCGGAACATATGATATTATCAAATTATTTGCTGTTCTTCTTGCCCAATGCTGGGTGAGGGGTAAAGAATGGCTCACATGTATAGAGGGGTAGACAAAATACTTTTAGGTACAAGCTCAAATATATTCGTTTAAGGAAAGTTAAGTAATTGTATTGATTCAAATTTGAAAATCGACGAATTAATGGCCACTTAGTAGCTAGTTACTTCAAAAAAGTGTTCAGCATCGGAACCATCAAATTGAAGATAGATTGAATATTTCAGAAAACGTTAGTATGACATCATGTTGTTCTGTCTTTGAGGTTAGAGCATCGGGAGCCTTGGAAGAACCTGTCAATTTCATCGTTTTGTCCATTCGACGTTTTGTGCAATCGGTGTTTTGTCCGTTTCGACCATTTTTCCCTTCAAATTTAAATCGACTATTTATCTGTTTGAACTTTTGTTCATTAAATCTTTTGTTTATTCGACCCTTTTGTCCATATAAACATATTTACCATTTAAACATTTATACCTATAACATAAATTGAACCTTTTTTTCTTTTTCCATCTGCCCCTTAAACCTTTTACTAAAGAAAAACACTAAGATGAAACCGCCGGAAGAAAAAAAAATCTATTCTAGTGTTCTTTTTCACAGTTCCTTTCATCAAATCAATACCCCTCGCATGCAAGGTGTTTTTGTGGTTATTATCGATTTTTTTTTTATTATCAAAACAATCAATGAGGAGGTTGCCAGCTGGCAAAATAAATGAAGTGAAGGGTGTTTGGGACGATGGCTATATTTAATCATCCCTAAGGTGTCGAAGATTCTTTGGTTCAAAGGGTTGGAGGTGGGTCGAGACTTCATTCGTGTCCAATCACTGTTCGTTAAACGCTCACTTGTTCTGTGTTGGGCTGGGGGATAGCAAACTCTGTGAATGTGGACAAGGCTACCAGGACGCAGATCACATTATTTGGTCTAATATGATTGAAATTGTTCTAGGGGTAGCTGAGTTATTAATTTTCCAAATCTTTCATAATTTTGTTACATGTTCCATTTTCGGTTTTCACAAAGTGTACCCCCATATAGAAATCACAGACGTAGTCCTATGCCAAAAAAACAGTGAAAAACCTTGGAATCTTGACCGTTGGGAAAAGTTGGCAACACATATTTAATATAACGTTAATATAGTCTGACGATCATGAATCCAAACATTTCCACTGTCTTATGTCCAACTGATAGTGTTTGCACAATTTTTAGACTTTGTTGCAACACATTGAAAAATATCCTTGAAATTCATGCAGTTTCCACACAAAAGTGATTTTAACAGCCTGATGAACGTGAGCGTCTCAGTGGAATACCTGTATAAAGAGAGAGAGAGAAGGATTAGTAATTTACATTTAATTCCACTACCCTATTTGCTTATCCTTGACATATACGCGTATTTCGTCTACAATGTGCAGACTTCTTCAATGTACAAATGGAAATTACTAATCCTTTTCTCTCGAATTTAACATGTTAAGAAGATAATTTCAAAGCAATCTGATCTAAGATTCAGATTCAACGACCAGAACATTCAGTAAAGTAACCTATTTTACCAAACACAGCACTGGAAGAAATTGTTATTATGGTTGTATTTTAATAAAAAGTCCAAAAATACTCGTGCCATCCATTTCACAAAACTCTACATTTAAACAGTCATCAGTCACATCCCATAAAATATCACATAAAAGCACATACTGGCCTTTAAGAATGTCTTCTAAAATTAGTTTAAAAATGCTATTCTTCCTGAATAAATGATCAGAATGAAACATTATAAAACATTAGAAAACCAGAACCACTGAAAATTCTTTGCACCTTTTAACCTTCAACGAAAACCATTCGAAATTTTTCACCAGCAACTTGAAACGCTCTCAAGGTAGGTCTGGTTCAAACTTTCATAAATCTTCCAGTCGATAAATTGCACCTTGGTGTGGGTTGTTTATGCCAAACTTGTCCGTCCTTATCCTTTGCACGTGAAATTGCACTTTCGCTTAGTCGCGATTGCACATTTCCCACACCCCATTCGAAAAAGGGAATTCACATTAGGTGGGTTGGTATGCGCGACTAATAAAAAAAACTAGGCACAGCTATGCATCGACTGACAGGAGCGGCGATGGTTCCAAGTTTTTACCATGCTTGCTCACAAGGACTTTTGAATAAAAGCAACGTGTACCACGCTCGAGAAAAGTTTTGTCAGGATAAAGAAACACGGTTTAATTATACGACTTGAAGGCTCACGGAAGCAATTTTTTCTACGTGATTTATTTTTAGATTGTGGTAGAAGCAGTTTTCCATGAATCCTTGGCATGCATATACATTAGACTGATGCCAAATTTGAAACATTCGCTCCACAGTGCTTAAACGGTTTCGAATCGGGTCCTGAAGCCTCCCGAAATTTGAACTCATTTGATAAGAAACTGTTGGGCCAAACTATTTTTAGTATATATGAGAACTACTATGTTTTGTTCATAACCCATCTAACAATTAACCATATCGCTTTGATTTAAAAAATGTTAGCTGTGCCTATAGGACATTTTCTCAGCTACCACTTTGCTTAAGAACTGTTTTCGATTAAATGTAAGGAATAAAAGAAATTAATCATCTAAGACAAAGACAAAGTTGTAGCTGAAAAGAAATCCCCTAGTAATAGCTTTAGAACTTTTTATGAGAGAAATGTGGAAAAGACTAGAAGACAATGATCAAAAACATATAATATCCATATAAATTTCAAATGGTTTGTGCCAAGCCGATATCTTATCAAATAAGTTCAACTTTTGGGAGGCTAATTAGGAAATTTGAAATTGTTTGAGCACTGTGGAGCAAAATTTTGCATCAATATTTTTTTTCGGCATGTTTTTATTTTTCTGTAAAAATGAAAATATAAATTTTAATGTAAAAATTTATGCCATGCCATGATGACTTGCAGAAAATGTTTTTACACGTGTATTAGCTTTGGAAAATTAGAAATAAAATGTTTTTTTTTTAGATTTTTTGTATCTTTTTCCAATATTTCTAAGAAAAAATAATCCTAATTATTTTTTTTTAAGAGCGTAGTATAGTTTTATGTGATTCAACATTAATATTATGTCCATAATATTCCATGACAAATTCAAAGTAGCATTTTCACATGTATCCAGTGTTTGGAAAATTATACTCAAATCTCATTCATTGAGCATTTCTGAGCGAATAAACTCGCGTGCCAATTTACTAACTCAAATCTCAGCTTGAGATTTCTCATGCATTTTAACTCACAACGCAAAAGTTCATTCCAGCTCAAAATTCATAAAAACCGGTCACACCTTAATTGATGGCATGTACATGAATGCTATATTAGTTTTCCTACGAATAATGCAAAAATAACATTCAGAACAATTAATAAAGCCAAAATATAAACCTATGATTTTTTACCGAAAAATTCATATACGAATAATCTCACGCATGAGAGATGAGTTTTCGAGTTTTTCGCAAATCAAGATTCTAATAAAGTCGTAGCCAGTGGTGCCCGATTACAGTAGTCGACGAATTTTCAATTGCTTCACAGCTATATAATTGTGATAAATTTTTAGATGTCCATCCCTCTGTCGAATTAAAATATTCACAAATAATCCAAGCAATCATGACTCCAAGTATAATCCAACAAAGCTAGAAACTCCATAATACGATGCTATTTGGTCTGTTTCCGTACTTACTTTTCTCTAAGATTGTATATAGTAAAAATCAAAAGCATGATGTACCATATTATTTTCTTACAAAATGCTGCAGTAGCCTACAGCAAAAACAAAAGAACAAGTACAGGAACAGACCTATTATAATGTTGTGAAATGTCAGAATTTTCAAGGAAACTACTGACGTTCAGCCAGACAAATCGATTAAAGACTGCAAAGCGTCCTGCATAAAACTTGAGAAAGTAAAACTTTTGCATCTTACAATCAATCGTATTATTTTGTCTGTAGGCGGTGAAGTACAGTCAGGAATCCTTATTGCCGGATTCCTTATTGCCGGTATCTCTTATTGCCGGATCCTTATTGCCGGGCTATCCGCGAATAAGGATACCCACAGCTTATGGGATTTTCACTAATGGGGGCTGTAGTGGATTATCTCATTTGTTTCAATACATAAAGCTATACTGTCTTCGACAAAGTTGCTGTACTGGGTTAGACCAACAAGCCTGTGCCATTGGATTCAGGTTAAATTGGGAACTACGCCGCTAGAGGCGCTTCACTTTTATGTTACTTATGACGGGCGCTATAATATATGGATCATATTTCCAACATAGAATATTTCGTGATCCTGACCATATAGAAAGTTACTGTCTTCAACAAAGTTGTTCAGGTGACCAAGTCCTTTCGGATGGTGGCCATATTAGTTCAGAGCTCTCTCACTACGCAGCGCTAGTGTGCATGTGCAATTCTTATATAAACTGTATCTCGAGAGCCTGGCCATATAGAAAGTGGCTGTTTTCAGCAAAGTTGTGCAGGTGATCAAGTCCTTTTGGATGATGGCCATATTGGTTCAGAACTCTCTCACTACGCAGCGCTAGTGTGCATGTGCAATTCTTATATAAACTGTATCTCGAGAGCCTGGCCATATAGAAAGTTGCTGTTTTCAGCAAAGTTGTGCAGGTGAGCAAGTCCTTTCGGATGATGGTCATATTAGTTCAGAACACGCTCACTACGCGGCGCTAGTGAGCAATTAAATTTCCTGTATAAGCTGTATCTCGAGAACCTGGCCATATAGAAGGTTACTGTCTTCAGCAAAGTTGTTCAGATGACTAAGTCCTTTCGGATGATCGTCATATTATTTCAGAACTCTCACACTACGCGACGGTAGTGTACACATGAACTTCCTTAATATGTTATTTCTCCAAAGCTTGTCCATATAAGATGTTGCTGTGCAATGTGAGAATAGGAACCGGAAAAGGGATGACGTGTAGAGGCCAGAAATCGATGCCAGACGCCATTTTGGAATCCAAGATGGCGATCATCGGGTCAAGAAAAACTGTCAAATACCCTACCATATGGGTATTTCCGGATAAGGAAAGACGTGTAGAGACCGAAAATCGATGTCAGACGCCATTTTGGAATCCAAGATGGTTGCCATCGTTTCAAGAAAAACTGTCAAATACCCAACAACATGGGTATTTTCGGATAGGAGATGACGTGTAGAGACCGGAAATCGATGTCAGATGCCATTTTGTAATCCAAGATGGCGACCATAGGTTCAAGAAAAACTGTCAAATACCCTACAATATGGATATTTTTGTAAGGAGACGACGTGTAGAGGCCGAAAATAGATGCCAGACGACATTTTTTGATCCAAGATGGTGGCCATCGGGTCAAGAAAAACTGTCAAATACTCTACAATATGAGTATTTCCCGAAAAGAAACGACGTGTAGAGGCCGGAAATCGATGCAAGATGCCATTTTGGAATCCAAGATGGCGGCCATCAGTTTAAGAAAAACTGTCAAATACACTACAATGTGGGAATTTCCGAAAATGGACGACGTGTAGAGGCCAGATATAGATTCCAGACGCTATTTTGGAATCCAATATGGCGGCAACATGTTTTCCATGGTCACCATAGCCGATCGAACTCCAGACGAAACTAGAACCGCACTACCGTTCATACTGGTGACAACGCTCTGATGAGACAACGAAATCTTACCCCCAAGCTCCTCCCCTGATCCTATCCTTCGACAATGTACCTCTCTTACCTCGAGTAAGCCGCGAGTATTCGGCCCAACTCCTACTAGACATAGAATTAAGTGAATTTTGTTACAAACAAAGAACAATGAACTATCGGCTCCGTAAAGCTAACGTGATTGAGCCTTCCAAATAAACGAACTAGTTAAAAAAACATGTTTTCCATGTATAAGGCTTACCAAGAATATTGCGTATAATTTATTGTGTATAGCGTATCACTGAGCAAGATCGCAACATAACGTGGAAAATTCCTCAAAACAATAAAACGCTTTTAATTGTTTTGTTTTATTTTTTTCTATCGTAAACTACAGAATTATTCCTGGACCCCTCTACAGTGAATATGGTTGATATTTTCATCCACCATCTGGTGCGGCAGAAATCGAGTTAAAACTAAATCATTTCTCCGAGGTCGAAAGTTTCTGCACATTGGACAGCTTTCAACGGAATGCAAAAATGCAAGATTTGATAAGGGAAGTCGAGACCCATCTCACGGTGTGGAAGAACGAGAGTGACTAGAATGCATAAAACATGACAGCGCTGGTTGGTTCTTTGTTATCGAAAGAGAAAATAAAATGTGGAATAAATCTGTAGCTTACGATAGAAAAAACAAAACAAATCAAAGCATTTTATTGTTTTGAGGATTTTTCCACGTTACGTTGCAATCTTGCTCAATGATACGCTATACACAATAAATTATACGCAATATGCTTGGTAAGCCTTATTTATGGAAAACATGTTGCCGCCATATTGGATTCCAAAATAGCGACTGGAATGTATATCTGATCTTTACACGTCGTCCCTTTTCGGAAATTCCTACATTGTAGGATATTTGACAGTTTTTCTTAAAACCGATGGCCGTTATCTTGGTTTTTAAAATGGCGTCTGGCATCGGTTTCCGGCCTCTACACGTCCGGAAATACCCATATTGCAAGGTATTTGACAGTTTTTATTGAACCAATGGCCGTCATCTTGAATTTCAAAATGGCAGCTGGCATCGATTTTCGGCCTCTACACGTCGTTTTCTTTCCGGAAATACTCATATTGTAGAGTATTTGACAATTTTTCTTGACCCGATGGCCGCCATCTTGGATTACAAAATGGCATCTGAAATCGATTTCCGGTCTCTACATGTCATCTCCTATCCGAAAATACCCATGTTGTAGGGTATTTGACAGTTTTTCTTGAACCGATGGCAACCATCTTGGATTCCAAAATGGCGTCTGACATCGATTTCCGGCCTCTACACGTCGTTCCCTATCCGGAAATACCCATATTGTAGGGTATTTGACAGTTTTTCTTGACCCGATGGTCACCATCTTGGATTCCAAAATGGCATCTTGCATCGATTTCCGGCCTCTACACGTCATCCCCTTTCCAAAAATATCCATATTGTACGGTATTTGACAGTTTTTCTTGAACCGATGGCCGCCATCTTGGATTCCAAAATGGCATCTGACATCGATTTCCGGCCTCTACATGTCATTCTTTTTCCGGTTCCTGATCTCACATTGCACAGCAACATCTTATATGGACAAGCTTTGGAGTCATAACATATTAAGGAAGTTCATGTGCACACTAGCGCCGCGTAGTGTGAGGGTTCTGAAATAATATGACCATCATCCGAAAGGACTTAGTGACCTGAACAACTTTTCTCAAGACAGAAACCTTCTATATGGCCAGGTTCTCGAGATATAGCTTATACAGAAAATTCACTTGCACACTAGCGCCGCGTAGTGAGCGTGTTCTGAACTAATATGAACATCATCCGAAAGAACTTGCTCACCTGCACAACTTTGCTGAAAACAGCAACTTTCTATATGGCCAGGCTCTCGAGATACAGTTTATATAGGAATTGCACATGCACACTAGCGCTGCGTAGTGAGAGAGTTCTGAACTAATATGGCCACCATCCAAAAGGACTTGATCACCTGCCCACTTTGCTGAAAACAGCAACTTTCTATATGGCCAGGCTCTCGAGATACAGTTTATATAGGAATTGCACATGCACACTAGCGCTGCGTAGTGAGAGAGTTCTGAACTAATATGGCCACCATCCGAAAGGACTTGATCACCTGCCCAACTTTGCTGAAAACAGCAACTTTCTATATGGCCAGGCTCTCGAGATACAGTTTATATAGGAATTGCACATGCACACTAGCGCTGCGTAGTGAGAGAGTTCTGAACCAATATGGCCATCATCCAAAAGGACTTGATCACCTGCACACTTTGCTGAAAACAGCAACTTTCTATATGACCAGGCTCTCGAGATACAGTTTATATAAGAATTGCACATGCACACTAGCGCTGCGTAGTGAGAGAGTTCTGAACTAATATGGCCACCATCCGAAAGGACTTGGTCACCTGAACAACTTTGCTGAAGACAGTAACTTTCTATATGGTCAGGATCACGAAATATTCTATGTTGGAAATATGATCCATATATTATAGCGCCCGTCATAAGTAACATAAAAGTGAAGCGCCTCTAGCGGCGTAGTTCCCAATTTAACCTGAATCCAATGGCACAGGCTTGTTGGTCTAACCCAGTACAGCAACTTTGTCGAAGACAGTATAGCTTTATGTATTGAAACAAATGAGATAATCCACTACAGCCCCCATTAGTGAAAATCCCATAAGCTGTGGGTATCCTTATTCGCGGTTCCTTATTCACGCCCCCGTTACCCCGGCAATAAGGATTCCTGACTGTATCTATATTTGTGTTTCATTGGCCAACAATAAAATGAAATGGGGAATAGTCTAGATGAGACGAGATGATTGATTTGTATAACTGTATTTTGCTGCAAATAGTTAAATCTTATAATATAAGGCATAATATATCACAATATTATCTAAAAAACGGTAACATACTCCACTCTGAAATTATCACCAATGAGATAGGAAGCTTTCAAGCATGAAAAAATCAATACAAAAATTGTCATTACCCTCACAATGGTTTTTCCTGATTATCCTTGCGATTTTTCTCTACCGTGAAAATTTGCGTGGAAAACATTATTTTAGATTATTATTTTTTATGCTGAGATAATTTCCTTATAATTTCACTACACAACATTCATTGTACGATGCTTAGTTCATGAGGTATTTATTTTTAAAGCACGTGATATTTGGTAAAATCCGAAAACATCAACTAAAATTTTCCGGAAAAATTAACGACCCTGAACTTTATTGTTTCGTTCATATAATCATAAACATAAAATTCAACAAGCCAAATAACTTTCCAAACACATCACAACTGTATCCCCTGAATTTTTACAATTATGGTGAATTTTAACATTATTTTATAACCTCTAATTATCATAGCCGTAAGTAAAAAATGTTAATGTAATTTTTAAATATACCTATCACGAAAAATCGAATTGTGCGGTGTTTGAAGACGGACGTGATTTTTTTTTCTCTCGCCAAAAATATTGATTTTGTTCCGTTTTTTTCGTGTTTCGGGTAGTTGTAGTTCCGGTTGAAGTTTAGATGTTACGCAGAAAGTTTTCAAGTATCGCCAATGATGAAGAAAGATCTGCTAAATCTGCAAAAAAATTGAAACTGGCTAGAAGCCCAACCCTATTTAATCCCATGAATTTTCCATAAAGTAATTCAAATAGAACAAGAAGCAGCTGAAACATCACAAAATTGGTGAAAAATAACCATTTTTATTTATTAATACACACACACGCACACACACACACACACACACACACACACACACACACACACACACACACACACACACACACACACACACACACACACACACACACACACACACACACACACACAGACACACACACGCGCACACACACGCACACACACGCGCGCGCGCAGACACACGCACACACACACACATATACATTCACACACACACACACACACACACACACACACACACACACACACACACACACACACACACACACAGAAGAGGAAAAGGGAAACTCCAGGAGAGGAAGAGGAGTTGAAAAAAGTCAAGAACGACAAAGAAGACAACAAGGAGGAAGGCTGGCGTACCGTCGAGAAGCCAAAGGAGAAGTGGAAAAAACGGAAGGAAAAAGACGTGAAGAAGAAAGCTGAACAGAAGAAGGAGATACCCAGGACTCGTCGGGAGCGAAGTAAGGGCGATGCTCTGATCGTCGAAGCTAAGGACAAAACGTCGTATGCAGCACTCCTCCGGAAGGTACGAGAGGATCCGGAGTTGAAGCAACTAGGAGAGAACGTGGTGAAAACCAGGCGAACCCAGAAAGGCGAGATCCTCTTTGAGCTGAAGAAGGATCCTGCTATCAAGAGCTCAGCCTACAAGGAGCTCGTTGAAAAGTCTCTTGGTGAAGGGGCGAGCGTAAGAGCTCTATCCCAGGAGACAGTGGTCGAGTGCAGGGACCTGGACGAGATCACCACAGAAGAGGAGCTAAGAAGTGCGTTGAGAGTGCACTGCGATCTAAGAGATGTCCCGATGTCAATCCGCATGAGGAAGGCGTACGGCGGCATGCAAACGGCGGTTATATGGCTTTCGACAGCTGCAGCGAATAAGCTGTTGGAGACGGGCAAGGTCAAGGTTGGCTGGTCATTGTGCTCGCTGAAAGCCACTCCTCGGGTTACCAAGCAATTGGAGCGATGCTTCAAGTGCATGGGATTCGGTCACCAGGCGAGGAACTGCAATGGCCCTGACAGATCTGATCTGTGCAGGAAATGCGGAGAGAAAGGCCATATTGCAAGAGGCTGCACGAAGCATCCGAGGTGTATGCTCTGCAAAAAAGAGGACGGTAACGATCATACGACGGGAGGCTTCAAATGCCTAGCATACAAAAAGGCGATGGCAGGCCAACAGTAATGGAGGTAACCCAAATAAACCTCAATCATTGCGATATTGCTCAGCAACTGTTGTGGCAGTCGACAACAGAAACAAAGTGCGACGTTGCAATCATTGCGGAACCGTATCGAGTCCCTCCCGATAACGGTAACTGGGTTGCGGATAGAGCTGGGATGGCAGCTATACAAGTTATGGGCAGATACCCCATTCAAGAAGTGGTTGCGAGCTCATACGAAGGCTTCGTCATCGCCAAAATCAACGGAATCTTCATGTGTAGTTGTTACGCACCCCCCAGATGGACGATGGAGAAGTTCCACGAGATGCTTGATGGACTTACCGAAGAGCTGGTCGGACGACGACCGGTAGTCATCGGAGGAGACTTCAATGCTTGGGCAGTGGAGTGGGGAAGCAGGTGTTCCAATGCAAGAGGGCACAGTCTGCTGGAAGCTCTGGCAAAACTGGAAGTTATGCTGGCCAATAAAGGCACCAGCAGCACTTTTCGCAGAGATGGCCGAGAATCCATTATCGACGTTACTTTCTGCAGTCCGTCGCTGATGGCAAACATGGATTGGAGAGTGTGCGAAGGATATACCCATAGCGACCATCAGGCGATACGATATGGCATCGGTCAACGGAATACTGTGGCAGTACGGAGGACGAGAACTTGTGACCGAAAGTGGAAGACGAAAGCTTTCGACAAGGATTTGTTCGTTGAGGCACTTCGTGTGGACGGGAGTCCCGTAGATCTAAATGCGGACGAGCTGACAGAAACGTTAGTGAGAGCATGTGACACGACCATGCCGAGGAAACTGGAGCCAAATAACAGACGGCGTCCAGTCTACTGGTGGAACGAGGCACTTAGTACTCTCCGCGCTAGTTGTCTCAGAGCCAGAAGACGTGTTCAGAGAGCAAGAACGGAAGCAGACAGAGAGGAACGAAGAGAAGTGTTTCGAGCGGCCAGGGCCGCTTTTAAACGAGTGATTAAGCAGAGCAAGTCGAACTGTTTTAAGGAGCTGTGTCGAGACGCTGATGCCAACCCCTGGGGCGACGCATACCGAGTCGTGATGGCGAAGATCAGAGGTCCAACGATGCCCGCTGAAATGTGCCCAGAGAAGCTGAATGTCATCGTGGAAGGACTTTTCCCGAAGCACGACCCAACAACCTGGCCACCTACACCGTACGGAGAAGGAGAGGGAGATAACGTCGAAATCACCAACGAGGAGCTCGTAGTAGTGGCGAAAGGATTGAAGGTGAAGAAAGCTCCCGGTCCGGATGGAATCCCCAACGTAGCGTTGAAAGCGGCGATCCAGTCATCCCCGGACATGTTCAGGATGGTGCTGCAGAAATGCCTGAACGAGGGTCACTTCCCTGACAGGTGGAAGATACAGAAGCTAGTGTTGCTGCCGAAACCAGGAAAACCGCCGGGGGATCCAGCATCATACAGGCCTATATGCCTGCTGGATACACTCGGAAAACTCTTGGAGAGGATCATCCTAAACAGGCTGACGAAATACACGGAGAGTGAGCACGGATTGTCGGAGAGGCAGTTCGGATTCCGGAAAGGGAGATCGACGGTGGATGCAATTCGGACAGTGGTCGAGAGAGCTGAAAAGGCGTCCAAACAGAAGCGGAGAGGAGATCGATATTGCGCCGTGATAACGATCGACGTCAAGAATGCGTTCAACAGCGCCAGCTGGGAGGCCATCACCGAAGCACTGCATAGAATGAGGGTCCCTGACTACCTGTGCAGGATCCTGAGGAGTTATTTCCAGAACCGGGTTCTGGTCTACGAGACAGACATGGGACAGAGATCGATTAGGATCACAGCGGGAGTTCCACAAGGCTCCATCCTTGGTCCAACGCTCTGGAACGGGATGTACAACGGCGTGCTAACGCTGAAACTGCCCAAAGGAGTTGAGATCGTTGGCTTTGCGGACGACGTCGTCTTGACGGTAACAGGCGAGACGCTGGAAGAGGTGGAAGTGTTGTCAACCGAGGCAATCGACATGATTGGTAACTGGATGAAAGGAGCGAAGCTGCAAATAGCCCACCACAAAACGGAAGTGTTATTGGTCAGTAACTGTAAAGCGGTACAGCGGGCAGAAATCACCGTCGGGGAGCACACCATAGCCTCGAAGCGTGTGTTAAAATACCTGGGAGTGATGATCGATGACCGGCTAAACTTCAACAGCCACGTCGAATATGCCTGTGAGAAGGCTTCGAAGGCCATCAACGCGATAGCTAGAATCATGCCGAACAACGCTGGTCCCAGCAATAGCAAGAGGCGTCTTCTGGCCAGCGTGTCATCATCGATACTGAGATATGGAGGTCCAGCCTGGGTTCCAGCGCTGGAAACGAAGCAGAACCAAAGGAAACTGAGCAGTACGTTCCGGCTCATGGCCATGCGAGTCGTGAGTGCGTACAGAACCATCTCGTCCGAAGCAGTATGCGTTATCGCCGGTATGATCCCTATCGGCATCACCCTGGCGGAGGACAGCGAGTGCTACAGGCAGAGAGAAGCCGGAAGAGTACGGAAAGTTGTGAGAGTGGAGTCATTGGCTAAGTGGCAACAGGAGTGGAACACGACGGAGAACGGTAGATGGACACATAGACTAATACCGATTCTTTCGACCTGGGTGAACAGAAAACACGGAGAAGTCAATTTCCACCTAACGCAGTTCCTGTCTGGCCACGGCTGCTTCAGGAAATACCTGCATCGGTTCGGACACGCAGCGTCACCCCTCTGTCCGGAGTGTGGCAACGTCGATGAAACGCCGGAGCATGTGGTCTTTGACTGTCCAAGGTTCGAGGCAGTGCGAACGGAGATGCCCGTCCTTAACGTGGAGAATGTCGTTGATGAAATGTGTCGAGAGGAGGACTCTTGGAATGCCGTCAGCAGGGCAGTCACACAGATAATGTCAGAGCTGCAGCGTAAATGGAGAGAAGAGCAGCGATCTAGCAACGCCAGCTAGCGCTGAGAGTACGACAAGTGCATGAGCACAGCCACCCCCCGAAGTAGTCGCTTCACAGTGGTCCCGGGGGGATCCAGGCAGAGGAGAGAGTAAGGAATGGGTTTTAGTGGAGCTGCACTAGGCAACTAGTGGATACCACACCGTGCCACCTTCACTACAGGCCAGGCTTCTTGAAGCTTTCCTAAACCTTACTATAAAAAAAAAAAAAAAAAAAACACACACACACACACACACACACACACACACACACACACACACACATATACCCGTTTACTTTATGTTGACACATAAATATAACATAACCAATGCTATCGTAATTCTGCCAGCAACGTTTACCGAACGTATGGCCTTACCCTCCCCACCAAGAAGCCTCCATACTCCTGTGCCACTTATGAGAGGTCGTAGAGTTCTCTGCATCTTTTTTAAGTAAGTGTCCAACAAAAAAAATCCCATCCCCAGCAGTTGAAAGGACGTGACCAGGACAGTTCTCGATTATTGGAGATACAGCTACTTCCTTCTAAGAGGCCGAGATCAATCCCATATCCCGGTCAATACGGTAACGGACGGAGGTGGCAATACTCACATAAAATGGTCTAGGGTTTGTACCACCTACGAATTTGTGCAACTTGA
Source organism: Ochlerotatus camptorhynchus (assembly GCF_037179485.1). Taxonomy (NCBI): domain Eukaryota; kingdom Metazoa; phylum Arthropoda; class Insecta; order Diptera; family Culicidae; genus Ochlerotatus; species Ochlerotatus camptorhynchus. Next base: position 5,083,137 of record NW_027041058.1, read on the forward strand.
TTAATGCTAATGCTAATAATATAACATTAATAATAATAACATTAATGTAATTTTTAAATGTAACACAAGAGACAGTTAAATCCTACAGTACACATTTTATTATACATCGCGATTTCCAAAATACCGAGAAAAGAAGTTTTGCTGCATTTACCCTACTATAAAGGATGGGTGTCAATTAACAATCACGATTCATTTTATTACATTTCATACCTCATGAGCAATCTATTAAGAAGGGTATTGCCTACACTGGCAATAAAATATCAATCCCATCCAAGTCTTGTTTACTGCAACGTCATAAATATCAACGTTTCCAGAAACTATACGTTCGCTTTTCATATTTCGGAAGAGCTTTCATTTCATAGCAGTCGTTATTACGAAAACGCAACAGCACAATCGAGTAGACACTTTCTTGCGCCTAATGACCGTGTTGAGCACTACTATAATACTACCCAGCTACGTAACTCCCAGAAGGACCTAATGGCTACGGAAAAATAATGAATGCGTGCTCAATTATAATTATTAAGATGGAAACTGTAATGGGAAACGAAGTATGCTTGATTTCTCATTTATTCCAAATCTTGGAAATTTGTTCTACTCGAATACAATCAGCAATCAATCCTACGTTCCGAAAATCAGTTTAGGAACTAGATATCTACTTTAACAATATTTGTTTTCACTCAGAGAATAAGAGATAGAAGTTTGTCTGCCAACAGCCTTTGATTTATTATAATTCAACCTATTGTTTTTAAGCTATTCATTTAATTCCACTATTTTGACTCCCACTTCATGATTTGCGAATAAGTGAATTCGATATTTTCCTATTAAACAATCCGATATTGCAAAATATCGATACAATTAACAAATAAAAATGTCGATCTATCAAAATACCTTCCTTTAGCTAGAATGGCGAAATGGAACCATCCCGACGGCCCTCTCTCGGAATTCCGGTTTAAGATGTTTATACTAATTCACTGTGCATAGAGTAGTATTGTGCTTGCATAATGTAATATACCAATTCAATGATGGTGTAGACTTTGAAAGCTCTTAATTACCACCTGTGGAACTAAGTTGACAGTAATTATAAAGGCCTGGTTGAAATGTAATAGGAATACTGTGTATGGTCATAAAGTTATTTATTATCATCCGCGGCAAATATTTGCAATTAATTCATTCGATTTTAACAGGATTTTCTTTGCTTTTAACAAAATGATTATTTCAGGCATCACTGACTCCTTGATGTTAGTGATACATATTAGCTTTAAATTTTTCGCCATTTGAAAAATGAAGCACATTTGAGACAGGTTACCGTTCCCTTTCTCCCTCACCGACTTATTTATCACATCAGCCCTACCCTTTTACTCCTGTTAGCATGGGTGTCACATTTTTATGTGATTTTGTTCCACCATTACGTGAACTGTGAACTTGTCCAGCCGAATTAAACCTACCGAGACCGTTGCGATTAGCTTCATTTGTAAAGGGAGGATATATGAAAATAATTTAAATTTATGGCAGTCATAAGCAGAAGGAGTATTATAATTTTCCGCGGCGTCTGTAGATGTGTATTTTGTCGTTATTTATGAACCAAGTCAAATAAAAAATAACCTTCAGCATCACAAAGCATTGCAATTTGAAATTTATTATGCCAAAGCTTCATATAGCATGACATAATACAACATGTACATATAAATACACCTACTTCTTGATGGGTAAAGGCATGAGTTGGCTGACGAGACGTGCCGGCGTCGGGTTGCATTTCTTAACGATTTGATAATAGATGGTCTCAGCTGTCAGCTAACCGACAAAAATACGAACGATGTCATGCTTGAATACGAGATATATTTCATGAGTTTTCCATTCATACTTATTGAGATTATTATTATTACTATAGTTGGAGTTCTCCCTAGAATATGTTTGCAGATATCTTTAAATATTATCCTTGAATTTCCCCAGAGATCGTTTCAAAATTATCAATAAATAGTCCGGCGTTTCACTCAACAATTCTCTTTGAATTCAATGTATATTTGTTAACTCACTTCGAATATTCCTATTTTTTTTTTTTTTTTTTTTTAATATGGTAGTGATGCACCGAATAGTGCTATTCGGTCGGGTATTCAGCGTTTACACCAACATGATAACTGATATTCGGCCTAAAAAGTGACCGACAAGGTGTTTGAGCAAAATGTTGATATTCGGCTTGATGACTAAGGCAGTCTGATGTTCGGTACATCACTAGTAGGGAGTCTACTACAAAATATCAAATATATTTATGATTTCGGCGTGAACGTGTCAAACAAACGATGCTTCTATTCAATAGCTGCAAGACGAAATGTTGAAGAACGCAAAATAAGACCTTGAAAACAAAAGGCACACTTGAAGTGTTCAAAAGACGCACGCGCATTCAATTTTCTTTCCGTTCGATAGGCCAAAAAAAATCTCAATGGCGTTTCAATAGCTAATAGGCCCAAGAAAACCCGTAGGTCATGGTTAGCCGCCAGCAGCAGTTTTGCATTTTCAACAATAAACGAATATTTCGCGACCCCTATTCAGAACTAACGGTACATATGGAAAGGTAAATAAATTTGGAAGCCATCTGTAATAATAACATTCCATTTGGTGCTAAACTACCCCAGATTAAGAAAAACTAAGAATAACCATGGATTTATTATCAGAGTTTTACTATGTTGTTCTAAATTCACATTCGCACTATGCTAGTTGCACAGTTTCGTCGGAGGTACAAGTCCTAGACCATTGTATGAAAGTAGTACCACCTCCATTCGTTAATGGGGATTGATATCGGTGTTACTCTGTCCAACAATCGAGAACTGTTCTGGCAAAGTCCTTGCAACTGCTGGGGATGGGAAAGGATTGTTGGTTGAACACTTGCATAAGAGAGATGCAGAGAACTATACGATCTCTCATAAGTATTACAGGAGTTTGAGGGCTTATTAGTGGGGAAGGTAGGGCCTCCGGATACGGTTGCTAAACGATGCTGGCTGCATACGGTTGCAATGAATCAGTCATAAACATATAGATCTCACGAAATTCCACGTCTGATACTCCACTGGTTTGTTCTCTAATTCAGCACACACGTGTTCTTCGATTTCTTTCCAAATATTCACTTATTTCAATTCCATTTCTATTCTATTTTATGGTAATTTTCCCTAAATTCACCAAAAAACAATCTTAATCAACCCAGTAACGCTGGTAGATCACGTTTTAGTGGTGCATAACTTATGTAAGATGTACCACATCAGGCTCTAAGAACTTCTTGTTGACGGTTATGAGCCTCATTTTTGAGATTGGAAACAAAAACAGGTTCGGGCCAAGGTTCTAATGCATGATCAAATATCAGTATCATCGCTTGTTTTTGTCGCTAAGAAAACTTATTTTGATTAATGAGAGCGTATTTGGAGAGGTCTCAGAATTTTTCCAAAAATACGGAACATAACAATTGAATGAAGATTTATGTAAGACCTATTTTTTATGATGAGATGAAAGTCTTTGGAAAGATCCCAGAACGCTTCAAATGATGCGGAGCTTCTCAATTGAATGAGGCTTCTTGTGAGAACAACAAGTATGTATGATTTAACTGTATCGAAAACGAATACCTTATTACTTTTTTATTCTTATGAGTTACTACAACATACACATAACAAAGGACACGAGCATATCACAAAAGATCAACGTATTGGTTGCAGTTATTATGGCCCGAAAAAAATAATAATAATAATCTTAATCAATATGTTGAAGGTGTGTTTGGTGGCGATGAGTGGTACAATAAACACCATAAATTTTTCTTCATTAAAAACCAACATATATTAAAATGCACGCAAGTATAGCCTCCTTGAAATCAATCAGCACTAATGTTAATTGGAAAAGGTATACATTATTCAACAAGCATTTCACGTTGTTCCCATTAAGACAAACTTTGGGCTTCAGTCCTCCACAAAGCACTTGTCTCCAAAATGAACATATCTTGATTTACATATCATGTTCCGGTAAATTATCATAAAATTTTGACAGTTTCCATACAGTATCTTTAAGCTCTTTATAATTATGATATGAATAGTTTTCAGTAAATTCAGATTTTTTTTTAGAAAATAATTATCAGAAGAAACACTGCAAAGGACGCAATCTATCGCTTACTATCTATTTCCAAAGGCATTGGCAGCTTTCAATTCATAGAAGAATTAATTGTATGGATTCTAAGAATTCTTCATCCAACTCTTCATTGAACCTACAATTCTCTTCAAATTCTACATAATTTACAAGAAGTCTCCATAGTTCTCTCTAAAATACCTTATGAAAATTTCCGAGTGTCTTCGATTTGACATCGCATTCACTTCAGAATGGTCCTGAGATCTTACTCAGAATTGCCTTGTGATTTTTTTAGGAATGTCTTTTGAACTATCCTATCCATTGGAATACTGTCCGCTGAAATTTATCGAAATTATCCTATAAAAAAATCCGATCTATCATCAGAACTCGTTTCTCTTGAATTTCTTCTCAGTTATTCCTTTAATTTATCAGAATTCCCAGTAAGTTTGTGTATGAATTTCGAATAAAGTTTTCTAATAATACCATTGATTTCTCCTTAAAATTCTCTAAAATCCAAAAATCCTTAAGATTTAAGTATTTTGTATTCAAATTTCAATGATCAATATCTAACAATATCTATAATTACTTTTAGACGGTGTCATTTGTAAAATTTTAATTCTGTAACTCTGAAGGTGGTCATAGCTTTGTGGATGAGTTAAAGGGGTAGTGTTCAAGTTTCATACAGGTTATAAAAAAATAGATCATTGTCCACGTTAGGACAGGAAGGGCTTATGGTCAGTTCTTCAGAATATTTTGTTATCTCTGAACTATAGAAAACATTGGAAATCCTGAAAACGAAACAATTATCAGAAATACAAGATTTCCTAAATTTGTTGCAGTTTTGGAGTTAAAAATATTTTCATCTTTCTATCTATAATTATTAAAATGTTTAAAAATTCGGAAAATGTAATTTGTTTTTAAATTCTTTCATTCGAATACCCCAATTGAGATGCATGCAGGTGGATCCCTTGCTAAACAATAAAATAAAATGGTTTAAATATACTTTAGCGTTTTGGTTAGGGAGTTTGTCCTATGTAACAAAAAAAATGTTCATAACTTTTAAAACAAATTGACAAGAAACATTTAACAACTTTTAGCGAAATTTAACACAATTTTTCTCCAATTTAAGCAAAATGGACACACCTTTAGTAAGCATCGATCATAATATTCAATTAAATTGATTGTCTTTTTACCAAAATATTGGCCATGAGTTTGATAAAAAAAACTCGAAATTGCCAACAGTTTGCATTGGAATGCCGAACATTTTAAAAATTGGTCACAATTGCAAAAGAATTTGATCGCAACTTTGAATGAAATTGATCACAATGTTTTACGACATTCACAGCTTTCTTCGAAATTAATCACAACATCCAACATTACTCCACAAACTACATGGAAATGTTCACTACTTCTGATCATTTTGAACAGAACCGATTTTTTTATAATATTTGCCAAGCTGTTAACAAAACCAACAAACTTTTCGCAGTTTTACCAAAGTGCTTTTGAATAATGTTGGCAGATTGCCAGTCAACTCTCCCTAACTCGATGGAAATCCAGGCTACTTCGACGTCTTTGTTCATACAAATTTCCAAAATTTACCTTCACAACTCGATATCTTCCCTAACTCGATGGTCCCTTGAATATTGAAACAGGCAAAGTTGACTGTATTAAATTTTGAATTGGTATGTAGTAAAGTTTTAAATTTTAGAACCACCCCTTGGCTGAACAATAATTTGTTTCCGCTTTAAATATTGCAGCAAACATTTTTTTTTAAATACAGAGAAATTATTTAAAAAAGCTGATGGTTTATGTTCTTTTCATTTGAGATTTTTATGTTTGTCTCACTTGCATGTTTGACCAAAAATAGCTGGGATATAATTGTTATGTGCCCTATAAACCGTGTTCATTTGGAAAATAGTAATACCTTTACATCATGCCAGCGTGAAACTTGCAATTTATAAAAAAAAAGATATTTGAAAGCATTACGGTTTGATCTGTAGTATTATGAGGTTTATAAAATCAAACTAATCAGTATAGCTGGACTTATTTTACGTAAGTTTTCATGATAGGCATTCAAATTTAATCAAATCGGTCAAGAGCCAAAAAAGTAGCACATGGACCAAATTAGGTTCTAGTTTCATGTTATTTTTTCATAACAGTCGGAATCGGTTCTTTTTCATCGACTCTGACTCCTTATGCTCAAACATGTGTTTGACTCCAACTCCAACTTCATAACCCTGGATGAATGTTGTTGAGTTCTTTTTGTATTCTGAACATCGAAAGAAATGTTTTTTTTTAAGTATTGAAGTTAATATTGCAGCTAAATGTAGGCATTCTTCATAGATGATTCCAATTATTTTTACTGATTTATATTGTTTTTATGAGGCATTGAATCAAAGAGAATAAACGGAACTCTAAGTTGAATATAGTTCGGGGGCACATTGATCTCATAAAACGTAAATATGGAAATAATTACTTACATTAAATAAAATTTACTAACTTATAGTATTAAATTCAATAGGCTATGGTGATGATATCTTTCTGCATGATTACTTATAATATTGAGTGTTGTTTTTAGTTTTGAGACATTCAACAAGTGGTAGTTGAGTCGTTGAATTCTATGTTTATGAATATTGAGTGGGAACGATTATCAAGTTATGCTTCAGTAGACCAGATGTTATCAGCTTTCTACGAATCTCTCTCTGAAGTTATAAATCATCATGTACCTCGAAAGAGATTTCTGCTTTTAACAAACCGTGATGGACTGCAGAGCTACGTACACTTCGGAACAATCTACGTAAGCTGCACAATAGGTTTTTCCATACGACAAGTGTATCCGATAAAGCTAGACTCCGTGAGCTTGAGTTGGAGTACAAAGCTGCCCTTTCTGCAACACACGAAAACTATTTTTGTAGACAACCGTCAAGGAAAATCCTTCACGCTTCTGGGATTTCATCAAGAAACGCAAAGCTGACTACGACATCCTTGGCGCGGTCAACAATCTGGATCACGGAATGGCTCAACTCGTACATGTCTGACCGAAATGCTTTCGTCGTGGTGAATTCCGTACGCTCCAGGACCTTCGACACTCCATCTGGCGTACCACAAGGCAGTGTTCTTGGTCCTCTTATTGTTATCATCTATGTGAATGACTTGTGTGAGCTACTATCATCGTCTAAATTTTTTTCGTATAATTGTTTCTCCTGCCGACTGTGTTGCAGTACAAGAAGATATAAATAGTTTGGTAGTCTAGTACGGTGACAACGGCATGCAAGTCAATAGCAAAAAATTCAAAGTGATATCTTTCACCTGCTGCTATAGAAATACTTTTCATCCATACTGCATGGGACTGTATTCCCTAAAACGTGTAAACTCAATCTGCGATCTAGGCGTTACGATCGATTCCAGGTTAACGTTTTTTGAACACAATCGCATCATAACGGCCAAAGCATGTGCTTGGTTTCATTCGTCGTCATGCTTCTGGTTTCACCGATGTGTATTGGCTCAAGACACTATTCTGCTCGCAGGTTCGTAGTTTCTTAGAATATGCTTCCCCAGTGTGGTCTCCATTTTACACAAGGGGATGTTCATAAACTACGTATACAGATTTATGGAGGTTTTAGACCACCCCCTCCCCAGCGTAGACAATCGTCAATTTTTTTGAATTTGTATGAACCGTAGACATTTGTCAAACCTCGTCCCCCCTAAACAGTCTACGTAGTTTATGAATAGCCCCCTACACATACTCTCACGATTGAACGGATTTAGAAAAGTTTCATGAGGTTTGCTTTACGTCAGCTCCCATGGAATGATCCAGTCATTGTTCCTAGCTATCCAGACCGAAGCATGCTGATTGATTTGGAATCTCTCTCAGCAAGGCGTATCAACTTGCAACGATTGATTATCTTCGACCCAATTACCGGCAATGTGGACTGTTCCGAACTCCTAGAACGGATTCCAAGGAACATTCCTCCTCGCAGATTTCGTAACTCCCCGTTACTGTCAATTCTATTCCACAGATCTTACTTTGGATTCAATGACTGTTTGCGTTCCTTTAATGATGTTTGTAATGAATTTGATTTTACTATGCCCAAAAATGTGTTTAGTAATAGAATAAGAGGTTTAGATTAAACTAGTTTTAGTTTTAAGTAATCAGTCTGTACGACGTAGTCGAAGACGGTGTGCATTAAATAAATTATATAATGTTTTAAAATCTTAATTGGGAAATATAGATATTGGGTGAAATTGATAAACCCCTCAAATTACTTTCAAATGACGTTCAATGAGATATTATTAATTAATTGGAGTTTCCTAAATCCCTGTGCTAAATTTATTTTCAGCATGGATGGAATATATTTTGCAGTTGCAGTAGCCATTATTAAAATCACTAGTAATATCACGGAAAATAATTAATTTTTCCCATATTAAAACAAAAATAGATTGATTGGCACTTAGCTCAATGAAAAATGTAACACTTAAGTGAAGGACAACAATCGTTCCAACCCTATGATTCGTTTGTTTGAAAACTGATATTGAATGCTATTGAACGTCAATAACGATAATAAGATTAAAAATTATACAGAAAAACCTGTTATAAAGAGAAGCTCATCAAAGCTACCATTGGAGTCTCATAATGAAATTTTAAATAGATTTCTCTTGGTATCTATCACCAACAAACCAATTTAGACCAATACACCGGTGATCAATTCGCCCGGACCACAGTAGTTACATTTTTTGCATTTATTGGGAAGATATAATTTCAAATTATTTTTTTTTATTATTTAAGTCACACGCTCTTGGGTCATTCGTGACTTGTCTGGAGGTGAGATTTTAACTCGTGACTTTGGCGTGAGAGGTATGGATGCTAACCACTACGCCGGGGTCGCCCCCTTAATTTCAAAATGAGTTAATTATCTGCAATGATTTTTGTTATTCATTAGATGGTAACAACAGACTATGCTACTACTTTGTTATGGTCCCATAGATTGTTTGATATTATTTTTGATGTTTTATTTCTTACATTAATCAAACTACTAGCAATTTTTTATGTTCAGTTCGAAATTTTAATGGTAAAACTTGCTATTGATTTGATATTCTCGTCTTCTAGGGTAGCTTTATATGTTTGCAACCTTCTCTGAAGTCATTATACATCTAAGTCAAGCATTTTCTCTTAACCTCATACGATCACGTGTTGTACTGTTGGGACTACTGAAAATGTGACAAAATTAATAAATCAGCTTTTTATAATTTTCTTTCATAAATTTCAATGAAAAAATGTTCAAAATAATATATTAAGTAAAATGTCATCACTTATACAGAACAGAATACAAATACATTGGAAAAATACTTAAAAAGTGTTGATTTTCCACCGGATTTCCGCAAAAAACTAATACTTAAGAAAACTATCAGATTCTATATTGAAACACCTTCAAAATGGTGAGTCAAGAACGCAAACAACTTTTTTGTTTCAGAGTAATCTCTGTTTAAAGAGCCATGCAGTTTTGACCAAAACCCAAAGAGGCATCATCGTTGAATATCAAAATGAGCCAAATTTGCCAAAATAGCTTGGCTGAAATCGGTGAAATAGGCCACAACTTTTGAAAATTGTGTATACACTTGAGCTGAAATGACCCATGTTCTATGAATATGAAAATAATAATTAAGAGGTCCACTAAGGTAAAAAAAAAAATAGTACATGTACCCTACCCGAGAGAAGAACGTAAGGCTGTCCATTAACTACGTAGATAGACTTAAGGAGATTTTGGCGCCACTTCCTCCTGCAAAGGAAGTTGTCCATGCAAATGCCTAAAAATATATATGGGAAGTACATAATTACCAACATCCCTTAGAAGTTAACGCAGTTACAGTCCTTAAATGTAAGCTATCCCTTAAAAGAAGACAAAGGTTTAAATAAATTCATTAAAAAATCATTTAATTTTCAGATTTAAGCACTGCATTCAAATCAACGAAAATGTAATCCTATTAAACCCTTTCTATTGATGATGGGCCCATTTCACGGATTATAAATCAATCAACGAAACGAAGTAATCGTGTTTGGTGATAAGTTTTAAGTAATTCAATTTGGGAAATGATATTTCCTATCCGCATACTTTGTAACACAGTAATTAATCAGGAAAATTCTTCTTCGACCGTTGCCACCGTAGCACTCATTTCCATACAAATTGACTTCGTGGCCTCTGGCCAGAATATATAGCCCACGTATGTATGTACACAGAGTGGCAGCTTACCGAGCGCTTTGGCGAAAAGCGATTTGATTTGCACACTTTAATAGTCAGCAGGATACCGATTCTTTATTCCAGAACTTTGCCACCCTACTCACGCAAAACGGTGGGAGCTAGCTTGCTAGCTTTATCGACTTTTGTTCACAGCTACTTTTGTCACAAACACACTCTTGCGTTACAACCAGCAGCAACTGTTCTGAGACGGCAAAGAGAGTGAGTGAAATACTTCAAGAATTCGTTTGTATCCAATACTATTCGCCTCGTGCTCCAGTAAACCTTTCAAGGATATGATGTGCGTGCAATGCCCTAGTGACAAAAAAAGTCTATAGAATAAACTAATTAGCAAACACGAGTAGGTGGATGCATGCATATAGTGACTAAAGGTTGGGGGAGGTTGACGAAGAAAATGGTTGTAGACATGTACCTTGCAAGTGAACGTGAACGTTGAGACCTTGTCGCTTGTCCAAACGTATGAGCTTCTCACTGCTGTAGACTTTCTGGATAGGGATATTTTGTGTTTTATAACCGCATTAAGCTATAGCTTTCCACTTCTAATCTTATTATCTGTTTTACTTTTTCGCATTCCACATTTGACACACCGGATTTTCTATCCAGCACTAGTAGCTGCTACTTTGCTTCTTAATTTTTTCACTCTCTATTCACTGCGGTTTAATTACAAAGACTTGCTCAACTTCCTTTGCCCTTCGGCGTATTTTCCAATGAGAACACATTTTCACACCTTTTTTCACTTCTTCTCAAACCATTATTTTCACCACGATCAGCAACTTCTTCTCACTACTTCAGTTTGAAGGACACATTTTAAATGGTTTGGAAGTTTCGAAGGAGATAAAACTTAACTTGGCTAGGAATATTTTCTGTCGGTAAAGAACACTGGATTCAAATCGACTGAACTTCGCTAAACTTGAACTATCCACTGTTTTCTCAATCGCGAGGAAACACTTTAATCACGCTAACAAACGAAGTGCAATTTTCACCCACAAAAGTGATGAGTTGTAATAACTCCTTTTACAAGAAACTACTCAGAACCGCACAACATAACGGGGATTTACCGTTCCCAATTTCATCTCGACTAATACTGCTGCGCCCTGAACGTAGACTACACGGTTGTAACCAGAAAATTGTACTCCGTCGAGGAAGAGAAGACAGGCGCAGTACCGGTGGTCGTCGGTCAAACACGAACACGAACGGAGACAGGGTGTTCCCCCAGAAAGTACACACGTCGTCTGTCACGAAGTAATGTCAGCTGCTGTCCCCCGAACTGTGTGACTGCATTTTTGACAGCTGATTAGGAAATGAACATTCAAAACGTCTTCCAGGGTGGATCTCTCTTCAGCCTTATATGTTTGGCTACATACAAGAATAATAAATATAGTAAAACTACATGCTTCTTAAATGTGGCGAAACTAATAAGCTGCCCTAACGGTATTTTAATGTTTGCTCCTCTACCTTGCTCTTTAACATTACTGTACTAAATAGTGACATTTATTGGTGGAAAATGTACATACTCCAATTGATGGATTAATCCAGTGATGATTTAATAAAGTGTTCAATTTTGTTTTCTTTAAAGAATATGCATTTTAAATCTTCTGCTTTGATGGAGCGAATTATTTTTTCTGCATTTGTGCGTGCGCTTAGTTTGTTATTTGGTACTGTAATAAAGTCGATTCGGAGAAATAGAACATTAAAAAAAAATCCCTCATGTTAGCCGACATTTCACTAATTTACTCAATTTGGTTATAATAGGAAACTCTAAATCATGTGGTGGAATTGAGGTTGACTGTAGAAGTTCTAACAATCTAAGTTTTCGACCTCAGGAAAGGAGAAACGTTGGGACGAATAACAAACCCCCCAATTTCAATCGTAGCCAGTTGCCCCCCCCCCCCCCCCCCCTAACTCAGCCGCAAATTTATTTATTTTTTAAATTTCATGTATCTAGAAAAAAGTTTAAATTTTTAGTTTAACTAACTTTTGTCAAATTTTATTTATTTATTTTTATCTTCTTTTTACTGAAGCTAGATTCATTATTTCAGTAAACTCGGAAAAAGCAATATTTTTTTTTTCTTGAAAATTACAGTTGGTTTTTGTTGAAGGACTGAGTCTTATTGATCAGATTTTAAAATTATAAAACAGTTTGTTCTTTAAATCCAATTAGTAATTTTGAAGTTTCTCTCTTCCATGAAACTCCACTGATTCTTAAATTTACCCAAGAATCTGACATATTGAAATATTTTCAAAGTTCTTATAATTAACTTGCTTTTCAAGAGTTTGGCACTTCAAAGATTGACAATGTTGGCTAGATTTCTAAAGAAATGTTTAGTTCGAGAGATAATTTCAATTGGTTCTTAATAAATATAAGGGAATTTTAAGGAAAACTAGAGTGTCAGAAATTTTACTTGTGAATATATTTTTTTAAATCATCACAATTGGGTGGGAAACAAAACAAAACTGTCGATTTTTGGGACTTTTGTGAACTGTATTCCAGGATGGTTTAAAAATAATCATAAGTACCAATTTTTTTACCTTATCCTAACCCATACTTTAAGAATAATCTAAATTAAAATGTTTCTAAATGTTCAAGTTAATGATGATTATTGAAAAACTGTTATCGAATAAAATGGTAGATCTCTACCAAGACTAAGTTTTTAAACATAATTTTGAAACTTGTAAAGATAAATAGATGGGATGAGATGAGGAATCGGGAATGTCTTCGATAAAATAAGAAATCTTTAAGTATTGAACGTTCACCATTGGAAATTTTTATTAAATTATGGATACTAAAGATGTTTCATCATTTTGCTTTGCTGAATTGCGTATGAAGTAACATAAAAACACTTTGAAAGTATTTCCCAGTTTCCCAGAATTGCAAAAACAAAACTTGTTATTCGTTAAAACAAACACGGTATTTGGGATTTACGTCCTAAAAAAAAGGAATGTAAACTGAATAATGCGTAAAAAAAACTTCGTAAACGGAAGTTTCAGTGTAAAGGGGTGGTCAAAATTTGCATGAATACAATTTTAACAGAAAAATAGTATCATAATGAAAAATGCTCCAAAATTGAATAATCCAGGAATGCAAATTCTAAGCCGTCAAAAAAAAAAGGGAAATAATGTCACAATGAAAACATCTGTTAAATTACTATTATGTAACTACCACTTTAAAACTCACATATTAACCTTTCTGAAACTCAATAGAGTCCGTTATAGACCATAAAGGAAATTTTTCATAACTTTGACTTATAAAAACTACTTTTGTTGTCTCCTGTCGCCGAAGTTTTCGATAGTGTGCCTGAAAATCCTAATTGTGACCTTTCAAAATACGCGTTAAAAGTTTGCTAGACAAACAAACAACTTTGGCTGTATACAAGCTTATTTATTCAAAAAAAAATAGCTGCATAAGGAAATGTTTGTCTGTTTAAGCTGATCTGCAGCTAAAATTGTTAGTTAGGTTTCTAGATCACGAAAATAATCTGTCGGAAAACTGGTATTTTAATAATAAGTGGCCAATATTTTGAACATCATTTTAAACAAAATACTATTCAGTTCACTTAATACACTTGAGGAAAGTAATTATAATTCAATCGTAGCAATTTGATAAATCATTGCATCGTTTTATTTAATATTTTTATCAAAAAATTCAATCTGTGGAAAATTTCTTTCAGTGCATATGAAAAAATACATACGCCTTTACTCAAATTCGTTTTCTTTCCAACTCTATAATCGTAAATTATTCATCTGGAACTAAATGAACAAATTTAGCCGTGATTCGAATTTTTCCGACTGTTGTGAAGCGTGACAAGATCAATCAAACCATAAAAAAAAAATGCTCACCAATATTGGTCAATGCACCAAAGGTCAATGTATCTAAACTCTCAGGTAACTGAGTGAACCAGTTGTACGTGGGCAATCTAAGAGTTTCAACAAATTAACAAATGAATATTTGTTCACAGAAGCAGACACGTCCTTCCCTGCGCTTCGGTCAGAGAGCGTATAGGGCGTCGTTGTGCCAATTTGGTCGTGGCACATTTCGAGTATGAGAGAGTAATTGCAGTTAGCTCAAAAGTGCCTGAGAAAAATGCAAGTACTTCCGCAGATTACCCGAAGTTGCGATAGTGAAGGTATGATCACAGAAAAGCAGACATAACACTCTTAAAACGTTCATAAAAATCGTTTTTAACGGTCAATTTAAATGTTTCTTAGTTGGTAGTACTGCCATTTGTGGTGCACATAATCAATTCCCTAGCGTTTGACGTTTACACACTACAACCATCTGTTGAGTGTATTGCCCATTAAAGTATATACGACAGATGGCGGTAGGGTTTATAATTATAAATTTTCAATGTGTTGTGTATGCTTGTCTGTGAAATAACATTGAGGTAACGTTAGGATAAATTCAAAACATTGAGAAATATTACGCATCACTTTCAGAAATACTTCTCTTCGCAACCGATGAACCATTCTGACGGCCATATGAGTACCCAAGTAACCATATAGTCGCAATATAGCTTGTATATTCTTATTTTGCTTGAGTATGGTTAATTGGGGAATCTGATGAAACTGTCACTTCTTGAAACTGATCCCTTTCGTATTTCTTTCATTCTCCTTTCGCAAACGGAGCGCTCGATGGACCAGTGACTTTGGACGTGAGCCTCGTCCCAGATCACCATGGCAATTCAATAACATATGGTGGACATCAAACCGACCAAAAAATGCGGAATCATATTAGAACCAACCAACCAAGGACGGTCTACGGAAGGAAATTGCCGGTGAAGCACGAAATGAAATACGAAGCGTTAGAGAAAAAGTCCAAGGGATTCCAAAAGAAGCAAATAACGACGGCGGAAGAGCAAAATATGGTGAGAGCTTTCCATTTATTAAAAAAAAAAAAAAACGCTTAAAAAAAAATATCAAAATTACACTAAATACATGCCAGGGTTGAAAAGAATATTTTCGAACCTGGAAGTGTGTATGTATCACCAATATCCATTTGATAACGGTGATGCATACATGCGGGGCTTATTGTGAGTGAAAGTAACCTCGGAATGGGCGTGACTCGCCAGACATTCTGAAATGGGTTGCTGGATCTGCAATAGAGCTATCACCTTCTAACTCCCGGACTAAAGCTGTCTACAATGACCATAAATGCGACATTGTAGAGAGAGTTCTTCCATAATAACACTGCCGGCCAGTGGGGGTTAGAGGGAATACACACACACACAGAAGCAGACACGTCCTTTTTAAACCAATTATTGTAGTCTAAAATGGTCACAAATCGCTTACGACGTGAGATTTAAAATCCCCTGTACTACTATGGGAAAGAAAGAGTTTATCAGCTCTAAAATGAAGAATACTGAAACAAAATCTTGAAGAGGGATATTATGCGTTACATAAGTTTTAAATTCTGTTTTTATACCAAAAATTAAAAAAATGTGTTATCGTGTATAATTTCCTATAAAGACTCTATTGTTTCCAAAAAAAAATGTGTCAGAGGTCACTTCAAATAAAAAAAACATGTTCGTGTTGATTTGCATTGTGGAACTATTGACATAACTATGTCCAAGCAGCAAATAAAAACTAAGCTAAAACAATAGAAAAAATGCAAACATTGTAAAAATCATTGCATGCAGTCTACATTGACTTGACGAAATGAATAAATAAATTATTTAAAAAATAACAAATCGTCATTTTGGAAAATTCTACAAAATTCAAAAAAGTGTTAACATTATCACATGCATGAATAAATTCCCATAAAAATACATTTATGCAAAGTTTCAAACATAATGTTAGTAGGTTAACTGACGGCTTCGTCAATATTATTTTCAGGGAAGTAACAGCACCCTTAAGCGCTCAATTTTGTCAAATCTATGCTATGAAATATTCCTATTCAATTTCAATCAAATTGAAATTAATCTCTGACTATTTAATGATTTAAAAGCCCATGTTGCGAAATTTTGCAATGCAGTACCCGTTAGATTTTGGCAAATCTCATATCCGTTCGCTTTTGGCACCTTGCCAAAATCAAACGGATTTAGAAAATAACGTTTGTTTGCTCATTGTGATTACAATTTTTAATAAAAGATTAATGATTAGTAACGTCTATGTTATAAAGATGACTCACGGTGGTGCAAAACCAACGCAATCATAAATTAAATATAATGAGAAAGAGAAGGATTAGTAATTTCCATTTAATTCCACTACCTTATTTGCTTATCCTTGACAGATACGCGTATTTCGTCTATAATGTGCAGACTTCTTCAGTGTTTTGTACTAATACTCGACTAATCCTTCTCTCTCATTATACAGGTATTCCACTAAGACGCCCACAGTCATCAGGATAAATTAAATTTAAAAATAGGGTAACTGACGATGATTGGACCTATTTAAGCCGGTTTCACACGACGTCAACATTCATGTCGAATTTTTTTTTTTAATTCAACGTATAATTATGAAAAATGCGTGATTAGGGGAAAGATCTACCTTTCTTGTTTCTAATAATAACATAAAAAGTTAAATATTACGAACAAATGATTTTATAAAACGTTTTTATTCAGCAAAGAATTATGATGATGGTTGGACCTATACTGATCTTGGTTGGACCTAAAAAATGATGATGGTTGGACCTATTTTTGCAAATGCTAGTTTAGCCCATATTTGTTCAAAAACTTTGTTTAGAGAGTTTGTTTAGGCTATTCATCATGGCTCATTTTTTCGGAAATCATTGATCCGATTTGGAAAATTTTTAACGTCAAACTATAGGTATTGTGGTCCTATTGAAAGCTATTGAATATTTTTGGAATCGGTCAACTGGTTCCGGAGATATGGCCGGAACAAGTTCCAGGGTATATAGAACATGGACCTAATTTTGACATGGCAGGAATAAAACCTATCATGCGACACTTCACATTACTTCCAAATTCGATAACAAAATCAATAACAAAATTGAGTGCCTTGGACCACATTGGCCACTTCCGGGCATGATCTGGGTGCCCCCGGGGAATTTAGGGGCTTAAAATGACCGAATATCAGAACTTAATTCCGGTTTTATAGTTCTTTTTTTTTTTCAACCGTATAACTCTTTTCTTCAGCCATTTTTTCAATCGAAGAAACCGATCACTCGGCCAAAACGAAATCGAATTTCAAATCAGCTGCGCGTGAAGGATGTAGACAAACCAAAGCGCACCTAGC
The DNA here is from genome assembly GCF_037179485.1 of Ochlerotatus camptorhynchus. Taxonomy (NCBI): domain Eukaryota; kingdom Metazoa; phylum Arthropoda; class Insecta; order Diptera; family Culicidae; genus Ochlerotatus; species Ochlerotatus camptorhynchus. The sequence continues at coordinate 5,100,680 of NW_027041058.1, forward strand.
GGCCGTCTTAGGAAACACATAGGTCCAACCATCATCATGCGTAGGTCCAACCATGATCATATTTATCTATTCGAATTTCGTCAATTATTCAAACATTTTAGTGAAACCAATGGATAAATGGCGTACTAACGTGTTGTTTACACCTTAAAGCAGTATTTTACTGCATGAAAATAAAAAATAAGGAATATATTTTTTGTATGTGTGAAAGTAGGGCATAATGACGAGCTAATGCGTGGAAAGTGAACTGTTTTGAAAACACATTGAAACTCAATTGTTTTGAAGTTTTTTCAATAAAACACCCATGCAAATTGAAGAAAATGAGTTTTTTATGATAGTAAAGTGATCTTTGAAAAAAAAAAATTAGCGAAGATTGACTAAACTAGCGATTGAAAAAATAGGTCCAACCATCATCAGTTTTTGGATAGGTCCAACCAGAATCAATTACCCTAAATCCTGTTCGAATTTGGCAACACTAAAATTTTGGGCTTGTTGCCAGAATCGAACGGGTGCTGTATATCAAAGCGGGTAATAGTCATTAGATTTTCAAAAGCTGATGCTTTATGCTAAACCATTGTGTACAGTACTGGCAATCATAAAGTAAAAACAGTAAATTTTTTGCCTCTCCTCAAAACTTCCAAATGCTATAACTTTCCAGTTTGTGCCTCAATTTTTTTGGGATTTTGTCTGGTGGTGGATCAAATATTCAAGGTTTATTGTTTAGACTTTGAGCTTGATCAGTTGAGTTGGTAAGAAGTTTGAGTAGTTACTTATAGTAACTTTTAGTGCTTTTATGATTATAGTCAAAAATATTATTTAAATTTGTGTGAAGCGTATTTAAAAATATTCACCACAATACAAGTAACATCAGTATCATTTAATTTTTAATTTACAAGATTTTTTTATAATTCTGTGATTAGGCCGCACTAGTTTTTAATTTCGTAGCCATTTTCTTACTATAATGATTATGAATATTTGAATATTTCATCCACCTGTTGCTAATATTTAAGAAATGTTTTCATGTACATACTGTAAAGTAACAGCATTTTAAAAGTAACTGTAAGTTTTATTCCATCACATGAAGCCTTTGAAGAACATGAAATTCAACAATTACATCCCTAGACGTTAACAAAAAATAAAGGACGCATTCAACTCAATTCTTTTGAATTTATTTGTATAAGGTAGAATCAAACTATATAAAATTGTAGTAACGTTACCTGTTTCAGTCATTTCATCGTAAAAACCAGATTATTTATTTTTGTCTAAGTTTTCCAGAAGCCAGTACTATTTCAACAGTGCAATTAAAACTTCGATTATTTAGCATTCTATATTATTCTACACAATCAGTTTTAACTTGCAAAAATCAACTCGACAATAATTTAAAATCCAAAAATGTAATTAATTGTACCAACCACCATGGAGGCCTCATAGCCTAGTCAGTAAACCCAAGTAACAATTTTGGTTTTATGAGGGTTCTGTAGACCATGATTTAGACTTGTAGCATGCTTCAAACCACTATAAAACTTGCAATATTACTTGGGAAGGCACGGTATTAGCAAGCTGGAAGCGGCGGGTTAGATTCCTGGTCCGGTCGAGGGAATCTTTCGGGTTGGAAATTTTCTCGACTTCCCTGGGCATAGAGTATCATTGTGTTTACCACACAATATACAAATTCATGCATTGGTATTGGTATTCATGCAGCTCTCAATTAATAACGGAGGAAGTGCATTTAGAACACTAAGTTGAGAGCACGCAATAAGCTAATATGCACTAAGCGAATAAGATGAAGAAAGACCAACCACCATGTGACATGACAAATTTAATCATAAGAAAGGGGAGCTTATATCCATCCAACAAGATAAAAAAAAACATCAGAAATCCATCAAAATATTACCGAAGATATCAAGCTGAACATTGCATTAGGTCCTAAGTAACATTGATCGATTCTCTTCATCGACTTTCTCTTTCGTTTATAACTTGAGCACATAACCGTTTCTTGATCTGGTTGACGTATTAGATGCTACATGAATTGATCTTTTATCGATCTGTGAGCTGAAAATAAGTGGGAATGCCTTTACATGGGCGTGGAGATGCAAAGAGAAAGTCGACGAAGAAAATCTGTCAATGTTACTTAGGACCTAATGCAATGTTCAGCTTGATATTACAACATTTAATTAGGATTTGGTGCTCGAAGAGTTAACACGAGACCTATACGCATCCTAGTAAAATATATCAAAACTAGAAAGAAAAAAAATTCGTTACGACACCCTGTTGAATGTCCTGATTAGATCATCCTTACCTTTTCATGTACATAACATTCAGTTCAATTGTGATTTGTGCCTCAGAATAATTAATAAATCAATATGCAACCACACAAGCCGTATACAAATCAAACATGAAATAGGACCATTCAATACCTCGTGGTCCACTTTCATCTGTCTTCGGAAAATCATTTGTTGAATATCATAACACGCACAATGAAATTGCTGGAAAGCACACACCAACATTGGCCACCGATGCCCCCCTCAACTTTCACCCCAGCCTTTAATTGACGATTTTCAATGGAACTCACAAGCATGTGACCCCGCACCGGGCTGGGATGTGTGTATGCGTGCTATCGTGTATGGCATAGTCCGCCTAACACGCATGTCCTGAAAAATGTCTTATCGTCTGCCTTATCGATACTTTTACACAAAAACAATCGAATACTACGTAGTGATCGCAAGGATAATAATACTAAGCAAATCTTGTTTGTTTACAATTTGGATGAAGTATTTGAAATTAATGTTACCTGTGTAGTTTTTAATAATAAATTAAATCAAAATAGTTGTCTATATATGTTTGTCGTGAAGAAAGTTACATGTGCTAATTAATCATTCATATTGATAACAAATAATAGTGTTCTCTCGGGTAAACCAACTTGTAAGTGAATAGCATCAAGTAAAAACAAATAAAAACTCTAATGTTAAGCCACAAAATCTTGCAATTAAAAAAATGGTTTTAGCGGGAATATGTTTAATGGCGACGAATCTGAACATTTTTTTTTTATTCTGGCGTGTCCCACGTAAATCAATTAAGAAAGTACAGCAAGGTTTCATGATTCGCGGGTTATTTACGCTTGAGTAAAACATGAAAAAACGTGATATTGTTCGAAATGTATTATGTACTCAGTTTGTAAACCAAGTAAAGGCTCTTTAATAGTTAAAAATTTGGTTTTGATGCTTGTGCTATTTATTCAACATGAGTTCCCTGGTGGTGTCGAAGCCAAAAAACTGCCATCAATTATGTGTATACCAGTCGATGAAGTTGGTTATCCTACGTATTACCTGAGAAAATCAAAATGGTCAATCAATGTTTTGCAAGACAAAATAGTGCAGTACCCACGAATAACAAAAACTACACTACTTAATTTTCCAATAACTTTTCGATAAGTTCAGAAACCAAGCCAACTTAGTCTATTCATTATTGAACAAATTTCAACCAAATTGGACGAAACTTTCGAAACAAAAACATAATTTTTAAGTTGGAAAATTCCCTCGATTTGCCACACAATTATACTAATGCAAAAATGGTACAGACATCGAAACCTCTAAATTTATAACTGTCCAAGTGCATCTAGAACACTAACTTGAGAGTTCGTAATAAGCTAACCTGCGACAAGCGATAAGCTTGAGAAATTGCAAAAAGATAAACGTCAAATCGAGTTAGCATCATGCTCTCTTACCGTGCGGATCTATTTTCTTTTTGCTGAAGGAAGTGTTACTGCTATCTAAAGCTACAACAAATTTAAACAGTACTTTTCAGCGCTTAATATACCTGTAAACTTTCTGCCTTTTACGACTCTTCTTCCTCTTTGATCCTTGTTTGGACCCTACCCGAGGTAATCCTGTTGGATATTAATTAGGAAAATTTCTCTTTAATCCTTCAGATTCTTATAGTAATCTGCTTGGACGTCGATTTGGAAAAACATTTTACTGCCACCATGGTGTCTAAGCTCAAAAGAAAAGGGCAATCTCTTAATCCCCCTTCTGATGAATTTAATTCGAGCAATCAATTTAATATCCTCACGGATGATGAGAATGATCCATCATACGGGAAAAATTCTAGTAAACTTTCCCGGCTTAATGCCAAGAAGGAAAAGATTCCCCCTATTGTGATAAACACTACCGATTTCCATGCTCTTCGCACAGAACTTTTGAACTTCATGTAATTCAAGTTTTCACTGCAAATTGGCCGTCGGGGTGGATGCCGTGTATTGGACCTTGGACGGATTCAAACGTCTTTTCAAATATCTTACTGAGAAGCAGCACCAATTTTGTACTTCCGACAACAAAACTAAACGTGTATTCAAGGTTGTCATGAAAGGTCTGCCTAGTGGTGTATCCCTGGATCAGATCAAAAATGAACTGGCAGAATAACTTGGAGCTGTGCTGTTCCATGTAATCAAAATTAAAATGAAATCCCGTCCTGGCGGTTCACGCAACGGGATTTCTAATGATTTTTATTTAGTTCATCTCAAGTCTAGTGAACTAAACATTCTCAAGGCCTTTGAAAAAGCTAGCCTTATGCTCCATGTCCGAGTGAAGTGGGAATACTTCAAGAAGTGCCAGGGTTGGGGTCACAAAAAATTGCTACATGCCAGCTGAATTGTGGTGATTCCTCTCACGCAAAGGACGACTGTCCTGTGAAGGAAGATGTTAAGAAATTTAAATGTTCAAATTGTGGTGAAAACCACATATCCAATTTTTGGGAATGTATTCGAGTTCAAATAAATATAGGGGAAATGGCTCTAATGTTGGCCTATGGATCTAAGATTGAACCCATCGCTAAAAATCTGCTATTTATCCAATTTTATCTAGATGAACTAGCCATTGGGACGGTAAAATTTAATCGATTTCTGAATTTATTCATGGGCCCCAATCAGGTGCATTTGTGCGTACCAAACGCTCCGAATTATGTAAGAGTGAATTTAACAAACATATGAAATATAATGAATGGTTTAAATTACATAGTATAATTGAAGGATCTCACCAAATGCCTCCAATGTACATCAAATTCTAAATTTATGTAAAAAAATTAAATGATCTCACCAAAACTGGTCCACTTGAGTGTGATCATAAACTTTTCCGGGCTTCAAATGGAGTACTCCTTCGGTCCCTTCTTCTTGGTGTGTCGGACAATTGGATGTTGGAGGTTCAATGAAGATTATTTTTTTCGGAGTGAAAGCACACACACGTCCTTTGACTGGCTGCCAGGATTCGTGGCTTAAATTAGTAGTTCGGTTGTCCAAGAATATCAGAACTTCCATCCTTTTTCCCAACAATAATGGGCTTGGTGCCTTGTTTGGTGCACAGCACAGGCGGCGATCTATATGAAGAACACACGAACAGAGTACGATCCGACAATGATAGGTTTTTTTTTCACGGCGCACGGTCACCTTCGCTTCACTCTTGAGGAGTCTTATTTGAATATTTGTCTATTACCCATTAAAACTATTTATTTGCACAGAAGTTTTAGCCGAAACGAGCGAAAAAATATGACAGTGAAAAAACAAACACGTTTGCTCGTGGCTAGAACTTTACTGATATGCACATTTTTGTCGATCAATGTAAATTGATCTCTACAAAATTACGAGATAACAAGAATTCACTATGGTTCTGGGTGAGACGAAAGCCCTAGGTGCATTAGGTTTTAGACATTTTTTTTTGTAAACCTTTTATTGCTAAAACCCGTTCTTATTTTGATCGTTTTTGACATTAGGGTGGTCCTCAAACCTGGCTTTTTTAAAGGCCGTTCAACCACCACAAACCTTTTGGAATTTGTGGACTTCGTATCAAATGCAATGGACAGAGGTAACCAAGTAGAAGCTCTATATACGGACTTCAACAAAGCTTTAGACAGAATTGATATCCCAATGCTCATTTTTAAATTAGAAATAATGGGAATTGAGATGAAGCTCCTCACCTGGATTAAGTCGTATTTAGTTGATCGCCTCAAATTGTAAGACTCAACGAGAAAAAATCTAAGCCAATTCATGTCACGTCAGGAGTTCCCCAGGGCTCGCATCTAGGTCCCCTTCTTTTTATTTTGTACATTAATGAATTCTCTCTTATTTTTAAAAATATCAGAGTACTTATATACGCTGATAACATGAGCTATTTTTAGAAATAGGAAGCGACAACGATATGAATGTGTTTCAGAATGAAATACATCTTTTTTACAGATGGTGTAGTAAAGTTTATTGAAACTTAATAATAAAAAATGTATTCTGTACGTTATCAGTAGGAAACTAAACAAACAAAATCTTCGTATTACATTAGGTAATGAAAATGTGAAAATGTAAGAGATTTAGGTGTTATTCTAGATTTTAAATTGACATTTGTGGACCATTATAACACAATAATACAAAGAGCAGGCAATATGCTTAATTTTATATAATGTTTCGGTCTCCACTTTAAAGATCCTTATACAATAAAATCACTTTACGTTGCTTATGCGAGGTCAATATTAGAATATTGTAGCGTTGTTTGGTCACCTTATATGAAAAAGCATGAAGAACAAATAGAGTCAATCCAAAAGCAATTTTTATTATATGCACTACGTAAGTTAGGTTGGACGGCTTTTCCTGTCCCGTCATATGAAGCACGTTGCTTGTTGATCAGCATTCAAACATTGAAAGAACGTCGGGATTACGCAAAGATTTCTTTATTAAACAATATCATTTCGCAACGCATTGACTCAGCTGATCTATTGTCAAGATTAAATTTGTATGCACCTTCCCGACAACTACGCAATCAACACTTGTTCGCAGTAGATCGCCATCGGAACAATTACGCTAAATTTTGACCGGTAAATAAGATGATGACTGTTTATAATCATCATTGTGAAATGATTGACCTAAATATGCCCTCAACAGAATTAAAAATATATTTCAGAACCCTGCGAAGTCATAGAACATAAGTCCTAATGTTAATATGTAGTCTACGATTTGATTGATTGACGAATAAATAAATAAATAAATAAATAAAGAAAAAAAAAACATTTTATGTTCAAAAACCATCTTTCTTATATATTTTTTTTAAATAGGTCTTCAGCAAAATTGTAGCTAAGATGGTTTTTATCAAATTTTTAGGAAAAAAACATTTATCTATCTCTATCGAAGAGCAATTTTTCCAAATGTATTTAACGTGCTACTGTCTTGAATTTCTAGAAATAATCGATAGCATTAATTCATCAAAAAAAGCTGACAAGCCTTTCTTATAGCTCTATCCAGAAATGGGTACCCATACACAAATACTTATAATAAGACTAACACTAACATCAACTTAGATGATTTTTTGCATTAAGGTTCAAGTTTGTTATTTTAACAGTACCTTCCCGTTTTTGGCAACACGACATCAACTGCTATGCACAGACAAACAGACATACATTGAATATTTTTCAATATAAAACATTGTCGCTTAAAACACTACCGCCATCTGTTGAGTATACTGAGTAGTGCGCTGAACAAATGGCGGTAGTGTGTAAACGTCAATCGCAAGGGTTATTGACAATGCGCGTCACAGATGGAGGTAGTACCAACTAAAAACATTTAAATTTACCGTTAAATGCGTATTCGACGAACAAATTGCCAGTGGTATGTCTGGTTGTCTGTGTGCTATGAATTACTTTCACACAGTTTTGTACAAATGCTTTATGGATATGTTTCAAACATTACTGGCTTAGATTGCATAAAAAGCAGAGATACAAAAATCACGTATTGCCAAAAACGGGAAGGCACTGTACCGGTTGTTTAAAAAATGAGAGACTTAATCAACTCAATCATTGTAGCAGAAACGCTTAAAAGTTTTTCGTTCTGCACTTATCTTAACACTGATAGATTTTCGTTCTGCATCATAAACAAGATAAGTGCTTCGAAAATAGTATATTAAAAACACATGACAATTCTATCAATTAATTGTTGAAATGTGAACGATCCGCTTATTGGCTTGTCAGCGTATGCGTTGTATGCTCCTCGTCATCAATTGAAGGCACGGTCCATGGCTACTTAATCAAAGTTGAACATTCCAAACTGGTTGCAACCGGTTGTTCAATCTGTTTTCAAACCCAGTTTGTTGCTTATTGCATATTCATTTTGTGGACTTTAAACTTTCTTTTGATTTCTAGTACATGCTGGCGCTGTACCTTACCGACTGCTACTAGAGTGTATATGGAGCATATACAAAGTTAGTTTTATCAGTAATAAGTTTGCTCATTTTAACCTTGAACATGTTTAAAAAAATAACTGGATATGCGTTCGCACGAAACCTTCTCCTAACGTTCTCGGTGAACACTTCGGTTGCGGTTCTGTAAGCATAGATAGAGCTAGAACAAGTGTCATGTGAATCTGTGTTGCACGCAACAACATAAAGCATACATGGACTGAAAAGTAAAAGAACAAAAAAAAAACTAACACGCATGATGAAGAATCAAGCCAACACGTCTACTGATATATCAGCTAGGGTGTAATTTTACCTCTTCGCATCGCAAAGATCAGATTGTAGTGATGGGCCTATGAGAGCGCGAATATATACACAGCAAAATAGCAATAGCCGCACATACATATATGCGATTTTCTACAAGATGCTCTGTATCTCGTGTAAGTAAAGACGGGAAGTATTGTTAGCTAAAACGGTACAACTATTTGTGTGAGCCATGTTTGAAGTGATTTTCACAATAGACAAACAGTATTAAGAGTGAAATCATTGTTTTGCTAAAAATCGCAGCTAAGATCCAAATAGCTCATTAAAGGAATTCAAATTGCAAAATGAAGATTTTTTCAGCAGAACTCCAACAAATCTTACCAAAAAAATCGAATTTTGCAACGAGTTGCATACAATATTTTTTGCACTCAAACTGTGTACCTTTAAGTGTCATGTGAGACTTTAAGGGCTTTTAGTCATTTGCTATCATCACACTAAAAATAATGTAAATGTCATGCGATGTAATACTCCGTACAGACTATGGCTTATATCATGTAATATAGGCTGTCTTGCAATGAGCACTCATACATCTAGTTTTCACTGGAAATCCTATGTATGAGTGCTCATTACAAGACAGCCTATATTACATGATATAAGCCATAGTCTGTCCGGGGTATAATCTGTTACAAACGATAAAAAAAAATGCAGTATGCGATGAAATTGTGCCGGGAACGAGCTACATACGACAAAATAGTGTGGACCACTATGCCATTGTACGTCAAATCAATACAGCGAGCAATGATAACGTTCACTATAATCAAACAATCGCACGTGCCAATTTCAACCACATTCATAGCATATTCAGTGAGCAACTCACGATCAAGCTCGTACACAATGATAATAAATACCCGGGCAGTGTAGTGTGGCGTTCACTTGTACCACTAGACGCGTGTTTATATTTATATGTACATTTCTGAAAGCTGCACGGGTTAGTTCACGGACGGTTCTCCATCAGTTCACCGGCTTTTTTGATTTTGGTCGTTTGGCAGTGATTTTGCGAGTATCCCTTGTCTGAGTATTGTAAAAATCGGTTATTTTATTCTTCGAACTATAAACTGTGATCACAACTGTGCTTTTACAACAAAGGTGAATATGAGCCGTTATTAATTACTTGAATGCGTTTTAATTGCTTCCTTAATAATGTGAAGTAAAAATTAACAAAATCGAACAATCTCAATTTACAAAATATTTAGTCAAGGTCACCTTTAGTGCTGGAAATACTTTTTTACTATTAGTAAACATCTAGGTATTTCTAATTCTCCTGATACGCTATATTTTCTTGTATACATCTAATACCAAATGTCTTACATAAGCCACGTTACAACGGTGCATTCAAAAAGCCGACCTACACCAACAGTCAATGCATTTTGCGGAAGGCGTTGCACGTGCGTTGTGCATTTAAAAGAGTGTTGAATTTGTGGGTCAATACACAGTGTGATATATTTAGCATAGAAGTGTTTCGATTACGAAAAGAGAATTTTTATAAGCACATCGGCCTTGCTTCAACGACGACGTCGTCCGTCGTCGTCTTATGGTTGATATTCGTACACACATAGTAGTGCGCCGTGAAGCTGCCTGAATGGACTTTGGATCTGTGAAATGAATGAAATTGATGCGAACGAGACGAGACGAATCGGCGAAAAAATAAAAGGCGTTCACCGACAAAAAAAAAAATCCATCCCCATCAAAAGAACCAAGCTTACCGTGCATCGAGATGGATTCAATAATTTCTCTGCGTGCTCCCTTCGGGGATGACATCCGTGCTTGTTCAAGAAAAAATGGACTTTGGAATGGCAGTACAATGTCATCGCAATACATATACTTATCACGGTGCCTAGGTGGGTTCGCACAAGGCAGCAAATGATCCGCATAATTGAACCCGGGCATAAACTGGTAATCAACTATACACCACACCGATCGTGGCGGATGGTGGTGGGTATACAATCGACATAAACTGTTGCTTGACCGTTTAACGTGCTGCATTTTCATTATGTGGCACATGGAATTTAAGATCGGTTTTGGAAATTAAGTCGATATTTTGTTATTATGTACAGCACATACATTAAACTCAATAGAGCTTCCATTTAGCGTAGCCACTAGAGGCAAGATTATAAACAATACCCGAAGAGACTTGTTCGATTCTCGGATAGATTGAGGAGCTTTTCGAACTGGAAGATATCTCTGGGAATATAGGGTAGGAGTTCCAGTAATAGTACCTATAGTTACGGTATGGGGATTATGTTTCTGAATAGTGAGTAAGACCCAGATAAGATAATTTTGCAGCGGTTGCTCTACTAAAATAAAGCATATTTGTATATTTCAAACTTCAAATTATCACAAAAATGACGAAAAATAGTTAATTTTCCATAAGATTTTCACTCCTTTGCACCAATAGTTGCGGTAGAGTTCGTATAATAGTGCAGTCCATAAGAAACCAATGCATTCTATTATAGGAACCAAAGCTAATAACTAACACCACTACTGGAACAGTGTTCCTATTAATGGAGGACGAGTTTTCTGAAAATATATGCAATTTTATTACTATGCATTTTTCTAGCAAAATAGAGGTTGATAGCTATATTGACGAATAAAAATTGTATGTACTTCGTATATATATTTTTAAATAAATAAATTACCTTAGTACCTCCACTAATGGCTCACCAACCCTAATATAATTGTGCTTGAAATACACACGAATTTTGCTAAATGAAATATTCAATATTCAGCTCAAATGACATTCAGTTAATTCAAGAAATAAATAAAAATAAAAAAATAAAAAAGATTAATTCAAATAAGAAATATAGAACATTCTCTACCTATGAACACAGTTAGAAAATATCACCGAAGTCAGTAAGATTTTAACCGAAATTTCAACTCCTGAGCGATTGGTTATTATTTCGGACAGAATTACCAAACGAGCTGTAAGCCGTAATCGATCATTTTTGTTTGGTACTTGGTAGCTATAAGCCTGGAGAAATATGACTTCCCTAATAAAAAAATACCATAAACGAACGATAACCCAAATTGTCGAACTTTTCCACAAATGGTTTGGATGATACCCCAAACACGTCGTTAAGCAAAATAACCATACAAATTCTATTAGGGTTCAGGAGCATGCACATAATGAATCATTAATCTTGAGATATATAGAAGGATTTGCATCGCGTGGGGAATTCATCTTACTACATTGAGAAGTTGAAAAGATGTGTTAGTGGCGTGGTATGCTCAGGAGAACTTCTTTTTTTTTTCAGGATGCATCAGGGGCAACTGCAATGCAAATGAACTTTCAACACGACATAACTTTCTTCGGAAGAAATCTAGAGATTTGAATTTTCTTGACTTTTCCGGTTTTCTAGAGACTGCATTAGAATCAGTTTATTTGGACGTTTCTAAAAGGGCACAGAAACAAATTCTACAAGTGACTACAAGTGACATGTTAACGGGTCATATCGACCCGGATTGAAAACTGTATTTAAGTAAGGTTTGTGTTATCAAATCTATGTTTTAATAGTCAAAGTTTTTCTGCGTCTGAATTTTTAGTTTCTGATAGAGTAAGATGGAGCATAAGTTCGAATTGGTCAAAAGTTTGTTTTGAGGATTTCGAAGCCCGTGCAAAATAAAACTCATTGTTTTGCAGAGCCGCTAGAAGTGGATGGGACAGGTAAGACATGTCCTACGCACAAAAATGCCCGAGTAGGATCCATGATTTGATAGAGAATTTATTCAAAGTTTGGTTTCAGATTAGCTCAGATCAAATGCATTGCTTCACACCATCAGAACTCTTCGGCAATAACTCCAACAGCTTTAAGCCAAACATGATATAAAGGGTGATACGGTCAAAATTTGGTCAAGGGAAAACGCGTGTAAATCGGTGAAATCGTTTATTTAAAAAATCAAATTAAATTTCTTTTTCAAGTTCAATTAGTATAAAATTCAGGAAAAATATTCAGTTAGGCTTCCGCTTTTCCAAATCCGAATTACCGGGCCTTACGCTTGACCCCTGCCATCAGATTTTGTACAGCCACCTTGTCCACCTTCTTCGCCGCAGAAAGCCAGTTTGCCTTGAACTGCTGCTCGCCCTTAGCAGTTTTTTTGGTCTTCTTTAGGTTCCGCTTGACAATAGCCCAGTATTTCTCAATTGGGCGGAGCTCTGGCGTGTTGGGAGGGTTCTTGTCCTTGGGAACCACCTGCACGTTGTTGGCGGCGTACCACTCCATGGCCTTTTTACCGTAATGGCAAGATGCCAAATCCAGCCAAAACAGTACGGAACAACCGTGTTTCTTCAGGAAAGGCAGCAGACGTTTATTCAAACACTCTTTCACGTAAATTTCTTGGTTGACAGTCCCGGAAGCTATGAAAATGCTGCTTTTCAAGCCACAGGTACAGATGGCTTGCCAAACCAGATATTTCTTTGCGAACTTTGACAGTTTCATGTGCTTGAAAACATCTGCTACCTTTCCCCTTCCTTTTGCCGTATAAAACTCCTGTCCCGGAAGCTGCTTGTAGTAGGCTTTGACGTAGGTTTCGTCGTCCATTACCACGCAGCCAAACTTCGTCAGCATCGTCGTGTACAGCCTCCGGGATCGCGCTTTGGCCGTCGTATTTTGTTTATCATCGCGATTTGGAGTCACTACCTTCTTGTAAGTCGATAGTCCGGCTCGTTTTTTTGGCTCGATGCACGGTTGTAGACGATACACCCAGCTTATTTGCGGCATCTCGGAGAGAGAGGTTAGGGTTTCGGTTGAAACTACCGGCAACTATCTTTGTCGTCTCAGCGGCTTCCGGTTTTCGATTTCCCCCCGATCCAGACTTCCTGGCTGTCGACAAACGTTCCCCAAACACTTTAATTACATTTGTAACGGTTGATTTGGCAACTTTTAGCGATTTTTCCAACTTTGCGTGCGAGTAGCTCGGATTTTCGCGATGCGCGAGCAAAATTTTGATACGCTGCTCTTCTTGCTTGGACGGCATTTTGACAACTGAAGAGTGAATTCCAAAATCAAAATAGGAGCAACATTCTACACACACACACCTTCAAAATGAGGTTTTTTAAATGCAAAATTGAAAGAAATACGTCAAGTTGATATTGACCAAATTTTGACCGTATCACCCTTTATTCAAAGAATGTGAAGCATTGCTGTTTTGAAAAATATCTGCCTCTTTCAGAACAGTTGTAGAGCTTAGGAGTTTCCATATATATTAAATTAACAATGCAGTCCACTCTTCACTGTTCCTTACACCTCGCAGTGGACATGAATGTAACACTATCTATTGTCAGGAAAGTTCTTCAGTGAGCGTTTCATTACTGAGGTGTGTGAATAACAATTATTACACATGAAAATAAAATTTTAATTCGTTTATTACATTCAGGGAAGAAAGTTTGGTATGTTGACAAAATGTGTAGGCACTCATTGGAACATGATAATAATTGATTAAACAAATTTGAATTTCCAGCGGCACCGGTGGTGTAGTGGTAAGCGTGATTACCTCTCACCCCAGCAGGCCTGGGTTCAATCCCAGTCGGTGCCGCCGGGATGTTCTAAGGCATAACATCTCTGATCACGCCTTCCTTCGGAAGGGAAATAAACCCGTTGGTCCCCGGTTCATGAGTTGATGGGTCGATAGGTATGGTCCAGGTGTGGGAGCTGCCTTCCTGGCGTCGGTAGCATTGGTGCTCAGTACAGAAAACAAGATCGACGGAAAACAAATCAAGGAAAAAAAAATGGAATTATAAATGATATGAATTATAATTCAAAATATCGATGGGATCGATATTTTGATTCGTCCGATCCACTATTTTAGGCTGGATTTCGTTTTTCACCAAGTTCTTACACACATTTAATTTTCTTTATGTCCTTCACACCATCATGCAGCATTTAATGATTCGTAGTGGAAAAACTTCTCAAATACACAAACTCAGCTAGGTTTTGCTTGTTCGGTAATTATTTTTTTACCGGACATAATCGGTTAATTTAGTATATTACAGATTTTTCGGTAAACAAAAATAATTTCACCAATATTCGGTAAAATTCTAACGAAGTTTCGGTAGTTTGATTATAAATATGATGCACCCTGTAAAAAAAATACCGAATGACCTGTAAAATAAGCCAAAACGCCGAATTAGGTAAAAAACTACCGAACAAAGCGTAAATCACAAGTAATTTTACCGAAATTTTGTACTATTAAACTGCCAAATCGGGAGAGGCTTTATTTACTAGGAATAAAGTGCAAATTGCGGTTTAAAAAATTACGATGGAGCAGGTAATGATAAAAATTCTTGATAACGATCAATGGATCACCGACATCTTTCGTGAGTAATTGTTTGCTTAGCAAATCAATTATTTTCCAGGCATTATCAGCGATAGCATGTATTTTAACGTGGTGTGATTGCAGGTTATTTATCTGGACTGCATCGCATAACATCGGGCTCTAACACATTTCGGCGACAAATACATTTTTTTTTATTGCACGTATCACAAGTGCAGTGACAATTTTAAAATCAAACAAAAACTGATAAATATTATTTCAAGACTTATTAATTCAAATTAACTAAAAACGGTAGTAAAATTTAAAAAACATAATGGAAAAATCAGTTTAAAGAACAGTTCGGTAAAAAATTACCGAATCGCTCCGCAAAAAAGTACCGAATTGTTCGGTAATTTTGACAGCTCATCAAAAAATTGGTTTACCGAACGTTCGGCAGGTATTTCGTTTACCGAACTGATTACCGAACGTTCAGTTGTTGAAAGTTCGATAAAAAATTACCGAGTACGGTAATAATATCTGAGTGTGCAGCCATCGTTTTGAACACTATTAGAATGAATCGTTCTAGCTACGAATGAAAAGAAATTTATCAAATTCTCTAAGAGAAAATTGTAAGCCTTGAATTAGGAATCATATATGAGGAATTAGTTTTAATCCTGCTTTGAGATATTTTAATTGTTTGATCTATGGTCGAACTTTTGCTCCACCTTACTCTAGATAGAACCGATTTTGAATCTAATGGCCACAAGGAATCAAAACTGAATGGCCACAGTGATGGTAAGTTGGTAACTAAACAAGTATCATAAATCTTTTGAGAAATAGAACCTAGATACACCAATAAAGTAGAATCGATGCATATCTGAGGACAAGTTATTGTTTCTTACTTCAAGTGACCGAACGCAGATCCGGGTTATCATGAGAAAGTTTATTGTGGTCACTGAGCATGTACAGATCAAGCTACATCAAATTGATGCGAAGAGACAGTTTAGTGACATTGTTTACTTCAATAATATCCTATTTTTATGTGTCCAAAATACGAATTAAAATGAAATGTTGTTTCAATTTGGTTTTTGTCATAGTAAATTAAATCGTTTTGCAGTGCTTATTGTAAGTAGCCATCATTTGATTTGAGGGTCCAAATTTAGCATAATTTGTACGATGGTGATTTGTAAAAAAAAAATATTCCGATTGCGTGGCTTTGGGAATATTCGTCCCTAAGATCTGGTTATTAGTTCCCAGTAACCAAACCCGGATGTTCTGGCACCGGATCCGGTGACCACGATTTGCGTTCTCCTAAAAATTATCAAGTTACATCAAATTGATCCGTATAAAATATTTCTACGCATATTTTGTTATTTTCCTGTTACTCGTGAAATAAACTCGAATGCTCCGGATTTTACAAAATACATCTTTATGGAACACTAACCCGTATGCTTTATCTAATATCGCAAGAAGAACGGCCAATCTAGTAGCTAATATTACCCACAATCTTAAAGGCACAACACTTGAAGGAATTGCTTATGAGTGGTAGTACTCGAGATAAGTAGGCTGTAAGAGGCAAGCTTTTGTGATCTATTCTGGGTTAATTTGATCCTTTAGTTAGGAATCGGGTCTCCCTTAGCTCAGTCGGTTAAAACTCAGTTATATAAAAAGATAATGCTGGAGGCAGCTGAATTCGATTCCCAGACCGGTTTAGGCATTTATCGGGTTGGGAAATATCTCGACTTCCCTTGCTACATAATATATGGTGATGCAAAAATGGTACAGGATTAGAAAGCTCTCAATTATCAACTGTGAAAGTGCTCAAAGAACACTAAGTTGAGAGCCAGCGAGAGCCCAGTACACACTTAGAAATTATCGCCGACTTCGGTAATTTTTACCGAAATCTGAACGAACTGTTCGGTAAAATTTATCCAATTCAATTCAATTGCTTTTCAGCTACTTTGAAACTAAATCTCCACTAAAATGACAAGATTTGATCATTTAAACAAGTATCATCATAGATATTTGGATAAATTTCTGAGTATATTTTGTTTAGAAAAAAAACCCACATTGAACCCTGGCCTGAAGCTCTTCTTGTTGACGGTTATGAACCTCGGATTTGAGATTAGAAACAAGAAAAGGCTCGGACAAGGGTGCATAATTGAATGTCAGTATCATCGCTTGTTTTTCTCACTATGAAGACCTATTTTGATTGCTGAGAAAGCACATATTTGAAGAGATCCCAGAAATGATAAGGAACATTTCAATTGAAATAGGATTCTCATGAAAACTATTTTGATTGATGAGAGGGTGCGTGTTTGGAAAGGTCTCAGAACGAAATTGTCCCACTTCTTCCTACTTGAATTTCATGGCGAACATTTGAAGATACTCATGACAAACAATGTCAACTGCCGCGCATTTATCGTGAGATTTAAAACATGCGATGCCCAAATAAATTACAGTCAATTCTAATTAAATGCGATTTTCTTTTGCATCTATTCTTGATCGTGTGATCTCAAATTGCAACTAAATTTAATGCATTGTTTAAAAAAAATTTAAAAAAAATCAAAACAAAACACAAATTAAAATCTTGTGACATCAGAACTGACTGTACTGTCCGTGATATAATTTCGTGTTTTGCAAAATTGGCAATTTGATTGTCAGTATACCAATGGTTTTTACCCTTCTTACAAAAAAAGGGTATGCATGCCGCTTGGAAAACCAACTTTCAATCCGAGCCTTGGTGTGCCGAGTGTCATATACCATTCGATTCAGCTCGACGAGATCGGAAAATGTCTACATGAGTGTGAGTGTGTGTTTGTGTGTGTGTAGGTGTATATGTTACACAATGTCGGGCGGCTTGTTTACTGGCAACCACTACACCAAATTAGACACAACTACCGCCAAACAAAAGATAATATGGTCCCATAGAACACTGTTTACTCGACAACCGGAGACATTACATACAAATTCAAAAACAAGATCAACAGTTTCCGCAATGAGTGCCCACATCCGGACATGTACCACGTTTTCTCGGAGAAGTGGTCACAACCAAATTCCATAATTTGGTCATCGTTTAAATTATTATGAAGGTTCAAGTCTCACCATAGGTGGATAAATAGAGGATTTTTTTCATCACAAAAGAACAGCAGGTTGGGAATTTTGCAGAGATTAGAAACATTTAGCAGCACGAAGGAGGAAATGAGTGTGCATTAAGAGCGAATAACAACGTAATTGTGGTGGTTTTTGGGAGACGGCACGTTCTTGAGCACGTTTACGTTTAACGGTTTGTTTATTATTTTAATGCGCTCTTGGAGTGAGTGCTGATGTTTCAGTTTTGCATCACAATGAAACAGTTCGATGCTATGATGTTTAATGGATGAAAGAAGATGCTGTTGTAAGCTTTCTGTTAACGTGTAGGAATAAATTTTCAGCAACAATTTAATGTTCTCTGTGAGATTTCAATTCATGAATAGGATCTTAAATTTATTTGTTTTTGGTTTTTATTTTTTTAAATTCGGAAATTCAGTCAACTCTCCACAACTCGATATTGAAGGAACCACTAAATGAATCACCCTAACTTTCCAGACGTTCAATAGAAATGGGGTCTTCAACAAAGTTGTAGCAGAAAAAATCTTCTATAAATACAGTTAGCCAGCTTACCCGTAAATCATCATGGTGACAAGCTAGGAAGAGGAGAAAATAGTTCACTTTTTCCACAATAATTCCCATATAAACTTCAAAGGGCCAGTGAAGCATGAGATGGGACCCCATCATGACCTGGCGGTTGAAAGTCAAACGAATTGGATTTATGGCATATGGAATTTCCATATGCAATAATGATAACACACTTATAGAAACGCATAGCCATAACTATAACATCTACGTCACAAATGTCGTTTCGATTGTCTTCCATAATGTAGCACCTAATTTGGAATTAATTGGGCTGGGTGGAGCCAAATAGTTATTTTGAGCGACCCTAATAAGTATTTTTTTACATAGAGGCAAAGACTAGTCATAAATTAAATTAAAAACTTGTATACCCTGTTCCATTTTTTTTATTGCTATCCACTAAGAATATGAAGATTTTTTTTATTTTTATAATGTTTTCAAGATGGTCACTTAGTGGAGGCTTTGGTGTAGTAGTAAGCGTGATATCCTTTCACCCCAAAAGGCCTGGGTTCAATAACAGTCGGCACTGCCGTGATTTTCTGAGGCATACAATCTCTCATCAAGGACGTGATAGGAAGAAAAACCGTTGGTCCCCGGTCTAACAGTTGATGGGTCGATAGGTAGAGTCTAGGTGTGGGTGGAAGCTACCTCTCAGCCTTCGGTAGCATTGGCACTCAGTACGGAAAACAAGATCGACGGAGAGCAAATTAAGGAAAAAAGGGTGGTCACTTGTAACTTTCGTTCAGGAAAAGAGCTACGGAAGTGTATTTATTTATTTTTTAAATTATTATTAGGATGATGCAAATTTTACAGGAAGGGAGAAGTCCGAAGCCATTCAGCGCCCTACTGACCCACTTGTAACTGACGTTTTCGTGATATAATTTATTTAAAAATACGAATTCGCCATCTGGCATTACTATTTTTTTTGCTGGATTCAAAATGGCCCCATTTTACCAAATATGTGAATAGTTGCTCATAACATGCAATTGGGCAAATTTAACTAAAAATCGAAGAAGGTCGAGTCCGAAACAAAGATTTTAACACATTTTCGGAATCCGGAAACACACAGTTCGAAAAAGTAGTGTAAACTTCGGTTGAATGGAGCGTAACATATGGTATAAGTTTACATCATAAATCGTGTAATGCATCTTTGTAAAAAACGTTGCTTGCTTTGTAAAGCAAGATACAACTTTGGATGCGTTCCAATTAATTGTTCATAAACAACCTTTATAAAGCAATTGGTTCCGAAAACACTTTATTAAATATATAGAATGGAAAATCATCCCGCATGTCTGTTTGAAATTCGTTTACTACAAGCTATTTTATTTATCAAACAATGCATAATTTGCAATTTTCCGTCAATTGGAACAATTCTAAGAATAATTCTGCAAAGTCAACCTATCGAAAGTTATTCAGCAATAAATGCCGAGGTAATCGACTGTTGGAGATTTTAGCGAGCTAGATTAAGTGTGATGTATTACCAATTCGGAGGCGGCGGGTCTGTTCATCGGTCCAGTCAAAACAAAAGTTCTCGACTTTCTTGGCATAGATAATCATTGTTTTACCACATAATATAAAAATTAATGCATTGGTTGGCTTCTGAGAATTAATTTTTGGTTTTATTAAGGATTTGTAAACCTCTTGAAGAATAAGTGGGCTGCTACAAGAGGGTTATAAAGTAGATTTATTCGTATTCTTAAACATGAATTAAAAACCTTATGAAGGATGGTCCATATAGCTTGAATGTAATTTTGAAGCAGTATTCTGTCCCTAATTTTATCGCACCTTACAACCAGTTGGTTTCCTAGAGTACATGTAAAGTCTAGAGTAGTGTGTTTTTTGGAATAAGATATAATATTGCATTTTTTTAACATTTATATCAACGCACCTATTGTAGAAAAAATCA
Organism: Ochlerotatus camptorhynchus; assembly: GCF_037179485.1. Taxonomy (NCBI): domain Eukaryota; kingdom Metazoa; phylum Arthropoda; class Insecta; order Diptera; family Culicidae; genus Ochlerotatus; species Ochlerotatus camptorhynchus. The sequence goes on from NW_027041058.1 coordinate 5,121,023, forward strand.
ATTTCATTATGAAACTGTAGCAAATCAGAATTGTTAAAGATTTCCATGTACAGTTTCATATCGTCAGTAAATATGAACACATTTAAGCGATTTGACACAAACTTTACGTCATCTACAAATAAAATAAATAATAAAAGACCTAAATGAGATCCATGTGGAAGTCCCGAGGTAACATTAACTGGCGAGGACATTTTTCCTTTAGAGCGAACCATCTGTATTCTTTCTGTCAAGCAAGATCCAATCCATATTAAAAGTGTACTTGTCATTACCTCTATCCATTGCTTAAATAAAAATATTTACAAATTCCAAAAGATAAGTAGATGTTGACCGACCTTTAAAAAACATGTTGATTATTTGAAATGCGATGCTTAACCTGGTTAAATATTTTCTGATGAACAATTGCTTCAAACATTTTGGGAATGCATGACATTATTACAATACCTCTATACTTTTCAATGACCGTTTGCCAGATTTAAATTTTGTGTGTGTGTGTCATCCTCTATCCCTCACCCAGCCGGGGGCGTTGGACAAGTAGAACTGCGAATAATTTTGCCAGATTTAAATTTTGGAACTAAAAATGATTTCTTCCCAATTTTTGGAAAATCACCTGTTTTGAGAGAAATTGTAAAGCCAAAACAATGGTTTATCAAAACTAGTTGGGTATTTCCTCAGGACCAGGTCCTTCGCCGGCATCGAGACTATCAAGAGTCATAAAAATTTCTTGAACAGTGATATTATTAACTGATACTTCATTTTCCCCTTCATTTAGATAAGAAAAATAGTTCAAATCGAGAGCATTACTGGATTTCTTATATATGTTTTGGAAAAAGCGAGTCTCTATCATGGATTATACAATAATACGGAATATCGATTTTTGACTTCATATGGTCAGCGAATCCAAACACATAAACCAACCAATAAACCAACGATACAGACAAAACGTTTGCTACGACTACCATGACAAACTCGCTCTGTAACACAACTCGATCGGAGCGGTAGAAGGATAATGATATATTGCTTGCCCGCTTTAGCGGCACCGGTGGTGTAGTGGTAAGCGTGATTACCTCTCACCCCAGCAGGCCTGGGTTCAATCCCAGTCGGCGCCGCCGGGATGTTCTGAGGCATAACATCTCTGATTACACCTTCCTTCGGAAGGGAAGTAAACCCCTTTGGTCCCCGGTTCATGAGTTGATGGGTCGATAAGTAGGGTCCAGGTGTGGGAGCTGCCTCCCTGGCGTCGGTAGCATTGGTGCCCAGCAAGGAAAACAAGATCGACAGAAAACAAATCAAGGAAAAAAAATTGCTTGCCTGCTTTGTTGCAATATACATGGATGTGGACGTCGAGAAAAGAGATAACAAAAAAAATCCCATTATCACACGTGTATCATCTTCGGCTTTACTTCATGAAGCAGCTTGCCAACAATTTGCTCGTTTCCTGCGACCGCCCTGAGTGAGCGGTGTCATTAGGGAGCATCCATAAATGACGTAGCATATTTTTGATCAATTGTAGACCCCTCCTCCCCCCCTCGTAGCGTATTTGGCTATATCCCATACATGGCCGGTCACAAATTCTGAAACCCCCACCTCCCCCCTAAAATGCTACGTCATTTATGCATGTTCCCTTAGAGAAAAGGAAGAAGATTATATCATTATTGCTTTCCACTTCTGACATAGCGTTATCATTCGATTCGTTGAACGCTTGTCATTTTATCATTTGGAGATATTTTTGATTCCTTGCTTATGGTCGTTCCCGTTCCGAAAATAATCAACATTTCACGATTACTTTTTTAAATGGAGATTTGTTAGCAAAGATTCAAATGTCAATTTGTCGAAACTCTTAGTACTCCCACGTAAACTATCATAAAAGGTAATGTTTCCCCAACAATACGGTGTTGTTATTTTGCGTGGGAGAGCCAAGAGTTCCAACAAATTGACATTTGAATCTTAATTTATTAAATTAGATAAGTCCCTTTGAAAAGTTATCTGGATTTTAAGGTATCTGCTAAACCCGCCAAGTTATAAACGCATGAAAATTATCAGTTTTTTTCGATTCCCGTGGGGAAAGGCTAATCGTGTGAATTTGACAGCTTGTTCTACATCGGTATGTGGTCCATTATTGCCGCTAGGGTGGTCAAAAACATAAAAACTTTAATATCTCCGTTATAAGCAAGAATTGAGGTATGGTGTAGAACAAGTGATTGCATGATTGAAATATGCTACCACCCTGTTGCAGGATGGCCACTCCCTTCGCTCCATTTATTCTGCCAGCTGACAAGTGACTGTTGACGATAAATGGAAAACAAAATTCAGGCGATTTGTCGATCGTAAATATCGCCTTCCATAGCGCCCACCTTAGCAAGTGAGTCCGCCATCTCATTGCCCGGAATCGAGCAATGAGGTGGGACCCATGCAAAGGTGATGACAAAAGATCTTAAAGATAAAGCACTTAGAAGCTCTCGTATTTTCATGAGAAAATATGAGGAGTGCTTTACCGGCCTCATAGAGCGAATAGCCTCGACAGAACTGAGACTATCCGTAAAAATAAAGTGAGGCGATCGTCTCTAGCGTATAGTATATTGCCGCCAGCTCAGCAATATATACGGAACAGGGAGCTTGAAGCATTCGAGAGGCGCTATGAAATTCGTTATAAATACCAAAACCAGCGGACGCCTCTATTAGTGATCCATCTGTGAAGAACGATCTTGCGGAATCAACTTGGCCAAACTTTGCAGTGTATAATGACGGAACAATCTCGGAACGATGATGTTCTGGGATTCCGCGAATCTCTTGCGTCATAGATAAATTAAAACTGACTGAATTGCCGAAGTCGGAGAATCATACACGATGAAGATTATGCTGTGAAGGGCTGACATCCTGTGTTATGTACACGTGGTACAATGACATAAAACGAGTTTGAGGGTTTAGCTCAAGAAGCTTCTCAAAGTTTTCGATTACCAGTGGGCTCATAACTTCACAACGGGTGAGGAGCCTGACGAACAATTCCAAAAACCGATCTGATAGTGTAGACATGCCCGCCAACACTTCTAGACTCATCGTAAGAGTCGAGTGCATACATCCTAACGCGATACGAAGACTACGGAGAAAATTGGTCCTTTGATGGCATTTTCGTCTCATATACTCAATGTGGGATCGCCAGGTGCATTTGAAATCGAACCAGACCCCAATATATTTGAAAGACATAGAATGAATTATCGGTTTACCCAAAAGTTGAAGCTTAGGTTGTGCTGGGCTATGCTTCCTAGAAAAAACGACCAACTCAGTTTTCTTCGTGGAGAATTCGATACCTAGCTGGATAGCCCTAGTAGACAAATTGTCTAAGGTATCCTATAAGGGTCCTTGCAGGTCGACCCCTTTGGGTCCTGTCATAGACACTACGCTGTCATCTGCAAGTTGTCTCAACGTGCAGTTGTCACTTAGACAATTGTCAATTACTCTGACGTTGAAATTTAACGCCGGAGATAGAGAATAGGAAAAATGTCGCAGCCTATTATTTTTCAAACAGTTCATCGTAATCAAATTTTAGCTGCAAGCTTGCGTGTGACAGTAAATTATGAACAATTTTAACACCTATGGTTAGTATTTATTATTATATTTTAGTTACATGTAATAAACAGCATCAGTCAGAAATCAGCTAAATTCTACATGACATAAATTTATGTCGCACGTTGGTCTTGTCTGCTTCTTTGTGCGAAAATGTTCTGTCGCTGGTCGAAAACAGATCACCAATGTCACAACATTTTTGACGCTTGCCAGTTTGTGTATGTGTTTCTTCACTATGGTCATACAATGTTCAAATGTTAAGGAAAAAAATGTTAAAAACCAGTATTCGTGCCACCACTGCTCAGGCATCACTTGATTTCTTTCAATGCTAGTCTGATTTCTCTTCATGAAGATTTTAAAATTCCACAACTTCTACCCTTTAAAAATTAAAGTTTTCTTCGACAGGATCTCTCTCTTTTGAGTAATTTTTTGAAATCACGAATCTGTTTATTATAAAAAATATAACACAAGTGTTAAAACTAATAGAAAATAATTTAAAAATTAAAGGGTATGTGAAATCGATGGATGCATTTCTAAGGTCTGTTCCCGTACTTAGTTCTTTGATTTTGCTGTAAGTTGATGAAGCTTGCTGTAAGAAAATCATATGCTGTAGACAGTACGGGAACATACTTTTGCTTTTAGCTGTACAGATTCTTACAGAAGAGCAAGTAGCTATATTTGGGCTGTATACAGTTCCAATCATATCATATAATCATATAATCATGTTTTAACAGATATTAACTAAAGAGGTTGAATTGTGTAAAGAGGCGATATCTCATTCATTTGACAGGCTGTCTGATCGATTGGAATAACTTTTCCCAAAACTTTGACAGATAACCGTTTGTTCCAATTTTGACGTATCATCTCGTTCTGGATTCAGTCTCTTTACCACTAGCCTGTAGGGGTGGCGAAAAACTGTCATACTGATTCAGTCAGTTATTTTGTTAATTTGAGAGCTGTTGTTGGGCCTTTGGAGCACCCTTAATTGATATACATGGGTTTTACAAGTCTAAAACTAATCTAGAGCGAGTTTGTCACCCCTGACTCCCTACCCTCCCCCAAATTGCATGTTGCCCATGCTAGTGCTCTTTAGTATTCACTATCACTTTAGCGCAGCTATGTGAGCAGCGCTATCATTCTCCAATATTATGGCTGAAGCCAATATTTTTCCTCAAACTTGTTCCGGATGCCTACTGCAAGAAGGAGAGGAAGCAACATGGGTTAAAAAACTGGGGCTCCATTTGGCATTGAAAAATTCAGTCCCCATATTTGCAAAGCACTATGACGGTTTCCAGCACAAATCTACAGTAATTTGCCTTCCACTTCGGAAGGAGTTTTCTGACGTTTTAACATGTAATTAATTCAAGCAAAACATAGTCCGATTATATTTTAAAATTGACATAAAGAATTTTCAAAACTATGTTTGACACCGTTTGAAACGTAAATGCAATATTTTTCTCACAAAAAAGTTCTCTTCTATGATCAAAATTGGGGTATCGATCTTGCGTCAATGTGGTCTGGAAACCCCTATCTCACAGTAATGGAAGGCGGAAGCAAAAATTCTCCCCACCGACCGACGTCGAAGATATACTAAAAATAATTTAAAAATTTATCACAACTTTCCTACCTTCCATGCATAGTGGAAACTGGAAGGTAAACGAGATTTGGAAAACGCCCAATCCAGTCACTTGTGGTGGTCTTTCCATTCGGATTCGGAGTAGCCTCCCAAATATAAGGGATGTTTACAAACAAGAATGCGGCAATATTATATTTAGAACTAACCAAACCAAGCACTCACGGGATGTTTTTCCGCATCCCAAAGTGATTTCAACGATTCGACCTACTTTTGTTGCTGAAACCCGTTTCGCCTTATCAAACCGAATACCTGCGTTGATTTGAAGAAAATAATAAATGTTTTACCTTTTCTTTTCGTTTTTTTCTTTTCTTTTCAGACTAAATATCGTAGCGGAAAAGAAACCATATCATATATCTACACCTGTATAGTAGAATAATATTTACAAAATTTACGAAGATATTGATACCCACTAGTTAAATAAACATGATTCGAGGAGTCTCGTCGCGTCTCGCCGTACTGAGCAATGCCACCAATGCAGTGAAAAAATCGTGGAGAAAGCAATGTGTTCAATTACTAAGTACAAAAAGTCAGTTTAAATATTTAGAGGACTCCGTCTTCCCGCCGGAGAATGGCTTCGAGCAGAATTCGTTGTATGGAAAAACTCTCCAAATACCGCATACCACTCTGGAGCAGTACGTGTGGGATAACTTCAGCCAGTGGGCCAACAGAACGGCAGTGGTAAGTATCTATAGCTACCGATAGGGATTTTAAACTTTGACCGTAAATTTACCCCGCACATGAAAGACAACAGCATGCAGTCTACAATGACGATTTATTATTTTTACCGTTGAGCTTTGGACAGTGGAAAATATGACACCCAACAGAGAAGGCGCAAACAGCAACCGAGTGTTGATTGCCATTTAGAGATAATTTTGTCTGCAACCTTCCTGCAATAAACAATAATGTGGCTTATCAGTGACACGGAGAGGTCAAAATCCAGTTTGTACACGGTTATTGGTTCATCCTTCCTCATATTCATGTGCAAGATAATGGACGGGAGAATTGGAATAAACAAAGATTAGTTATGAAGTGTAACTTTTTTATTTCGGCTGTGCCTATTAGGAAATGGGTCACCAACACTGTAACGTTCGCAGAATTTTTGTAGATTATTAATATGATAGAAGTTATGATCAAGTGTCTAAGTAATGTTAGTTTTAATATATTTATTGGGAACTTCTTATGCGAGCATTTTGCCGGCTTTCAACCTCAACTTCGTGCTCATTGAAGCACTTTCCACAAGCTCGAAATCAAGACATTTAGTTCACAAAGTCGGACACTTTTTAAATTTGCGTAGCTCTGCCTACTATGCTCAAATTAGTAAGCACGTTTTATCATAGTCTTTGAGTATCGTTCTGAGTCATTAAAAATATTTTTTTTTATTTCAAAATAGGCATAATATTTATTTTAAAAAAAATTAAATGTTCCGATTAGCGAACCGTCCGGTATTCATCCGGTGCATTACGATATGTACGCTCGTAAAAAAAATAACCAAAGAGATACAATGAAATGAAGTGGCACCGGTGCGTCGGTAGCATTGGTGCTCAGCACGGAAAACAAGATCAACGGAAATCAAATCAAGGAAAAAATACAATGAAATGTGTTGTAACCATCCAATAGAATTTATTGTATTAACAATAATCCGCATTGTCCACAACAATGCAATAACCATAAAAGTTATTGTTTTCACAATATAATTTATGGTAAATGGGGAAATCTACAATAGAACAAGGTATTTGTTATGTATCTTAACCATAGAAATATTTAATCACTTTTTCCCACCCCCCGAGTATCTAGACAGAAAACCTTAGTTTCACGTACCCACTTACAAATTGTAGATGTCTCCACCGTACGTAAACAATGGGTTCAGCCATCGTTGGGGGCACAACTTTTTTCACATCAGAAAACATGTTTTTGTTTCACTTCATGTGGACGTCGAAAGCAGGCCAAGAATAAATTTTGAGTGAGACGTATTACAGATGTTGCATTATTTTCCTTATATCTTGGAATTTAATCGATTTGATGAAATCAAAATTCATTATTTGGTATGGTCTGGTTAATTCCTCGGGGGCATCTGGGACATGCCCGGAACTGACCAATGTGATCCACGGGGCTCGAAATGCCTACAATTGAAATGGTTATCATATTTTGAAGTAATTGGTTTTGTCACATGATAGGTTTTATTTCTTACCGGTCAAATTTAGTATCATGGCTCACATTCCCCGAAACATGTTCCTGCCACATTTCCAGCACCAGTTGACCGATTCTGAATCTGTTCAATAATGCTCTATGGATGAGGCTATGGGATCATGATACTTTTCATTTTGTTGCTTGCAATTTACATTAGATACGAGCTCCAAAAATCCATGTTTATCGGAAACAGTTGACCGATTCTAAATTTGATCAACAGCATTCAATGTGACCATAATACTTTTTGTTAGCTAGTTATTTCGTTTATTCGGTTATGTGGTTGCTGACCAACACCACTTAGTTCGCGAATTCCGCGATTTTCGGGTCTTGTTCCGTCCATATCTCCGGGACCAGTTGTTCGATTGAAAATCTATTAATTAACACCCGCATTAAAAATAACCATAAGAAGCGCCTAACCTCCAATTCGGGTTATCATCCCATCTTTATGTGGTATGGTCGTACCATCTATGATATCGTTAGTGTATGGTACATGTTTATTAGGGCATTCGATAGAATCATGGTACCTTTCATTTGATGGCTGTTGTGTTCAATTCGGTAAAGTGGTTGCCGAGAAATTCGTTTAAGAAAAATGTGTTACGCGCTCTCACACGCACATATACAGACAGACATTTTCCAATCCCGTCATGTTTAGTCGATTGCATAACTATGAGAAAAAATATCAATGTTTTTTACAAAAACAAAACTTAAAAATGTTTAAAATTAGTTGATCAAAAATAAGACCAATTGTAAATTTACTCCACCATTATTCGATCTGACAGAACCAGAGGACTAGAATTTTCGGGGTAACTTGACATTATACTGGAGCTGTCAAATAGCTCCCGGGGTGCTTTTTCCCCAACAAACTTGAGCTATTTACCATTAAGTACACGCCCGTCAAAAGTAACTCAGAGACTGAGTCATCAAGTTTACTCACTCTCTTTTTTCCCATACAAACTTTACTCAGTTTCGTTAAAAGTGGAGTTACTCATAGCACTGAATAAATCCACAATTTACGAAACTGAGTAAAAATGTTGTGGAAAAAAATCTGAGTTGCTTTCAACGAACGTGTCTTGTATTTCTATTGTTGAAAATTCTTACTTCTTGCGACGTATTGAAGATTTAGTGTAATAATGTGTATTTTAATATCACATCAAAGTGGATGTACTTCAATCGCGTCGAAAATATGGTGTAACATTAGTTGCCAAAATGGACAAAATTATCAATAATACAGTACATGAACTGCCATAACGCTGTTTTTACTGCATTTGTTTATTGTTGTGGCCATAAAAATTACATGAGATTTTCATCAGATTGCATGTAATATTAAAAAAAAAAATTTGCTGTGTAGGCAGCTATGAAAATGCAATATTAAAACGATAAAATTCTCTATAACCTATGGATAAATACTCCCCAACAAACAATTAGTGCTGATTGAGGACTGAATGAGCCATTTTTGAGTTGAAGAAGCATATTTTTGCCTGGGTAGGCTCTTAGTCACCATCCAATATTTGTTGGGTCCTTTATTGCATAAGGACCTACCCCTGTTTTTAGTAGGAGAAGCGAAGCGATGGGCCAGCGTCTAGAATGAGCTTCCAAAAGAATCTTCTTTTAGAAGTGTATCCTAGGCGCTTGCACGTCGCTCTGCTACTCTGACAAAAAAAAACACACGGTCATTAAATCTGAGTATTTATGTACGTAGTAAAGGAACATTTCTTAAGATTCATGTAGCATTTGATCGATTTATTGTTAGAAAAACAATTTTCTCAATTACAATATACTAATTTTCTTTGTATGATATACGTACAATAAGATCGGTAGTTGGTAGTTGTGTTTTATTTCATGGTATTTTTATTTGTTATTATTTTCCGGGCAACCGATGAAAGTAACTCAGAGACAGAGTCACTTTTACTCTGTTGTATGGATAAATAAAAAAAAAACTAGGTTACTCAGCGGTGAGTAACCAACGTTTTTAGAAATTTATTATTCAACTGAGTAAAAGTGACTCTCTGAGGCAAGGTTGCAAATACTCATTTCAGCTAAAACAATGTTTTTTTTAAATTATGAAATAATTTGATGATATGATCATATTTTGAATAAGCAAGATACAAGAAGAGGTTGCAAAGAATGTTTTTTTTCTTTATTTTTGTGATTTTTAGCCGTAGGCTAGTTCATCACATAAGTGCAAAGAATGTGTTTGACATATTAAACCTGTTTATTTCACTTCATGAGAGTCACATTCAGTGATTTTTCACACACACACTCACTCACTCGCTCACTCACTCACTCACTCACTCACTCACTCACTCACTGACTCACTCACTCACTCACTCACTCAGCGATCAGCAAATCGCTGATTGTGACTCATAGAAAGCAAAATTTACAGGTTTTATGTTTCAAACGCATACTGTGTAACCTCTTCTTGTAAGTTACAAGTAAAACATGTCATCATACCATCTTTTGGTTTTATTATTCCGAAAAACATTATTTTAGCTGAAATGAGTATTTGCAACCTTGCTCTGAAGTAGTCTCATCGACCGTTTATAGTATAGCATGCACAATGATACTCTATGTCCAGTAATTGACACAGACAAGGAGAGATTTTCTGGACCAGACCGGGTTTCGGACCCGCCTCTGCTTGGTAATACCAACCGGTGGAAACTAACGATTTTAAATTGGCTCACTACTTGACTAGCCTATTGGTCTCAAGCAAATCGAATAACGTACCCCATTCTAGTCACAATTCTAGTACTACAATATGTTTGTTTTGATTCGCTATGAAAGTTTGACAGATAAAATGAGGGGTTTGGGGATTTTTCTATGTTTCGAGGGGTGCATCGATTAGCTTGGGACCGAAGATAGTACCAGAGCTCATCCAAAAATTTTAGCACGTTTCTTCGGGACCTTCTGGTCTTAGAGTTTCCTCTATGGTAATACCGTGCATTACCTGTCAAGGCTATCTGAGGTTTCCAGTTGATCCTATAGTACGATAGTAAAACAGAGGTGCATTGATCATTTATAATTTAACCTTGCAAAAGCTTGATAAAATAGCATTAATATTACCGGAATATTGCTGAAGCTTATGTACTTCCAACTTAAGATGATTTTACTATTATAAATTGTTTCCATTCAAAGTGTTTTTATATTACTTCATACGCGAAGTTAGCGATTTTCAGAGTTGGTTGGAAATGCTAACATGAAGCTTTAGTGTGAGCGAAGGGCCATTAATGCGACAGTATAAAGTCAAACGCACATCTTTTGCCAAACCCGTACGATGTACGCGGAGACTTGAAGTATGTCTTCAAGTCTACAGGCCCACAGTTGTGCGTTCGACTTTATTCTGTCGCATTAATGGCCCTTCGCTCATTTTCAACTTCTATTCAATTTTCATACTGCCGTACTCTAACGGAACTTTCCACCTACCCTCTTCTAAAGATCATTCTCTAGCTAATAAATTATCACACTAAAGTTTCATGTTAGCATTTCCAACCAACTCTATTCTAAATTGATTTTAAAACGAAACATTATAAAAACTGATCAACCAACTTCTTAGATCTCTTAGATTCTTTGTTAAGACAGACAAATTTTGACGCATTTGACAGATGCAATTTTTCTTTCGCTCACATTTTGACAAAAAAAGGCTACCGTAAAACAGGGTATCTCTGATAATGCGGGTAACTTTGATAGTATAATGTAAAGATTAAATTTTCCAAACATTGGTTCGATATTGTAGCTTAGGGTATTTCCGTTGATATCGTATAAAGTTTTTATATAGTATGTGTTACATATTTTGCAAATATATTAAAATAACAATTTTCTTGTTTTCGCCTGTTTGAAAAAGCACTCAAACCATCACTTATAAAATGTATTTCCTATATAGCCATCACAAATTCAATGTGGTATTCTTATTGCTTATGATATTTTCTGATTATATACTCATTCAAAGTTTCATATTTAAAGAACATTCATCGAGCATTATCAAAGTAACCCCAAATCAAAAAACTGAAGTTCGGTCACAAAACTAAAAAAATAGTACAAATGCTTTAATTTTCATTAAACATATTACTAACGAATTGACTTTTGGATCCTCAGTACTTGTTTTAAAAATATAAAATTTGAAAAACATTCATAATTATTTAGAAAATACTTTAAAAAACTATCAATGATACCCCGTTTTACGGAACCCACAAACAATCTTTCATTCCGAATGTAAAAGTTGAGTGTTAATACAACAATAGTGGTTGATTATTGGGAGTTTTTTCGTGAAATACTTATCTGAGTGCGAGCATAGTACAAGAGTGTGTCAAGTTTAAACCTACGTCAAATATGGTACCTCCAGGATATTTGGAAAACAAACTTTGTACGAAAATTAAGCCAACATAAAAATTACAAAATTATTTAAAAAAAAACCTTCCGGCGACCATGTTACAGAATCTGTTCATGCGGTCAAATATTGCAAATGATGCATACTTTCATGCAAATCTGCAATAGAATCATACATTTACCGGTTGATTGAATCGCACGTTTTGAACGTTGTCCCCACTACCTTTCTATCATTATAATGGAAAATTTATGGCTCACGGTTATGTAAAAATGCATGCAGCATCGAATCTTCTGACTTGAACTTTATTAAAAGTGCTTTCTTCTTCGCAATGCTGTAAGTTGCTTCCATCTGAACAGGATTCGTATCCAGTGATCACTTTGACACGCAAAGTAAATCTAATCATGGGATATTTCATACAACCAACAGTTTTTAAAGCAGCTTCTAATGCACTAGATTTGAGACAAGGAATCGATTAATTCAAAATACTGAATGACGCATACTTTGGCGTAAAAGTAACCGCACTAAGTAGCTCCGTTACTATGAGAAACAATATGGTGAATTCAAGACACAGTCAATATCTGAATGAATCGAGGAAAATATTAAATATTATTTCTCTAGTTACAATAACAATACAGCAACATTGTATGCTATAGGAGATGCATCTTGAAACAATAAATATAATCTACGAGAGTATCGAAACAGTCTATACATTTATAAACTAGTTATGTAAGAAACAATGTTTGGACTGTTTTCGGTATCAGGCTTCTCGGAAAATTATATCTATCTAAAGGTGAATCGCTGTGACATCCTTATTCTCGGAACCACTTTGAAACTTTAAGTGCAAAAATATAAGCTTCTACGACACGTGCAACATTCAAATTGTTACTCCACGTTTGCTGCACTGCATCATATATGAAGTAGCAATTTCAGGTGAAATGGGGCACCGATTTCCGAGATTTGTGTAATTGAAAATTCGAGTGGAGGTGCATGTATAGCCTACGTGGCGGCCATTTGTGGACTCTACAAGGAATCACCTTAATATCGATTTGAAATTGTTAGTTGTCACTATTGTTATTAATTTTGAATGTGAGGTTCTCTTGGGGGTTGAAAACTCAGAATAAATTACTTATAATAATCGATTAGTTTATCTCCTGAATAACTTCATAATGCTTTAAGCAACAAAGAATATCCGTATATTTTGATTGTAATAATTTTGGATGTAAAAATGACACGAAAAGTTAGTTGAACTCTCTGATTACATTTGGGATGTCAAGAAAATTGTTTTTATTTACTCTACGGGCTAACTGTTCAAGATTTTCTCTTTTTCAAAGATATTTTAAAACCGAACAAATCTCAAGTAAAATCCACATATTCAATATAATTTCAATTAAGCTATTTTTTTTAGTGAGACATACAATTTCAACACAATATAGTAATTCAATATCTTTACTTGTTTTTTTTTCGAATAATCATAGGTATGCGGTGTAACTGGAAGAAGCTACACTTATGGACAACTTAGAGACCATTGCGCAGCGCTGGCCATCCGTTTGCAGCAGAATTGCAAGCTCACTTTCGGTGATACGCTGGCGATTTGTTTACCGAATCTACCCGAATTCCCGGTAGTGACATTTGGGGCAATGGAAGCGGGTTTGGTCGTAACCACAATCAATCCCATCTATACTGCTGGTAAGTTTTCAATTAATAATTGTATGGTATAAAAATATATACCAGAATATCGCTAACACACTGTACCACCTAATCGATGGCCATAATAGAATGTTATCGTGATATTGAACGAGATCCTATTGAGTAAGGACCGTACGTTCAAACGCCACCACCGATAAGATAACGGAACAAGGAAATACGGCGACTTCATTGTACGAGCATTGCTGCGTCGTAATCTTGCCACCTAGACGATACCTCAAGTGCTTATCAGAGCTCTCTTGAAACCAAGTCATGCTTATAATAAAATGATGAATGACCCCCTTCACAGAATATTTGACTTACTCATTGCGAAGATAAAAATGTCTATCACATGGAAATTCAACGTGTACCTGCGTTATAATCAACCTAGGATGCGAAATCCACTCTGATTTCTTGATTGATAACTAATTTGTTAGCCGTACAGAAAATTGTTTCACACTTCATATTATTTACTGCTGAGATGAACTAGTCTACGGCTAAAAACCACATAAATAAACAATATAAAAAAAAAACATTATTTACTCTGCAGAAATTTAAATTTCGCGGCAAAATCAAAAAAGTTATTTCTAACCAATCGGCATTTTTTAACTACTCAATCAGTCTTGATAGGTTACCGAAATCAATTCTGGGTAATTTTAAATTTAACTGTGCTTGTATTTTTTTAACATGGTGATATAATGTACTATGCTTGAAAAAATGCATCTATTACTATTTTTTTAAGGTGGACTCAAACCGATCTAATAGTTTTACAATCAATATGTTTTGTTCGTCAAATTTGTAAAGAGTACATGTTCTTTGCTTTTACATAAGTTATGTTTTGAAAAATTGATAATACTGCTATCAAGTTCATTATTTTCTTGTAAAAATTACTTTTGTTTAACACGTTCCTCTTAAAAGTAACGGTATTTTCAAGTATTAGATCTGAAACCAACAAATCAACCAAATTGGTGCCAAAAGTTAACTTTGATCTAGCATATATGATGAGCATTTCCTACTTAATTGTGTACTTTTAACCATATTATCCCAACCCTCGGAATTGTTTCGTTTACGAGATATTGCGTTTGTCGTCTAAATTGCATCTCTGGTGCATTGTACAAAATTTATCCATGACTATAACGTTTACAAAAATAATTATGACATGCTAAACAGGGATCAATTGTTGAAAGATAAAACATGATATGATAAGGTATGCAACGTTTTATAGTAAACAGCTGCTGCGTATATTCATCCATATTGACCGGTTCAATAACATTTATAGAAGGCTGCTGCAAATTTTATTTTTATATTATATCACCCCCTCTTAAGAAAAATAACAAAATTTTGAAGAGGCGAAAAAAAAATCAGAAATTGTCGCTTGCTCTGCACTATATCTTAAAACTACATTTTATTATTTTTAATTTATTATCATTAAATTAGGTGTTTATGTATTAATTTTCATTCGTCCTTTGTTATTTATTTTATGACACCCAGTTATGTTGGGCATAAAATGAACTTAATATTTGCATCAAATTAATGTCGTAAATCCAATGTAGCAAAAAGCTACATTACATAATCTAACAGAATCACTGAATGATTCTTTATGCTGAAAAATTTAATTTAAAGATGCATTCAACAATATTTAATGGATATGCAATAATTTGATGCAAAGTGTGCAATAATAGAATTTCAATGCAAATGATACGTGTCAGGCAAATTGGTTTATTATATGGAATGTTTTTAAGAATATAAACTGCTGATGAACTCAGGAAATGCTTCATGAATTACATTACATGAATTACATTGAAAATTATACTTCTTTCAAAAATCTCATTGATGCTAAAGCTATATCACGATTTTCAGAGCTACCGCATTCCTACCGTTTATTTGTAATAATCTTAGCTATCATTTGGAGGGGCTGTCAGGTTTTCAGACGAAATGTTATGTTGAACCACCCTTCTGTTAAGCTTGTGGGTTGTTTTTGGCAAACCGTCGTCGAGCACCACATTTTAACATACATACTCAGCCGATTACACAAAAATCGAAAAAAAAAAACAAATTTGGAATTGTCCATCAAACCCGCTGCAATGTGACAAGAGCAATCATATTAGGGGCTGTTCATAAACTACGTAGACATTTTTTTTTGGGATTCTTGACCCCCCCCATCCCCCTGCGTAGACAATTGCCCATACAATTTTTTTTTTAATTTGTATGGGCCGTGGATAATTGTCAACCCCCCCCCCCCTAAACTGTCTACGTAGTTTATGAACAGCCCCTTATCTACAGTCACCCCAGTATTATGGGTCACCCACAATTATGAACCAGGTCCATTTAATTACCACGCAAAACTGACTGACCCATAAAACTGACTAGCTGGCTCATAATACTGCGGTGACTGTACTACTAAACCTAATACTCGTTCCAACAAGATACACTGGAGTCGCTTTTTACGCGGGTGATATGTCCCGCGTAAAAAAAAACCGCGTAAAAAAAAACCGCGTAAATTCCGGAATCCGCGTAAAAAAAAACCGCGTAAATTCCGAAATCCGCGTAAAAAAAAACCGAGTAAAAAAAGACCGTGTAAGAAAAAAACGCGTAAAACGCGATATACCGCGTAAATTCTGAAATCCGCGTAAAAAAAAACCAAAATCCGCGTAAAAAAAAACCGCGTAAATTCCGGAATCCGCGTAAAAAAAAACCGCGTAAATTCCGAAATCCGCGTAAAAAAAAACCGCGTAAAAAAAAACCGCGTAAAAAGCGACTCCAGTGTACAGTAAAATCTTCAACAAAACAACTTTATTTCATTACAGACGAAATAAGCAAGCAGTTGATCGACAGTGATGCCAAAATTCTCTTCGGTACAGCATCGAACTATTCCGTGCTAAAGCAGGCAACCAATCTGGCGAACAAGCACATTCCGATAGTTTGCGTGCGAACTAGCATGGATGAAAATATCCCAAATGGGGCCATCGATTTCGCCGAGCTATCGAATCCAACTGGTAATATGCACTAATATTCACTACGTTCGAACTTATTGTTAAGCCGAATTCTGCCTATTGCAGGAGTACATTTCAGCAATCTGCGGCATCACAACCGGGACCCAGATGATGTGTTGTTCCTTCCATATTCGTCCGGAACCACCGGTCTACCGAAAGGCGTGGAGCTGACTCACACGAACATAATTGCTAACAGCCAGATGTTGGCTGTTAAAACTGGGTGCTCCACTGTGACGCTGCCAACAACGGATACTTTCCAGGACGTTCTGCCGTGTGTGTTACCATTTTTCCACATCTATGGATTAACGGTGACCATGATTTCAAAACTGCAGCAAGGTTGCAAACTAGTCACACTTCCAGCATTCCGCCCCGACACATTTCTGAACGCCCTAACTGAACATAAGGGTTCGGTTCTGCATCTGGTGCCACCGATTAGTGAGTTATTCACAATTAACACAAACCGTCACACAATGTTAACTCATGTTCATTTTTTTACAGTCCTTTTCTTGAGTCATCACGATATGGTTAAACCGGAACATCTGAAGTCAGTTCGAAATATATTCTCTGGTGCCGCGCCCATGGGCGCCTCTGACGCTGAACGAATGCTTTCGAAAGCACCTCAAATTATGTTTGCTCAAGGCTACGGTCTCACTGAAACGTCTCCAGTTGTACTGTTTGGTGCTATGGGATCCAAAAACTATTCCTCCGTTGGATCACCTCCACCAAGAACTCAGGCAAAAATCGTGGCTTTGAACGATCCAACCAACACGGCACTTGGACCAAACCAGAATGGTGAACTGCTAGTGAGAGGACCACAAGTTATGAAAGGATACCACAACAATAAGCAAGCCACGGATGATATTTTCACGGAAGGTGGATGGCTTCGCACCGGCGATATCGCTCACTATGACGACGATCTACAATTTTACATTACCGACCGATTGAAGGAACTGATCAAAGTCAAGGGATTCCAAGTCGCCCCAGCTGAGCTGGAGGAACTGCTTCGAAACCACCCTGCTGTTGAAGATGCTGCAGTCGTCGGACAGCCTCATCCCATCTCCGGTGAAGTTCCCCGGGCATTCATCGTAACGAAAAAGAACTCCAATGTGACTGAAGATGATCTGAAAAATTTCGTCGCTGAAAAAGTAGCGGTTTACAAAAAACTCGATGGAGGTATAACCTTTTTGGATACTATTCCCAAGAATGCCTCCGGAAAAATTCTGCGGCGTCAACTCAAAGAAGAGTATTGTTCTTGAATAGGTCATGATTAGATTTAAGTGTTATACTTAAGATTTGGCAATGATTTTAGTACTTCATACATAACTGTCATTCCTTGCGCTGCAGATAAAATACTATCACACATGTATCTATATCTCATAAATTCCATAAGCCGCTAGACAGTCTATCTGATTAACTTATACTCGGTAACCTAAGGTACGTAGAATCAAAGCAGTGTTTTAGATGTGATTGTTGTGCTAATTTTTAAGTTAATTATTTTCTGAGGCTGTCTCCAGTGGGAACAACTCAGCCAGCAGAATTTTGATATTGAGTATGTAGCAGTGCGAATACCGGTTTGTGAAGCATTTTCATGGTTATGTAACTGCATACATTTTACAGTAAACCAATCTTTTAGAAACTGTTGTTTTTCTACTATTACTATAAAAGGCAATCCCAACTCAATACATAAACCCCTTAATTCAAGACCAACAATTGAAATGGCCTTAACTCCATTTTGTAAACAAACCTTGTAAGGCCATTTTCTCGCGAATCGAAACCTTCATTCGCAAACCTAAACCACAATCGGGTAGAGGAGAATTTTCCCTACCAACATGGTTTGCCTTTGCGGACTTCGGTTCGCGAGAAAATGGCCTTACCAGGTTTGTTTACAAAATGAAGTTAAGGCCATTTCAATTGTTGGTCTTGAATTACTATCCACAAACGATGTAGATAGGTGAAGAGGAGGCTCGACAAGTGACATATAATTGATAACATTTATTTTAAACGTCAGCGCTGGAAGAGGTTGGAGGGAGGGCAATCGCTTTTGGCATAACGACTGGCATAATAAGACAAATGCATTTTTGATCTTTAAAACGACACATTAGGTAGAGCATGTAGGGTAAGAGTGTATACAATGCCCCACTGTGGCAAAACACCCTCTTTGCATTTCTATGAATTTAGCGTTAATCTAAATTCAATAATGATGGACATTCCTAGTAATTAGTGAGAGTACTCTACTATGCAAGTTCGACAGCTGTCATATGTCTAGAATCAATAATAAATTTAAAAATCTAAAAAGGTTCCTTCCGAGTACGTTTTTGACTCATTACGGGAAGCATTTTAGCGGCGAAAAAAACCATTCAGACTCGGTAGATCTAATCTGATGTCCTAGTTGGAAAACGGCATGAATTGCGATATTTGCTGTTATATGTAATGATATCTCACTTCGGTTCACCCGCAGGCAATATGCGTCACTTCAAACGGAGCGATATGCCCAATTTTTCATGCGACTGTATAAGCTGAAATAAGTATTGAAAACAAAAATTTAGCAATTTAAAATAGTAACTATTTCAAAAGATATTATCAAAATAGTTGGGTTTTGTGCAGTATGAGAAAATCGGAGCATTCCACCCCTTTGTTGTGGGTTATACTATCCGTTGTGTATGGCGGACATATTAAAGCTCACAGTTGAAAAACCTACAATTGAGGCGTTGTTGAAAAGTGGTCTCTATATTTAAATTCATTCATGGTCAGAACTTTTTTTTTAACTTCTACGTGATTATTCCGTTAATTTGAGAAAAAAACGGTAAAGATATTGTCATTTTTCTGAAGGGGGGGGGGGGGGGATTGCAGATTACCTGCTTACCCTACCTTTTGGAAGACACCAAACCAAAGATCTAACAACACTGTTTGGCAGTTGGTTTAGAGTTAAAATGTTGCAGAAACTGAAAGAAAGCATGGAATCAATAAACAGTTAATTACTATGCACATGAAAATGTCCAGTTTTTTTTCATCTGAAGTCATTTTGAATCTTTTAAACTTTCAATATTTTCCAATAAATCATAGTAAAAAACGACACTTCCCTCGAAACGACGTCTGAAAAAAAAGAGTTGGATATGCCTTTTCAGAACGGCCAGTAACAGAGGAACTAAAACATTGTCTTTATTAAGAAATGAACTTATCCGCCTATGGTGAGAACTGACCCTTCTTACGAATTGATTCCATGCGTCCCCGCATAAAACAATAACCATAAGAAGTGCCTATAACTACCAATTCGGGATATCATCCCAACTTTATGTGGTAGGGTCGTACCATCTATGATATCGTTAGTATATGGTATCCGTTTATTAGGGGGTGTTGGCCCTTGAAAAGAACTGGAAACTACACCCAATTGAAGAAGGCATAATGAGGGATTCATCATCGCAGGGTGTTAGTGGAGACCGCATGAACGGAGGATGTGAAATACCGAGCTGTGGTCCAGCATGAAAATGGAGAAAGAAAAAGGTGGAGTGTATTAGTGAGTGAAATGCATCATGTCGAAATAAATTGAAAAAAAAAAGTTTCCGACTGGCCTCGAACCATGAACCTATACTTTCTCCACTGCTCTTTCCATGCTTTGGAATATAGATTGGCTAAAAGCAAAGGCGCTCATTTCCTCTCATACTCGATTTGGTATGCTTTTTCTGCTTAAAGGGAATTGGTTATAATCGTTATAATGTTATAAATAAAAAGCTTGCTGGTATACAGCTATCCCCCGAAGAACGCGTTACCCACTGAGTTGCACCCACCGCTTTTTCTCGGCGGGGTTTCAACCAATTGGTCTGATTTTTTGCATGTGAGTAGTGCCAATCAAGAACTAGTCACGCGCAGAAAATCAGAGCGCTTGGTTGAAAACACACCGAGAAAAAGCGGTGGGTGCAACTCAGTGGGTAACGCGTTCTACGGGGGAAAGCTGAAGTCGAACGCGTAGACAGAATACGAAATAAAAAAGATAAAAAATTATAACATCGTCTGCTTGGTCAACTTATATCATTGCGAAGAATGATCGGAAATTAGCGGTGCCGGTGGTGTAGTGGTAAGCGTGATTACCTCTCATCCCAGCAGGCCTGGGTTCAATCCCAGTCGGCACCGCCGGGATGTTCTGAGGCATATAACATCTCTGATCAGGGAAGTAAAGCCGTTGGTCCCCGGTTCATGAGTTGATGGGTCGATAGGTAGGGTCCAGGTGTGGGAGCTGCCTTCCTGGCGTCGGTAGCATTGGTGCTCAGCACGGAAAACAAGATCGACGGAAACCAAAAAAAAAAAAAAAAAAATGATCGGAAATGCAACTAACATTCAATGTCATGCATTTATGGTTTGCGTGTACCCAAAGTGTATCCGGAACATGTTCGGATGTGTCTAATATAACTGTTGGGACCATTGCACATATTTTTTGTTATGTCCCTGGAAATGTAGATTGAGCGCTTTTACTTCATTAATCCATATTTATCTTCTCCTACAACAAAACGTGTCTTCTATTAGGATCCACAATTTTCTCAGCTGAAGGGTAAGTCAAAGGTTATGCTCTTAGCTATTACTATATATTAATTAACTATCTTTTAAACAAATGTACCTTACAAATTTCTAAGCTTCCATAATCCCCTATCAAGTCGCTCACAACCAAATCATCATCACTATTTTTGATAAGTTAACTCCAAGATTATCTCAATTACCTGACTGAAGGTGTAAGCTATCTAGGCTATCTGAAAGGTCAGCAATGTCCAGATCACCCATGCTTGACTTCGTTATGGCAATCAGCTTCCCGTATGATCGGTAATGCTTGTTTCGAGCACGCAGATGCGCTTCCTTTCTGTTTGACGACGCCTTGATCAGGAATGTGACGACGCCTTGATGCACCATTACAAATCAAGACCAACAATTGAAAAAAATGCAAAATATTTTTTGTTGCTCCATTTGTAGCCGGATGTTCTGGGCGCTCTAGAATCTGTTTGATACCATTTGCCACAAGAACACTTTTAACAGATCCTGCTACAAATTGCGTGCCGTTATCGCGGACAAACTCATCGAATAATCCAAAACGGCAATACATTCCATCAGCTTTTCCTAGATGAAGATATGATAACAGACAAGCAGAAATAACACTCTCAAAATCTTCATCAAAATAGCTTTTAACGGTAAATTTATATGTTTCTTAATAGGTAGTATCGTCACTTGTGGCGCGCATTATCAATTCCCTTGCGTTTGACTTTTACATACTACAGTCATCTGTTGAATGTATACGACAGATGGCGGTAGGCTTTACAATGAGAAATGTTCAATATGTTGTGTCTGTTTTTCTGTGTTATAATATTGAGGTAACGATAGGATAAAATCAAAACATTGATAAATATAACGCATCACTTTCCGAAATACTTCACTTCGCAACCGATGAACCATTCTGACGGCCATATGAGTACCCAAGCAACCATATACTCGCAATATAGCTATAGCAATGAGTATGGTTAGTTGGGGAATCCGATTAAACTGTCACTTCTTGCAACTTTCTTTCATTGTCTTTTGCACTTTGCATATAACACCATCTCCTTCTAATCTGTATGGACCGCTTGCGAGTGCTCGGTGGACCAGCTACTTCAGACCAGATGACCATGACAATGCAAGAAAATTAGTTTTCGTTGAAGGTAGTATCACATCACAGGTTATGTCTATTTGATATTTTTACAGATGGACATGAAGATCCAGTGGAAGTGCCAAGCAAAGGTGTTATTTCCTAGACAAATCAAGCATAACATTTGATAACGGCACAAAAGCATTTGTAAACAAACTTTCTAAGGCTCTTTACACGCGAACCAAAGTACACCCACGCAAACCAACAACATCATCGGATAGGGGCAACTATCACCTTTCCAAAAGTGGTTTTGGTTTGCGTGAGCGTACTTTGGTTCGCGTGTAAAGAGCCTTAGAATGTTTGTTTACAAATGCTTTTGTGCCGTTATCAAATGTTATGCATGAAATGATGTTTCAAGTTTCGTCATGGTAGTCGCCGTTAGCATCAATTATATTATATTCTTATATTCTACATATTTTCATATAAACATATAAAAGGGCGCTTGATTGAAGCGATTTGGATGGGGAGAGTGGAATTGTCAACTCCCTGTTTTTAACATTTCGTGAATTGTAGGTGAGTTCTTCTCCCCACTCATTAGGTCGTATGAATAAAAGCATTTACTTTACTTTTCCCGTAAGAAAATCACGGGAAAGTAAAGTAAACTCTTTTTATTCATACGGCCCATTGGGACATCCCCTCGTATGATAGCTTGTTCTGTATAGCGCTGGAACATTTTTATCGTTGGAAGGAGATTCTTCTTGCTCCCGTGGATCAAGCGTAATTGTCTCTGCTTACGGGTCCACCCTGCGTTTTTGGCCCTTCATTTAATGTTTAATTGAATAAAACCAGGTATCGTACTTGATCAAGTCATACGAGGTGGAGAGTCCACTGTCTTATGGCTGTACCCTGTAACAATGAGTGGTATCCATACATAAGTCAGAAACTAGCCACTCCTCCTGGGGTACACGAAACAAGTCCGGATGTGCACAATTAGGTCCTGGACGTTCAATGTGACAACTATTGATATTCGTTTTGAATTCTTATGTGATTTAAAGTGTCACATGATGGGTTTAAAACGATAAAGGCTGATTATAGACTCACGAACCATATTCACCGGAACATGTTTCAGCCATATATCCGTTCTATGGAACCACAATATCTTCCATTCGACGATTGTTGCGTCCAATTCGGTTCAATGGTTGCCGAGAGATGCGGCTTAGTTCCCTAAATTCATTTATTTTGGATCTTGTTCCATGCATATCTCCAGAGCCAGTTGACCAATTCCAAAAACATTCTAAGGCAATCTATGAGTCCATAAAATCTTTCATTTGGTGGTTGTTGCGTCCAATTAGGTTCAGTCGTTGCCGAGACACACAGACATGTTCCGATTTCGTCGAGCTGAGTCGATTGGTATCCCTTCGGTTTTCCAAGCGATGCGTATACCCCTCTTTGTAAGAAAGGTAAAAATTAATAAACATGTTTCATACAACTTGAATACGTCAATCTTTAACTTTACACATCTATTTAGCTGGAAAAATATTACATTGTCAATAAATTGTATGCATTTTTTTGATAAATGCGTTAATAAGAGGTGTACTCTCGCCACTTGCCACTGATGTGGTCTTCAGTTGCAGACCATCTTCTCAGGAGTCTATAAGTAAAAGGTTTCAAGAATGTGGGCTTACATCTTATAGCTAATTTGTTTATTATTATTTTTCAGTTGCAACCTGGATCGGGTATCAGGAGTGGGTCTGCTTGTTTGCTGACAAACGTCAGTTGTAAACAAACCTTTCTCAGTTCGAGGTTAGCACTGACAAAAAGTTTGGGTTCACTCAGATTTCAATACCTATATGGTTCCTTCTTAAAATAACAGTTAAAACTGATTCGACAGTTTAAATTGGATCGAAATGCATTACGTCTTTGCCAGACCTAGGTAAATCAATTCGCAAGAGGTAAGTTTGACAATAAAGTCAGGCATGGTACACAAATTAGGCAACGCATAAAATCTAGATTTTTACATACTCCCCGCCTATGTAACAATAAGTTACTCAAACTCGCCCCCCCCCCCTTTTTAAATTGATTACAAAAACTCAACAGTTTAAACTGTTTTTGCTATGTTATGGATAATAACGGAGATGAAAATAAATATAACACACTGTTTGCTTGACCGTCCTGCCATGGCGGAGGTATTCGAGATACTATATTGTTTTCTATATTTCTTTGTATAGTAGCTACAGTGGGTAGGGTAGTTGTACATATAGATGACGTTGCACAAACACTACCTGTATTTTACGCTGTGCTCTAAAAGTTACATGTTTTGTTCAGAAAATTTCGCGAAAAACTAGGTTGGCCCACTAAGAGCCAACGAAGACATAAATTTTCAACAGCGTTTTCCTCTACAGCTTCGCTTTAGAATTATTATTTTTTACTTGGGTCAATCTGTTGCGTAACATTTCCCACTACCCCCTCCTTCCTACGTAGCAATAAGTAAAGTAAACCCGACCCTCTCTCCTCCATGCGTTACGTAATGTGTGAAGCTTCATCACAATTCTGTATTCTGCTAAAAACGGATTTCTCATACAACAAAAAAAAAACGGAAACGCCAACGCCAACGGAATAGATAATAGGGGTGACTATCGAAAGGAATAAGAAAACACAACATGATTTTCGGCACGAAGCTCATCGCTTATTGCCGTCAATTCTAATACAAAAAAATACAACCATCTTCCATATTTTCAAACAATTTGTTTGGCGAACATAAATAAATGAACTCTATTACGAATTGCTTCCTCGCTTACACCGATGATGCGAACGTTTGACGCTGAACCAATTCCTTAAACATACCGTTTTCTTTCGCTATCAATTGCTCGTAGTTTCCATGTTCGACAACTTTTCTGTCGTGCAATACGGCAATATTGGTGGCATTGCGTATCGTGCTCAACCGGTGAGCTATCGTTAGGACGGTACGGTTTTTCGTTAGATTTTCCAAAGCATTCTGGATAAGTTCTTCCGAAACAGCATCCAGTGCACTGGTTGCCTCGTCCAAGATTAGAATTTTGGGGTTCTGTGGGAAAATGAAGTTGGTGAAAAAATTCCAACAATACTATATATATATATATGGGTTTTTTGTTACCCGAATGATCGCCCTCGCAATTGCGACTCGTTGCTTTTGCCCTCCGCTGAGCATGATTCCTCGTTGGCCAACGCGAGTATTCATTCCATCAGGAAAGTCCTTTGCAAACTCATACACGTGGGCCTCGCGAATCACTCGTTCGAACTCTCTTTCCGATATTTTGTCACCCAGATTCAGTCCGTAAAGTATGTTCTCTCGAATGGAGCCGCTGAACAAGACTGGTTCCTAGAGAAATTATCAATAGCTACTAGGAATCAGTATTGAGGGAGATGAGCTTATTTTCAAACCTGATTAACAGCTCCAATATGTTGACGAAGCGACATTGGATTTAGATCTCTCAGGTCACGCCCATCGAGTGAAATAGTACCAACTTGAGGATCGTACAATCTAAACAAAAATAAATAACTTTTTGGATACATTCGAAATCAAGAGCGGTATTTACCTTAACAATAACAATGCCAACGTCGATTTTCCCGAGCCACTTCGTCCAACAACGGCAGTAGATGTTCCTGGTTCAATTTTCAAACTCAAATCCCTCAGTACAGCAGCATGCGGTCGGGATGGATAATTGAAGCTAACTTTATCGAACACAATCTCTCCTCTTGGAGTCTCTTTCAATACTAGGCCACCATCTACCGGAATGGTATGCTTCCGGTCCACAATTTCCCATAGCCTCGTCGCAGAGCCTACACCCTTGTTCAATTCAGTATAGAAATTACTTATACCTCCTATAGATATGGCAGTATATCCAGCGTACAAAATGAAAGACGTTAGTGCTCCCACCGTCATCTCGCTATTGCTAACCATCGTTCCACCGTAGTATAACACCGATAGAATTATGATGTTTCCCGAAAGACCGGTCTAGGATGATACATTAACATTATCAATTATGGATTGAGTAGATTGCATACTGCCTACACTTACCATACCATAAAAAGTTGCTCTCGCCTTAGTTTCTCGATATCCTATATTCAATGCATCCATCAGCTGTTCGGAGAAGAGTTGATTCTCAAACTTCTCCTTGCAAAACATTTTCACAGTTTTGATGTTCCCCAAGCGTTCCTCGCCGATCTTCATTATGTCGGCATATTTGTCCATCACTTCTTTCGTAATGTTGCGCACAAACCGTCCGTAGAACACGGCCATCCCAGCCACACATGGTACGATGCACATGCCCACCAATGCCAAGTGCGGCGATGTGTAGACCATCATTCCCGTGCCAGCTATAATCATTGCTGTCGATCGAAGCCCGTCGGAGAGATTCATACTGAGCGAGTTTCCCACCTGATACGTGTCGTTTGATAACCGGTTTACCAGCTCACCAGTGCCCTTCTGATCGAACCACCCAACTTCTTGGTTCAACATCGAACTGTACACTTTCGCCCGGATGTCTCGCGTTATTCGAAGAGCTGCAAAACATTGGAAATCAAATTTCAAGTTACTAAAATTCTAACAAGTTGTTTGTTGATTTATCGTAAGGTTTTTTTTAGAAGGAAATAAGGAAAGGACACATTGGTCGGAAGAGTACTCAGGATTTTTTTTATTAAGGTGCGAACTCTCATTTTTGCGCCCCTCTCTTTCATTTTATTATGCCCTCATCACATTTTATAGAGATTTTCACGTCCGGTTGTATTGGTGCAATATGTGAGAGCGTGTTAGTGAAAATGCGAGGAAATACATAACAAATCATTGCCAAACTAGTTTTGACAGATCTTCTTTTTTTTTCTTTTCCAACTTCCCTTCCGAAGGAAGACGTGACCAGAGATTTTTATGCCTCAGAAAAATCCCACTGACCTCGGCTGGGATTGAACCCAGACTCATTGGGGTGAGAAAGCAGTCACGCTTACCACTACACCACCGGCGCCGGCCAGTTTTGACAGATCTAATTTCATACATGTTTTAGGTTAGTCAGATGAAAATAATAAACAACTTTACACGGCGATGCACCCGCTAGTGTTCGTGTGTTAAACGTCACTCTATAAGCACACGTATCAATATTATTGACAATAATCGTATTAATGCGAATACTTCCTTCAATCACATCAATACATTTTTTTCCCTTAATTTGTTTTCCGTTGATCTTGTTTTCCGTGCTGAGCAACAATGCTATCGACGCCAGGGAGGAAGCTCCCACACCCGACCCTACCTAGCGCCCCATCAACTCATGCACCGGGGACCAACGGCTTTACTTCCCCGTAAAGGCGTGATCAGAGATGTTATTCCTCAGAACAACCCAGCGGCACCGACTGGGATTGAACCCAGGCCTGCTGGGCTAAAAGGTAATCACGCTTACCACTACACCACCGGCGCCGCTGATCAATACGTTATTGGTATTGACAATATTGGTGATAATGCTTTACCTTACACCATCTATATTGTTGTCAATAAATCCCCTTGTTATCAATATACCGTAGACCCCCGGTAATCTGTCAGTTTTAATCTGAACACTTTTTAATTTGAACGCTAATTTGCACGCCGTGCAAACTAAAAATGCGTAAACCGTAATTTAGCACAAGGAATGGAGTAAAGCGTGAAACGTAACGTAGAATTCAAATTAAAATCAAATTAAAACTGAACCCGGTTAATATGCATGAAGTGTCGTTCAGACTAGCGGGGGTCCACGGTATTAATACGTGTGGCAGGGGTTGAAACTGTTGACGTTTTTTATTACACTCGCTTCGTTGTCCTGTGCGACAGTCTGTTTGTTTTCGTACTCTCATGCTCTACCGTCGTATCTCTTACACAACGCAAACGGTAGAACAACATTCGAGCAAAAAGAAAATTATCAAATAACTATCATATGACATGTGTGATTCCGTTCTAATTCCTCAATTTGGTGTAAATAAACCCTTTCCTGATCAGAAATGCTATTACTAGAACATCGTTGCTTGCTTTTTTCAGAATTCACACAAGCACAGCAGCAGCAGCTCTTATTATGGAAAAAAAACTAAAATACATATATTCGTGACGGTCTTCGGCGACAATGTCGTATGACAGAGCCTTTCATATGACATTTTAGTTTGGTACTGTAATTTGATAGCTTGTTTGCAAGTGTCGGAAGCAAAGGCAGTCGACTACGGTGACCGCTTACAAGACTGCGTGTGGGGTCCACATAAGGGTAGCGTAAAACAGAGAAAAAATATCACAACAAATTCTCTTACAAGAAATGGAAGTTGTTCAATCTCTGAGGCTGTTTTCCATCTGATGAATTTTCACTTAAATTTAACAGGGATGGAAAATTTTCAAATATCTCTACACGGCGAATGAGGACGACGAAATTTGAGTTTAGTTTCCTGTGGAAAACCTCAAAAATTTACTGGAAAATGAGGAAAATTGATGAAAACTTTACTCATTCTATGAGTAGTACCAATAGACTGAGTGAATTCAATATTTACTTTTCTCATATTTGGTAAGTTTTTCCTGGACAAACCTGGGAAAACATGAGGCAAATTACCTCATCGCTGCGTACTTGCACAACTGTGACAACTTTAGCAACTGAGCTTACTGCTTTAATATTTTAATATGTCACTAAAATCCGGAGAATATGAAAAGCTCATTTCTCATGTCTATTTTTATGTCTGGTAAAAAATCTGACATACGCAATTATCATGGCATAACCATTATATCTTCCATCCCAAAGTTTTTTAAGGCGATTTTTAATGAAAAAATATTTACCTAGTTCAAAAATGGAATGAATACGGCTATATGGGGTTCCATATAGTCCGTGAAAGATGTATTACCTAAATTTAATCGTAAAATACTCTATTTTCCTCTATGCATCTTGGATATCCTATTTCTAACAAAAATCCATATGAGACTGTTATGCTTTTAAGCGCAGTATTGTAGCAAGACAAAACTAAGAGAGTTCAAGTGATTTAGCGTTTAAGATAATCATTGTAACAAAAACGGTCTACAAATATGATTGACGACAAATAAATAAATAAATAAGATTCTTCAAATCTCTTCTTGTAAGTTACAAGTACAAAATGTTTTTACAACATCTAATGACTTTATAATTACGAAAAATGTATTTTATAGCAAAGTGAGTCGAAGCAACCCTGCTTGCTACACATCTGAGAAAGAGATGTGTAAGTTTACAGGGTCTCGCGGCCACATTAGCTTAAATTTGGTTACCAAGAACACTTCAA
This sequence comes from Ochlerotatus camptorhynchus, assembly GCF_037179485.1. NCBI lineage: Eukaryota > Metazoa > Arthropoda > Insecta > Diptera > Culicidae > Ochlerotatus > Ochlerotatus camptorhynchus. The sequence continues at coordinate 5,150,287 of NW_027041058.1, forward strand.
TAGCTCTTCACAACTTGAATAGCGCTTCACAATTGTTCAATTAAATGGTCAAAATTTAACCCATTCAATTGTTTCATTGTACAATTTCAGCTAACAAAAACACACACACAATTTCAAGCTAACATTAAACATTGGGCAAAAATTGTCAAAAATATCCAGTAAGAGCTATAACCAACAATGATTTGAATTATCATACTATTTACACTTCAATACTGCTCGGTATGTTCTAGATATCCATAACTGCCCAACATCCAGCATAGGAGCAAGTTTTGGTGAAACTGCTAATTTTGAGTATTGTAAATATTTCATACTTACAGGCATTACTGAAAAGGTACACACGTCCGAAATTGGCTATGCCTCCCAGAAGGAAAACACCCGCCAACAGCATGCAAAATTGGTCCAACTGTTCCTTGGCTATTCCCGTTTCACTTGAAGTAGCGTAGATTGCATCTAAGATTTTGCCTAATCCGAAAGGTACAGACATGGTGATTGCCGACGAAAGCAACAAACAACTGACACCGCCTGCAATAAAACAGCTGATTATAAGTGATCCGTCTTACTGCCAGAAGTTAGTATAATCTGCCATCATACCAGCAATGTTCCATCTTTCCGGTTTTGCAAATTCCAGCAATCTTTGCACGTCGGTTGGTTTTAGCTTGACCTTTGGTGATTTTTGCGATTTCTCAACAGGTGTCAAGTTTGATTCACTGCTCGTAGCTGCGGTATATGAATTGTTGCTGCTATTACTTACATTACGAACAGGTGGAGAGTCCAGCCGCATCCATCCTTTCGCACTGTTACGAAATATGCTGAAATATCTCGTGATTCTAGTGTTAATTTCGGTCCGTGAGTATGTTCTTCGCGAACAAACTGTCCAGCTACTGTGACGTAACGATGGTCCTACGGCTCGAGCGATCGACGGCAATCCCGGAAAAAGTTTAGATCGGCTACAACCGCTTCGTAATACGTTGAGTAACATAATGTACGGCCACAATGTGATACTATTCTGGTGCTAGAACTCAAAGATGCATTTTTTGCGAATCAACCAAATCTGCTGATATGAACAGAACGACTGCATGCAATATTATGCTGCTGGCTTGGCTGTAATGTTTTGGTTTAGAATACGCGAGAGAGCATCAATGAGAGAAAGCAAATCGGACCAATCAGACAGCTCACACACACACTTGTAAAACCGCACATCAGCTGTCAAATATTCGAGAGTGTGGGTAAAGAAGAGCGTCAAGTAAGCTTTTGAGCTTTTTATGCTACTGTGCAAGAGGGTGGTTGCTTGGTGGCTGCTATCGACTTTCGCAAAGCAATAATGTTGAGCGACAATGGTTTTGAGGTTCAAATTTACATTGATGCATTTTCACAAAAAATCAAAAGCTGATTGCAGAAAACTCGCTTCATTTGTAAAATATCAAAAGGAATGCAGCCGATTTTGTCAGCCCCTCCACGCATCAGACTTCTATTTTTCAATAATTCAGTGTCAACATGGTGGCTTTAACCGTCGATTTCTCGCGAATAAAAGCTCACACAAGAAAATCAATGACTTCAACAGGTAGATGAATGTATCCTCCTCTACCAGCTGGAATTGTTAATTTGGAGGGGTGAGCTTTAATTTGCGAGAAATCAACGGCTAAAGCCATTGCTTACAAAAGCAATTACGTCCCTTTGAAATGTTGACACTGAATTTCCCATAACCGTTATTCCAAATTTTTATCATTCATCTTCAAGGTGGATGTTTAAGGTAAACTTTGGTGCAATTAAACCATTGAAAAAGCACAAGGGTTACGTAGAATATTAGAACAGATTTTCACAAAAAGAGCCGACAAAATTTGGTCGTTACTATAGTACGAGGCGAGCGAGAAAAAAATTAGAGCTGGGTGCATTGCATACATTTTGAAGTCTAGACATAAGCAGTACATTTTTGTTTCATTGCGGAAGTAGGACCATAAATGAAATTGAGCGCTTCCCTAATAAAATGGGTTTGGTTATTTTGCCGAACACGTCGTTCGGTGTATCATCCAAACTATTTATAAAATAGCTCTATCATTTCGATTATTGTTCGTTTATGGTTTTTTTTTTATAAGAGCTACCGATACCTGTTATACCAAACGTTTTGACCCTCGCTATGTTTCTCAACTGCGCCCATTGACCATTTCTGCTCAAATCCCAACAGAAAGATTAACTCCAATAACTTGTTTGACAAAAAATGTGGAAAAATTTATCGAAAAGGCAAAGTAAGGATCTAAAAAACAATCTCAACAAACTTTTATTGGACCAGTAAGGTTAAAGACCCTGCAAAGCTGTCGAAAAATTACCAGAATTTTCCTTTCAAAACAATAAGCACTATTTACAAGTAGAAGTAATCGATGGGTTCTATTTCATAAAGATTTGTTTGATGATTAGATCGTTTAAAAAAATATTTACTTTTTTAATGACATTCGGGGTCATGTATCGATACCAAGACGATTAGTCGGAAACTTGCACTTTTATCGCACTTTTCATGTGTAAAAGTGCTTATTTGTACAGTTTGGTGAGAAATGCGTAATATTGCATTCACGCAAAACAAAAGTATCACTTCGGGCATCCGCACATAAAAGGAAATGATAATTTCGCATTATTTATAGGTATGTGGGATAATGCTAATGCACCATGCGTCTCCATAGTTTGACGAATGTTTAAATTGGAACAAAAGATGTTCAGACGTCCGTTTGAAATGTACAGTATAATTCAATGTACGTTATTGCGCATTTTGCACCAAACTAGACTCCTGTGCAAAAAATAATTACACAGTAATATTTTCGCACATGCCAGAAAATTAAAAAAATCGGCTTATTTGAAAGCAGTAACAGCTTAAGAACATTGCTAGCAAGCTACGCTGTTGAATTAAAGCTCTAGAAAGCATTAAGAAGCTCCATATTCAACTTTTATGACCAGTGCGAAAATTATACTGTGTACTTATTTTTAGCGCAGGAGTCTAATCAGGTGCGAAATCCACAATACCAATGAGGATTGATATTTGTTTTAACTAAGTAATGGTTTCGACTGTATGCGATAATCGTGCATTTTTAACAGAATTTCTATTGAATTTTAGATTCGTTAACCACTGGTGGAATTTGGACTTTCCACCTCTGCGTGGAAAAGCGAAATCAAGGGTGCAATCCGCTTCCCCTGGATCTTCTGCTAGACAAAACTCTCCATTCCCCTGAATTCTGATCCCGAGCAGATCCAGGTTCTCGGTAAGTTCATCATCCAGTAGGTGTTTAAACACTAACTGCCCCACATCCGCACTTCTATCATCAAGGCCCTTAGTGTGTAGGTGGAATCACCAACTGGAAACATCCGGTTTATTGCTGTTTACTGCCCACGTCAACAGACTAGGAATCCAATTCTAGAACGACCTGACCACCATCACTTGAACCAGCGGAACCAGAACGGACGCCTGCTATTCGACCACTCTCAACATGGACTGTACACCGTACGGTTTCCGAACGAACCAACTTACACCTCTCCGGCGGGAAGTTGGCTGAAGTTGGCATTAACTGGGTGCAGTTTGGACGTTTAGGGGGTAAGTTTATTGCCATTGATTCCCACACCCAAATACTGATTCGCTTGAGAAAGGTCCGTAGACGCCAGTTTCAGAGGTCTATATATCTGGACAAAAAACGTGAAATGGCCGATTTGAACTGGCAGATTGCTTCCAAAATGGACTCAATTTGAAATTAAACTTTCGTACGTATTGTCCAGAACTCATCCCAAGCCCATTCATAATCTCAGAGACGAACATGATGACGATTGGCTCTTTATCACCCACAGGAGAAAGCAAATGCAATCGGCGAGCATGTCGCTTCATTGCATTTGCTTGGCTCGACTATCCGCTCAAAGATCATGTTGCGCAATACGTTCAAAACCTAGATGCCTCCCCTTGTTTCTTGCTTCCGCCGGATAATATTACAGTACAACATATTTTTTCGGCGCTGAAATGCACCAAGAACATGAAGGCTACCGGGTTTGACGGCAAATCAACTTGATCTTGAAAAGACTCAGCATGAAAGTGTAGTCTCTTTTAACCGCTATCTTCAACAGATGCTTGAAACTGCAATACTTCCCAAACGTTTGCAAGGTAGCAAAAATTATACCAATCCGCAAACCCGGTAAGGATCCAACATTGCCTTCAAGCTACAGACCAATCAGCCTCCTTTCAGCGCTGAGCAAATTTTTCGAGAAACTCATTCTCGATCGTTTGCTCAAGTTTGTCGAGGAAAACAATACTCTTCTACAGGAACAGTTCGCGTTCAGGAAGGGGCACTCTACCAATCACCAGATAGTACGGGTGATGAATAACATGTAACAAAACTGTATCCATGGCTTTGTGGTTGACAATGACTGGCATGACGGACTTATGTACAAGCTTCACAACTTCAACTTCCCATTACATCTGGTTAAATTCACCCGTAACTACCTCCAGCAAAGGTTGTTTACGGTATCGTTGAATGGTTGCCTTCATACACGAATTCCATCCTAGCAAGAATCCCGCAAGGAAGTCTGTTGGGCCTTTGCTTTATAGCATCTACACTTCTGACAATCCTCCCCTCGGAGACGTTTGCTTGTTTTTCCTGTTCACAGATAATACCGCAATTGCCGTCAAAGGAAGGATGCCTCGCGAAATAACAAACAAACAAAATAACAATAAAATCAAAATCAATGCTTTTAAAATTCATACAAACCGTAGTCAAGTGGTCTGCCTTGCTTAAGTGTCTGTATCCGGCGATTTGCCACAGATCCCGTCTCTCAAGGGTGAACAAACTAGCTGTCTACAAATAAATCATAGCACCTGAGATTCTCTCGGTGTGGGAATCATGTGCACAGACTCATAGGAACAAAATATAGCTTGCTCAGAATAGAGTGCTGAGGATGGTCCTTGAACGTCCATTCGATACAAGAATTTCAGATCTCCACCTAGAGGCGAACGTTCCAAAATTAGATTTTAAAATCGATGACATTAAGTCTAGGTACATGCTTTGATAAGCAATTTGTAATTCACATAAATTCGAAAAAAAAAATGTAATTTTGTTCCTTATCGCAAAATATTACACCCATATTTTTTTATCATTAGGGTGGCCATTTCCATGTTAGAGTGGTCAAAAATATATATATTTTTTTTCAAAAATTACATTTTTAAATTCATATCAGTTGAACCCCTGGACCAATTTTAAAGATAAGCATCAAATGAAAGGTAATTAAAAATTATTTTTAGAAAATCTAATATTATACTAAACTACCATGCGTCTCCATTGATTTATAGCCACTGTAACATGGTCACAACGCATGGTAGTCTAGTCGCAATAGGAGTATTGAGCGAAAACTCAAACTTGATAACTTAAAAATAACATAACTCAAAATAGAAAAAATACACATCGCTGATTTTTATATTTTGTTAAAATTTTCAAGAAAAAATATAAAAACATATTGTGCCCTCTGTCTACACACCATGAAAACCATTAAAAACAAATACAATCACTGTTTTTCAATACAAAATCCCATTTTTTTTTATATCATTATCATTAATTACCTTTCATTTGATATTTTGATCTTTAAAATGGACCACCCTAACATGGAAATGGTCACCCTAAAAACACTCTAAAATACACGTCTAGTCTATTTTGCGATAGGAACAAAACTACCCATTTTTACGTAATTCTGAGAACCACTGTATCGTTTTGCTATGGAATGGCTGTACACAGCAAAAAATATATTTTAATATCACGTCAAAGCGGATGCACTTCAATCGTGTAAAAAATATGGTGTGAAAGCAACCGTTGAAATAACTTCTAAATTTAATCCTTTAAATTTGTCGAACCCTTTAACGGACTCACTTTTATGAAGAGCTTTGAGTGGGTTGGTTTATTTCCTTTAAATTCCGTTATAATTGCTTATCTTTTGACAGATACGCGTATATCGTCTACTACTTGCAGACTTCATCAGTGCCAAGTACTCAACTCCATCTTTTATCTACGAGTTAAATACTAATCAATAGGTCGCGATTTACCTAAACAGGTACCTACATGTAGTCTCCATGCTACGATGTGTTGTTTTAGGTAGCATGCTAAAGAGTCTCGAGTATCCGTTTCCTTGATCTCTGTTAAGCAATGCTGATGGATTATGTTTAAATATTTCTAAACTTTCTGCTACGTCTAGTTTCCAAGGCGAAGATACACTCCGCAAGATATTAATGTTATCCTTTGTCAAATTGTGCCCCTTTGTAACGATATGTTCTGCAACCTTGGATTTAAAAAGAAATCCTTTATACATCTCTTTACCTTTTATTTTTTTTTTTTTATCTTTTTTACCTCTGCGATGTGTTCCTTAAACCTTGTTTCCAAAGTCCTTTTCGTGTGACCAATGTAGATTTCATTGCAATCTGGACAAGAGATTTTGTAGACTCCGGCTTTCCCTAAAACATTTATTGAATCTTTTGTTGACCCTAACAGTGACTTCAGCTCATTTGTCCTGCTGCTGAATACTAAATCTAGGCCAAATCTTCTAAACTTCGAAATCAATGGTTTGGTAATGGTGCTGGTGTAAGAGTTGTCGAAATACGCCTAAAATGATCCCGAGGGGGCGACACATCTAAATCTCAAATCTAGATGCTCAACAAATCTCACACTAGCGAATCAATCTTCGAAAAATCTTCTTTCATTTCTCGCATCTACTTGCATCGCGAATCATCTTTTTGCAGTAAATCTTCAGAATCCTCATAAATCTTCTTTTTATCTACTCAGCGTGCGCACAGCTAGCCACAGCAAAACACAATCTTTTCTGCATCGTAGATAGAGTCGTCCCCCTTGAATGATCCCTTGTTCTTTTATGGATTACTGCTTGAATTGTTTTTTTCTTGATACCCATTAAGTCTAGCGATTTCAAAAATGTGAGCTTTTTCCTTTGATTTGCCTGTATTGCTAAGAGGAAGAGTTTGCATCCTGTGAACCAGGTGGTGAAAAGCGGCTATTTTGTGTTGATGGGAATGGTTTGAAGTGCTTGATATTACTCTCTTTGTGTTTGTTGGTTTCCTATAGATTTCGAAATTGAACGAAGGTGTTTCCCTGATGATGAGGAGATCTAAGAAGGGGAGTTTGCCATCTCTCTCTTCTTCGGAATTTAAAGGAAATAAACCAATCCACTCAAAGCTCTTTCTAAATTTATTCACCTTTTTACACGTACCATTGTTTTTTTTTTATTTATCTTTATTAAGGAGACTTTCAGCCCTGGGCTGGTTCGTCTCCGGAGCACCGTTGTTTTTGATAAAGAGTCACAAATGGTTGAGATATTGTTTAAAATCAAATACTGCTTCTTGATTCTAAATTCGTCCTACGAGTTTCAATCCCATCCTAACGCGTTGAAACGCCATTAGAGTTTCTTCGTCCTACGTATAAACGTAGAAAACGGGGATTCGCTTGAAGCGCTTCATTTGTTTTGAAAACAACGAGCGTAAATAGTCATACATACAATGTTTTTTTTTTCTTTATTTTTGTGATTTTTAGCCGTAGACTAGTTCATCACATTTGATAGTAGAAGGTCAGGCTTAGGGCCTGCCTCTAAGGAAACGTTTCAGTCTAACATTAACGTAACGTAAAACTGGCTCTGAGACAACATTAAAAAAAAACTTAATGTAAAATGAGAGTTACATCGGGACTGTGGTGAGGAATGGATGCGCGAACAAGGTAGAGCTCCACCGTAAGAGACAGTGCCCCAGTCCGGCAGAGATACCCCGATGGCAGGAAAATAGGAAGGTGAAAGAACACGGACAGCACAGCCAACGACGAGAGTACTAGATTTGGTTGTATAGGTGAGCGTCCTTCAAGAAAGCAATCAGCGTAGCCAGCGTCGAGGGGTCGTTGCCAAGTAGCTCCCTGATGTTGTCTGGGAGTCGGTGTTGTTCGCGTAGCCTCTGAAACTCTGGGCAGACACACAGCACGTGTTCCACCGAGGCAGGGATGCTGCAGATTGGGCAAACCTTGTGAAAGGGTGTCCCACCAAAATTGTGGGAAATCTTCGCATGGCCGGTCCGGAGTCTTGAAATGATCCGTTGGTCCTTGTACTTGTGGCTGTCTAGCCAGGGTCGTACGGTTTCTTTGATCTTTCTGAGGAAAGTGGTCAGGGACTGAAACCATTCCTCTTGCTAGGCTTCCATGATAATATTCGCGATCCAACGCTTGACATCTAGGAGTGGTACGTTCCTGGTGAAGCGGGGACCAGATGGACCGGATCCCGCCAGCCTGTCCGCAGCCTCATTTCCAGGAACACCGCAGTGCCCGAGAATCCACGTAAAAACGGTTGAGGGTGCGGCATATCGTGTAATGGCTTGTATCCAGGGGTGGCTCGGGGCTTCGGCTTCCAGCGCCTGGATGACGCTGTGTGAGTCCGTTAGCACAAGGATCGGTTGATCTGCAGGAGTGATGGCTGCATCAAGAATAGCAGCGGCTTCTGCGGAAAAAACGAAACACTCCTCCGGTAGACTTTGACTTGTTGCGGAGTTTGGTCCTGCCACTCCGAGTCCCACTCCAACCCGTGATCACGATCCGTCCGTAAAGCGATGAACGTGCCCCGGATAGACCGACCCAAGAAGTTCTGCAACAGAACGCCTCAACACTACAGAGTTATCTCAGGCTTGGAATCCTCTCTTAATCCGCTTATCTATTTTGATAACGTTAGATTGCCAACTTTTCTCTCCATGCCTGTGGACCCTGGCCACCGGGGGAAGGTTAAGGTTGGCTGCAGTGCGGAAGGCTCTGTTCCCCTCGTTGAGGAGACAGACCCTATCATTCCCGGATGTCTTAGCAGCGAAGGCAGCGGCTTTCGTAGCAGTAGCTGCAGCAGATCGATAGCGGAAAGGGAGGACTCCGATTTCCGCACAAGCAGCGCCTGCAGGCGTGGAAGGTAGAAGGCCGGATACGATGCGTACGTAGGTTAATGTTAGGTAGCTTCTCGGTGGATAAGCAGGTAATTTCAATGCCAATACAATAGGATTTATGTTGTAACTAATGAACTAACGCATAGGAAAAAAACCTATTATTGATTTATGCACGGTGAAATCATTGATATAATTGATCTTTTCTGATCGATAGAACGGAAATGGGCGATTACGACGAAGTAGCGCTCTACCCTATGGGTGGATATCTCACGATATATCCAATCTTTCTGGAAAGAAAAGAGAACAAAGAAAAATTAAAGTTATGAAAACCAGAACAATATGTTGTATATATGGGGTTAAATCCATTCTATTGGGTGTTTAATATGCTTCAATGAAACAATTAAATTGACATTCCATTTATTCAAATACATCGTTTGCTATTTTATATTGAGCAGAGGTAAAGATTAAGTTAAATAAGTTTTAGTTGAAAGCCACTTGTTTGGCATAGTTCTGCAACATAAAGATTTGTGATGTCAGGTGAACTTTGATTACTAAAATTGTTTTGCCATGACTAACATTAGTAAGTCAGCGACGCCGGTGGTGTAGTGGTAAACGTGATTACCTCTCACCCCAGCAGGCTTGGGTTAAATCCCAGTCGCCACCGCCGGGATGTTATGAGGCATAACATCTCTGATCACGCCCGGGGAAGTAAAACCGTTGGTCCCCGGTTCATGAGTTGATGGGTTAATAGGTAGGGTCCAGGTGTGGGAGCTGCCTCCCTGACGTCAGTAGCATTGTGTGGTGCTCAGCACGGAAAACAAGATCGACGGAAACCAAATCAAGAAAAACCGGCGCCGCTGGGTGAACATGTATGAAACCTAATTATGAATAGTAAAGGAAACGATTTTCTAATTCCACAAATTTAATCTTAATTTTAGGATTTATTCAACAACTGCCCAATTTCAAAAATTTGAAAAATGAATCGATCATTTTGGAGTTAAATTTCGAAACCATTTATTTTGTTATTAATATATTATTGAATAGAGCAGCAAAAATTATTTTGTAGTCCTTGGACACAACCCTTAACTTTTTGTTTGTTTATTAATTTATTTGATAAGGCTCGCATTAACTGTACAGAGCCGAAAATTCTTGTTCACTATACAAAACATCGTAAAACTATAGTCAAAAGGTACAACAGAATTTATACTTTATCTATATAAATATATAACGGCTGCTTTCCAAAGTCAACGAAGCATTGAACGAAAGAACTGCTGATGAAAACCAACCTCAAATGTTGGGCAGTTTTTTTTTTCCGTGAGCGGACGACCAAATTGAGTGTGCTGATTAGGGCCGGAGTGAATGGAAAGTTGAGCGTTTGAAACTTCACACGTTGCGTTGAGTGACGAATTCGAGGCCTGCGAGGACGAGGAGTGCACAATTTAACGTTCAAATGAAGGCAAGTTGGTTTTTTCATCAAAAATAAATACTATCGAAAGTTCTGAACGTGCTTAGAATAACTCATTTACGAGAATTCAACGTATTTTTTTTTTAATTAAATTGACTGAAAAATATTAAATTGACTGGGGAAATACAAGTAAAAAATTGTTTTTTATCGATTTTTTATATTTTACTATAAACATTTTTAAAAAATGCTACGAGCACGAGGAAGGGGTAATCTATGGCCCCGGTATCGCCGATTAACCGTAAGTTCCAGAAATCATGTTTTTACACAACCCAAAACTTTAAACGGTGTTTTCCAAATTGGCGGGAAAGATAACTCAAAAAGTTCTCATCCAAATGACTTGAAACCTGGCGCATCTTAAAGGAAATAGATGTTTACTCTATGTGAACCACTGATATCACGAAAAAATTAACAATAAAAAAAATTCAGGTCTGCCTAAAGTGAAAAAAAACAGTGAAAAATCAACTTTTTTTTCAGATATTTTTTTTTTTGAAATTTTTAAATCGTTTTTTTTGGGTTTTAGAGGTTTACAAAGAACAAAAATCTTTTCTGAATAAGGTCAAATTGATAAAAGTAAATTTTGTCCATTTTTCAGGTCTCTAGAACGCCCGCCAATTACCAATCCCCACCGGAGGCGACCTCCTTCCGATGTGACCCCAAGGAGCCACAGTGGTCACACACCAATGAATAAAATCTCAAATGTACAGGAAGATTTAAGATTTTTAATGCAAAAACCCCAAACGTTTGCATTGTTTCATTTGCTCACAAAAAAAAATCCGAAGATCGTCGAGTTTTTGACGTGTTACTTGTATTTCTCCCCTTAAGGCTTACCCTAACATATTTTTTTTTAAACCGGTATAATGAGTTGTGAAACATTGAAAATTGGCAATTGCGGTCTTCAGCAAAGTTGCTTCAAATAAATTGTTCTTTGTGAAAATTGTGCTGGTCTATCTCGAATAACTAAAAAGTTGATATGGCAAGAATGGCAACTGTTTTAAAACCGAATACTTCATCATTTCTCAATAGTGATAGAGTAATACGACATGCACTTAACTAAGAACACGGGATAGGCTACAATAGATCAAATTATTGGTCTCAGTGGTTTTATATCACGAATAGAGATCAATATAACCTAGAATATATATTTTATTTTTTTATTTTTTAGCATATTGGAGTCATCCAATAGTGAATTTTTGCAAATTATTTTCAAAAGTTTGAAACATGTAAAATCAAAACGAAAAACATGTATGACAAATGATCATTAATTTACAAGCTGGTTCTAAAAATTACTTCTTTCCAGTTGTAGATTATAATGTATTAACAACATTATGAAACACACCATTATTCATATTTAAAACATGAGTGATAAGCAAGTACAACTAATGGAAGGCAATAAAGAAATGCCATGAAGAAATCATCATATCAAATCATTCTAATATTAACCTAATATGGTCTGGGTAACGTTAACAGTAGATAATTTCCAGAGTTTAACAGATTATTGCGTCAAGAATATTAAGGTCTGCCGGATAAACATAATCAAAACTTACAATATTATAACTTAATTTCTGAGTCCCAGAACCCTCACTTCAGTTCATTAAAATTAACTTTCGCAGCTTTTTCCATCCTTTTGCCCCCTCCGCTATCTTATCTACTTTAAAACTTTTTATAGCGTCGTTATGTTTTTTCATCATTCCTTATGGGGTGCCGCGGTGGCCATGGTGGCAGACAGACTACACTCAATTCCGTTTTTACGCGATTTTCTTTTTGCCTCTATTCATGATCGTGTGATCTCAAATTGCATTTAAATTAAATGCACCTTGTTTACAAAATCACAATAAAATCAATGAATAAATTGGCGCATTAAAAATGAGGGTGAAATCGAAAAAATGATAATCGCATAATACAGAATTGAGTGTTATATCAGATAAAGGCAATCATCACCAACCATGTCGCACGTGCTGCCAGTCAAAAATCGTTCCAGCTTTAGGAAGGAGCACCGAAACAACAATATAGCCGGGCTTCAATGGGAGAAGGAATGAAAAGTCGGAACAGATGAGGACATAACATTCATTCTTGTAACAGCTGTTACAGCAGTGAAACTTCTTCATTTCCTCGCCATTTCTTTCAGTTGACTTTTCGGATGCAATATTTTGTGGCAGAGAACGGCAGGTATGCCAAATCGATGGTGTGGTGGCTTGTTTCCTTTGAAATTTTTGTAACCCACCCAATTGGAACCAATATCCATAAAAGGTTGACCGAAGATTGTTATTGATGTAGTGGCCAGCAGTTTTTGGTTTACTTTAGAATTAAATTGAAAATCATAATATGGGTTAAGGAAAAAAATAACAAACATTAACAGCTGTAGCTTTTTTAGTATGACGCCAAATAACTGAAAGCTGTGAAAAAGTTTGTTTGTGAAATACGCATAAGTGCCAAAAAATTAATCAATTAAATGGAAATAAATCGCTGTTTCTGCTCGTATCTAAAAAATTAGAAATTTTCAGAGAAGATTCTTATGAGTGTTCTGGACAAGAAGAAAATTTATCAAGGTACACCGACAAACTGGAACCCGGTATCCAATTAGTAAAACAAAATGTTGTCTTCATTTTTTTAAACATCAATGTTTTAAAAATGTACATTTTGCAAATGTTTACTACTTTGTTCCATTCGTTGTTCAACTGTTTTTACTTATTATGAATATGTAAAGAGTGATAGAAACTCCTGTTTTTGTTTGGTTTGAAAAGGTTGAATTTTCATGTGCTTAGAGGGGCTTAGATTTTTTTTTATTTAGATTTATTTAACTGCACAATTGAGATTTAATGTTCGGTGCGGTCTTGGTTTAATGAATAGGTTTTAATTATTGCTCGCTTTAATGTCGATAGAGATATACTGCCTATAATCCCATATCAGTCCCATATGGAAAAAGTAGGCAGTCGAAGTTACAAAGTGCAATTCCCATGTAAATATGTAATAAATGATAGTAAATTAATTGAACACTTTTTCAAGTTAAAATCTGTTGCAATGAAGCTTGCATGTTTTTTTTATATCAAGGAAAAATATGGCAATTCAAAAAGCAGACCTTTAACTTGAACTATGGGCGATTAAATTTCAGGATGGAACTGATATGCGATTATTTTGCTTGATGGGACAAACTGACCTGATGTTGTTTTCACATTTTTCATGATCAAAGTCCATAGTTTTATCACATAATATGAAAGTAGATGCCAATTGATAGTGGATAGCGTTGTTATTTCAAAATTAACGAAAATTCATATGGGACTGATAAGCGATTATAGGCAGTATAGGAATACATGTGCTCGGTTTGTTTATTTTTTTGCAACTGAGGGCCTGTTCATAAGCTACGTAGATAGTTTTTTTGGGATTCTTGACCCCCCCCCCTGCGTAGACAATTGTCCATACACAATTTTTGAAATTTGTATGGGCCGTGGATAATTGTCAACCCCCCCCCCCTAAACTATCTACGTAGTTTATGAACAGCCCCTGAATTGAACATTTCAACCACGATATCAAATGACTTGAAATTTATATTATTATATTACGTATACAAAATGTAGCTACGAGAGAAACTCTTCAAAATCTACCTATTTTTTTTTTTTTTTTTTTTTTTCAGTCACTTTAACGCTCTTGGGTCATTCGTGACTTGTCCGGGGGTGAGATTTGAACTCGTGACTTTGGCGTGAGTGGTATGGATGCTAACCACTACGCCGGGGTCGCCCCACAAAAAAAATCTACCTATTTTGTCGTCCAGGTATGTCCCACCAAGTTATAAGTGAAAGATTATAAGTTTTGATATGGAAAACATTAAAAAAAAGAAGTAAGAGGTTGTATCCAAGAAACTACCATAGATTTGACAAAGGATTACGAACATGGTATCAATAAATTGGGAAACCACTTTTTCCCATCACGAAAACGCCTCGTTTTCTGATGGCAAAATTACCCATTTTCGTACACAAAACACACGGAATTTTTAATTTATTCAATAGATAATAATAAATGCGAAAATTGATTGGAGGAATTTCTTGCTAAAATCCAATCGCGCGATAAATTCAAGATTTTTTTGCTTTTTTCTAGCGTCCTGGAGAAAACCTTACCTTGATTCGAAGTGTTTCTGCAATTGACAAGATCATGTGCTATACGATCATCGCGAGAATTTGTGTGTACCACATCAATACTGTTACGCATTTGACAACAAAAATTTACTTTTAAACAACAATTATTGTCGTGATGGTTTAGCAAGGCTTAGGGTGTTCAACACGGATAAAGCTGGCGACCTGTATGTTTTTTGGAACAAGGGTGATGCGCTTGGCATAGATGGCCTACAGCGACTCACAAAGAGCAACTGATTCCGATCCACACGTGATTGAATAAGCACCGTTCGGCGAGACCGGATGAAATTCGATTTTGAATCTGTGCTAGGGAAAGCGCTTTTTGCAGACAATCGGTGATAATTTTGATCACCATTGCAACAGTTGGACATTCGTGTAATTTTAAATAGTGACCTATTGGAAATTGATAAAGTTTTCATTTTAGCTGATTCGTAGAAAAAAATCGACCACTTTTCGTAACGCGGTCGATTTAGGTTTTTTGAAATAGCACCTCCAATATGTTGCCAAAAGTCATAATCCTACGTCAGCAAATATTTAAAAGGAACAGATTTAGTTATTGAAGTTTTTAACATTTCTTTTTTAATGTTTACCTAACATTACGAATATTTTAATTGATATATGGGAAAACTATGGCTTTGACACTTATTTACCTATCATCGTCAGGGAATAAATTAAATTGTTAGTGCAAGACGTATGCAACTACCCTACCCAAATACTCGTATCAACTCACAAATGCCGCTAGCGTAGTGTTATCATGCTTAACGACCGTGTTTTATCCATCAATTAATCACACAACGTAGGAAATTTCTGCCCGTGCGCGATCAGTAGTTTTAGAATTTATGCCATATGATGCTCTGGAATATGATGCACTTTCTTGCAAAAAATAAAAAACATCATTTACCTTTAATTTTCATCAAAATCGGAGAGGATTTCCTAGGTTGCTCGTTTTCCAAAGAATTGCTCCAAAACTTAAAAAAAAATGTTAAGGGTTGTGTACAAAGCACGGCCGCATTGTTGACGTAGGACTACGAAAATATTTTTGCTACTCCATTCAATAATATATTATTAACAAAATAAATGGTTTCGAAATTTAACTCAAAAATGAACAATAATTTATTAAATTATTTTTTTTAAATTGGGCGATTGTTGAATAAATCCTAAAATTAAAATTCAATGTTTGAAAATCAGTTCCTTTATTATTCATAATTAGGTTCCAAACATGTTCACCCCTTTTTCAGGAACTTAGAGTCATGACAAAACAACTTTAGTAATCAAAGTGCACCTGACATCACAATTCTTTATGTTGCAGAACTATGACAGACAAGTGGTTTTCAACAAAAACTTATTTAAGTAAACCTAAATTCAGTTTGTCTTTACCTGTTCTCAATTAAAAATCTATAAAATAGCAAACGTTTTAATTGAATAAAAATCCGATAGAATGGATAAAATCCAAGGGCCTGACACGCCGCCATCTTTTCGTAGCCAGCATAAAAAATGTGATCACATATCAATCTATCAATCTATGCTCGCTATGGCTACTTGTTATTAGCATAGATAGGGGTGCCACTTTCTTGATATAACCCCATATATACGTGATGATGTTATTTTCTATATCCTCATCAAAAAACTCAGAGAGTACCTTGTCTTTCTTGGTAAAATTATTTAACAGATGTTTCCATTTAGCATACTATCCTAATAAATGGAGAAATGTAAAAGTTGTTCCAATTTTGAAGCCGGATAAAAATCCTGCTGAAGCTTCTAGCTACCGTCCAATAAGTTTACTTTCATCAATAAGTAAACTTTTTGAAAAGATTATTTTGAATAGAATGATGCTTCACATCAATACGAACTCAATTTTGGCAGATGAGCAGTTTGGATTTTGCCGTGGGCATTCAACTACTCATCAACTCTTAAGAGTTACTATTTTAATTCGTTCAAACAAATCAGAAGGCTGTTCAACTGGAGTTGCTCTTCTAGACATAGAAAAAGCATTCGATAGTGTTTGGCATGAATTATCAAAATTCCAAATCTAATCAACTACCCGTTAGAGCTGGAGTTCCTCCTCTTTTTTTTTGCAGACCACAGGTTGCAACAGGTTGAGGCTCAGTTGTCTGCACCTGCTCTGTTCAATAGTTCCGCTACTTGAACGCCAGCAGAGAGAGACAACCAATGGTGGTTAAAAGGCACTGCTAACACATTTGAATAGGGATCTTTAGGGTAGCATGTTAATATAACAATTGTGTGAACTTACCTATGATATTATTGGCTTACTTGTGTTGCTAAATCTTCGGTTGATTGGGGATGCTTTGTGGGTTGTTACTGTCGTTGCCTTGGACCGACTTCCTCGCCAGAATCGGTTCCTCTCATGATGGGGTCCTCATTACCCAAGTAACATTGAAAGTTGTATCGAGGTTTTATAGTATTCCACAAGTCTAAATCATGATCTACAGAACCCTCATAAAACCCCAATTGTTACTTGGGTACTGAATCCGGAGAAGTTTGAAGGAACTAGGTCTTCTGTTTCACTATCCCAGTCAGAGTCGCTGCTAGTGTCAAGTTCCGACTCCACCATGTTACTAAGGGAGAACGGGGAGAACAGCCTATAATGCACGCCTGGGGTAAAATGCCCACTTATAGAAAAACAACGATAACATTTCCTCAGATGCATTTTCCCGGTAACGGATTGTGTTTGTTTTCAACTGGAGGCTTCACAAATAATTCCTGATCATAAAATACTTAACAAACTTGCATTTTGTGCAAAACATGACACATGACAGTTGTTAAAATCATAGACTACAAATTAAGCTTTCAACAGCGAAAGAATGGAACGAATTCACTTTTCGTATATTTTTTAGATGTTTTACTTCATGAATCACAGTTTAAAACTCTATTGAGACCTTATTTCTGATGTAACATAAAGGAATAATCATTTGAAATACCTCATGCCTTTGCATTCTCTACTTGCAGGGGTGCATTTTACCCCAATGTTGTGGTGCGTTTTGACCATTGTTGTCGTGCGTCTTGCCCAAATGTTGTGGTGCATATTGCACTATGAATGAAGCGTTTTGCCCCGCTGTCATTTTGGAATCGATTTAAAAAATACCTTAAAAATCATGAAAAATCATCGTTTTATAGTTCGAAATCACTCGATCATCGTAGAAAACATGGTAATGAACCGTACATCATCACTTTCTCCTTGATTTTAGCTTCCATACGCCAACAATTGACAATTTGACTACCCTACACAGATTTTTAGTGGTTTGATTGAACTACATAGCTCCTTTATTGTGCTATATCCTGTTATACTTCAATGGGAATTTCGCTCCTCTCCACGTCCTGTCGAATACAGGTTTTCCAGGTATACGCAGGTTTTCTTATTTTCTTTGGTTCCTTATCTTGTTGTTTATCGTATATCATCACAGCTACTCGGGGCAATGTGGTCACTTCTACTACTCTCTTGTAGATGCTCTTCCTGATCATTGTTCCAGAACGTGAGTGGAGCATGGTCTTCCAATTTTCTTCTTCTCCGAGATCCCATATCCCAAAGGGTTTTCCTGATAGGTAATCTGTTATGATGGTTTTGTTTTTATATAAATAAAATGATGTTCTATCGCTCTAGCATGGCTATATGTTGATCCAGCGTGCAGATAGTAAATCTCGTTGTCTTCTTCAACACTTCATCGTCTTGATCTAAAGAAAAGAAAATCGCCACTCGATCAAGCCAAATTCAAAGGTAGTACCTGCAGAGCAAAAAATTAATTTTAATATTACATCAAAGTGGATGCACTTCAATCGTGTCGAAAATATGGTGGAATGTTACTTGCCAAAAAGGACAAAATTATCTTAAATACAGTGCATGAACTGATATTACGTTGCTTTTACTGCATTTATTTTTATTTTTGCGGCCATAAAAATTACACGAGATTTTCGACATGATTGAAGTGCATCTTCTTGGATGTGATATTAAAATTTATTTTTTGCTGTGTGGCATGATCATTAGCAAATTGATATTTTTTTGCTCCCAATATCACGCGTGATACTGGAGCAAACTATCTTCATACTACCGAGGTACATAGAATTTCAAATGTTGAGACTTTAGAACAAATGTCCAACAAAATAATTAATAATTTCAGGCAAAATTCATTGCAATCCTCAATTGCAACGATTATATTTATATACAAGATGACAATTGTTAAACTGACATGCTAACCGCAAGTCAGTCCCATCTGTATTTTAATCAATTTTGAGATAGCATCATTATTCAGTTTATCTTTCTATGTTTTTTGAGCTGTTCTATTGAAAAAGGTAGTTTATTCAAGGAAATTGAAAATCAATACTAAGTTAAGAGATCCCACAGCGAAATGTAACAGCAAATCAGTCCCATTACGGTAAAAAAAAAGATTTCATTAAATAAACTATAAAACAACGTCACGTCACAGCTGTGTTTTTCTACTTGCTTCTATAGAATTAAGAATGTTAGACAACCTATCGCATCATGAGATTTGACTCAATACAGGTTCTGTCTACTTCCCCTAGAGTATCCGGAACATGTCCGGATGTGGCCAATATAGTTCATACGACCCTCAATATGACCGCTAATGGATATGGCTTTGAATTCTCATGTGATTTAATGTGTCGCATGATGAATTTGATTTAAAAAGGTTTTGCCACTTCCCTGGGGAAACCCGGAGCATTGCCGGGTGCGGCCAACATGGGGCTGGTTACTCATCATGACCCTTATTGATCTTATTTTTGAACTCTCATGTGAATTGATTTATCGCATGGTGGGCTTGGTACGTGTTTGAAAAGTTCTGGAATATGTTCCGGCCTTTGTCCTAGAACCAGCCGAACGAATCCAGAAACATTCTATAACGTTCTATGGGACCATGGTATCTTTCTACTGTTCAATACTGTGCTAAATTAATACAGCATTACCATGGCATTGTGACTGACTTGTGGTTATTTTTCTTATTGATATTAAATGTAATCGCAAGTCAGTCCCGCTCGGATTTTGGTAATGAAATAAAAATTTTACGATATTTTATCCAATTATTTTAAGTAAACATAGATGCATTCTATTACATTGCACGTTTATTTTTAAAATTATCCCTCCAAAATAAGTGTAAATCAGAAAACTTGTAAAATCTTCGAACGCCGTTTTCTAATTTCCAGTTTTTTTTTTACAGATGGGACTGACTTGCGATTGTGGGCAGTTCAGGTATAGAAAACCTGTTTAAAATACTGAATTGCCAAAGCAGGAATAATCCCCCCTATTCTGCGAGTCACGTGACTCTCTCTCACCGGTGAGGTGACAATAGTCACATCGTGTGAGGTGACAATAGTCACCTCGTGTGAGGTGACTCTCCATTTGATTTACATGGAGAGTCACCTCACACGAGGTGACAATTGTCACCTCACCGGTGACAGAGAGTCACGTGACTCGCAGAATAAGGGGGAATGTAAACACACTTAGATATATTATAGTTACGTTGGTACCTACATCAAGTATTGCTGACGGCATATGACGCCCTCAGCAACAGGAACGGAATCTAGATAGCAAGCACTCCGAAAAGTGCTGAACGACAGAATGGCCCCAGCAACGAGACCGGACGTTATCGACGAATGTACTTCGCACCCAGGACAGCGTCAGCAGAATTTCAGGCTAGTAGTAGGTAACAAGTAGGGATACTTTGACAAATTCAATCATTCCAGTTCGTGTCCGCGAATAGAAGCGAAGCTAATTCCAATTTATAATAATTAATTAATTAGTGAATAAGTAGTGAAGATAAGTGAATAAATCATTTTTTTTTTCTAAAATACTGAGCCACGACCCGTTAATATATATCATAACAATTAAGGCTGGTAAGTTACTATAGTAGCTGGAGCACCTAGATTAAAATTAAATATAATTTAATTTGAATTTGAAATAAATAAAAAAATTAAGTATACGATGCATCTTGTCCCACCTTACCATACGAATGCAAAAATGATAATAGCTTAGAAAGCTGCTCAAAGAACACTAAGTTGAGTGCCGATGTAGAGTCCCAGTGGGGACATAAGAAGAATACGAAGATTTTCTCGGCGTCTTTTCCACACGAGTATTGCGTTGAGAACGAACCAGGGAAACTGCATTACGAGTAATGTTTGGGATCCAAAGAAAATTACCTATGATTTCGGATGTTGAACATACGCCAAACTCGGTGCTTTTGTGGGAATACTTCAAATTTTATTTCAAATTTATACACTTTCATTCAAAGCATACTCCTAAGTTTTATGCATTTTTGTTCTTTTAGTTGATAATTGATAGGGTGATAAAATATGTTTCCTTACTCTCTGGTTCCTAAATTTTTTAAATAATAGTCAACTTTATCATATGTTTGCTCTTTCGTGTTTTTTTTGTAACTTTTATTTTTGTTTCTCTTTGTTGCATCGTATCTCTTCGTGTAATGTTTTCAACAGAGTTTTGTCTTCAAATTTATATTCATCCATCTTCTGATGGTTTTCTTACCTTAGAGTGTTGATAAGTGCAATATGATCATTAGTTCATCCAATTGTATTTTTATCCTTAAAAAACTAGTTGCTTTTTTACTTTGTATCATCAGAAAATGATTATGTATAGAGCTGACCAAGAGCAAATATACCGGATAAAGGAAAAGAAAAGACTGCTTGCAGTAATAAGTTAACAGTAATTAAATAGACCCAAATCAGGTCGTGGTGCCTACGTTTCAGTTAAAGGTAGGGATAGGAAAAATAGAAGAAAAACTTATTCTACTACCGCAACTTATTCTGAATGATATCGGTGCTCAGACTGCTAATATGCAGTTCTATTTTTTATGAGTGATTGAGTGAGTGAGTTTGCTGGGAGTGTAGTACATATTTTCATCGTAGCTATAACATATAGTAATTGCAATCTTATAAATTATGTTCTTGCAAATGATTTTAATTATACTTTATGTATAATGCTTGCGGAACTATAACTAAAGTGTTTGCATTAGCGGCAAAAAGTCTATGATAAAAACGGTGATTCAACGAAAATTCCATCCGTCGGTGTCAGTGAATTTATTCCCTTATAGTTTCAGTTGAGTAATTTCCCTTTTCTCTGTGACCGTGTAAATTAAACACGTTCGAATTTCAAGTCGGAATTGCTTCACTGGCTTGAAGGGTGAGACATTTGTAAGCGTTGTTCATGCAGAGGCTACACGAGCGAGACGAATTTCTGTCTCTTAGTGGTGTTGTCGTTTTTATTGCAAGGTTGGTAGTGAAGGTCTAACCAGGATTCTGCATAACTGAGCATCCTGTCGGACTTCAATCCTTACCCATTGCGTATTGGTCGAAGGTCTTTGAGTACGCTCACCCGCGCTGGAATGTTCTCCTTATGTGTGTCCACTTGAAATGTCATTCGTCCGTTAAGGTTGTTGCAATCAATCAAATCGAAAACGAAAACTCATTAGAATCGTAATGCATGTAAGGACAAGCCAAAGTGACTAGAGCAATTGGTTAATTTAATTCCCAAGCCTGTTTACTGTTAGTTATCAGATTGATTTGTTTTTGTTTGTATTTTCTGTATGTTAACAATTCAGGTTTTTGTTTTATTTTGTTGATTCGGTTTTACAAAATTCTAATTCATAAAAATTGGAAACTCACTTCTTCAAGTAGGTATCTTTCTCTCTTTGTGTGTTTTTGTTTGTTTATATGTTTAGTGTGCAGTTGTATGTTTTCTTGTATCATTGATTACTTTCGCTTAGGCACTGCTTTGGTCCTCGTTCGAGGAGACACGTGACAAGGATCTTTGTTTCTGTTGTGGTATCACAGTTAGGGATTTTGGTATTTTGGATAGCAGCTGAGCGGCCGTGTTGTCCATCAGGATCGAGCCACCGCTCGTTCCACCGCCTATTAGCGAGTTGGAGGTTGAATTGGCCACGGCCGCTGCTGCTGCCGCTGCAACCATCGCACTGAGCTGCGATTGACTGACGAAATTGTTCAGGAATTGGTTGTTACTTTTTATGAGTTGATCGAGCTGCGACGGTGTCGTGGGTAGCGATCCGACAGGAGAGGAAGTGTTTGTTGAACCGGATTGGTGCTGTTGTTGGTGCTGATTCGTGCCAGCCATCGAGAACATACTGGTACTATTGGGTAAAGAGATCGGCTTGTTAGAAGTGGCATTCATCGGCAAGGTGTTCTTAAAGAACGCTGGGCCACTTGTCACAGGAGGTATCATGTTATTGTTACTACCCGGTTTACGCGTTTTGATCAATTGTTGAAGCTCGCTGCTGGGGCCATTTAATTTGTTGGAAGAGTTATTGCTGTTGTTGCTGCCATTGTTCCCGCTATTGTTGGGTATCGGTATAAGGGAATTCTGTTCAAGAATTTGATTCGGAATTTGAACCATTTTTGCGGAACTGATTGCGTTGTCCAGCAAAGATTTCGAGCCAGTCGTCTTTGTGGCATTTATACTAGCGGGATTAGGTGGCGATTGCTGCTGTAGCCGCTTTTGATGTTGATGAAACTGGTGCTGCATCAGATCTTGCCTTTGTTGGAGCAGTTTTTCACGCCGTAATATGCACATGCGATTGTAGTCGTGTATCGAAATGTGGTACGGTTTTCCTCCGGACATGACCTGCACCAACTTTGGGAGTCTGCGTCCGTCAGCGGTTTGGTACAGTGGGCCAGCTTTAATAGTCTCAGCGCTTCCAGGTGTGATCGGAATGAGTGTTGGACGCCAAGGTTTAGAAGTTTCCCTTCGTTCGGCCTCGGTCAACTGATCAGGAAGTTTGATGATCTCACGCATGGCAGCTGATCCCGGTGATTTTTTGTTCTGAGATTGCGGTTGCAGTAACGATTGCTGCGGTTGGAGAAGCGATTGCTGCGGATTCGGTAGACTTTGTGTCGACGTTGATGGTGGCTTAACAGGCGGAATTGAGGTAATAGTCACATTTTGTTTCGCATTGATGCTTATCAGCTCAGGTGGTACTAGATTCGAAGACTTGCCTCCAGGTACAACTATTGTTTCGTCTAACTTAATAACTTTACTTCCTGCGGCAGCATCGGGTTTGCCACACGCGGATTTGGCTTTAGCATCAGTTGAAAGTTTTCGTTTCAGGGATGCATCACCAGATGACGTTCCACCGATCAAGTGAGGATTGTTGGATTTGAGTAAACTGACCGGTTCGGTTGAAGACTTTGTCCTCGTTTTGGTGGCGGCAGTAATTGTTATCGGTGCATTACCCAACTGTTGTCGGATAGCACTTTTATCGATCACTGCTACCGGAGGGGGAGTTAGAACGTTGTCGAACGATCGAAGCCGATTCTGAACGGCTTCTGAGTATGTGGCAGCATTGTTCTTAGCTTGTGGAGAAAGAATTAAATCGCCGTTGCGGAAATACTTTTCCAAGAGCACCAGATGTCTGAGAAAGCTTGACTGATTGCCGTACGGTTTCTGTAGCTCTTCCCACAGGGTTCTAGTGGAGTCATCGTACTGCAGGGTGGTGTTCACCTTGACCCATCCTTCGGGCGTCCTTGTCGAGGTATTGTTAAATGGAATATTGATATGAATGCCTAGTTCCTCCTCTCCCGGGAACAACTCACGCATTGAAATGTTGGGATTAGCCTTCAATGCCTTGGTCATATCGATGCTGTCGTCCTTACGACGTTTCTCTGCCGATGCAGGCTGTTCGATGGAAACGTCGGTATCGAGAATAATTGAACTGTTGCCGCTGACGTTGGCAGTGCTGGTCAGTTTTGGGGCGGGTGTGATTGTTACTTCTTCGAGTTCAGCCATTTGGGCACAGTTGGCGTCCACTATGGAGAGATCGGTTGATTTACGTGAGTGGTGGCTACGACGCTGCAAGGATACCGATTCACCAACGGGGACTATTTCGATGGTGTCGTCTTCGCCGTCCGAGATGACAATGTCCGGATTCGTAACGATCCGGGTCGGCTCCACGGAAGCCAGAGCCATTTCCTGTAGCTCATGTTCGCGTTCATAAAATTGAAGCAATCTGCAAAAAAGACGAAACGCAATACTTATTATTAAGCAGATCTGCTTGTCTTTCACGAGAACTTTTCACGAAATGAAAACTCCTTCTTCCGTAGATTAGTTTTACAGAACATTAACTCAAATCACCACAAACGATTAAACTTCTACCCCTCAGTTTTCGCCAATTTAATAGCAAAACTTACCTTCGGTTGTAGTTCTTGATGAACTGAGCTTTCTGCGACTTTGCATCCGGCGGTTTGAGCAACAAATTAGCATAGTATCTGCATAATTTACACACGACCAATGTTGAATTGCCGAGCTTCATTGCTATTCCCTGCTCCTGGATGAGCCGTTCTAATTGTGGAATTTCCTGTTGAAAAACAAGCAAAACAAGAACAAAGAGTTGGTAAGTTGAAACATTCAAGTATTTTGCACTCTCCCCCTCGTGGCAGTGAAGGGCGTACTGTAAATTGGTGCTACAGACCACAGAAGGAGTTGGGAAGTTGGGAAATTTATTGCTTTCTCTTCCTTCCGGGGCGAGAGAAGCACTTGCGCGGAAATACTTACATTGACAATGTAATAAATGTGGTTCTTAGGCAGTCGACGTTTGCACATGGCGCAAATCATCAGGTGGCTTATTAGCTCGTAGTGTCCATCGCAGAGGGGAATCAAATTCGACACCGCATTGGTTTGCTCTAGGTTAATCTCAAGAATTTTGCTAATGGTTTTCTTCATCTTCAGCAGCCACTTGCGACGAATGGTATGGGAAGCACCGGCACCGCAGTTTCGCACGTGGCAGCTTCCTTGAATTTTCTCCTCGACAGTCTCCAGCTCTTCCGTCCGTTGGACAGATCCTTCTTTGGACTCATCCGCAGATGTTTGCAAATTTTCAGAACTTGTCGCACTTGTACCTGCGGAGCTTTCATCCTGAGATTGCTTGTCTTCGTTGGTGGCATCCACGTTGCTTTGAATTTTTGCCAGAGATGAAAGTGATTTGGCCTCTGTCTTCTTCCGATACGATGGACAGTTGGCTTTTCGATCCACATGTCGGAAACAAGCGTCGCACAGGCAGCTGTCAATTTTGATCTTGACCTCACCTGTAGAAGATAAGTTGATAAACAATTGTTTAGTTAAACATCTTTAAACGGTTTAATGCGTAAAGGTTTATGCGTAATTTACATAAAGAGCTTTTTTGGCAAGCTACCGATATATATTTTTTTTCGATAGGTTCCTATTTAGTAGATTCAAAATATGATCATATGGTTCTGTTTTGGACACCATCGCTAGTCTGAAGAAAAGGTTACAACTTTTGGAAAATTTTCTTGCGAGCAGTTCAGCAAACTCTAACCTCTAACAAACATAAATGAGTCATTGATTTTTAGAACGAAACTGGGATTGACAAACCCTGTTGGGAAGGGGGTGACAGACATTGTTTGAATTTCATAATGAATAATTCAAGAGCAAATTTTCATTATGTCAAAAGTAACATTCGCACCGAAACGAAAAAAATAAAGTGTTGAGTTGATGACCGAAAAGTTATTCCTATTTCCAATTAAACAAATATAATCTCATAGTGATAGCAATGTTTAACATATTAAGCAGGGTTTTAATCATATAAAGCAGATCGCTTTCATGCTAAAAATACTGGTTTTTGAGTCAAAAGTTATTATACTACGTATATATTATCTAATGTTACTTAAGTCAACGTGTATTTACCGGGATATTCGGGAGAATTCTAGACTAACATTTGAAAGGGGCGGAAGAGCCAAAATGTAAACAAACCATATTTTGCCACATATAGAGAGAATAGTTCACAAACTACTTGATAAACACGAAAAAGTAGAAGAAAATATCACTTCAAATCATCAAAAACGTTTCTTCTTACATGGCGTATTCCCAACTTTCAACTCTATGATGCATCTGGTTGTTTACGCCTACGAATTATATCGTTTTAATATGCCAAACGTATTGAGTCTGTAGTATCTAGTCAAGCCCGATTCATTTGAAATGCATCCGATTGATAGTTCACGTGTAAACAACGAACAAAAAGAAGACCAACAAATCTCCGGGCGTAATTCCACTCTCACAAAATATGCGAACGAAGAACCAAGGCGGAACACCAAACAAAAAATCCCGAGGGTGTACTTCCACGGCGTATCACCAGTGTTGGCAGTTCAAAGGGTGGAAGATCCGGGGGGTAACAACATGTATGAACTTATCAGGGCGTATGATGTTTTCTTCTCGATTTCACCACAAAGAAAACTTTTTTTGAGTTTTTAGTGATGCATGATGATAGATTACACTATTAACTATATGTCAAGCTTATAAAATCATCCAGAAAATGGAAAGTCGTGAAATAGGATTAATTTTTAGGTCATCAAAATTCAGAAGCAATTTTCTCGATATGGTCATTTTGGAATTACGTCCTTTTCAAATGTTAGTCTAGAATTATCAATCATGTCTCCTTACGTGCGGCCCATTCATCATTATATGACCACCGAGATCATCTTAGCAACAGCTCAAAACAGCGCTGTTACTTTGATCGGAAAGTGATTACGTCAAAAAGCAATTTGACAGGTAAATAAATTTAAAAATGGGATGTGATCCTATATTCGGACTGTATATAGTGTAATAGCAGGAGCATCGATTGACACTGATAGCTCGACTTTGTTTACCTTTGTTACTTTCGACGTGATGAAAATTTGCTCTTGAATTGTGCCATTCGCCATTCAAAACGACTTCCAATGAATGTTAAGGTGCCCACTGATGTGGCGTCTGCCAGTATGTCAAAACATCACATTGTCGAAGTTGTGTGGCGTGTGGCGTTTTGACATGTTGTATGATACCACATCACCGCCACACCAGTGAGCGCCTGGCCTAATGCTAAATTCAGACTAAAGAGCCTGAATTTATAAAGAGACGACATGTCAAAGTTGGAACAATCGATTATCTGTCAAAGTCATAGGAAAAGGTACACTGGAGTCGCTTTTTACGCGGTTTTTTTTTACACGGTTTTTTTTTACGCGGTTTTTTTTTACGCGGATTTCGGAATTTACGCGGTTTTTTTTTACGCGGATTCCGGAATTTACGCGGTTTTTTTTTACGCGGATTTTGGTTTTTTTTTACGCGGATTTCAGAATTTACGCGGTATATCGCTTTTTACGCGTTTTTTTCTTACACGGTCTTTTTTTACTCGGTTTTTTTTTACGCGGATTTCGGAATTTACGCGGTTTTTTTTTACGCGGATTCCGGAATTTACGCGGTTTTTTTTACGCGGTTTTTTTTTACGCGGGACGTATCACCCGCGTAAAAAGCGACTCCAGTGTATTCCAATCGAGCAGAAGACGCCTCTTTACCCAATTCAGGCTCTTTAGTTCAGACTAGGGAGTAAGACGGCGTTAATAAATTACGTAACTAGAGGTCACCTCTATCGTTACGAACTGTTGTATAGGGGAGACAAGCTTTGTGCTACGTAACAAAGAGAAAAAATGAACCTTTTGTTGTTTAAAGATTAAAAATACAGGTCCAAAATGTCGTCACTAAATCTTGTTTGCTAAATTTAATTACGTGTATGAGGTGTTTGATTTTAATATTAGTAGCCTAGTTTTGAAAAATAAAATTGAGTATTTTTAAACAGTCTGTGTGGCTATTTTGCCAAAGATGGTGAACAAATAAATAAAATGGATATGATTTAATTTCCGGCTTGAATATTTTGCTTTCGTAAAACAAGCATACTCAATGGTACGCTTGTCTTTCGTTTTTATTTGAAATATGTTAAATTACTTTTACTTTTTTAAATTAAAATAAAGAAGTTAATGAGCAATTAAGAAAATGGAATTAAATATAAATTACGGATACTTCTCTCTTTCTTTATACAGGTATTCTCTATAGACGCCCACATTCATCAGTAAAGAACTTATAACCAAATCAAAAACTTATTGAAAAATCTGAATTTCATCATATGAGAGGGGGAGGTGCTTTAAGCGCGTTACGTTATGGAGGGGAGCTATTTTCCGAACTACGATTTGTTACAAAGGGGCGGAGGAGACGATTTTTTCGAGTTTATGCGTTACGTAGTTAAGGGACGCCACCTTATACCATGCTACAAGGCTATCTAAATGATTTTCTCTTGTCGGTAATTATTATAAAATGTTGCAAGGACTTGTGGAGTGACATTTCAACGGTTTTGTCTGTTTTTATACAGTTTTTGTACAGTAACTGATTTTTTTTAAACAACCCCTAAATATTATTGCAGATAAGAAAAGTGCGTTCAATTTCCTATAAGAATCGATCAAGAGTTTCTGATTGGAGTAGCTCAAAACGCTTTGATAAGTAATTGTTGAGAAGTTTAGTTGAGAAGTGCAAAACGTTGTAACGTCACGCAACATAGTCGCTCACCAAACCATTTTGAGCAACGCAAATCATAAACACTTAATCAATTCTTATATGAAATGTATCATACTTTCCAAATCAGTGGTAATATTTGAGGGTTTTTTTTTCAGTTACTGTACAAAAACTGTTAAAAAATCAGGCAAGAACGTGGATACATCCTGGTAACGGGTGATAACTAAAAAAAGAGAATAGCTTCAACTCTCTCATACTAAACCACGAATGTCCACAAAAAAAAAGAGACGGTTTATGCAAATCGATGCTCTCTGTCTCCACAAAACTATAGAATTTTTTGTTTTGTTTTTACATGCTCATTTGTGTTCAAAATGGCATCAAAACAAGAAGCACTTCGTGAAGGCATTGTACAGTTCTTCAAAACACACAAAAAGTGTGGAAAAAGTTTACGGTGGATCATTTCAAATCAGAGAATGTACCAATTTCTACTACTAATGCTTGACAACAGTTCGGAAGAGGGGTAGCGGAAAACCAGCCAAAATAATGAACAAAAAAGGGCTTCGATCGCTACACAATACGGTCAACAACAAAGATTCGATAAATCTGCGGGACGCCGCGAAATTACTCAGAAAAATGTCTCGTTTTGGAGTTAACAAAATCTCACATTCCTGTAAATGATCGATATTATTCAAATAATACTTGTACAACATCTTCAAATGTGACAACGGCGCCGGTGGTGTAGTAGTAAGCGTGATTACCTCTCACCCCAGCAGACCTGGGTTCAATCCCAGTCGGTGCCGCCGTGATGTTCTGACGCATAACATCTCTGATTAAGAAAAGCCGTTGGTCCCCGGTTCATAGTTGATGGGTCGATAAATAGCGTCCCGGGTTGGGGCTGCCTCCCAGGCGTCGATAGCATTGGTGCTCAGCACGGAAAACAAGATCGACGGAAAACAAATCAAGGAAAAAAAAATCTCCAAATGTAAGATTAAAGTTCAAACACAAGTTTGAACAGAAAGTGATGCTGTAGGGGAAATGGCTCTAATGTTGGCCTATGGATCTAAGATTGGGCCCATCGCTAAAAATCTGCTATTTATCAATTTTATCTAGATGAACGCGTCATTGGGACGGTACTAATGGATATATTTTTGGTCGCTATTGAAAATTTAGTCGATTGCTGAATTTATGTATGGGCCCAAATTCCCCTATAT
Organism: Ochlerotatus camptorhynchus; assembly: GCF_037179485.1. Lineage (NCBI taxonomy): Eukaryota > Metazoa > Arthropoda > Insecta > Diptera > Culicidae > Ochlerotatus > Ochlerotatus camptorhynchus. The sequence goes on from NW_027041058.1 coordinate 5,180,324, forward strand.
TGCCAAATCGGAGAGAGGACTTTCTAAACCATGGGTCAAGCCTAGCGATTTGGCTATCAACCAAGAAGGGTACCAAAATCAATGTTTGAAGAAAATATTGATTCCATTTCTTCAAAAATATCACGCAGACGGAAACTACGTGTTTTGGCCTGATAAAGCATCATTGAATTTTGCTAAGAAAACACTACCCAAGCAACAATTTTAGTTTTATGAGCGATCTGTAGACCATGATTTAGACTTGATGCATGCTTTAAAACCTCGATAAAACTTGCAATGCTACTTGGGTAACCTTCTTGGAAAATCAAAATATTCCGTATGTACCAAAAAAAACCGCAATCCAACAAACTTGCCTCAGTGTCGCCCAATGATGATATTTTTGGAAATATGAGTTCGTTGGTGTACAAAAACAATTGGAGGGCCAAGAATAGAAATCAGATGATAAACCGAATCAAAAGTTGCATTTGCAAAATAGATTTAAATGCTGTACAACGCTCATGTTCTCACATCATGACAAAGCTACGCCAAACAACTGATATCGGACTTTATTCGAAAAAGTTCATTTTTTTTGTGGAAACGTGTCGTAGTTTCATTTGAAATAAATCCCTTTTTCTTTTCTCAAACATGTGTTTTTTCATGAGCCCAAATGAAAATTCTCATTTCTTAGTTATAGCCCGTTAGAATGTGTTCATCAAACGATGTAATTCTGGTTGCAGAAAACAGTCAATGGGTGCCGAAGCCGTAATTTTCCATATGTATTCTAATGGTTCTGAAATTTAGATAGAAGAAGTTTCGTACCCATATTACGGGTGCATGCTCAAATTTCAGAAAATAGGAATGAAGCCTGGAATTTTGAAATGGCTTCAATCATACCTAACACTTCTAACACTTCGACCACATTTCCCATGCAAATTTCCATTTAGGGGAGGTGGAGGTAAAATGGTCAGGCGGGGAAAAACGGGCAGATGCTTGTTTTGTCGAGAAAACGCCAAATATCATTGTTGAAGCACACCATCGGCTTCGGGCTCTACGTGATTTAAAATTGTAAGCAGCAACAATAAAAACCCCCCGACCCGATGGTAGCGAAGCCCGCCTACAGAACAATGTACAGTTCTATTCCCACTACTGTGTCAGTTGTGTGTATACTTCATTGTGTATTGTTATTGTTTACGTTTATATATAGTGAATTGTTGTTGCATCTTTTTTGATTTGGAATTTAATTGTTGGTGCTATAGTATTTAAGAGAAGACGATTTGTATGTTATTGAAGTAATACGTTAATACTCCGAGCAGACATTATGCCTCTCGGAGGCAATAAAAAGTCAATTAAGTGTCCAACAGTGTGTTTCTTTGTTGTGCTCCGAAGCTATGCCCTTTTCCATCCATCTCCAATTTGAAAGTCACAACGTAGGGCAACATCCTGGACGAAACAATCATTGATATACCCCTTATTACTCTCTTTTTTCATGGCAATCTGATACGCTAACAATGTATATATTTTTCTGCACTAGTTCATATTGGAAACGAAACTTTCTCACCAAACATTATACAATAAGGGTCTGATTTTGGCAACACATGATTTTTGACATCAAACCTTTCCATAAATTTTAATAGCAACTGAACATTCATTATTGTGCGGAAAATCTAAATAAAACTATAAAGTTGTGTGTAATCAGTGGCGTCGCGTCCAGATGTACAACCTGTGCACGACACAGGTGGAAATAATTTTTAAAAAAATGCGTTTAGATGTCTATAGATTTTATGGTCACATTATAGCTGTACTTCTATACACCAGGCCACATGTGACCATGAATACACTATTCTATAGTGTGGCTCAATTAAATCTTCGACCTTTATTTGCTTCAAAAAGGATTCAGTTCAGTTCGGATGATCTGCCTAATCTCTAATGCATTGATTTCTAAGCATGTCGATATCACTACCATGACAAAACTCGTTAAATACCCGGAAAAAAATAACCATAAAATTACCATAAAATAATATAAATTCACAACGAAATCTATTGCCAACAATCGATCTTATTGTATGTATACCATACAAGTAAATTCAAGTCCCATATAGTATGAATTTTCAAAAATAGAAAAAAAAAAAAATAGAAAATTAATGGAAACTGGCTCAAGTTTGTTTGGGAAAAAGTTATTTTTTGTATGGTTAAGACACATAACAACCCCCTTGTTCTATTGTAGATGTCCCCATTTACCATAGATTCTATTGTGGAAACAATAAATTTTATGGTTACTTTATTGTTGTGGACAGTACAATATATTTTAAGTAAAATAAATTCTATTGTATGGTTACAATACATTTCATTGTACCTTTATAGTTCTTTTTTTTTACGGGTAGTGCACCTAAAAGCGAGCTTTTTTAGGTGGCGGGTGGCAAGTTTGTGAATGGTCAAATGCCTGATGTAAGTCAAGCAGACCTTCTATCACCTCTTGAAACATACCACACAAAAACAGCACAGTGTGTGTGTATCAGAGAACGCTTGCGCAAAAAGACTAGGGTGGGGAACGGATTCGAAACTCAAATGTCATTAGCCAAATACATCCGTAGACCATAGGTCCACCGTTGTATAATTGGCAATGCACCCGTGTACTGAATGGGAATTGTGGGTTCGAATCCCACCGGTGCCCTTAGATTTTTTAGCAAATTTTCTCACACACACGTCTCTTACCGATGATATGTGCTTACCTCTCAGTATGTTCAAACTATATTAATTTATTTAGTCATTATATATAAAATAAAATATGGGATGGCTAAAAGCATCTGAGTTACCATAATTGATTAAAATGGCGGAAAACCCCCATATCTTTTCACAAAATATTGCAATTAAGTATTATACAACACAATGTATAGTATTCGCAAAATAAATTAAACATAAATAGGTAATAAAATTAAATCAATAAATAAAAACAATGTAATGCATTAATTGCGTTTTTGTACAAATTATTATCGTTAAGTAGAGTAAATCGAAGACATCATATCAAGGAAAAACAAATCCTGAATGACTGGTACTATTTTTAACAATTTTTCGTGATCCCGGAAAATCTGGATTTTTGTAGAACCGCATACTGGCTACATGGTAGTCAAATTGATATATTGATGTTAGTTTTCCACTTAATGAAAGGTACTATACATTTTGAGGAGAAGTGCTAGTTTCCAAAACCTATTCTAGAATTTCTTGCAATCGGATACTGACAAATTTCTATTTTGCTCTGAATTCTACACTACATTATTTTAAACGCAGAGCCCTAGGACCACACCAGGAAATGGCCACTTTTCCGGAAAGTCAGAATATCTGGATGACTGTTTTTGAGCTAACCGGTAGCAGAATTGGCTTGGTGACTTGGCAGCCTTCTCTATGCTAAAGATTGCTTGCGGTAAAAAAAATCAAGGGTCTTTATGACCACATAAATTTCCCGGTGAATCTGAATATCCAAAGGGGTGTTTTCTGGTCACTTGGAAGCAGAACCGTTATATGGCATATTTCATCTTTGCGCAAAATTGTACACAGTTTACTACTTTCAGGAATTGACCATTTCCCCGGTGGTTCCGGATCTCCAGAGGTCAATTTACTGGCCAATCGGTAGCATAATCTATATGGTGCTTGCATATTTCTTCTAAGCTCATGATTTTATGCAATTTACAAAAAATCCGGACCGTTTTCTTGCCACCCGTTAGTAGAATCGATATGGTGATGTCAGCTTTCCTGTATGCATTTTAGAAAATAAAATCACAGTTGTTTAGGTCTACTTCCAGGAATTGACCATTTCTTCGGTGATTCCGGATATCCACAGGAGCCCACCCGGTTGTAGAATCGATATGCAGATGGCATATTTCCTCTAACTTTTTGTTCACGTAGCTGTGACGAGATTTTTTTTTTTTTTTTTTTGAGTGTAATTCGTTAGCAAAACAGAAACGGAGTATAAAACATGTCTCCGAGCGATTATAAAAAATAAGCCCCACCCTAGGCGAAGGGTTGAACAGTCCCGGAAAACTGCCTACGTAAATATTGCATGACTCCTTAGATGCTAGTTTGAAGCTAAGAGACGAACCAGCTAAGGGCTGATAGTCTATAATAAAGCAAAAGAGACAAGGTTGCAAATACTCATTTCAGCTAAAATAATGTTTTTCGGAATAATAAAACCCAAAAGATGGTATGATGACATGTTTTACTTGTAACTTACAAGAAGAGGTTACAAAGTATGCGTTTGAAACATAAAACCTGTAAATTTGACAATCAGTGATTTGCTGATCGCTGAGTGAGTGAGTGAGTCTGTGAAAAATCGCTGATTGTGACTCTCATGAAGTGAAATAAACAGGTTTAATATGTCAAACACATTCTTTGCAACCTCTTCTTGTATCTTACAAATTAAAATATGATCATAGCATCTAATTAGTTCATAACATTGTTTTAGCTGAAATGAGTATTTGCAACCTTGAAAAGAGAAAAAAAAAAGTAGTTTGAAGCTTATTTACTTGATCGGAGAGCGTCCTATATGTTAGGGTGATCTCGAATGAAAAACATTCACGAACAGCCAAATCCCAAAATTTTAAAGGGACACAGGGAACCTTTCCAATTTATTCCAATGTTAAACTGAAGCTTTTCAATTGTAGCGGACTAGTAATGCTTCTTGGATATCGAATCCAGAAATTTCCCCTCCTTCTACTTCCACGCGCTGATTTTGCTCATAAACTGAAAGTATCTTGGACCATAATCGATCTAGGATTCACAGAGAATATCACTGAAGAGAATCGAACTTTTGTTCGTCAATACATCTCATTTTCTTCATGTTTACATTCACAAATAAATTCAACAGCTGCTTTGTTTTGTAAACATAACCAGCTGAAAAGAGATAAGAGGATTAGAAGTCTACATCAGAAGAAGAGTCTTCGAGCACCATTGAAATGAATTCGACACTTTTTTTTAAATAATTCTCGGGTACTATTTATCCCCTGTGTCTGTGAAATCTGTTAGGTACCGTTGGAAAGGTTGCTTTCTCAAATTGTTATTAGTCATTTAGCCAACCTACATGGTCCTGTTACAGCACCATACAATGTGGATAATTTTTTTAAACAACATATTTCAGGAGCCAGCACCTGAAAGAGCAGTGGAATTACTTATTTGACCATGGTCAATTGCATTAGATATTTTTGTAAGCTGTCAGGGAAAAATATGAAAAGACAAATCAATCAGTTTTAACTTCTCTACAGATTCGACTAGAATGAAAATAAATTCAATTCCATTCCATCGAGCCCCTTACGAAAGAACTGTCCACTTAGAATTTCGATACGTGTTGTATATCTTGTAGCGGCATGCTCAGTGACCGCTGCAGGCATTTTTTGACAGCGATTTGTTTATAAAGTAGTCCTCTTCCGGTGGTGAAAGTTTCAAGCGAGTCAGAAGTTATTCCAGATGGAAGACGAGAGAAGAAAATTAATCTTGCACACTCACGTTGAAAATCCAACGTGGTCAGGTGCGACAATCGCAAAAAAGTTGAATATCGCCAAAAAATACCGTGTGATGTGCTCAGTCGATTCCACGAGTGGAACGAGGAAATGTCTCCGGCAGATTTAAGTTCACGTTCATGAATAAATTTGTCCGGAAGTTGTACAAGGAGGCCTCAGGAACCGCGTGCTGCATTTCATAAAAGCACACAAAGGACCTGTGAAGTTTTGGCCTGATTTGGCGAATTGCCACTGCAGCCGGGAGGTTGTTCAGTGGTCCGTGAAAATGAGGTGGATTTCATCGACAAGAACCTAATTTAACCCAATTGCCAATTGATTATGAACGGCTCGGGACACTTCACAGGTTACCAGAGTTTGGGACAAACTTGCCAAAGAGGTTGATACTACAGGTGTGCAACGTTTGATGGCGCGTATCACAAGGAAAGTGCGCAGTTACATCAGAAACGAACAGACATAATTTTAAATTAAAGTCTATGAAAGTGCAATAAAATATATTTGTTTTGATTGTTTAACCTTTTTTGAATGGCATTCCATACCCGAAATATAAGTGATATCTTCCGTGCGAGATTCTAAATGGACACTGCTTTATAAGACATGCTCAGTTAAACCATAAGATATGAACAAATAACCTTTCCAACTAGATGTAAACAAAAGAAATCCATTTGAAATTACCGAATCCTAAAGAAACATTAATCTTCAAACATTTTGTCTTTCAAAACACATGGTGACTAGAAAATCTCGATTAGCAATTTCCCTGTTTTTTTCCCGGAATTTGGGAAATTTTCCTGGTTTTGCGGTAAACATTTACATTAAACTTCAAACCGAATGCGATAATTTATTTCCCTGTTCTGGACATAAATCCAGGTATATTATAGTTCATAAAAATATGTATTTAATCGAAGTCTTAAAAATTTGTATATATGTAACCACCTTGAAACTTAGCTCAGAACTCAGAATTCGCTTAGAATAATTTACTTCCACAGAGTTCTTTCAAAATTCCTCCAAAATAAATTTGAATAAATCTTATTTATAACAGTCCAGAAAGTCTATGCAGGATTCATTTAATGGAATTCATTCTAGGTTAGTCTTTGAATTTTTAATGATTCAGTCAAGTTTTCACGGGTGCTTTCTTCCATAATTCTATATTATATTCACATGAATTCTCTCTTAATTCTTATGCAATTCTGAACCTTAGATTAGTCTTGAATTTCTGCTCCAAATTATCTTGAAGGTCTCCTCTAAATTTTTCCCAAAATTCACTTTATCTAGAAATTCCTCCCGAGATACCATTGAATTAACCTCAGAATACCATTAACACTCTTATTAGAATTTCTTTGGGATTGTACTCTCCAAAATCGATTCCCTTGGTATTTTTGCAGAATGTTCTCAGAATTTAATACCCTCTACACAATCGTCATGGAATTTCCCACGGAAATGCCTAAAAATTCTACTCTCACAATTGACTTGGAGTTCCAGTCAAAATTCTCTTTAAGTTCTTCCCTAAACTCCATTGGAATTTTTCTCTGAAAAACCTTGGTGTTATCTCTAGAATTCATTCTATAATCTCCTGAAAATATCCTGAATCTAGTCCAGTCCAAGGGTCTTCAGGGTGTCCTTTCAAATTTATTTTTTTCAATTCCGGGTTTTTACCCGATTATTAAAAAAAACTCTACTTTAAACAAAAAATGCGTTAAAAAATAACCCTTTAGAGATAATAATAAAAAAAATTCAGCAGAATTCCTCTACAATATGCAGGGCTGGTAGTGGGTATTTTATACAATAGTATTGACTACAATGACGAAAACATTGACCAAATAGTGACTCTAAAACAAAAAAAAGGGACCAAATAGTGACACTGAAACAAAAAAAAAAAAAGTGACCAATAGTGACATTTATTGATCGGAAAGATATTAAAGATATGGATCTAATCTGTCGTGCGATCCGTTTTGACAAATATTATAAATTCCCAAACTACCATGAGCATTTTAAAAGCTTTTTTAAATAAAATTAAGTAAAATCAGTATTAATTGGATAATCAATAGGTTAATTTGTAACCTCCATTTCCCACAAAGTACTCATTTTTCTCAAACGATTTTTTGGAAACCAACCGTTGAATAAGTTGAATTTAGATTCAGATCACGAATTGAAAGCTTGCACATAGAAATTTATTGGGAAATCTTGAAATTGAAAAAAAAAAAAAATTAGGCGCAGAGAAAAATGTTCAACGTCTTGGACAAATTTGTCAATTTTAAGACAATCAATTTTAAAGATCCCGAAAATAGAAACTTCTGTAAAACTTCAAACATAGACAAATTTTCATATCTCTGGAACCTAGACAAGTGTTCTGGATCGTATCAATAATTATCATTATTCTGGAACGACGAAAATTTTCTCGAAAAATCTCGATCTTCCAAAAAGTTGTAAGATTCTGTACTACATTTTAGAGATGCTGGACTTTTTTTTTTGTTTAATGCTGGCACTTAGTAATTCACGATCTTTAATTCAAACAAATTAAGAAAGCGTAGAATAATTTACGATATGTTAGGGTGTAAGTTCACAGTTATCTAAAATCTGGGATTGTAAATTTTTTGATTCCAGACTTGTAGAAAATACAATTTGATGGGCTTGGAAAAGAACTTCTGAAAAAAAGAAGATTCGATGTTTGCCGATACTAAATCTTCCGGCCGTCAAAGATTTATCGAAATTCACGTCTTTGAAAAAATCTCTAGCGCTTGGAAAGTTTTCTAGACCATTTTTCAACATATTAGGCTTGGACAACTTTCAAGATGACGAAGAGATATCGGAACCAGAGTTTATTTTTTTCGAATCCTTTTTTCGGTTTTTTTTCAGTTGTCTTACCTAGTTTTCCCAGTTTAATTGAACAATTAAATATGGTTAAATACCCCAAGTAGCATCACAAGTTTTATCGCATGATAAAACCCAAATCCTTACTTGAAGCATAGATTATCATTTCACTTAACTGTTGACCCTAAACAATACAGTATGTAATATGTAGTAAGGTCAAAATATGTTATTCTCAATTGGGGATTGGAATTGAGGAGATAAATGCAAAGACATTCCAATGATCTTAAAAGAATCTTTACAGGATTTCAACAGGATGATTTGAGAATGCTTAACAATATTTCAAGGAAAGTATTTTTTAATTTATAGTAATTTTCACACTCTCGGATCATTCGTGCTTTATCCGGGTGGGATTTGAACTCATGATTTTGGAGTAAGATCTTTATGTTCTACAGACTAACCTCGGTCTTGGTATTTGGTTAGCACAAAGTGCAAAAATTAATGTTTAATTTATCTCTATGTCCGGTGTCGAGCATTTGCATGCCAAGCATGATCGGAGTTTGCAAGGAGTTTTAAAAGGCATGAATCTGCTTCTCTATCCTGAAGTAGCTTCGTAACATGATATGTCTCTCTCAGCCTTTATACTAGAACTACTTCACTCGGAAAACTGTGGCAAAAGAATTCAAGCAATGACATCATATGCATTCCAATGCACATGAAATTCTATAAATTTAGCTATCGTAGTAGAAACAGCGACAAAATCACCGCTTGATCCGGGCGCGAACAGATTGCGAGTGAGAGAAAATAATAATATGAAAGTTGAAAACAAGAGAATATAATGATGTAGGGGAATTTACGTATTCTCGGCAACCTAAGCAGCGACCTTCTTTCTATAGCCTTTTTCTCTATGGAACGCACACATATGCAGTATTGGTTTGTTTACAATCTTTTGCTGCCAGCTGCTCTAACAATTTCAGTCGAAAGAATTGTCAAAAACTGTTTTGAAACGCTTTTACAAAGCTCCAATCTACTCTAGTGAGAGCGAGTATTGTCGGCAACCAGTTTTTCTGCTGCAACCGTTCCATTTGAACTGCATGTAAATCTGCTGTTCTATTATCGGCAACTCGAAATCAGCTACAATTTGTAGTGCGTGTGTTTCATTTCAAGAAAACCCTGCTAGATTGCTTTTTCTCAGTGGTAAAAATATAGTCAAATTGAAGCTGAAAGCATAAAGAATCGTTTGCATGCATTCACCGAAGTGTTTTTGTAAGAAAATCCAGTGAAAATAGTGTTTCAATTTGGGTTGCCGAAAATAGTCTGTCATGCCGAAGCCGTCATTTCCCCTATGTGCTATAAAGGTGATTGATTCCATGTAACATTACAAGTTTAAAGGTTAAAAGGATTCTTCAAGACCAAATTATGGCCTACAAGACTAATATAAAATCAAAATTGTTACTTGGGATGAGTATATATGATCTTTCCCGGTGCAAATTGGGATTTCCCGCATTTTTGCCGGAAATTCCGAATTCCCGGTTTTTTCCCGGATTTCCCGGTTGGATGGTCTTACATTTTTTTTTTTCTAGGTCCAGAATCTTTTTTTTTCCAAAGGGAGGACCAAATATATTATTTCCCAATTTGTCATCAACATACACGGACTTTTTCCCCGGTTTCCCGGTTCACTGGTCATCGGTAACGGCAATTCGCAAGTGATTTGCGGAACATAGGCTTGTTCAAATTCTGCATACAAGGAAACTAGAAACAGCGGGGATCGCACGATAGGCATCGCAAACGAAGAAAGACTATGTAATAAAGTTATCCATAAACGATTCACGTGTACATACAATTCCGAATATATAGTTATTAGAACTTTTAGTTACCAGACTTATCGTGGGGTCTAAATGACCGCACAGAACAGAAAAAGTGTTAATTCAGAATCAGTATGTTTTAAATATAAGTTTAGCGTGTTTTCACATTAAATTTTAATTTTGTTTTATGAAAGTAAAAGAAATGGTTGAAAATATGTCTTACGTAGTTTGTACATAGTCCCTAACAACGTGTTTTGAACTGAAAATAGAAGAAACAATTATTATTCTAAAGAGAATCATTTGATAACATTGCGTTTTAACGAAAATTAGTGTAGAAAAACAATATAGCCATTGGGGAGGCAGGTTTGTATGGCAGGTCACAACCTCCGACTCCCCATAGCTCATTCGATTAGAATTGTGGGAACCGGAACCACAACAGTGCCAAATTTGAATGGATTTGGTAGCGATCAGGAATTGGCAGCAGAATTATAATGTTAGTATGAGAAACGGAACATAAATATAAATTTGCTTGCCACAAATTCACACATTGCTCATTATTGTCCATGAGATTATGATTGAGCAAACCATGCAGAACAACTTTGTCGAAGACCACAAATCGATTTTATTACTGTATTCAGGGTGTCGACTCAAAGTCGAAAAAAAAATCCCTGACTTTCCCTGACTTTCCAGTGGGTTTTCAGAAAAATTCCAGTCCACAAAACTCCGATATTTAAACCTAAGAAGCTACAACGTGATGTGCTTTATTATACCGTAGTGCAAACTATGGTTAGTTTAAAATGAGCAGCAGAGTAAGCTTTCGAAAATATCAAGAATAGCATACTCATGGCACGCACAACTGAACTTGATACTAATACAATTTTTACAGAACATATGACCGACTACCTAACGAAGGGTGTGAATAGGCCTAGGGCTATAAATACATATTATAATATAATAATGAATAACTACTGCTCACAACTAGGCTCACTATTCATTACTAAGTAATAATAGGAATATTTAATCAATGTCACCAAGCTCTCAATTTGAGTTCATAATGTCACAACTAAATAATAATCAACCCGTAGACGATCCTTTCTCTTTACCAGTGTTCGGAAAATCATTCTCAAATCTCATTCATTGAGTGTCCTTGCGAGAATAAACTCGCGTGCAAATGTGGCAAACAAAATTCACGCTTGAGATTCTCATGCATATTCAGTGAATATGCATGAGAATCTCAAGCGTGAATTTTGTTCACGCAGTCACACTCACAACGTCGAAAAATCATTCCAACTTTAAACTCATAAAAAAAAACCACTCAAACGTCAATTGATACCATGGTTATGCATGTTTCGTTAGTTTTCCAACCCCTGATGCACAAACAATAGTAATAACAATAAATAACGCCAAAATATAAATTAATTAATTTTTTAGCCTGAAAACTCATCGGTGATTTTTGCGACAATCACGCAACCAAATGTTGTTCATTTAAATCAAAAATATTAATGTTCATTATAGAGCATTTCCAGCCCAAAACGCAAACCGGTTGGACATGAGTGTTTCCGATTTGAATGAAACATTTCTCACGTGTTCGCTGATGGTTGCATTTTTCAATTAAATGCTGGAAATGCTCTATATAAACATATGAGTAATTCAAAGTAAATTTGAAACATGTTTGAAACAAAAATATTTATTTTTGGATAAAATTCAAACGCATATTTATTTCAACAATATAGAATTTGGGTAAATGATTTTTAGCGTGTCCTGCCTTGTTTACATTCGGCAAAAATTGACTCAAACTATTCCTCGGGAAACGTGAAACCGAGTAAATGGTCGTGAAACCGAATAAAAGGATCCGAAAACCCATCTAGGAAGTGTCCAAATTATGTTCCAGTTCCGATCCACATAACACCCTTTCCCAAGAAGTCGAAAGAAAAACGACAATTCGAAATGGATGCTAAATCTATTCCGGATCCTCTCCCTTCTCCCGACAACAAACGTAGAAAGAGGGTCAACGTCAGAAACAAAAGATTTCACTGAATTGGAACCCCCAGACACTCACCCCGACAAGCCTTTTGGAACCCGGACTAGAACACCACCATCCACGCCATCCACAGACCACCCTTTATCGACCCCGAAAATAGTGGGAATTTACATGTCCTGTCTGCAGACTTTTCTTCTATTTATATGCTACCTATCCATTTTCTGTTTCTTTTTCGCGCTTTCAAATACTAAAATAGTTTGTTTGTTTAAAAAATGAAAAACTTATTTAAAATTAAAAAAATTATGCTTGTTCACTTTGACAACAAAATGTTTTCACGTTTATTTTAAGCTCGAATATTTTTAAAATAAACGTAACATTATTTTTATTTTCAACATAGATTGTATTGACTTCAAAAATGGAATAAGTTTGCAATAAGCCTTTTTTATTTTTGTGGCCAGAACAAAATTTAAACGTTTAAATTTACCTCAAATATGTTTGTTTCGACGATAGATTTTTCTGCTTATGATTTGAGCAGAACAATTTTCTCCTGCAAACTCTCGGCTTCTTTTTGAGCATCTTCCAATAACTTTCTTTGCTTATTCTCCAGATGTTTCGCTTCTGCTTCTCTCTGGGGTATCAACAATTCTAGATAGAGCTGGAATTAGGGCGTAACAGCTTTTGTAAACAATGGCTTCTTTCGATGATTTCTAGAAAGTTCAGGCTCGCCAACGCAATTCAACAACACCATCCAGTAGGGGACGACTTCCCCTACCCGACGGTTATGATGGTTTGCGTGGGCATGCCTTGAGTTCCTAGAAATCATCGATAAAAGTCATTGTTTACAAAGGCTGTTACGCCCTAATTCCACCTCTATCTAGAATTTCGCTTTGTCGGAATCGAGAGCTTCTTTCATACGACGATCCTTGTCTACATGGAAAGCGAATACGAATTTCAAACTCGCTGAATATGTTCATTCAAATTTTGTAAGTTTTCCAACCCGCCTGCATGAGTAACACCATCATAGATCTGACATCGCGCAACGACTGACTCTTCCCTCATGTTTTCAAAAAGACATTCTGCATTTACGAAAAACCTCTCTCTGCATTGGCGTTGCCATGCGATAAGCAGCAAATCATTTTCAAAAACCAACAATAGTTCTGTGAATACGCCGACCAATATCCTGTGCCATTTACCTGTGCAATATTGTTCAGATGATCAATATTAATGAACCTTTCCATAATGCCTCTAACCATTTGAGACATCGCGTTGTACAAAAAAGGTACTATAGGGTTATCCGTCTAAAATTCGCATAGAAATGGCTCAACTTCGATAGCAACTGATTTGAAGAAAGCCAGCTTAATACCACGTTCAGACTACAGAGTTATAACATGTTATAACGGTTGTCACATAATTGCAACATTCAAACAGTTTTTAACATCTTGGTAGGAAGCCGAGGTTGGTTCGATTTTGTCTTTCTGGACGCCTTGAATAAATTTTCGTATTTGCGGAATAATTTCGATTGCCCTCTGAACAGCACCACTATTATCCAGCCATCGGTGGTCGCAAAAATTTAACGGGAATATGGTAGATCCGGAATACATCGAAAAATAACGCTCGTCTTGCTGGTACATCTATGAAGATATTGTAGATACCACGCAAACATTTGACAACATCCCCAACTGGTACTGCGAACACTATCCTTGAATAAATTATGCAAAATATGCAGCCACAGCTTCCTAGATCTATCAGCTTCTCGCCACCTTTTTGGGCCCATCCATGGACACATGGACGCAGCGAGTAGATCTGATGCCAGGGATCTTCCCAAAAACTTTGACGTCATGTAACGAGTTGCCACCTCGTTTTTCGAATCATCCCAGAATCGGGAATTCAAATCCATTTGTTTTGTTGTTGTTGTTGTTTTATTTAGGGGTTCGTCAAACCCTACAACAAAAAAGCTGAACTTTTGCAGTGTTAGTACGGAGCAATGCCAAAAATATCCAGGTCACGTCCTAGCTGAACCTTAGCGGCGATTTGACTATCGAAAAACATTATTTGATAACAGTCATGTCAACGAGCTCTTTGCACCATTGCACCAGTTTTGGGGTAAACGAACTAGAGTGGGTACCAAAAAGCAAAGTACCAAAATCAATGTGAGGTAGACGCGCTATATAAGGTTATATATTAAAATTGACAACCACAGCATACCCCTGGAAAATTAGTAAAGGACTACATTTACAAAATCAGGAAGGCCTGATTATTTTTCTGAACGAAGCGGAAGAGAAAAAAGCCAAATGAAACAACACAAAATTTGTGTTTTAATGCAAAATACTCAATTCGGCTATTTTGGTTCGTTTCAATTTCAAAGTTAAATTGCCTAGAATCAATCAAAAATATCATTTTTTTCCCTGACCTACACTAAAATTCCCTGACATTCCCTGACTTTCCAGACCAGAAATAGAATTCCCTGACATTCCCTGACTTTCCAGGTTTTTCCAGGTAGTCGACACCCTGTGTATAAAAAGTTATGCATGGTTTGCCAATCTAAATCTCAGATATGCAATCGATGAAATTTTGGTAAGCAAATTAATATATTCTTTCCATTTCCCATATTAAATCTAGGAAAAAATAACGCAAATCAAGATCGCAATAATTATGTATTCACCTAAAATTAACAAAAAAATCCAAAATAGTTTTTTATTGGGTATCAGTTTTCAAGACTTGACCCATTTGAATAAATTTTGCTTTGACAATACAGCAGAAGGCCTAGCAACTTGAACACTGGATTCCGTGTGTATTGTTTCAAGTTATAGAACAAATATTGTGACGTGATACATCCGCGTAGTAATCCGATTGACTATTGAATAAGTAAATCCGTTTCGAACAAAATATCTAAATTATGTAAGTTACGAAAACCGCGCGAATTTCGAACGCCGTGCGAAAATACCGAAGCGAGAAAAAAAAATAACAAAGGCTTATTATCATTTAAAGAGTGCCACCAAAATAAATGTGATAGCCTATGTTGGCAAGTTGATTAATTTTGGTATGATCTTTAGATATTCTACTTATTTTACTATTGAGCTTTGTTTCAATTTAGTTATTTTACCGCGTATCAATCATTTCAAAATTTCGCGACCGTACCGAACAAATTCTAAACTACAAAAACTTTTGGTAAGCTCTACCGAATTGCGAATCACTTCTGCTTAAGCTCCGTAGACGTAGGTGCGTTGATTCCGACAGCCGCGAAAAGTTAAATATGCATCAATACCACATAATGAAAGATCGATTTTACAGTCACATAGGGTTTAGTTCATAGATTAGCGTTGACAGCTGTTTACAAATGTACGTACTTGAACAAAAAGAAATAAGTTAACTCAAATGCTTTAAACGCATATCAGAAATTTCGCGTATTGAGAGAATAATATAGTAGTCGAGTACAATAAACTCAGGGGAAAACAATACCTACAAAAGTTATTAACTGTCACATACCTCTACTTTTACTTATTTCCTAAACTGTTCCTCTCCTTGTTAATCTTCTTAATGCTATTGGTCTACTTGCGTTTTCTTATTGAAGTTCAAGACTAAATAAGGAAGATTTTTTCAACATTAAAGGTTAGTTGCATCACTAAGCGGACCTCCGCATCCTAATTCTTTTTTTTAATATACTTAATGTTACTAGACTTTCTGAAGTTTCTTATTTATGTTCATTTGATGATTATTAGTCTAATTTAATAAATAATTTAAATCTCTAATTCACCTAATCAATCATAACCCATGCTTTATTAAGTTCGTGTTTCAAGTACTTTTAACTTTGACCTATATTTATTATATCTTAGTTCGACCCACGTGACACCTTCAAGTGACTAAAATGCTTCACTTTAAAGTGGGGATCCTAGCTGATTTTTAAATTATATAAGGTATATTCTCAAACTATGCTCACACGTTTCCATCATGTCGCACCGCAAAAATACGTATGGGTATGTCACAATAGAAGCACGCCACAGTGGAAATCCCGAACCATAGTTCAAACACTTATCCACTTATACCATCTATAAAAATGGTGTTTAACATTGTTCCCTGATACTTCAATGAAAACAACAATGAAAGCTTGTCACGCCAATAGAACACTTTCTGGGCACTTAATGAAATATTTCAATAGAATAATTCCCTTGTAAACCCAAATAAATCTATCTGCGTAAAAATAAATAAAATGAAAGTGATTTGCGGAAAAACCCACCAATGTCGCACCCAACGTCAGTGCCTATACGTAAGCGTACTACAACGCGGCTTTTGAACAAAGGAGTATCAAGTGTAATACTGTCACTGCTAGCCTAGATCTTTGGTTCTCTCATGTAGTGGTTCATCAGAGAGAGGAAGCTTAGTAATCCCCATCGCCTGCTCACGGCGCCATTCTATCGCGGCATGAGCAAGCAACGCCGGCCATAAACCTACCATCTCCAACACTCCAGTATAAAGCATGAAATTAAGGCCGCCCACCAACAAAAAGGTGCAAAAACTAGCCAAGGGGAAGACGAGAAAAAAAATACAAAATTTTACATTAAATCACAAAAATGACATTAAACACGACTAAATTAACTTGGAAAACGTGGTTTTACCTACGCAAATGGCAATGGAAATGGCTTAGAATCGTTAAAACGAGCCTACATATGACTGAAGTGGCCTAACAATGCTGAAATAGCTTTAAAAGTTTAAAAAAAATGACATCAGTTCACCAACATTGATATTAAAATGAGAAAATTACCTTAAAAACAACAACAAATGACTTAAGACACGCCACCCAAGTAATAATTTTGTACTTTGACTATATGTTTTTAGTATTACTTCTACGTGAAGTCAACGATTTACATAGTTGAAGATGCTAATTTCAAATAACAGACTGTACTGGTAATTTTTATACGATAGATGAAGTAGATGAAGGGGGAGTTTGGTAAAGAGAGATGAAAAAACCGATTTGTACCTTCCTTAAAAGTTGTCCTAGCTCGCTTGTCTAATATCTATATACAATCTTCACACTGCCGTACTCTAACGGAACTATCAACTCTATGCTTTCATCTACTCCATCTATCGTATAAAAATTACCACTACAGTCTGTTATTTGAAATTAGCATCTTCAACTATAATAATTTTGGTTTTATTATAGCATTATACACCATTATTTGCGCTTCAAGAAATAATATAAATTTTGATAAAACTTGCAATGTTGCTTAGGCGAAAAGGCCTAGAATCGTCGAATGGCCCTGAAAAGGCCAAAAATCATCCTTTGTCGCTAAAGTGGTTTCATGGAACACCAAAATAACGTGATGGAACAGCTCTAAAAATGCCAAAACCATCCTGAGTGATAAACACGCATATAATCTTATATCAGTCCCATATGGAAAAAGTAGGCATTGATAAAATGGCAGTTGAAGTTACGAAATGCAATTCCCATGTAATTCCCAATTCAAGTTGCATTTTTTATTATGTCATCGAAAAATATGGCGATCCAAAACGCAGAACCGTAACTTTACCTCTGGACGATCGAATTTCAGGATGGGACTAATATGCGATTACTTTGCTTAGTGAGACAAACTTATTTAATGTTGTTTTCACATTTTCAGTAATATGAAAGTAGATGCCAATTGATAGTGGATAACGTTGTTATCTTAAAATTGACGAAAATCCATATGGGACTGATATGCGATTTTATGCAATTATGTCCATTATAAGTACTGTCATTACATTTGTTGCAAGAAACAAATACAGAGGATGTAGGAAATAGACAAATTAACCTTAAAAACTTTAAAAATGCTCAGGCACCATACGAAGCGCTTAACAACCTATTAAAGATACCATCCCAACCTAATGCGATATGATTGTACCATACTTGGTTTCATTCATTATTAGGTTGGTTGGTTTCGGTTATTAGTAATTGACTTTGTCTAAAATCACCAAAATGGCTTTTCAAACAACAAAATGGCCTTAGAAACGTTAGAAATTACTTAGAATTTCCAAAATAGCCTGAAACTACCAAATGGCTATGGCTAAACATATGAAATCACCTTAGATAACCTAGAATCGATAAAATGACATAAAAACGTCAAAAACTGACAAGGTTAAAAAACTTAAATTTAGATTTTAATATTCTGTGCTGGAGAACAGCCAAAATAGATAACTTGCTCATAAAAAGGAGCTTGTAACCCCTCCCCTGACACAAAATAATCAAATCTGGGATTATCTTAGGTATTCCCAAGCAATTTTCCCTAAAAGAATCACCACTAAGCTCATGAAACTCACACTTCGATGGCTACCATGGAAATGTGCTGGATGTTTACTGCCGGTGGAAGCATATTTGTCCCATGTGTGTATGAAAATCCGTAGCACATGGGACAATTATGCGTCCACCGGCAGTTTAGAGATTATGCCAAATTTGCAATTTTTCTCAAAAGCTGAGATCTACTACAACAAGTTAGCAGTACACATTGAAGATCATAAATCGGTTCATAAACAACCCAGCATTTTTTTTAGTTCTATCAGAATTTTCTTGGCATCGTGCCTAAAATTACATTGGAATTGTAATTTAAATTTATTTTGGAAGTATTCTCAGAATTCCCTGAAAGTTCTCTTCAGAATACCCTTGAAATTATCCCAATTCTTGTCAATATTCTCTTGAAAATTATCTCTGTTCGTTCTAGAACCTTGGAAATTATTTTGAATTTTTTTTTCAAATATGAGATTGTAAAACTTATTCAAAATTTTAAACCTTCAATATTTCTATTGGTCTTAGAGAAAAGTCGATGCAAATGATTTTTTTTAAAGGTGTTAATTCTTCCAACCATTTAATTAAGATTTTGATAAAAGCAATTTAATTGCTTTTTAATAGTTAACAGTTAAAACTGCCAGAATATATATGGATGAAAATGATGAGCACACATACAAGCTTAAATCAATGCTGACTATGATATGCTATATTGACAAATTTAAGACGGACCGAAAAGTTGTGGATCACCGCATTAGAGAAGAGTATTCACCCTCCTGAACCCCTGATCCCCTTCCACTGACTAAGCCCATAGATTTAATTTAATAATCTCGTGGAAAAGTTGCTTTTAATTCAAATTCGACCTTTTGGTTTGGCACAAGCCAACATACAGAATAAATAATTTATATGGGTTTCTCTTCTTTCAAAACTGATCAAAGCATTTTAACTATCAATGGAGATCTTGTACACTTTCGAGAATCGTATTTATATAACAAATATAAAGGATTTTCCCGAAGAGCGCGGTAGGTGGGGCAGTTCACTCATCGCAATTTCTCGGCAATTCTCTAACGAACTGAGCTGATTTTTAATATGTGATTAATGCCAACCAAAAATTGGTCAACTACTAAAAATCACCTTGATTGTTTGGTGGACAAGCGAGAATAATCGGTAGAGCGACTGCACAAAGCGCATTAATTGAAAAAAAAATAAAGTTTTTGTGTACCGTAATGCACCGGATGGTTCGTTAAACCGGACATTTAATTATATATTAAATATTACGTCAACTTTCCTATATAATAATTTTATGAAATGATTCGCGATACAATGTATGTGCCTTTAGCATGTTAGGCATTGATAATATACTAGGACAAGGCTGATAGAATCCAAAAATGACCATTGTCTTGGCTGTTTTGGCTTGTAAAATCAGCCATGATAGCAGCCATTTGTGGCTTCAATCAATCTTATCCTTAAAGGAGTCCGGATTTGTGAACTAAGTGTGCGGATTTTTATTCGGTACGTTGCGTTTTTTACTCTTCTCAGATAATATTTTATCATTGAAACGGTTTTGTAGCTTGATACAATCGAGCATATTAATTCCATAGGAAAATGTATGACGTAAACTTACTAGCTAGGATGTTCTGCTGTCGCTCGCTGGATTTCATAGCCGCAATGTGGCAAGGAGTATCGTAGAGGCCAAACTTGCCGCCACAGTAAAAGCACTGGTCCTGGCATAGCCGTTCGGGATGTACATTAAACGAAGAGGCTTTCTCCGGAATAACCAACGCCTTCTGGACCACTTCTTTCACTGCAGATTCAGCAACAACTTCCGGTAAGGTGACAACATCTGCAAGGAAAAGAAGAATACATATTTTAAGTGAAACAATTAGAGAAATTAATGGCTTTTTTGGCAAAAGGCGTGGAGGTGTCATCGGATGAATTATCAACAAATCATCACCGGGTTCCTTTTTTCTCACGTAGTTCCGTCCTTCTCTCAAGCGACATCGTTGCGTCATTAATTTTAAACCCCAACAGCAGCAGCAGCGGTAGCACACTCATTATAATTCACCCCCTTATTTTTCGCTTTTGGATCTAGCCAGACCTTGCTGAACACAGCTTCTCCCTCAAGGGCATTGAATGAGAAAAATCCACGTGGCAACATGAGCAAAGTCGGAGGAAATTTGAGGACTGGTAAATGAGTGATTGAAACGATCGGTGGGCAAACAAAAAAAAAGGTCAGCTTTTAATACCCTATAAATTCAATATTTTGATAGGAAATTAAGCTTTCAACTTTTCTACCATTGCCTCATCTTGGACAGATAGAAATTGAAACGACATCGACACGGTGTCTAGCACTGGTGACAGGTTGCTTTTTTGTGAACTTACAATTTTATACGGAAGGGACGGTTGTTCGTGAGGACTTCTCATTTTTGCTGCCGATTACGTGACGGTATTTGAATGATGCTCGTCGTGACAATTTGAATCAATAAATGGATCAAAGTACGTGATACATTTACGCTGGATTGAGTGTTGTCAGAAACGAATGGCGCTGAAAGCGGCCAACGAGTTTTAGAAAAAACATGGCATTTGTTTTGTTGTCTGTTTTGCAGGCATTTAAATTTGACATTTAGTTGAGACCATACCGAATTTTTATGCTCTTCTTACATCTAAGCCAACCGTGCCTATTGGGGTCATGGTTCATGGAAGGTTTTTCTCATACTACAGGAATCTCCCGACGGGCACACGTTGATGATTTACTACACCCATGGTCATTATTCGACTGTTTCTTAACCAGCTGGGCTGATTTTTTGTAGGCAACTAGTGTAGGTCACCTTCAGAAAATTAGCTCGATTGGTTGGAGGAAACTCGAAAAAAGTAATACAATAATAATATGGTCTCTGTATAGCCAAAGCTATTCCAACGCCAAATTGAAAATAACATAAATAAGAAGCCATGCATTAAATATGCCAAGCAAAATAGAGGAAAAATTAACACCACTGGGGAAGTGAAGGGGGGTTTTGTCACGTTTTTCCAATACCTAATGCTTGATTGTCACATAATTTTACAACTTTTAATTAATGGATCACCCTAGATCTAAATGTAGTTTAATAATTCAGATTCATTGTTTTTTTGTAAGCCTTGGCGTCAGGCTGAAAACGTCCAAGTTGATACGCAGAAGATTTTCCGTTGTTTTGAAATGAAAAAAATCTATTTAAAAAAAATCCGAGAACCAAAGAATGGCAATACTTAAAATAAAGTTTTTTTTTAAATCCATAGAATTTTTAATATTTTCCAATAATTAATAAAAACTATTGGAACAACAAAAACATATATTGCGGAGATAAAGACAAGCAACAGAATATTCAATAGAAAAGGTCAATATTTCTATAAAAAATCAATTTTTACAACTCATGTAACATGATGAAAAGAAATATTAATTCAAACAGTTTTTTCCAGACTTTTATTTACGACGTATCATTTGGATAGTATTTGGTGTCCAAGATGCATTTTCTCTGATATTTTAAATTTTACTGAGTTACAGAATCATAAATGGGTCATTAGGTTAAAAAAATAAAAATAATTGGCTGTTCTAAAATGTGTGCTGTTCTAAATGTGCAATGGAGATCTGGGATCATTTTTTGAGGTTTTGAATTAAGTGTTATCATTTAGACTGTGGGAGTACACAGTAAAAATTTCTAAAGATTTTTGGGGCGAATACAAAGAGAATTCTATGGTTCTACATATTTTTTTTTATACCCTCGGATTTCCCAGAGGAGAACTTCTTGCGAAATCTATGGCTTGCTTCCAAGGTAATTGTAAGGATCACGTAATGGCGAATCTGGAATGATTTCCAAGTTAGTTACAGTTCAATTTAAATTAAATTTAGAATGAGTCTTAAATAGAAACATCCAAGGTGGTTCTAATAGCATCCAAAATAGAACACTAAGAATATTCTGACGATGATTTAAAGCATTATTCGCAATCACCTAGCGCGATGTGATCCTCTTGTTTTGTACCAACCGGCAAACAGCGTTTTTGTGGGATTATTATCGGGTTTTCTCACTCTATGTCCTACCCACTACGCCTTGACGTCTGACCCTTTCTGAATACAGAGGAGTTCTGGGAGCATTATCTGATTTTTTATGGTATCGAGCTGGAGCTGCGTGACAGCTAACTTTTCAAAACTTGACTTGAATTTTGCTTCTATCTTTCGACTATACTACAGAAAGACTAGCCTATGTTGGCAGTTTGTTTAATTATAAAATATCGAAACTAAGTGAGTTCCGTAAACCGGGCGAGTTCCGAACGCCACGCGAAACAGCAGGAAAAAACAGTTAATTACTTAAAGAGTGCCACAAAAATTAATGTTGGCAAGTTGATTAATTTGTTTTCTTCCCTAAATGTTCTACTAATTATACTATAGATATTCTAAGATTTCGCGTCCGTACCGACTAAAATCCAAAAACTAGAAAAGCACAGAAACGCGTTTGGCAAGCTCTATCGAATTGCGCACAAGGTTGCAAAGACTCATTTCAGCTAAAATAATGTTTTTCGGAATAATAAAACCAAAAGATGGTATGATGGCATGTTTTACTTGTAACTTACAAGAAGAGGTTACAAAGTATGCGTTGGAAACATAAAACCTGTAAATTTTGCTTTATATGAGTCACAATCAACGATTTGCTGATCGCTGAGTGAGTGAGTGAGTGAGTGAGTGAGTTTGTGAAAAATCGCTGATTGTGACTCTCATGAAGTGAAATAAACAGGTTTAATATGTCAAACACATTCTTTGCAACCTCTTCTTGTATCCTACCAATTCAAAATTTGATTATGGCATCTAATTATTTCATAATTTAGAAAAACATTGTTTTAGCTGAAATGAGTCTTTGCAACCTTGATTGCGCATTACGAAAACTCCATAGGTCACGTATAGTCCCGACAGCCACGAACAGTTCAAAATCCACTTGATATATTTAGAAAAAAAAAAAAAAACTTAGTGAAATACTATCTACTACAGGAGCCACATCAAAATTTAAATTGAACCCATATGAATATAGAATCTCAGCAAAATTAAATTTCCTCCCCAAATTATTCATTTAAGATAAAAAAGCGTTTTGTTTTGTTTAGTTTTGAAGTCGAGTAGGTATATTGCCCTTCCAAAACTAAAGAAAACTATATGTGTCAGTGCCTTTATATAAGCGCGCTGTCACATGGCTTTCGAATAAAATATAAACAGGTGTGATACTGTCACTAGCGGCTAGAGCTTTAGTTCTCTCAAGTCAAGAGACGGAAGGCTCACTAATCCACAACGCCCGCCCATGACGGCACACTGCCAGTCTAATGTGAATTTCAAGTTATTTCTGCCTAAAATTCCAGGGCAATTCTGAGGATTATTCGATGATGGTGATTCTCAGGGGTCTTCTCAGGATAGTGTCAAAAAATAATTTGTGGAGTATTCCTAGCAGAATGCCAAGACAACTCAAAAGAGAAGTCTATGAGAATTCAGTGGTGAATTTTTAAGAGAATTCCGGAGTCAATTACAAATTTGAAAATAATTTTAGAGTGAATTTCAAGAGTTACCTACAGTAATGTGAAGAAAATTGAGTGAATAGTCTCCAGATGAACTTCATGTGTGGAAATTCATGAAAAAAACGAAAGAAATTGTGTGAATTGTTCCAAGGTAATTGACAAATTTTTAAAATCATCGATACAGACAAAATTTAAGATTTGTTAAATAAATAAGATTCCGAGCCTTCTGATTATTCTCGAATAACAATTGAAAAGGGCCTATCAACTTTTGTAAAGAAAAGTTTGTAGGCCCTTTCCTCGCGTAGGCTGCCCACGAAAACCAACAGCATCATCGTGTGAAAGACCCTTTCCAATTTTTGGTCGAGTCTTCTTTAATTTTCATACTTAGAAGAGTTTCCAGGAGCCCGCACTAAGAAATATGTTTTGAAGATTTTGAAACATGAGATGTGTTAAGATTAAAAACTTACAGACATATTTAAAATACCGAACTATATAATATTCAAAATCTATCTATCTATCTATGTATATAAAAATGAATTTCTGTCTGTCTGACCCTTATAGACTCGGAAACTACTGAACCGATCGGCGTGAAAATTTGTATGCAGGGGTTTTTGGGGCAGGGAAAGGTTCTTATGATGGTTCGAAACCCCTCCCTCCTCTGTAAGGGGGTGGGGGGGCTCCCATACAAATGTAACAGAAATTTCTGCATAACTCGAGAACTAATCAAGCAAATGGAACCAAATTTGGCATGTGGAGGTCATAGGGGATAGCCCCTTAGATAAGAGGGGGGGGGGGGCTACGTACAATATAGCATGCTTTATTTTTAATTGGCGCATAAACTCAAGCTAATATTGAAGGCCGGGCACACTCAGCTGGTATAATATAAATCACAAATCTGAGATATCGAAATATTTTATAATTAATGTTTTTTTCAAGGCATTGGATTCGCACTAAAACTCGATACTCTAGGGCATTGAAATTTTTGGAAATCTGAGATTTAAAACAAGTTGCGATGTTCCGCACTAAGTAAAAACTTAATCATAGAATATAATCAAACAGATCGCTTCCATTGGGATTGTACCCAGCGGCGCCGTTGGTGTAGTGGTAAGCGTGATTGCCACTCACTCCAGCAGGCCTTGGTTCAATCCCAGTCGGCGCCGCCGGGATGTTCTGAGGCATAACATCTCTGATCACGCCTTCCTTCGGAAGGGAAGTAAAGCCGTTGGTCCACGGTTCATGAGTTGATGGGTCGATAGGTATATAGTCGCTATATTCATAGTCTGGCGGATAGAATCTCGGGAACCAATTGAGCTGTCAAATAGCGGAACCAATCGAGCAAATCACGACCAACAACAGAATGGAGCACATCAGCATCACAAAATTTCGGAAACCGTTTTCTCGTTACTCAAGGCTCGTCTACACAAACTAACACCATCTTTAGGTTGTGGAATGTTTCCCCTATTCGATGATGCTGGTAATTTACCTTCGATTGGCGAGATAAGAATAATCAACGTTTTGTTTATAAAAGTTGATAGTACCTTTTCAATTGTTGGTCTACAATATATTGATATGGTTCCGCTTTGCGACTATACTATAGATAGGTAGGGTCCAGGTGTGGGAGCTATATCCCTGGCGTCGGTAGCATTGGTGCTCAGCACGGAAGATTAGATCGACGGAAAAAGTGACATAAACTGTTTTCTGCTAGTGACAGAACATTTTCGCACAAAGAAGCAGACAAAACCAACATTTATGTCATATTGAATTTTGCTCATTTCTGGCTAATTACTGCATTCATTTCATGTTTTTTGCATGGAATTAAAAGATGAGAATGAATATTAACCACTCATATGCAAAAATGTTAAAATTAAGCGTAAATATATGTTGATAGCGGGGCCGGTGGTGTGGTGGTAAGCGTGATTGCTTCTCACCCAAAAGGCCTGGGTTCAATCCCAGTCGGGATTTTCTGAAGCATAAAATCTCTGATGGAAGGGAAGTAAAGCCGTTGGTCCCCGGTTAATGAGTTAATGGATCGATAGGTAGGGTCCAGGTGTGGGAGCTTCCTTCCCTGGCGACGGAAAACAAATCAAGGAATTTTTTTTTTTTTTTTGGTTTGTTTTTTCCGTCGATCTTGTTTTCCGTGCTGAGCACCAATGCTACCGACGTGCCAGGAAGGCAGCTCCCACACCTGGACCCTACCTATCGACCCATCAACTCATGAACCGGGGACCAACGGCTTTACTTCCCATCCGAAGGAAGGCGTGATCAGAGATATTATACCTCAGAACATCCCGGCGGCGCCGACTGGGATTGAACCCAGGCCTGCTGGGGTGAAAATCAAGGAAAAAAATATGGGGGTCGATAATTTACTGTCACACACAAGCTTGCAGCTAAAATGTAATTGCAATAAACTGTTTGAAAAATAATGGACCACGATATTTTTACGATTCTTTATCTTTGTCGTTCGCTTGAAACATACAAATCAGTGGCGTTTCCTTAACCTAAATCTACCTGTGCACTAACTCTCAAAACATAAACAATTATCAAAATATTGTTTGCAATGGATAGATATCGAGTAAACTAGATGATTAAGTGTATTTTTCAACCGATTCAAGTATGAATATGGCATTAAATCTGGTTTTGAAAGTTTGTGCACAGGTAAAAAGTGAGGTTACGGGACGCCACTGATAAATATACTCGAAAAAATATACATTTGTCACCACTGGTCTGGAAAACTTCAAAAGTGAGGATCCAGGGACTTCAATCAAAAGTTCAGTGCACTTCAGTAAAGTCTGAAGAGCTGTTGTATCCATTATCATGAATGTTAAGTAGTGAGATAGATAGGGTTTCCAAGTATTGCTACATGAATGTGCTTAATAGATTTTAAGAGTGTGTTCGCCGAACATGTCGGGGAACTTCAAAGCGTGTTAGTTTAAAACATTTATGAATTTAAATATAATTGTTTATTGTTTAAAGCTAATTTGGCCTCCCTTAGCTCAGTCAGTAAAGGCGCAGCTACAAAGGAAGAGCATGCTGGAGGTGGCTGGGTTTCGATTCCCGGTACGGTCTAGAAATTTTTCGGGTTGGAAAGTTTTTTCGACTTCTCGGAGCAATAGAGTATGATTGTACTTGCCACAAAATATATACTATACTATACTATATATTATACTAATGCAAAAATGGTACAAGCATCGAAAGGTCTCAATTAATAACTGTGGACGTGCATCTAGAACACTTAGTTGCGAGCACGCAATAAGCTAATATGCAATAAGTAATAAGCTTGAAATGCGAAGAAGATGCAGAAGAACTTGAACAACTAAATATGAATTGTGATTCAAATATAACTACATCGACTTTGACTAACTTTCATTATGCTGGAACTTCAATAAAAAAAAGGAAGATCCTAAGCATAGATTACTGCAGTTCCTGTAGTAAGAAACATTGGCAAGATGGCTGAAAAAAGTAAATATCATGGACCTCACAGAATTTTCAAAAAATATTGAAGATCCGAGAATATATTAAAAAAAAAAACGAATAGAAAAGTTTAAAAAAGAAAAACAGTTTCAGATCATGGACTTCCAAAAATTATCATGATCCTAGACATAGAATTTATTTTTCAAGATTCTAGGACCACAATAATTCCTATTTTCATATTCTGGCACTCAAAATAATAATTCTTGATCTCTGAATTGGATAAACTTTTGAGATACTGGAGACATAAAAACATTAAACAAATTCAGGCACTTTATAAAATCACCAAGATCTTGAACTATGATCCTAGCTTAGGGAAGAAAAAAAAAATGATACTAGAGTTACTTCACAATGTACAAAAACTAGAGTACTAGAGTACTACTTCACAAAAAAAGGATTTCAAAATGTTAATTTGTTTACACCTAAAATTGCTGAACAGCCTATTAGAAACAATAGCTACATACGTGAAAACTTATGCAATTTTTGACCATTGTGTTCGTGTTTACGTGGTTTACGAATGGGTAGAAAAATAAACAAAATAAAATAACTCAATACCATAGGACTGTAGTTTGAGGACCAACATTTTGAATGATTTTGGACAAAACGATAATCGCAAAAAAATTATACAATTGTCAGGGTTTTTAAGGCAGTTGACACCTAGAATTAAATTATACTGTGGTTTTATCCGGCTTTGGATGATTTTGATCCATCAATTCCCATGTTTGGGTTAACTGACCTGATGTCTTGATTACTGTTTACGCACGAAAGCTGCTCGAAAAGATAAAGACATGGAGGCGCATGATACCTTACATAAACACACTGAATTTCACACGATATTTTTTTTGTGCAGTTATTTAGTTAGCTTTTTATGAATTTACAAGTTATGTAACTTGACGAAGTTATTATTAACCATTTTTTTGGTATGGGCAATAACGACTTTTAAAATAGTTTATCATAACATGTATGTGATCACATGAATTTTATTTGATAAATCGCACAGATTTCATTGAACACATAAGGTTCATGTGATTTTGTGGTGCGATTGCCGATTATGAAATGACATGAAATTTTTGTGATATTTTTCATTGAAAATGAGATTTTTTTTTTGAGCGGAGTTGTTCCTTCTATCCAGGTATAAAAGATATGATTTTCATGCGAGTAATGGCAAAATAATATTGAAAAACATATTCAATTATGAAACAATAATTTAATAATCACCCTTCTTTCAATGTGATGAAAATAGTTCAGATACACCAAATCGCATACCGTAATGTCAACACTTCAACATTTAAACCGGTGTATCTGCTATGACGCAAGTGCTAAGCGATATGTCGAAGCGATGTATCAAACACGGTTTATGTAACAATCAAGCTGTAATAACGACGAATTAATCAGGGTGTAAGTAAATCGTATGAAAGTAAAACACTATCATATTTTGTAAAAATTGTAGTTCAAGTTCACAGATAGAACAAAATTTGCAAAGCTTTCCAATACGTCCTTTTGAAAAGTTACGCTTGCTATGATGCTTATTTGGGATTAATAACAAGTTTTCTCACTGAATGTCGGGGGTTTTCTTGAAAATCCTGACATTGCTGAAAATTAAAATAGCATCAGATTGCAGGGTTGCTAGGTTTGAAAAAATGCTTTGTTGGATATTCATTAGGGTGGTGCAAAATATCGATTTTGCTGTACCAGGCTCAATCGATTCTAAATCAGGTCCTGATCATTTTCTCAAAATTTGAGCTCATTTGGATACGAACTCACTGGCCCTTTGAAATTTATATGGAAATTACTATGGAAAAAGTGAACTTTTTTTTTCTTATCGTCCTAGCAGTTTGCCATAATGATTTAAGAAAAAGCTTGCTATTTGCTCGAATGTGAAATTTTATCAGCTATAACTTTGCCGAAAACCAATGTTTGATTAGGCTTCAAAGTAATTAGTTATTACTTGATTTCAAAATCGATAACTTTCTGTAACTGCTTTCAGGGTAACACTGCATCTTGTACTACGACATAGTAGCCTGGATGTTTTGCCATATTCTTCGCGCCAAGCACACCCATGTTGGCTACACTCAATTGATTTTAAAACAAACTGCATTCGTCTCCATAATTTGTTGAATGTTTAACTTACAACGAATCGATTTAGTCCGATGACAGTCATTCTATATATTGTAAACAGGGCAGCATAATTTGGTAAAATACTAACGAAGCATAATTTGGGCAAACGAAGAACAGATCCACATAATCAAACATAAATCATTATTAGCTCGTCACTTAATCTCGCTTTTCACAAGAAAGCCACCAAATCTAAAGGACAACACGCCTCAGATTGTTGACACCGCAAATAAATGAGCACCGTTCCATTTTAATTATCCTTTTTGCCCACGCCCAGTGTTTAACAAGAAAACAAACCCCAAAGATTGGAAAATCTTAGACACAAAGTAAAACTTACCGGTGGTGTGAGACCGGCTGTGCGTTTTCCTGCCAAGCGCCGCCGTTGCCAGTCCTGCAGAGTCGGTCATCGATTGATTCTGTTGATGATCAGTCTGAAAACACACAGAGAATGGGCAACTCATGAGCAAACTGGGAAAATTTCTTGTCGAAGAGAGCAACAGGTGAGCAGCATCCCACTTTATTACTGACTAATAACAGTTCAGAAAAGCACTATCCTAGCGTGTGGGGGAAGGCTACAGGGAAATGGAAAAAGAACAGAGAAAATTCCCTATGTGTTTACTCACCTCGTTCTGAATGATGTAGAATGCTGTCTCCCCATTTCCATCACCACCGTTGGCATCCTTTTCGGCGCCTTTGCCTTTTCCCTTCTGCAGGGTCATCTTCAGTGGCAACCGTGCTTTGCGCTTTTCACCTCGATTAAGTTTTATCACAGTTTTTAGGGTTCCGGTAGACTCGGAATTTCTGGTTGATTTAGTAGAACCACCAACCCCTCCACAACCACTACTACCACCACTTTTGGAACTGCTGGAAGAGGTACTGGAACAATTGCTTGCAGCAGAGCTAATATTGGTGGTAGGTTTATGTAGGACGAGTTCCTTCCGGCGTTGCTTTTCCTCACTGGCTGCTTGGAGGGTTAGCAGCCCCAAGTGCTTCAAGTGAGACTCTTTCTGTTTGGCAACGTCGTCTGATTCCTCATCAGCCGACTGTACCAAACTGGAGTCCACGGCGGAATCTGCGAAATCTGGAAACGCTTCCGTTACGCTAGGCGAATCTTGCACGACTGTCTTGGTACTGTTCGGGTGTAGAACTTCTATTTCCTGATCGCAGTTCTCAACCGCTTCTGAATCTTTACCTTTATGAGCTTCTACTGGAATTTCTTCGAAAATAGTAGATTTGTCAGAATCTTTATCAGTCTGTATTTTGATAATGCTAAGGGGAGATTTATTTCCTTCGGCCGTAACGGTCGTTAAAGTAACGACCGCTGCAGCGTTTTCGCTCCTGGAAATTATTTGCAACGGCGATTCGGAACCTTTTGCCTGAGTTTTCTCTTCCTTGGCCACGACCACTTCTTTCAAGGGTAAAATTTCCAATTCAGCTTTTACTTGAACGTTCTCGAGTTTTGACTCATTCTTGACCTGATTAGGATCTTTTTTTAGAAGGGTTATGGCGGGAAGATTTTCTAAACGGATCGTATTCGATACGATTTGTTCAAGTTTGGGAGGGTCTGATTTTGCACTTTCGACCAACTCGGTGGACTCAGAAGAAGTCACCGAAAGAACCAAATGTGAGTCAGCCGAGCTAATGCTTAGTGTTGTAACAGTTGTTGTTGGGAGCACTTTCTCCAACACCGAAACAACTTCATCCATCATTTTGGGGCTGGCTTTACCAGGTGTTGCTGCGGTGATAGCAGTTTTCTTGGATTCTTGTTCCAGCTTCATTTTCTCTTCCATTATCTTCTTCTCTTCTTCCTGCTTGAGACGTTCGGCTCGAAGCTTTTCCTCGCGCACTTTTTCTTCCACACGTAGCTTTTCCTGACGTAACTTTTCTTCTTTAGCCTTCTCATCTTCTTTGCACTTGTCTTTCACATTGCGAGCTTTCGTCTTCGGCTCCTTTGCGGTAGCCTTGGCTTTCGGAGCACTTGGTTTACCCGATCGCTCCCCGTCCGAATCGGATCGCGAATCATTCTTCTTCAGATTACTTTCCACTTTGTTAATGATACTCATCAACGTATCCTTATCATTGGATCGATCCGACAGAGGTGACTCGTTACCCGAAATTTCATCCTTGGGAATCACTACCACTGGTGGTGCCGTGCTTTGCACTTTGCTTGCTTCGACTATGCCAATAATTTCCTTCAATTTTTCCATCTCCATAGGTTCACTGTTAAACTTATCATTTTCCATTTTTTCATCATCTTTGTTTTCATCCTCTTCGATTTTTTCCTCTTTCACTACCACTTGTTGAATTTCTTCTTTCACCGACGTACTGCCATTAGCGGCAGTAGTAGCGGCCACATCACTCTCACTACCCTTATCCAATTTGATTTTCTCTTGCACTTGTACAATTTCACCCAATTTGGGATCCTTTTCTATTCCTAGATTATTTTCGAGGAAAGCAGGCTCACTATAAAATTCTTTTACACTAATTTCCGACACACCTTCACTGATCAGTTCCGGACTGAGCGATGAGTCCTTTTCCAGATCGCTACTGATCGTCTCCTTAGTCGAGGCTTCTGTGTCAATGGTCAACGGGGTCACCGATTCGGACTCATCCGTATCCATTGGCTCCGATTTTATGTCCACCGGTGCTTTGATTTTCGGTGGAGCAACAAATTCTTCCTTCTCCTTAGGTGTACTCTTCCGTTGACGGGCACTCCGGCGAACCGCTTTTTCGTCCTTCGATGGCAACACAGTAGGAGTTTTACGTTCATTGAATGCTTCTGCCATTTTGTCCAAAATTTTGGACTTGGTTTCGTTCTCTTCCATGAGTTCCCGTTTGATTTCCGACAGGCTAGTGTCATCTTTCTTATCGTCATCGTCCTTGGCAGAGGAAGTGTCTAACGTTGTGCTGACGTCTGTCACGTCTGAACTTTTGGAAACAGAATCCGATCGACGGCGTTCTTGCTTTATCGTAACGGAATCCGTGGTTGAATCCTTAGGATATTTATCCTTGGGAGTAGGCGCTCTCCGCTTTGAAACTGAACTGTCAATAGCGCGAGGTTTACCATTGCGCAGACTAGTGTTTTTCTTGTCGTCTTTTTTCAGGGTCACAGTCACTTCCTTTTTGCCTTTGGCGTTGACTTGCTTACGTGCAATAACTTTCTTGCCCAGGACTGGTTTGCCAACAATTGGCCTAGTTTTCCGTTTCAGAAGAGTAGTTTTCTTTATGGCGGTCACAGAGGTCTTAGTCTTATCACTGCTAGCACCAGCGGCAATAGGTTTCTTCTTTTTGGTAACGGTTTTACGAGTCACTGTTTTCGAGTCCTTTGCATCATCCTTTTCTTTTTCCTTCTCTTTGGAACTGGAAGAGGTCTCTGGTGGCTCACTATTCGTGGCCCGAGTAGTTCTGCTGGTACTCGTAGACTTGTTGCTGCTGGATCCAGCACTGGTATTTGCTGATTCGGTTGCTGGTGGATCAACGATATCATCGGTTGATTGAACGGAGTCCTCATTTGTGTTCTGCAGTTGTTTTGACTTTTGCCTCAAGGATGCGCGATTGCTTTTACCTTTGCTGGTCGGGGTCGAGGGGGCCGAGTCGCTACCACCACCGAGTGAAGGGGTGGGAGAGCCCGAATTCACCGATCTGGGCTTCTTTTCACGGGTTGCCATTTTGAGAAGCACAGCTAGGCACTAGATCTGTGGAAAATGTAAAAAAGAGAGAACGGAAAATATACAGTCAGTATCACACTCTACAAACACCACAACGCGAGAGAAGAGGTTTAATGAATTTATAAACATACACTCCACTGAAGTGACAGGAAACCATAATCAGAATGTTGAAAACTTTGCCAATTTCTCGCTTATTCTTCCGACGAGTTCCGTTTCCCGAGCGCATAACAAACAAACAACAATGGAAACATATGTCCCGAAAAGTCAAGAACACCACAGTCAGGAGCACAGATCTTACAAATTGCAAATTATAAATTTAAAAGTTGGCAGTACTTATTTTCCCTGCTCGTTCTCTACTCCGATCCGACGACCGTAAACTGAACGCACACTCACACCACTCGATCGGTACTAAACCATCGGTGCGGTGCATGGCGAGACTCTAGCCTCCGGCAGTACCTCTACTCTTTGTGTGTTTTGCCTCAGCTTGTTTCTCACACTCATTCTCTTTCTATGCCACTGCTGTACATTGGCCAAACACGAATTTCTATCTAGCATAAACATAAGTCACACGTACACACCCATCTAAAAACCCCCGACGAGCATAAGCAACACACGCACATGAACAACATAAGGCGGCGTTCACACTCATACCTCATCACTTCTGGCCGCGTCACAACACAACACCCCACACACAGTGGAATGAGAGAAGCTGCTGCTACATATATTGGATATTGCTGACTTTAGCACATCAACATCGGCGATCGCTCACACTCGCTGCCAACTTCGACAACGGACGTACATATGCAGAGCGCTTATGTTGCGCTCAATGTTGCTTACTGGACCGCTTTATGCTTATGCTTTATTTTTTCCCTTTGGCTGCACTCTCGCACTGACGAACGATGAATGGTTTGCTTCGGTGTTGTAAACATACCAACGCGATTACTGCAATGACGACCACGACCAGCGCAAAGCAAGAAAAGCTGTGCATAGGTAGAGGGAAAAATGTTCTGAGCATACAGTCAAAACAGTGAAAAAACCCTCTCATCTGTGTCGTTGTTTCCCCTAGTCGCCTGCCTCCCTAAAAGCGAGCCGGCTGTTGATGCTGCTGCTTGTTGGGATATGATGCCGACTGTTGTCGACTGAACGTCCGTCGCAGGTGAAGCTGAAGGGGATGATGTCGGTCGGTAAATATTATGCTATTTGCCGCTTAACGTGCATCTCTCAACTCACCACACAGAAAATCAAGGGTAGCAAAGGCCAACAACGAAGACAGACGCGTGGTGACGACGACGCCTGGCTCTCCAAGTGGGGAAAATTGCTCTTCCGTCGGATGCTCATCAGATATCCACGTGGAAAATTTCCCCCAAACAATAAACATTCCGGTGGGTCCTCCGCACAAGGAATGACCATCAACACGCCAAACGACATCAGACAGGGATAACCAGCCCTAAGCCAACTAGGATTTGAATTTCATTATTTTAAATTAACCGGGCATTCAGTTAATGAGAAAAAAGAAGATGGCTTCCCTCTTAATGACTTTCTCTTCGGTTGCCCCATTTCTTCGTGCTGCTAGAATCGCTTAATTTTTTTTCCTGCGCTGTCGCTAGCTGAATGCCGTTGGGGTAGAATGGTATTTTTCTCAACTTGCTTGCCTAGATCCAGGTGGATGGACCACCTTCCCAAGAAGAGGGTCACCACTCTCAGTCAAGAGGCTGTGAAAATTAATTAAGATAACATGGGATTTCAGTAATTGTTATGGGGATACTTTTCCGCAACGACCAACAGGCGACCGCTGAAGAAATCAATCAGGCATATCATAGACGACGGTAATTGTGTTAAGACGTCAAGGATCATTACGTTCTATCAATTATACCATGCTGAAACAGTTTGTTCTGTAACAGCTCAAGCATTGAAAAAAGTTGAAACTTTAATGTTGGTAATTGCCGTTTCAAATTCAATACCATAGTAGGAATCTAGTTTGTGAATAAATAGCTGATTAGTGGCTGTTCATTAACTACGTGGACAGTTTTTTGGGATTCTTGACCCCCCTCCCCCGCGTAAGCAATTGCCAGTACAATTTTTTTTTAAATGTGTATGGACCGTGTATAATTGCCACCACCCCCACCCCCCCTAAACTGTCTACGTAGCTTATGGACAGCCCCTTACACAAAACAGTTACTTTTACCACTTAGGAAAAAAGTAGGGCTAGCTTTGGTAAGTTATTTATGTGTTAAACTGTATTAGGGTGGATCATTTTGCAAAAAAAAATAAATTTTGAGCATATTTTCAAAGAAATTATGAGTAGCGCTCCAAGAGCATTTGAAGAAATTTTCAAGGGATTACTAAGGAGAGTTTCAAAAGAATTCTAACATAATTCCAACAGATCTTCTTAAGAGCATTTCTAGTGGTAAAATATGTATAAGGAAATTTTGGAATTTTATTTTTTTTATTTTTGGTATACAAAATTTATTGGAGGTAGTCCAAGCGGTTTCTAAAGTAATTAATGGAGAAAAATTAAACAAATTCTCGCTTAAATTATTCAGAATGCGAAGATGCAATACGAGAGAATTTCAAGAATTTTCTAGAAGGAATTCCAAAAGTGTTCTGCATAGACTGTTCAAGAGAATGCCGGCAGATTCATAAGATTATTGAGGGGAAAGTAAAAGTGTTTCTGAAGACTTTTTTTAATAATGAAAAGCAAAACCTTGGTTAATTTTCAATGAAATAAATAAGTGAGTTCAAACATTTTGAAATTCCGTGCACATAAATTCAAGATTCAGGATTTAAAAAAAATAAGATTTTGAGACTTCGATAGGGAACAAATCCAGGTATTTTAAAACTGTTCAAGATTATGAGGATTATAAATTTCAGAGAAATGTAACAGTAAGGTATGTGGGATCTCAACCTTGAAAAATCCTCAATGGACGTGCATTAAACATCCCAGAAATGAAGAAATTTTCTAAAATCAATGACATGCAAAGCTTTCAAGGTTCTAAAGTTACCAAAAATATTCAAAATGCGTGACTCTGGATTATCGTTAATTTTCTTAGATCTCAAACTTAATTTTTGGTATCCTGTACTATGGAAAAGTAAAAATTTCTCACTGGATGAATTATTCAAGACTTCAAGAGAAATATTCGAAATATCGGAATGATATTTATTAACAGAATATTGTAAGATTCCAATTGATTTCCCGGTTCTACCGGTTCAGCAGCCACTCTGCTGAAGGTTTACAGATTAGGGTCAATGTACGAATGTTCGACCTAGCACTAATTTTCGAGTTTTTGACCAAAAAAGGTCATCAATCGATCTTTTTCATATATTCCTAATCTTTAGAAAAATTTTCGTATGTCGGCTACCGTGGAGTTCTAAAGCAGCTGTCAAAGTTCCACCGCCAGTATGACACATTTGAAGTATTTTTCCTGGCAATTCCATGAAACCTTGTTCATTTGAAAGCTGCGGTGGAGCTTCTTCTTATAAGTTAATCCGTAAAACGGAAATAAATCTCTCAAAAGAGCAATAACAAACAAGCAAGCACAGTGTCTTTGGTGTATAACTTTAAAATAACAAAAATCGGCATTCGCGACACCTTCTCTATTCAAAACAGAGGACTTTACCCGCCATTTTGACATTATTACTAAAATTTATCATTAAGGTAATAGTGCCCAAGCGACTGGAAAAGCCCCCTCTTTCGAATGGTGAAGGTTTTGTGAATGCCGATTTTTTTCTTTTTGAAGTTATCTTAACAAAGGCACAATGACAAGTATCATTAAGGCCACCATCATGTTTGATTAATTATCCCAAAATTAGTGTCTGTGCAAACAAAATTAAAGATTGATGAACGTTTAGAGGTTGCGCAAATGGAGCCGAACCTTCACTCCTTAGCACACACAATACTCCTGTACAAAATTTGTCAAATGAATTGTCAAAGACGAAAATTAATTATCAATGAAGAATCAAAAAATATTCTAAATCGGATCCTGATCATTCACATAAAATTTGAGCTCATTTGCTTGTAAACTCATACTGCATACTGTTGATGTTTATATGGGATTTACTATGGAAAAACCAATTTTTTTGTTCACCTCGTCCTAGCCTTTTGCCACAATGATTTACAAATATGCTTACCGGTTTTATTGGATCAGTTCCAATCAGTTCTCTTATTGGATTTGTTTTAGCTACAACCAGGCTTGCAATTGCTCATTACAGCTAAAATGCTATTTTTCGTAATTATGAAACAATGAGATACTATAATGATAATTTTTATTTGTAAGATGCAAGAAGAGGTGGTAAAGTTTGTGTATGACATATAAAATTTGTAAATTTTGCTTTCAGAAGGTCACAACTAGCGATTAGCTGTAACAATGAGCAACGCGATGAGCGAGCAATCAGCGATCATAAAATCGCTAGTTGTGACCTTCTGAAAGCAAAATTGATAAATTTTGACTAAATAAACTTTGCTGAAGATCACATTTTAATTGAACATCAGCATAATTAGTTATTAATTAATTAGTGTACTTGGGCGTATAATAGGTCACACAAATTCAGGCTAAAGTCTGGAACGCGCAAAAATTGGTCAACTTCAAATAGGTGTATTTCTGTTAAAAATGCATTTAAAAAAACCTGAAATGCTGCATTTGGAAGTTGAGTGTATATACAATGGTTGCTTTGATGAGTTTTCACCGTTTGCTCTCCAGTTTTCAAAATGACATCCAAGCAAGAGGAGCAGCGTGTCAAAATTTTGATCGTGCAGCAAGAGAATCCGACGTTCTCACACGCCAAGTTGGCAAAATTGCTGGATGTGGCCAAATCGACCGTGGCAAAAGTTTTAAAAGTGTTTGGGGAGCGTTTGTCGACCGTCAGGAAGCCTGGAAGCGGCAGCAATCGTAATCCGGACGTGGCTGCGACGACGAAGAAGGTGGCGGTGAAATATAAGCGGAATCCTAATCTCTCCATCCGGGATGTCGCTGGCAAGCTCAATATCTCCCATACTACTGTGCAGCGGGCCAAGAAATGAGCAAATAAAAACAAACGAGCAAACAAAACACGTCGGCAAAGCAGTGGTCCCGAAAGCTGTATACGAATCTGCTCACAAAGTTCGACTGTGTCATACGAATCTGCTCACAAAGTTCGACTGTGTCATGGACGACGAAACTTATGTGAAGGCGATTTCAAGCAGCTTCCGAGACAGGAGTTTTATACCGCATCAGGAAAAGGGAAGGTGGCTGAAATTTTCAAAATCATCAAACTATCGAAGTTCCCGAAAAAATATCTCGTCTGGCAGGCCATATGCACGTGTGGTCTAAAAAGCGGCATTTTCATTACTACGGGAACTATCAAGCAAGAGATCTACGTCCAGAAGTGCCTGGAAAAGCGGCTGCTACCATTTCTAAATCAACATAATAGACCTGTGCTGTTCTGGACGGACTTGGCGAGCTGCCACTATGGGAAAAAGGCAATCGAGTGGTACGATGCGAACAACGTGGTTGTGGTACCCGAAGACCACAACCCTCCCAACAGCCCAGAACTCCGCCCTATCGAACGGTATTGGGCCTTGGTCAAACGGAATCTCAAAAAACTAATAAATCCATGGAATACGAGCAGCAGTTTAAATCTAGCTGGCGTTCGGCGTCGAATAAGGTCTATGAGACCACTGTGCAAAATTTAATGAAAGGGGTTAAGCGGAAGGCACGGCAGTTCGGATTTGGCAATCCAAAAGAATAAACGAACATTTTTTCCTTTAAATATATGAATTGAACTACCAAAAAGAAAAAAGAAGAAGATTTTTGTGATATGAATTTTGGCTGAAAGAAACGATTTTTTGTCGACCAATTTTTGCGCGTTCCAGTCTTTAAAGGGTGTCCACGATGAAATTGCCACACTATGAAATTGCTCTAACTTTTTAACCGTTGGGTAGAATTTAATGAAAATTTGGGTGGATTTAGCTCATAGTGCATTATTTACATCCTGCAAGTTTTAAAGTCCTGTGATCAAAACTCGCGGAAATGGAGTCGAAAGAACAGCTCGTGCGTGATAAAATCTTGCGCATTCATCACGAGAACAAGGATCTCTCGCATCGTTCCATCGCTAAAACGTTGGGAATCGCGAATTCCACGGTGTCGCGAGTAATTAAGCGGTTCGAGGAACGGTTGACCACCGATCGGAAGCCCAGAAGTGAAGGAAAAAGTATTCCGTACAACACCAAAAATCACAACCGCGTAGTTGGGGCCTTCAACCGAAATCCGAACGCCTCCGTTAGGGATGTGGCTAAGAAGCTGCACCTAAGCCGAAGTTTTGTCCAGAAGGCCAAAACTAAGGCTGGGCTTCAAACGTTCAAGGTACAAAAGGCCCCTAATCGCGACGAGAAGCAGAACAAGTCCGCCAAATCCCGTGCCAGGAAGTTGTACCTCAACATGCTGACGAAAGTTGAATGCTGCATCATGGACGACGAAACATATGTGAAGGCCGACTTCAAACAGATCCCCGGCAACCTGTTTTTCACGGCCAAGGATAAGTTCACCGTTCCGGAGCATGTCCGCACTCAGAAGATGTCCAAATTTGCGAAGAAATTCCTGGTTTGGCAAGCCATCTGCACGTGCGGGAAGCGGAGTGCACCTTTCGTGACCCAGGACACGATGAACGGACAGGTGTACATAAAAGAGTGCCTCCAGAAGCGGCTGCTTCCTCTCCTGAAGGCCCACAACGTCCCAACAATCTTCTGGCCGGATTTGGCCTCATGCCACTACTCCAAGGACGTGCTGAAGTGGTATGCGGACAATAAGGTCAATTTCGTGCCGATAATGTTCAACCCTCCCAACACTCCGGAGCTCCGCCCCATCGAGAAGTACTGGGCGATTATGAAGCAGCACCTTCTTAAACGATCTAAGGTAGTGAAGACAGTCGAGGAACTGAAGAAAGTATGGGTTTACATGCAAAAAACGGTTGATTCACAGGTTGTGCAGAATCTTATGGCCGGGGTTAAGGCCAAGGTGCGGGCATTTGCGTATGGACTGTAAATAAAATACGAGTAAAATGGTAAAATGAAGTTTAATAGTTATTTCTCAATCCCTGAAAATTTGATGGCAATCGGATGAAAACTCGAATTTTGTGAATCAATTTTGTGTGTGGCAATTTCATCGTGGACACCCTTTACTATGTCATACTGTGTTGCCCTGAAAGCAGTAGATTAATCATACTTGGACATCAATTTCTTCGACGTTCAATCAAAAAGTGGTCTTCAAGTTGAAGCTGAGAAAATGTCACATATGTGAAGATTGCAACCTCAAACGTAAATCAATATTTGCTCAAGGCAGGACCAGGAGAACAAAAAGTTCACATTTCCCATAGTAATGTCTTTATAAACGTCAAAGGGCTGCAGTGCAGATGAGTTTGCAACCAAATGAGCTCAAATTTTGAGATAATGATCAGGACCCGATTTTGAATCGATTGAGTTTTGTGGAGCAAAATCGATATTTTGAGGCACCCATTGATACATCACTTTTAATTTAAATTTAAATTCATTATAGCTTGATAGCTCTTAGGGACCATGTATAAACGACGGAGCTTTTAAGGGTGTGGGGGGAGGGGGTTTTTATCTGCAGAAGTTGTTACCGGCCATGTATTAGGTATGGCAAAATACGTTCCAGCTTAAGTTCCACAATCAGTGATAGTTTGAATATATCTTCAAATTCTTAAAAAAAAAACACGCATTATCAAAAAAATGCTTTTCAAAGTAGGGGAATTTACGTATTCTCGTCAACCTAAGCAGCGTTCACACTTCTATTAGCAATTGTTCAGCGTCATGCACACATATGACGAGTTTGGTTGTTTACATTTATCTTCTGTTTGCTACTCTATCCATTCCAATCGACATAATTGTCCAAAACGGCTTAAAAACGGTTTTTACAACGTTCCAAACTTCTCAATTGAGTGCGACTATTGTCGGTAACCTCTTTTTCTTCGGCAACCTAGCCAATTGAAATGCGTGTTAATCAGCTGTTCTATAATCGGCAATTCGAAATCAGCCGCATTTTGGTAGTGCGTATGTTTAGTTTGAAGAAAAATCTGGCATAACAGGTTAGCTCAATCTTAAAAATGTAATCAGATTGAAGCTGAAAGTCCAAGGAATGGTTTAAATACATTCAGCGAAGTGTTTTATTGAGAATATACAGTGAAATTAATCTTTGAATTTAGGTTGCCGAAAACAGTCAAATTACCTTATAACGAACATGCAAAATTTTCATTTAGATTCTCTTAGATTTAGATTAGCTCTTAGGTCATTTGTGACTTGTTCGGGGATGAGATTTGAACTCGTGACTTTAGCGTGAGAGGTATGGATCCTAACCACTACGCCAAGGTCGCCTCTTCACTTCGTTTTGGATAGTGGCCGATTTTTGTTTAAAAGGTTTATGGTTTATCATGCATTACATTCTTTTGTACATTTTGCATTTCCTTAATATTACTCAAACTTCTTGAGTGTGTAAGCAAATAAAACTGCAAACTATAACCAAAGCGTTTTGAATATTAAAACATTCAGCAGCAAAGTATAAATTAACTATTGGAAAAATACAGCTCTTTGATTATTATGTTTGTTTTAAATTTGGGTAAGAACAATCAATGCTATATTGAAATATTTAATGAAACAGTCAAACCACAAGGGGTGCCATCCAATACATCTGCACCGGGTGTTACTTGCCCAAGGATTGGTGACAACAATATCAATTTTATCACAACTACGAGAGGCGGCTAGCTTCCCTTGAATTGCTTTCCGTCGATCTAGTTTTCCGTACTGAGTACATTAGTTTACGTTCGCTGAATCCAAAAATGTAGTCCAAAAAAGTCTCAGTAGGATAATTTTCGAAATGAAAATGAAATTTCACTTTTAAAAAATGTGTTTACTAAAATACAAATATCTCCGACTGTAATGAAGTTATATTATTAATTTAAACGCCAAATTAAAGATGATAAAATTTACTTTCGATCATTTAAACCCATTTTTTAGTGAGATCAATGGTACAACCACTACAAACATTTGTATTTACACTGTTTAAATACTTAGCAGAAATTCAATTTATCTTAGAAAAATGCAAACATAAAAAAATTAAACAAACTATCAATTAACAACAATACCACTAATCTCACTGACA
Organism: Ochlerotatus camptorhynchus; assembly: GCF_037179485.1. Lineage (NCBI taxonomy): Eukaryota > Metazoa > Arthropoda > Insecta > Diptera > Culicidae > Ochlerotatus > Ochlerotatus camptorhynchus. Next base: position 5,222,571 of record NW_027041058.1, read on the forward strand.
ATTGGTGCCATAGAAAATCCCGGCGGCACCGACTGGGATTGAACCCAGGCCGGCGTCGCTGGCGTTGCCATGACAAACACATATAAAATCTTGACAGCATGCTGACAATTTGTACAAAAGATCGAGTGATAGTAGTGAATCTTAAAAATCTCCCATAGTAATTCGCCATACAAACTTCAAAGAATTTGCGTGACCTCTTACCTCAACCTTTAACATTTTATGCACAGGCTCATATTTTGGGGTTATCAATCAAACTGGATAGTAGGTTTAATTGCAAATCTTTTTTTCAAATGATGCAGCTTAATCTACAAATACATTTATTGGTTCAAATGTAATGCTGTTTTTCAACTAATCACTTTCCGAAATAGATGCGTTTTCTGTATGCGGACGGTTTTTGCCGTAAGCATTCTCTCTTTGTATACACTGAAGTCTTTTTTTACACTGAAGTTTTTTTTTTTATTTTATTTACAGTTGACTTATGTCCAACCACTACTTGCTAGATGCGCATCTCAATAGAATAAACCTCGTGGACAGCAACATATGTCGGTGTGGAAACGGTTACGACGACATCGATCACGCAGTTTGGCAATGTACGGATAATGACGCCGCCAGAGAGCGACTTTTGAATACCCTCGAGGCCCAAGGAAGACAACCCTATATCCCTATCAGAGACGTGTTGGGTACCCGTGATCTCTGCTATATGCAGTCGATTTATGTGTTTCTGCAAATGTCTAGTATAAGAATTTAATTTGTTTGTCTTTTGTATCTCTTTATTAGTTTTTGTTTGTCTTGTCCCCCGTCTCGATGAGCCGTATCATTGTTGTGTGTTTTGTAAAATCCGATATTTGTGCTCTTGAATTTTTGAGGTAGTAATGGTTAAACCAGCAATAAGGATTCCATATTAATTTACCTTAAGCGTTTCGCCTTGCAGGTTCAACCCTATAGGCTACCTTTAGGCGAATTATATTATTGGAAATTTAAGCAACTGTAACTTAGCGTTTCGCATTGATCATTCGCGAAGGCGAGCACGTTGTGGCTGTTTCATGCTGAAGATGATGTTTTTTCCGTACTGAGGGGCAGCTCCCACACCTTCACCCTACCTATCGACCCATCAACATGGACCGGAGACAAACAGCTTTACTTCCTTTCCGTCGGGTTTTTCTGAGACATAAAATCTCTGATCACGATTTTACGTCTCAGAAAAACCCGACGGCGAAAAACTGGGATTGAACCCAGGCTCTTATACGATTAGGTAAACTTGATTAGTTGTTTCGCGAACATGCAGACGAGAAGGCTTCTAAGAATATATGTGACGTCTATTCAAAGAAAAGATACATCTTAGCACATTTTTATATATCCAGGCAAGTAGTCCCGCCCAAGGCTACTAATTTATTTTTCTCGACCATAAATTGAAAAGGGCTTATCAGCATTTGTAAAATAAGAACATGGCAAGCCCTTTTTTCTTTACCCTACCCGATGATACTGGTAGTTTGCGTGGGCGACCTACGCTTTGCGAGGAAATGGCTTACAAAGTTGAATTTATAAAAAGCTGATAGGCCCCTTTTCAATTGTTGGTCGAGCCATCCCGGCGGCGCCGACTGGGATAGAACCCAGGCTTTTTCACGCCTATCAGTACAGCACCGGTACCGCTAACGTATCTGTCATGGATACCAAAATTTTTTAAGTGGAATTAAATGGAAGATAACATTTTTATTTAAAGCATTCCGCTAACAACCCAATTTCATTACTTCGTTTGTTTTGTAACTTTTTAACTATACTATCGTAAACTATCGTATGATTGATTCGTTCACGTCGGAATCATTCATATATTTGATGTTTCTGTTCGATATGATGGAAAGGGCGGTTATACCGACTTAATTCTCTACCCTATCATTGTATTTGTCACAAAATATACAAATATATGCAATGGTTGACAATGTTGACATAGAAAGCTCACAATTAAGTGCTTCTAATAACACTATGTAGAGCGTAGGAAAAAGAAGAAAAAGTTAATAACTCTATATCAATTTTAGCAACACTAGGCCGTTAATCTAAAAATACCCTACGCTGAATCATACAACTCAATGATATTTTTTTGATAAACCATTTATTATTGTCGAAGGAAGAACTTGCACGCAACCGACTTATGTGCATGACTACTTTTTTTTTTCCTCTGTTCGGGACATAACACCACTGCGACCAGTAATTTGATCTATTGTAGTATATCCCGTGTCCTTAGTTTAGTGCATGTCGTATTACTCCATCACTATTGAGAAATGATGAAGTATTCGGTTTTGATACAGTTGTCATTCTTGCCTTCATCGCAAGGAATCGATTCTAACTGAAAGGTTCCGCTATTTATACCCTTCGGAGTTGGAACACCCTCCAAAGGCGCGCTCCTTTGTCAGTCAAAATTGGATTCCTTAACAACAAAAACAACCTATGACACCGATAATGACCATGCATCAGAACCCTAGTCTTAACCACTTCAAACTAGGGAACAACGATTAGAAGATTAGGAATCACATAGGTGAAGACTAACTAACTCATTTTTTCCTTGTTTTAAGATCATCCTCGGTCCAGGCAACCCGAGGACTTATCACTATCAACAAGGCATAAAAAGTAACAAGGACTAAGATGTGTTCCTTTGATTACTGAAAAATCCTGTTCCCTTAGTTTGAAGAAGTTAGGACTAGGAATCGGTGGTAGATCTTACATCCCGTAACGTACCACGAAAAGGTGATCTACCCACGTTACGGGGCATGACTACTTAAAAATGGTACTAAAAAAGTAGACATTTATTATTGATTTTAAGCTGTTACTTAGCGGTACATCCTGAAATGTAACTTTGAACTGTCATATAGTTACTGTTTTACAGCTCAGTTAAAAAAGGATATGTATTGATTTTCTGTAGTTATGGCCAATATAGTGAGGAACCAACGAGAAAAAAAAAGGATTGAAAAGTCTCTTCTTTTAACTCTTCGGGCACCACACTGAAAATAGAGTCGACAATTTTTTCAAAATGATGTATCTCAGTCGCTATTTATCCGTTTTCAAATGTTTTAATACCGTTGGATAGGTCACATCCTAATCTTTTCATAAGCTTGTTATTCACGCTCCCTGATTGTGTCATAGCTTCATAAAATCAGGATTACCAAATTATAACAAATTTTTCGGAAGGTCATTATTCATTCTGTAGGGCAATTAAAAATGTGTGCATGGTGCATTCTATTAGATACTTTTAAAGGCTTTCAGGAAAAAATATAAAAGGACAAACCGATCAACTTCAACTTGCTGAAACGACATGTCTACCGACTCGACAAAAACTGAAAAACCAAAAGATTGATTAACTATCAAACTCTTCATTGTGTGCTATGCTCAATCAAACCATCAAAAAGGAAAATTAATACTCTTTCCAACAAGATAACAACATCAAAAATACATGAAAATTTACCGAAGATATTACAAAAATAGTGAAAAGTGTGATTTAGGTGTGGTAGTCGAAGAGTTAAATATCTAAATGGTGCCAGTTTTGGAAATGCCGATTATTCTGTTATCGCTTCCTTATGTTTTTAAGAGTGGACGCGTGGTGATCTCTGAGTTTGATCATCGACTCCTTGATTAATTGAAAACACATTTTCTTGACATTCATTTCATGTGCAGTGTTTTTGTGCGAAGTTGTAATGAAACAATTTCAAATAATTTCAGATTGTAAGATTACACAACAAGTTTAGTTTATAACAATTTTAGTCTCGTTGGCACAACAAAATAAGAAAAATATTAATAGGTATGTTTCCATGCATTAGATATCATGAGCAAAAAATGCACGAGACATGAGTTGCAGAATCAAAAGTGGCAACGAATAGAGGCGTTGTAAAATCACCATTGAACTATGTTGCCACCATGTTACGTTTAGAATTTCATGAGAACAACACGAACGCTGATCTGAGCGACGTGACGAGCAAGCTTTCCGCTTGTATTTGGGGGAAATCCAGGAACGTGTTGCGCTTGCTTCGTACTTTCGTTTATGGTACATTAAGCATTGCATCCCCTCTTGAATGTATTCTTCTGAAAGTAACGCGACGACAACTAGGGCGGATGTAGAGGGATGATGCTCTTTTCTATCGATGCGGTGGAGGAAGCATGAACCCATTTCCCAACCCAATTTATGAAAGCGTAGGTCGGGTATGTAAAGTGAATGGTAGGAACATTGCAAGAGAGGACTGCGACACCCCAATTGAATTTTGCTATGTCGAAATAGTGTTAGTGTAGGACGGTCAAGGTGTTGGTAAGTGAAATCAATTCCTACGGAAAAGTTCTACGCAGCGATTATAATTTTATCTACCTCTAGCTTGGGCTAAGTACTCTAAGACGAATTATGATTGATTTTTTATTTTAAAATTTGTTTGGAGGAATTTAATTATTACAGGATATAAGTTTATCGGCGAATCAGATATATGTATATGGATCGCTCTTTGTAAACTTGGTTATGATTAAAAATACGTCAACATATTCAAAAAGAAGAGAAAATTTTCAATTGAAAATCAAAGTGCTTAAAAATCATCAATTCAAAGTGATTGGTGTGAGGAAAGAATTAATAGCTTTGAAAGAAAAAAATAAATAATGTGATTGAATGCTTTTTTTTTGTTTCAAAAACACGAAAACAGTTCCACTAAAAATAACTGCTCAGAAATAGAAGAAAAAAAGACTGCAAAACCCGAATCTTCTATTCTCTTATATCTTCTCCAAACAATACAAATTTATCTGAAATCCCATGTAAGGTTGGATTTATTACATCTTCTGCTTAGGTTTTTTTTTACAAAAAATGCAAAACAGTTTTAAAACCTTCTGGCGACCACATACGCGAAACAATGCAAATTGTCAGTGAGAATTCAGTCAGTGGCAAACATGTGCAGTTCTTGTTATTCTTGTTTCTTGTTGACGATATTTTTGTAACGAAATGAAATGAATTAATCAAAATAAAATAAAATCGCTGATCACGCCTATGCATTTAGATTAATATTCGAAGTCCCTCCTTTCTTACATATTCTGCACACAAAATAGCTCAGCCCTCACAGGATTTACCGCCGATTTCCATGAATGGAGCGGGCAGAAAGTATCTTTTGTGGAGAGTATGAACCGGACTCCATGTCTTCAAGGTAAGGAAGGCGCCTAACCCAACCGATAAACAGAATACGATGGCCAAATCCCGCGCCAGGAAGCTGTACCGCGAGTGGTTGGTGCACGAAGGTGACACTCTGTTTTGCCCGAATCTGGCATCGTGTCATTACGCGAAACCGGTGATGGAGTGGTACGAAGCCAACGATGTTGTTTTTGTGACAAAGGAGGCAAATCCGCCAAACTCGCCAGAATTTCGCTCAATTTAAAAATTCTGGGCGATTAGGAAGGGCAAGCTCCGAAAAACAGAGAAGGTCTTCAAAAACGACAAGGATTTGAAGAAAGAGTGGATGAAAGTGTGTAAGAAAGATGGCGCAAGTGCTGCACAGGATTTGATGGGTAGCGTTAAGTCCAAGGTGCGGGCGTTTAGCCTAGGAAAGTAGGTTGAATAAACCAAACATATGTGTAAAGCTTATATGTGTTTATTTATTCCCTGAGAGTTTTAATAATATCCGAAAAAATATTAATTATTTAAATTTCTATCACTTTCTAGGATTTTTTTTCTCAAAATTACAAAAAGAAAATATAAATTGCATAATTTTTCTATAGAGACTTTATTTTTCCCTACAACTTTGTATCAGACTTCATTTCGACTAGAAGCGATGTTTGCGTGCTATGATTTATTTAAATATTTTCAACACGCCATTTCGAAAAAAATAATGCAAGATTCAAAATGGCCGAATTTTAGCACAGCCCATAATGATTACCCGTAATAAACAACGCAAAGTTTCATGCAAATCGGAGAAGGTCGAGCTAAACATTCAGTTTTTTTTTTGCCATTTGGCCTTGGAACTGCTTCAATGGTCAGGATCATAAGAAATGAAACAAAACAATAGTTTACACATTAGTGCCACCTAATGAGCACTATTTTAACTAAATTACTCGCCATCTTTAAGATCTCAGTTCGCTCCCGGACGCTGATAAAAACAATGGAAAGGAAGCAAAAGGCTGCTGAGAAACAGCAGCCGCCTGTTTTCAAGTGCAGTGAAGCGTATTACTACTAAAAATTCGGGATAGTGGACTATATCGAGAAGGAGCGGATAAAGGACGCAGGGGAGGCCAAGTGGCGGGCGCTGATGAAGTAAAAACAATTGGAAGAAGCAAATACGTTGAGGGCACGGATTAAAGCGGAAGCTAAGCTAAAGTCGCCTCCAAGGAAGAATAAGAAGAACTCATAAAATATGTCCCTCTTAATAATTTTACGTAATTATAAAATTATTCAATGGTTATCGGTGTTGGAGGCAAACCAGCCCAAGACTGAAAGCCTCCTTAATAAAGCTAAATAATAATAATGGTTATCGGTTCCTCTGTGGAGTCTTTTTGGACATTTGAGCCCAACAAATAAACCATTGGAAAAACAAAAATCTCTAAGGCATCACTCAAATGAGTAGCTTTGCGAAGATGGGATCTTTCTATATGGTATGTCTCATTTGAAATGATGCAGAACAATATGTTGCTATCTAGCACCATCTAGTGACATATTTTTGACCTAAGCTATCTGCTTTCTGAAAGACTCGCGATATTATGTAAAAAAAGTGCTTATTTACTCACTAGCAAATAAAAGGTGATTAACCCACGCTCCTCCTAAGTTGTCGACGCGACTTATGGAAAACCAAAACAAGCAATGAAAGTATCAATCAGACTCACAATTTACAAGATACAACATGATCATTCCGTATCGAGCGCTGAGCCAGTTAACAGCGTCCTGGTCTCTTCATACGACACTCGTTTTTTACCGCGTTTCCATCGCTATCGTTGTAGAAAAAAAGTGTTCAGGTGAATCGCGCACGGTTTTCGGAAGCAGCTATCGTAAGCTGAGTCTTACTATAGACTGTTCACCTTTACCCCAGTGATCGATCATCATCAAATCATCACCATCATCATCGCATCATCTCCGTCAATAGCCGCAGCGTAGCAGCAGCAAACGGAATACCTAGCTGCACCGGCTGATAGGTTGTTTACACAACCGGCATAAGTATAGTACAATACATTTTGCAAGTCCATTGCCTCCCTATTGTAGTTTTGTTTTGCCTCGTGGCGCGTGGTTCTGTCTCTCACCCCTGGTAAGGGGGTATGGTTCATAGTGAGACAACTTGTTGCAACTAGATAAAAGTTTTTTTTTTCGATTTTTTTTTCGCTTTAATTTGCTTGTACGCCGTGCAAAAATTTAATTACTAGTAATTAAAATTAATAAATTGGAGAAGGTTTTTATTTTTTTTTCCTTCTTAAGCGGTTGCGCACCGCTTTTGCGCAACACTTATGGCATCTTCCGATGCCAACGTTGCGCGAACCAGGTATTACCAACCACTTTCGAAAGGACCATGGGTTGTCTTTTTTCGGCCTAAAAATAAACCCTTGAAAACTCTCGATATTTCGAGAGACTTGCTGCGTAAGTATCCGGGAATCTTGGTACATAAGGAGAGATTCAACAAACTGCGTGTAGAAGCACCGAATTATGATGTAGCAAATAAAATTGCTGATCACGAGTTGTTTAGTGTTGAGTACAACATCTACATCCCTTCTCGAGATGTGGAGATAGAAGGCGTGGTCTCCGACGCGAGTCTGTCTGTCGAGGACTTGAAACGTGCCTCGGGTTGTTTTAAAAACAGAAAAGTCACAAGCGAGCTTGTAAAGATACTGGATGTTAGGCAACTGCATTCAGTGTCTTTACAAGATGGCAAGAAAGTCTATCAGCATTCAGACTCGTTTCGGGTGACTTTCGCTGGTTCAGTTCTCCCAAACTTTGTCAAAGTTGATGGTGCTTTTTTTCCGGTGCGGTTGTTTGTACAGAGGGTTTATAACTGTACCAACTGCAAAAGGCTAGGACACTCGGCCAGCCATTGCGGCAACAAAACTCGTTGTGGCAAATGTGGTGAAAACCACAAAGAGGATTCTTGCCACAAAGAATCAGTAAAATGCGCGTACTGTGGCGAGAATCCTCACCCCTTGCAGGAGTGCCCGATGTACAAGCAGCACTCCGATAAAGTGCAGCGTTCAATCTCAGGACGCTCCAAACAGACATATGCTCAAATGGTGAAGGCATCAGCCGTTCAAGATGCAAACCAATTTTCGATTTTGTCAGCTGAAGAATCGGACTCTGACTCATCCGATGAAGGTGATTCTACAATGGTACACGCACCTTCAAAAATGGACGGATCCTCAAAAAGAAAATGCCCCTCCCCGAAAGTGCGCCGTAAGAAAACTAAAGTCACCTCCAGAAGATTGGCAAATTCCCAGGGTAATGGGGATGAAAAAACGAAACCGAAGGCTCCTGCTGAACCAATCCCTGGATGCAGCAGGAATTTTCCACCATTGCCCAAAAAAGATAAGAAAAATAATAAAGCTGCTCCTCAAACTTCTCAAAAGAAATCCAAGTCCGAACGAGGTTTGCTAGCTTTTTCGGACATTGTGGAATTCATATTAAATATGTTCAACATACAAGACCCTCTTAGAAGCTTAGTTTCTGCCTTGCTTCCAACGTTAGAATCATATCTTAAGCAATTGACTGTTTCATGGCCCCTCCTTGCATCAATCATATCTTTCGATGGATAATTCGTCGAACGAGGTTGAAGATATGATCACTGTGCTACAGTGGAACTGCCGTAGTCTAGTGCCTAAACTAGACTCGTTCAAATTTTTACTTCACAATTCTGATTGTGATATATTTGCTCTCTGTGAAACATGGCTTTCTTCCGATGAAGAACTCAACTTCCACGATTTTAACATTATACGCCTGGATAGAGACGATTCTTATGGAGGAGTACTTTTAGGGATCAAAAAGTGCTACCCTTTCTACAAAATTTCCCTTCCTGCTCTATCAGGCGTCGAAATCGTCGCTTGCCAAATAAATGTGAAGAACAAAGACCTTTGCATAGCTTCAGTTTATGTTCCACCAAGAACCTCCATTAGCCGTAGTCAACTCTGGAATCTAGTTTCGATTCTTCCATCCCCAGTATTAATTCTGGGTGATATGAACTCCCATGGTACTGGGTGGGGTGATCTATATGATGACAATAGAGCGGCTATTTTTTACGATTTATGCGACGATTTCAACTTGACTATTTTGAACACTGGTGAAGTGACACGTATAGCAAAACCTCCGGCTCGAGAAAGCCGACTCGACATATCTTTGTGTTCAAGATCGCTATCATTGGATTGTCTGTGGAAGGTTATCAATGATCCCCATGGTAGCGATCATTTGCCAATCATCATTTCAATTAAGTGTGTCCCTCACTCTGCAGAACCATCTCGAGTTCCATTTGATCTTACAAGGAACATAGATTGGCATAAATATGCAACGGCGGTGACAATCGGTGCCGAATCAATAGATATGCTTCCACCATTGGAAGAATATCGATTCCTCGCCGATTTGATTTACAAAAGTTCACTGGAAGCACAAAAAAGAAAAGTTCCAAGTGCGCCCTTCAAAAGGAGACCAGCCACACCTGGATGGGACGAAGAATGCACAAAACTGTATGTAGAAAAATCTGATGCTTTCAAAGCTTTTCGTAGACACAAAACCTCCACTTACTTCGAGGAATATTCAAAGCTTGAGACAAAGCTGAAACAATTAATCAAAGCAAAAAAACGCGGTTATTGGCGCAATTTCGTCGAGGGACTCTCACGAGAAACCTCAATGAACACCTTGTGGAGGGTGGCTCGCAACATGCGTAACCGCTCATCTTCTAATGAGAGTGAAGAATACTCCAACCGATGGATATTCGATTTCGCTAAAAAGGTCTGTCCGGACTCAGTTCCAGCACAACATATTCTTCGAGAAGCGTCTCCTAGCGGCGGCTCTCTGGATAGACCATTCTCAATGCTGGATTTCTCTATGGCTCTTCTTTCATCGAACAACTCCTCACCGGGAAGCGATATGATTAAATTCAATCTTCTGAAAAATCTCCCAGGTATCGCTAAAAGACGCTTGCTAGATTTATTCAATTCCTTGCTAGAAAACAACATTGTACCGCCTGAATGGAGACAGGTCAAAGTAATAGCCATTCGAAAACCTGGCAAACCAGCGTCTGACCATAACTCATACCGTCCGATTGCTATGCTTTCGTGCATTAGGAAATTGTTGGAGAAAATGATCCTTCGGAGACTCGATCAGTGGGTCGAAACAAATAACTTGCTATCAAATACACAGTTTGGGTTCCGCAAGAGCAAAGGAACAAACGATTGTCTAGCGCTGCTTTCCACAGATATTCAACTGGCCTTTGCGCACAAGGAGCAATTGGCTTCAGTATTCTTGGACATTAAGGGGGCTTTTGATTCAGTTTCCATTGAAATTCTGTCAGACAATCTGCACAGATGTGGACTTTCCGGAATTTTAAATAATTTCTTGTACAATTTGTTGTCAGAAAAGCAAATGAACTTTTCCCTTGGACAACTGACAACTTCCAGAATTAGCTACATGGGTCTGCCCCAAGGCTCATGTCTCAGCCCTCTTCTTTATAACTTTTATGTCAAAGATATCGACAACTGTTTGGCAGAACAATGCACGCTAAGACAACTTGCAGATGACGGTGTGGTTTCCATAAGAGGTCCACATGCCGTGGACTTGCAAGGACCATTGCAAAGTTCCTTAGATAACTTGTCTTCTTGGGCTAGGAATCTAGGGATCGAATTCTCGCCGCAGAAAACTGAACTGGTAGTGTTTACTCGAAAGCGGTACCCAGCCCAAATGCATCTTAATCTTTTGGGCAGAAACATTACTCAATCATTGTTTTTCAAGTACCTTGGGGTCTGGTTTAATTCAAAGTGCACTTGGAATACCCATATTACGTATTTGAAGCAAAAATGTCAGCAGAGGATCAACTTTCTCCGTTCAATTTGCGGCACATGGTGGGGTTCTCATCCGGGAGACCTCATAACGCTTTATAAAACAACTATTCTCTCTGTTCTAGAGTACGGCTCTTTCTGCTTTCTCTCGGCAAGAAAATGTCACCTAATAAAATTGGAACGAATTCAATATCGTTGTCTGCGTATTGCTCTTGGCTGTATGCACTCAACGCATAACATGAGTCTCGAGGTTCTGGCAGGAGTAACACCTCTCCAGAACCGTTTCTGGGAGCTCTCTCTCAGAATACTAATCAAATGCGGAGTGACGAACACACTTATAATTGCAAATTTTGAAGAAATTCTTGGGCTGAACACACAATCTCGATTTATGAGAATCTACCACCACTACATATCGTCGGATATGTGTCTTCCTTGTTATACTCCAGACCGTGCTCACTTCACCAATCGCAGTTCCTCAATTGAATATGATCTGTCCATGAAACAAGTGATTAACGGGATTCCAGATCAACTTCGACCTATTATTATTCCGCGTATTTTTACTGAAAAGTACCAACAAGTCAATTGCATGAAAAGATATTTTACAGACGGGTCCCGTCTCAATGGATCCACTGGCTTCGGTGTCTTCAATGAAAACTCTAGCGCCTTCCGCAAACTCCAGGAACCTTGTTCCGTTTTTGTTGCTGAGCTGGCAGCAATCAACTTCGCATTGGGGATGATTTCCAACATGCCCGCAGACCATTACTTCATCTTCTCGGATAGTCTCAGTTCGATTGAGGCTATTCGGTCGATGAAACCAAGTAGACACTCATCTTATTTCCTTTCAAAGGTAAGGGAGCAGATGAGTGTACTGGTCGAAAGATCATATATGATTACCTTTGTATGGGTCCCATCACATTGCTCAATCCCAGGCAATGAGAAGGCGGACTCTCTCGCAAAGGTGGGCGCGCAGGAAGGCGAATTTTATGACAGGCAAATTTCACACGATGAATTTTACCATTTAGTGCGTCAGAGTACCCTTTCGAGTTGGCAAACCGATTGGGACAATGGAAATCTTGGACGGTGGTTACATTCAATTATTCCTAATGTTTCTTCGGGAGCGTGGTTTAAAGGCTTGGACTTAAGTCGTGACTTCATTCGCGTGATGAGTAGACTTATGTCCAACCACTACTCGCTAGATGCTCATCTCAATAGAATAAACCTCGTAGACAGCAACATCTGTCGGTGTGGAAACGGTTACGATGACATCGATCACGCAGTTTGGCAATGTACGGATAATGACGCCGCCAGAGAGCGACTTTTGAATACCCTTGAGGCCCAAGGAAGACAACCCTATGTTCCTATCAGAGACGTGTTGGGAACTCGCGATATCTGCTATATGCAGTCGGTTTATGTGTTTCTTCAAATGTCTAGTATAAGAATTTAATTCCTTTGTCTTTTGTCTCTCTTTAATAGTTTTTGTTTGTCTTGTCCCCCCGTCTCGATGAGTCTCATCGTCGCCCACTGGTCACCATAGCCGGTCGAACTCCAGACGAAACTAGAACCGCACTACTATTCATACTGGCGACAACGCTCTGATGAGACAACGAAACCTTACGCCCAAACTCCTCCCCTGATCCTATCCTTCGACAATGTACCTCTCTAACCTCGAGTAAGCCGCGAGTATCCGGCCCAACTCCTACTAGACATAGAATTAAGTGAATTTTGTTACAAACAAAGAACAATGAACTATCGGCTCCGTAAAGCTAACGCGATTGAGCCTCCCAAATAAACGAACTAGTTAAAAAAAAAAAAAAAAGATACAACATGATAACATTTTCGGCTGCATCAATGACCCATGAAAATGAGACGCCGTGTAATAAAATATTCCCACTGTATATAGAACACCGAATGAAACCATGCTGCCCTACCGGTAAGAGTACTCCCACACTCTCATTCATCATTTCCGTCATATCCTTAACAAGGACAGGAGAGATGTTTCGCCAGCAAAACGTTCATGGTCGACCGCAAAGAACCGGAAACACAGATGTGTAGATGTGATTAAGTTTCTCTGGGAGGTGAAATTTATGTGAAAATTATTACAACTAGGTCCATGTGGTGTTCAAAGCTGGAGATGTGTTCAAAAATTAAAGCAATAAAAATGTTGATGCAAATAAAAGGATTTGAGGTGAGTGAAGTGAAAAAAATACATTCATTGTTCACGGATCGTGTCCCAGGAAGCGAGATTCCCGCCAAGCGACAAGAGGCATATTTGAATAAAAAACAGATAAATTCGCTACAATGCTATTTTTTACAAGTCGAATCTCCTCGATTTCCCCCTACAAGTTTCCTCTTTGCGGAGAAAACGAAAAAAGAAAAAGCTTTCTGCGAGGCTCCACGATATGCTGTTTGAAATACCATTAAATTGATTGATTTCTATCGCCCCCTAATTCTCATTGTTCTCGGATTTTCGAGCAAAGTTCCCTCTCCTTCTTTTGTCGTCGGTATCATGAGATCCTGTTGAAATACAGCTTGCGCAAATATTTGATAACATTTTTCAATTTGCTAATTCAACAGGTACACTTACGGCATCATTGGCCAGACAGCGGGTGTTGAACTAAATGGGATGGGAAAACAGGAAAAGGAGAAAAGTTTTTAATAAAGATGGAGCGCAAACAGGTAATTCACGGTCGATTAATGGTAAAGTTTTTCCTGCTTGACACAGCAACATGCGGAAGTGTAAAATTGAGCAAAAACATGAAACTGATATTATTCAAAAATGGAAGGATGGTATTACCGTCATGTTTCTTCCTTGAAGGGTAAGTTTTATTTACTAGGCAAATTTAGATGCAAGATTTATAATTACACCACATAGAAAAACTTTCTAGTCGCAGTGGATTAAGGTCGAAGCAGAGCAGAGGCAAAAAAGAATGTATCCACTAAAGACTTTAACTTTTGAATGAAACATACGTTTTGAACGTAGACGAGAATATTAATATAGGGGAAATGAATGTAATGTCGGCCTAAATGCCCCGTATTTGGGCCCATATATAAATTCAGCAATCGACTAAATCAAGACCAACAATCGAAATGGCCTTAACTCCATTTTGTAAACAAACCTTGTAAGGCCATTTTCTCGCGAACCGAAGTCCGCAAAGGCAAACCAATATAATGAACAGGTAGGGAAAATCCTCCTCTACCCGTTTTGTGGTTTAGGTTTGCGAATGAAGTTTTCGGTTCGCGACAAAATGGCCTTACAGGGTTTGTTTACAAAATGGAGTTAAGGCTATTTCAATGGTTGGTCTTGAAATAGCAGATTTTTAGCGATGAACCCAATCTTAGATTCATAGGCCAACATTACAGCCATTTCCCCTATTCCCAATGATTACTTCACATCACCTAGCACCAGATTCAGTAATCTGACCTCTTCCCTTCATTTGAGAACCAGTCTAACTAGCTGGCGAACGAGATCGAGAAATCCTCCAAAATCCCGCTTAGCAACAGCTAGCAGCGATAAGCACCATATTTTCCGCCTGCTTTGACGTTAAAAGTTTGGTCCCGCATTAGGTAGGTAGAAGAAACATAAATCATACAAAATTTGATTGATATATCAGTCAGGTGCGATGAAATTGCGAAAAATGCTTTGCCAAAATGACAGGATGAAACTGATGAAACCCACAACGACCAATACAGCTTTTTATGGGGTGATATGAATCCAGGTAGGTGAATGAATCCATTGATGATGTTTAGATGAGCAGAAGAAATTGAATTCCAGTGTGCTGCTGGTACGCTGGTGGCAGGAATATAACGCTTAGCTTATCTGTGCCTTCTGATAAGGAAATCACAGATAACAGCTCGCTTCATTTCAGAAGCGTATGTGTCCGTGGACAGGCTCAGTCTTGACGACTTGATGAAGCTTTGAAAGTTTATTTCTTACATAATGAAACGCCATCAGTACTGCTGTGGTTCCAGCAATTATAAACCCCCTACTATATTATTGTTTATATTTCCAAAATGAGTTATTGTGGGTTTATATCAATTTAAATTTAATTATTACAGTTTTTATCTGTTTTCCTGGTCAATATTCTAATAACTGCCCGGTGTTTATTGTGACCAGCAAATCTCGGTTAATCTCTCAGTTTTTTTAGTTTTCGTGGGAGTGCAAAGAGTTTCGACAAATTGACGATTAAATCTTTGTTTACAAATGCAGATACGTTCCTTTGAAAAATTAATCGAGGAATGCCGATAAGCAATTTCCCTTTTTTTCAATTTAAAATGTACTATTTCCCAGTTGTGCCCTATACATTTAAATGAACAGTCAGAACCCCAACGATGCCAAATGCGTGCCGATGTTGTGACACAGCATGCCTGTCATGCCTTCTCGGCAAGGTGCTTGTTCACAGCATCGCCACGCAATTTGCACAATTTGGGTTCTGACTGTTAGCGTTAGCGTTAGCGTTAGCGTTGTTATGATATACTTCGTAGATTGGATACTAGCGACACTCACGTCTCTTCTGAAATTCTCAGTTAGACTACTTTCAGGAATAATGCTGAGGAGTAAACATTGGTTCCAATCTAAACAAGAGTAACAGAAGCATGACTGTCGCTATTCCCGGCCACGCCCATCTTTACCATAACTAGGGATAGGGAAGGAAATGTTGATGTAGTACTTACTTAACGAGAGGCCACCGACTTAGCGACACCCTCATAAGTGCTACGGAGTTGGAGGGTTGGGTAGGGTATTCGGTTAGGATTCACCTCAAGTTGGCGATGCAACCAAAAGTATGTATTGTTTATTTGTTGTTTATTTAATCTCTCGATAGCCGGCTATCGAAAGAACATATTAATTTTGTTTAGTGATAATGAATTTTAACAGTCATGATGGAGAGCTTGGGATTAAACCCATGATTTTCTGCTCAGTAAACAAAAACGATCCCTCCAGGGTCATCGAGCATCTCAGAACCATAACGCTTCGCGACAATACAGGACTACGTTTTCGCTTGATATGCAAATAGTTTCCGAGGTTAATGTTCAATATCAAATATACAAATGATTGTGTGGCGATTTATTGTGCTGTGGAAGAGCTTGGGGTTAAATCCATGATTTTCTGCTCAGTAAGCAAAATCGATCCCTCGAGGGTCATCGAGCATCTTATAATCCACAGCGCTTTGAATAACTATTATTTACGATAATTACATGAAATAAATAAAATATAAACTACAAACAAAACGTGACTGCTAAAATCTCAAAAAGATATTCTCACAAATATATTTCACGCCACCAGGAATCTCAAAACCATTAGACGTTATAATGATACTCTGCACATATTAGACACAAGAAGAGGCCAAAAAGCAAGCGTCCGACACACAAAACCCATCAAATCCACTTGCAGTCATAATCAACGATTCTACGAATCGCGAGCGCTCACGAATCATAAAACCGCTGACTGCGACACTCTGAAAGCGAAATTGACAGGCTCTATGCGTCAAACACCCGCCTTCCAATCTCCACCCGCATCCAACAGCACAAATCTCCATTACAACATCTAACGAATTCAAAACTCCGAAAATCACTCATCTATAGCAAGTGAGTGGAAGCAACCCTGCATGCAACCATTCTTAATGATACACTTGTTCTGCCTATCTTTCTATTAGGCCTGTGGACATGCGTTAGCTTCGAAACTTCTAACTAAACTGGGTAAATTTTCAGATCACAAAAAAAAACTTGAAAAAAAAACTTCCAAAGGTAATTACAAGTAAGATAAATATTGATTATTTTACGCGAAAACGAGCAAGTAATATTAAATCTCTTGTATCATATGCTAATGCAAATTGACTGTAACAAAAATAATATACTTAAATAAAATAAAATATTAATAACATTATATGCAAAATTTACAAGAAGATCATTACTTTATTGGTGAGAAGTTTTTAATAAGCCCTCCCAGTTCCTCTGTATACAGAACAAATCTGATACTATAATCAGAATTGCTCAGTCTGCATAATGCAGCCGATTGCATCAAGGAAGTTCTATTAACAACCAAGATTTAATCGTTTGAGGTATACTGAAGCATTAAGAAGGTGATATGTGTCACTATAGGAAATCATCATCGTTGCAAATATAAAGAAATTAAACATAACCCTTTGCTTCAGTACCGTCAACCTCCATGTCCATGGGGAGGGCACCCTTTGGGTTCTGACTGTTGAGCATAAAATCAAATGCGATTAAATCCAAGAGGTCACTTGATTAAATGGGTGACCGCAAATAAAATACCCATTAGAAGTGCCAAACAACCTATTCGCGCTATTGATTAATTTTACTCATGTATACATATGTATATGATGCTTGTTTAGTAGGGTACGTCCGCAGCATTTTTCCAAGATTTTAATTTTTTTCTGCTCCCGAAATCATTTGTTCTACCCTTTTTCACCGTAACGCGGGTAGATCAACTCTTCGTGATGCGTTGCGGTTTCAGATCTACTACCAAACCCTAGTCCTAGGGTGACAGTTTTATTAGTCCATGATACTTTTTACGTCTTGTTAATAGTGATAAGCCTCGGGTCGTTTCCACCGAGTCTTGAAACAAAGAAAATATTGGTTAGTCTTCTATATGATTCCTAATCTTCTACTCGTTGCTCTCCAATTTGAAGTGGTTAAGACTAGGGTTCTGATGCATCAAAATCGGTGTCATTACTTGATTTTGCCGACATGGGGTTCAGTCTTCGATAGGTATAAAGCGGGACCTTTCAATTACAATTGATTCCTTGCGATGAAGGCAAAAATGTCTCAAAATCGAATACTTCCATCATTTCTCATTAGTGCTTACACAACGGTCCGCCGAGTGATTTTTTGCGGACCGCGGAATACTTTCAGTTCCGGCCATTTTTAGCATCCCGGTAAACGGGATACAGCTGATGAATCTTCCAGAAAATTCCTGGGATACTGAAAAAATATTTTTGTTCAATGTCCAGGTAATAAGCTGATTTCATGGCATTTATGCGTCAGAATGTTTATTATTTAACTTCTGTACAGCGATCCAATAGATTTATAATATAAAAATAGATTAACCGAAAAATTTTCCGAGCTGCCAACTATTTTTCTACCGACTTCTTCTGATTTTTTTTCGGCTAAGGACCCTCGTGATTTTTTTCGACCGAGAAGATATTACTTTAATTATCCCAGAAGTCTCTTCCAATTTTCCCAGAAATAGTCATCTGGTTTCTCCCTAAGCTTCTTTCAGAAGTCCATCTGGCTTCCACTATAGCTTATTTTGACTTCCGCTGGGAGATTTATATAACTTCTTGAGCAAGTTTCTTAAACTGTCATTGGAAGTTTCTATTTAATCGTTTTTAACCACCCCAGAATTTTAAAGTTTATCCCGACTTCTTTGATAAGTATTTTTGGCTTCGCATGAAAATGTCTTCTGATTTCCTCGGAAGTTTTTCCTGGACTCCCCCGGAAATTTCTTCTGACTTCTCTTAGAAAATACCCCCGACTACACCTAGATAATTGTTGCGATTTCCTTTAGAATATTTTTAGACTTGCTCTGGACGTTTCTGCAAACATTATCATTAGATTTTCTTATGACTCTTTTGGGAAAGTTCTAATACTATGCACCAAAAAATACATCGAAAGTTGTTTCCCGGAAAATTTGAACGAATTCCCGGGGGATCGGGAAAGGTGATTTCTGGTAAATTTACAGGATGTCTCGGGAAGGAAACACTACTTTGTACAGACTACGAAGTTATAACAACAATGTCATCAAGATCAGTCTTGTAAGCGGTCATCGTAGTCGACACATTTTCTGTGATAATCGACTGCCTTTGCTTCCGACACTCGCAAAACAAGCTATCAAATTACAGTACCAAACTAAAATGTCATATGACAGGCACTGTCATACGACACTGTCGCCGAAGACCGTTACGACTGCATGTGTTTTAGTTTTTCTCAGAGCTGCTGATGTTGTGCTTGTGTGAATTCTGAAAGCAACAATCAACGATGTCCTAGTAATAACATTTTTGATCAGAAATGGTTTAATTTACACCAAATTGAGGAATTAGAACGAAATCACGAAACAGAGAAAATGTATGGAATACAATTTTTTTTCGCTTTGACTCGTTTAAACTAGGTTTTGTTTTCTACCACACATTTTGTGATAGTGGTTAAAAGTTCAGTAACATTCTTTTCGAGAAAAAAAGGGAAATTGAGAGATAAAATTACTGAAGTCGGATTTTCTAAGTGTAGAAAAAGAATATCGAGTAAAAAGTAGTCGAAGTAGGATTTCAATCGAGTAAGAGAAAGTTGACTGTGCCAAAATGTCAAAATAATTTGATCTTTGGAAGAAAAAACATCTGAAAAATAGAAAAACCAAGTGTGGCCCGCTCTTCATGTAGAAATTAGCAATATAGCCCGTAATATGCCTTCACCTGAGCACCACTGGAGTAATACAACATGCATTCAACTAAGGACACTGGGTATTTCACAATAGTTTAAATTACTGGTCGTAATGGATTTATGTCTCGGACATAGGAAAAAAATACCTTGTTAATCCACACACTACGAAAAAGTCATGTAATTTTCAGTGCCCTGAGACCGACACATACAAGCGACCCTTTTGACATAAGAATCAGTTGAAAAGGACGAGAAAATCAATTCATTCAAACGCACTTTTCGTCGAGTTGCATATGTTTCAGTTTCAGGACACTTAATTTTACATGACATGTTTGCTTACGTTCCATGATTTACGTCAAAGCTGAATTACGTCTCGTGTAAAAATAGTAATTTCTAAGTGTGCACTCAGTACTTCTTAAAATATAGCGAAGCGGTTAATGCTCAAGCAAATAGTGACTTAGTGACCCAATAATTTTAAAGAACTGACTAAAAAGTGACTTATGGCCAACTGAAAAGTGACCAACACATTGAAAAAGCGACTTGCGGATAAAGAAAAACAAGTAGTAGTGGTGTTTTTTTACCTTTCTTACAAAGAAGGGCATATGTACCGCTTAAAATGCTGAGTTTCGATCACATTAGAAATCGAAAACAAGATCATTGGCAGTTAAACTGAGGTTCTATCTCCGGAGAAGTGGTCAGTTTCTAAATAGGGCCAAAACCGATGAAGCGACATCAGTTTGAAGCTGTATTTTGACAATTTAATTTGCGAATATCGGACGCAAAGGCAGCCGATTATCACACAAAATGTGTCTATTTCTGTGACCACCTTCAACACTGCTTGACATAGCCTATCACTTCATTCGACCACAAATCATTCGCAATTATAATTTTTAAATAAAATCCTAATAAGAGGCAACTAAATTTGACAAATCATGAGATTCCGGTTAAGATATTGTCTTTCTTGGTTGGTCTTGTAAATGGTTGTATGCATTACATTTTTTTATCATTGATAAGATTTTTCTGAGTTAAAATGTTTCCGCTAAACGGAGTTAACATAAAGTTTTCACATTTCTCGAGAATTTTCACTCTCCTTAATAATCATTTGAACTGTTGTCATTAGCTTGAATGTTTTTGTTTTACGAAACTAATTAAAATTATTTGAAATATAACGATAGAAAATATTCCCATACCAATAAATTAGAGAATTTTGTTAGCTTGAATGTGTTTTTTTTTTATGAAACGAGAGAAAAGATTTCTATGTCTAGAAATTAGCCGATTTTCGTCAAATTTCCAAAGATTTTAATAGAAATTATTTACATTTAAGCGCAACTGTGTATTTCAAAAAACTTATTTTGGCATTTTTGCAAAAAATACATTTCACACAATGATTTCAACATCTGAATAGGATTCTGATTGGAACCCAATTTTATAAAGCACATTTACTATGCATACATTTTCAAATTTGAAGCTTCTAAAATGTCGTAAAAGTAAGCAAAACTCCTGTACTCCTATTAGTAATCATGTAGAATGTTTGAGTCCTCATAGCTACTGGTTTTAAAACCATTAGTTGGTCAATATCCTATTTTGTAAAACAATATTCCGATATTTACATTAAACAATGATCAATTTGCCCCTAGTTTACTGTAAGATAATTTGAAAATTCCCCGAATAATGATGAATAATTTTTTTTTCTTGAAGAACTGAAATTCCCTTATGATTCCCGGTTTGCCAGGTTTTTTTTTTTCAAGTGGTGAAATCCTTTTTATAAACGACCCCCAATGAAGTACCCATTTGAACATTTACATATTTCGGAGTTAAAATTTGTAAAAATGGTCGAATTTGATGTTTATAGGACCTTATATTCACACACGGATTGTTCTGAATACCCTAGAAATAGTGGTCAAAATCTGTTATGAAACAATTATCACCGGCTGGTTGAGTAGTAAGGGTTTATTGTCATTTTGAAAGGTGCTGGTTCCTAATTTAAAACGTATCTATTAAATCAAATTTAAGTAATTTAAGCCATCCAGCAGTCACGCTAGTGCACTAAGTGCAAACGCAAAAAAAAAACAATACATAATTGAAAAAATCTAGCGTTACTTTTCAAATCGACGTATCTGATTTTGTAAATAATCACTTCAAACAGGAAGGAGAATCTTCCAGCTGGTGTTGTTAGTTTGTGTAAGTGAGCTAAAAGTTACCACAAATCGTCGAATGAGGTGATTGTTTACAAAATCAGATACGTCAATTTGAATACGTTTGAATTGATCATTGAATACAACCAACACCCGGAGCTTAAGAGTGAAATTATATTGTTTCAGCATGTAAAAACACCGCTGCTTTTTCAGTGAATTTACTCAACTTTTTGAAAAATTTCTTTCTTTTAAACATGTTTTGATATTCAGACGGTCAAGCATTCCTTTTCTTGGCAGAAATAAATGTTAAAAGCAAACCGAAGAATAAGTGAGCGAATTCCGGCCAAATAACGAAAAAAATAAATAAATAACGAATTAAAGTCTTTACCATTCCGAATTCCATGAACAACATATTAAAAATACGTATTTCTAGTTATTGTAGTTTTTAACAGTTTTTATATTATAATGACCAATTTGTGAATTTTTTACCGTGTATTTTTTCTGAGACGACAATCAAGTTTCCTACAACTTTGTCTCATACTTCATTTCGATTATAAGTGTTTTTTTTTCGTAGTATGATTTATTGAAACATTTTGAATAATTAGGCACCAGTCAAAATGGTCGAATTCCAGCACAAACTTGGTTTATTGCCCATAGCGAACAATTATGCAAAGTTTCATGGAATTTGGAGAGGGTAAAATTTGGTCGATAAGTCACATATAGACAGTAGGCATAAAGGTCCAGGCTAATAAGAAGGAATGAGTATCAATATCGCTTTTGAGACGAGGTTTCGCGAGAGTAGCCTGCAATCAAATATATGCTTCAAATTCGATTTGTTGTTGGAATAACATAATCATAATGTAAGATCATACCGAACCAGCAGGAGCAGCAACGGATACGAGTAACCAAATCAATAAAAAAAAAATCATTGAGCAAACTGAAGGTCCGATCGTCAAAAAATCGTCAAATGCAGCACACGTTACGGTGATTGCACAAATCTATTTCTACATTGCACCCGCGGCACCGGTTCGGATCAATACGGTTGACGAGTGCAGCGCGAAGACACTGTATACATATATATCATCATCACAACAGCCAAATAAAAGGCACCAAGCAACTGCAATAACAATGTGCCACAAACCGTTCGAACCCTCTTCTGCTGAATAACGCTGAAATTGTGCAAAAAAATAGAAAGCGCTTCTGTTGAACTTTCATATGAAAGTTTGAGTTGAGTTCTCTCTTGCTGCACTGCTTGTGCGTTCAACAGTCAATTGAAGTTTGTCTCGATCGGTTGGCATTTGTTTCCGTGATAAATAAGCATAGCTTTTCACGACAGCTTGACTTCTCGGAAAATTCTGATTATAGTAAGTTCGGAAAAGCGTAAATTTTCGTTGCTTGAAAATCCCTCTCTTCACGACACTGCTGTATAGATCCTCCAACACGTACGTGTCGATCGGATCGTCGCACAGAGGAATAACTAAAATTAAAAAATGGCCAAAATAAAAAAAAAATATTTTTTTTTTAGGTTTTCTTTGTTGCTATTTTATTTTTAAATACATACTGCACAGAGTGGCGTTGAATGATGTTTACAAATTTCGGGAAGTTTTTTTTTTCAAAAATCAACCAGATAGTAACAACCCTTACCATAGGTAAAAAAAATCATCAATGTACAATTTTTATCTGAAAAAACGTTCCTTGAGTTCAATGCTAGTTGATGAATAATGATCTTACATTTTCAATGTTTTAGCTTGTTTTAAATAAAGTTAATAATAAGTGATTTTTAAATAATTTTATACTTTTTCATTGTTAAAAAGGTTGAATTTTGCGAGAACCGATCATATAATCTATGGACGAATGAAACATCAAATTGTTATGAACGGTGAGAACTCATCCGGACACGTCTGGATCGACATTTTGCAGCCTTTTGAAATTTGTATGCCATAATTTTAATGCAAATTTGACTTTTTTTTTTGTTTTTGTTCAAATTTGATCCAAAATTAATTATCAGAGCTTTTTACATTATATCTATTATATCACTTAAAATAATAGTAAATAATTTTGACCAGGTTTTTTGTCCTAGTTACTCATCTGTGCGACGTATATAAGCACTCTATAGCGTTTGTATTCGCACACAACGGCAAATTTCGAGACCCCTACGAACAGTTTTCTTTTGCTGCTGTGAGTGTGGGCACCTAATTCTCATCGCATTCTTGTTTTCACTTTACTCGTTCGACGAGCTCGGTTTGATTTTGCATACTTAGAATATGGAAATTAACGAGTACTACATATAATGGAATTAAAATTTATCTCTTTTCATCATAAACAGAGCGCTTCATTCATGCAGATTCCACTCTTTCCTGTTTTCATGCCATCATAGTGTTAGCTTTGGAAGCGATTTTCAGTCCACTGTGGCAAGTGGTGGCGGAGATATAAAAGTGCTTCATTAATCTCTCACTCTCTCATATGCCGGTCGTCCCCGTCATCATGGCAGCAAACTACATTACGAACGGCACCAGAAGCACAACATTTTTCGCAAATGGATGTGCTGTGCGAGCAGACCACGACGCAAATAGAAAGCGGCTAAAAAAAGTTGAATGAGATTAACAGGCAGCTGGTATAGAAGTATGAAAATTGAAAAAAAAAAACAAATTTGAATTATTGCAAGGAGCAATATTTTAAATCTATGCTTCTTAAAAAATATTGATCTACTGTGTTTATTGAAACATTCGAAAAAAATCTTAAATTCTATGATACAGTATAATTTGAATTAAGGAAAGCTTCACCTAAACTAGCTCAAAATATACTTATATTGTAAAAGTATATACATACAATTTTTTTTGGCTTAATTTTTCATTTTTGGACGAGAAATATCTAAAAAAAAAAAATAAAAATTATTCTAGACCCCCAATAGAACATTTCCATGCTAGTCTCATATGAAAGGTGTGACCCTAAACTTTCGTTTGGAGGGTGTAGATTTCTGTGAAATTTTACTGAAATCTCAACAGCTGAACGCTCGGTAAACAGGTGATTTATAACAGTTTTCCTGTTTTCACTGATATTCTGTGAAAAATTACAGGAAAACTGTGAAAATCACCGAACTGTTTACCGAACGTTCAGCTTTTGAGATTTCGGTATAATTTCACAGAAATGTGTGAAATAATCGTAGTATGTGTGCACTTTTTTATGAGGACATCCATTGAAAAACAAAACAAAAACAGAATTTATTTTTATCGTTTCTTGTACCTTGCATACGAACATTCTGCTAGACGGTTTACTTAATTAGCTTTTTTTCCTCAAGTAAGCAATCCAATTGAATAGCAACGATCATCTGTTAAAAGGACCTTATTCAAATACAGTAATGACCCGATTTTTTCAACTCCTCCGCGCATCAGACTTGTATTTTTCAATAATTTTCAATAATTTATACGAATAGATTTTCAAAAAGGGTTGACAAAATCGGGTCATTGCTGTAGATGATTTTGATCTGCTACTTCAATTGAAATGTATCCTGCGGACGAACTCTTGTGCAGAACTGGAACCAATTTGTCACCAGCTGAACTTCTACCACCTCAATGACGTAGCAAAAGAACCGGTCCCAAAAATGGTGTAGGCCAACCCCCTGAATTTGTTTGATGATTCCAAACTGACAATTCTGTCGATTCATTGGACCACCTCGAACAATGCCCGTGCCTGAAAGCTTTATGACTAATTGATGACAAAATTCAACGTATTTTCGATAGATCAGACTTGCACGCAAATATATGATTTTACAGGGTATCCGAAGGTTTTTTGTCATTCTCGTATTCACGTATAATATAAAATACCCGGAATTCAACAAAACGAAATTTCTCCATCAGCGAACAATTCTAATCCGATTATCCGAGCGCCCCGTTATGTTTATTTATTTATTAATATAAAACCGAAGCATAGTATAAGTAACCTATATGGTGCTCAAAGTATATACTACACCAAGATGATGATTAGTTCCTTGAAGAGACATATTGATTACACAAGCTTTTAAATTTAGAATATGAATTAGCACGTTTACAGTCAATAGGAAGATACTTCCATAATATTACAGCACGTTTTTTTTTCCTTTGGTTTGTTTTTTCCGTTGATCTTGTTTTCCGTGCTGAGCACCAATGCTACCGACGTGCCAGGAAGGCAGCTCCCACACCTGGACCCTGCCTATCGACCCATCAACTCATGAACCGGGGACCAACGGCTTTACTTCCCATCCGAAGGATCATGATCAGAGATGTTATGCCTCAGAACATCCCGGCGGCGCCGACTGGGGTTGAACCCAGGCCTTCTGGGGTGAGAGGTAATCACGCTTACCACTACACCACCGACGCCGTTGTTACAGCACGTTGACAAACCGAGTTTTTTAATACGTCCGTTCTCTACTTAGAAACCATCAAATTCATAGACCGACAGGATCTCAAATAAATAAAAACAAATTTGGAAATACAATGGTGCCTCGGTTAAAATCTTGTATGTTTGGAAACACATTCTTATTCTCTGGGGGTCTTCAAATGAAGTCCCTAGAATTCTAGTGTTATATTATCTTTTGTGCTCTGATCTACGGAGGTTGAAAACATATCTAGTAATAGAGTATAGAGAATACTCAAGTTTATCTCATTTTGGTTGACACAGCAAAAATGAGAGCAAAATTCAATACTTTCAATGAAATCAATTTGATTACTGAATTTGCATTCATAATATTGAACTGAATACGGGCCTGGCGTAAATGGTTAGTGTCATTAATAAAAACAAATGATTAACGTCAGAATCTTCATTAGAGGATACCGGTGAAAAATTAGCATCAAAACATTGGGTTCTGACAATTTTTTTTTTAATTAATAACTTTATTTGTACAGCCTCAATTGAATAAACTTTACAGAGCCGAGTGAGGGTTCTGACAAATGTTCTGATTACATCATGTGAGATGTTAATAAAACAATAATGTGCTACAAAGGAACGAGGTCAAAGTGACCTAGGTTGTTCGAAAAGGCTTCAACCCACCCTACTGGCCCCAGTTCAGGACAATTGAGACATTTTGAGTAATTATGGAGTAGATATTAATATAGTGTTTAAAAACACCAGTAATAAGAATACATGATACAAACTTATTTAATTTTTTGCCGAGATTCAAACAGCCGAGTAGTTTTGCAATTTATTTTGCTGAGATTTAGTAAAAAAAATGCCGACGTTCAGCAAACAAACAGATATTTTACAGAGATATCAGCAAAAGTAAATACCGAGGAAATCGGCTGTTGGAGATTTTACCGAGCTAGATTGAGTGTGTTGATTAGAATGACTATACTAGTGGACGACTAAGGTGTGCGAATCACGTGCGCATTAATTCATGGTGCAATTCAAAACATCATCATCTGGTGATTTTTTTCGGATAAAAGTGTAAATTCTTTCGAAACTAAATGCCAGCTGAAAAGTTTTAAACATTTCAAACATGCATCAGACACTGATTTTTCATCAGTTGAAAATCTAAAATCTAAAGAGTGATTTCCCATGCAAATTTCTCATAAGCAAAAACAAAAAATGCCACAAAACCCTTGGGTACGATTTAGTCACATAGGAGCTCTTCTTTCCAGGGTGTCCTTTCAAATCCAATTTTTCAATTCCCGCTTTTTTCCCGGTTATTAAAAAACCCAACCCAAAAATCACCGCTGTCTTAAGGGGGGAAATACAAGTAAAAATTTTTGTTTTATCGATTTTTTATATTTTACTTTAAAAAAAAAATTAAAAAAATACTACGAGCACGAAGAAGGACTGATCTATGGCCCCGGTATCGCCGATTAACCGTAAGTTCCAGAAATCATGTTTTTACACAACCCAAAACTTTAAACGCGTTTTTCTCAAAACGGTATTTTCCAAATTGGTGGGAAAGATAGCTCAAAAAGTTCTCATCCAAATGACTTGAAACTTGGCGCATCTTAAAGGTAATAGATTTTTACTCTATGTGAACCACTGATATCATGAAAAAATTAACAATTAATAATTTTCAGGTCTGCCTAAAGTAAAAAAAAAAAAAAAACAGTGAAAAATCAACTTTTTTTTCAGATATTTTTTTTCTAAATTTTTTAATCGTTTTTTTTTGGGTTTTAGAGGTTCACATAGAACAAAAATCTTTTCTGAATAAGGTCCAATTGATAAAAGTAAGTTTTGTCCATTTTTCAGGTATCTAGAACGCCCGCCAATTACCAATTCCCACCGGAGGTGACCTCCTTCCGATGTGACCCCATGGAGCCACAGAGGTCACACACCAATGAAAAATCTCAAATGTAGAGGAAGATTTAAGCAATTTAATGCAAAAAAACCCCAAACGTTTGCGTTGTTCATTTGCTCACAAAAAAATTCCGAAAATCGTCGAGTTTTTGACGTGTTACTTGTATTTCCTCCCTAAAAAGGCGACCAATAATAACCGTTCATAGATAATCATATATTTTTTCAGCAGAACTGCTACAGAATTGCTCTACAATACGTCTATTTTGTAAAAAAAAAATGAGATGAGATTTGTATCGATTGTATGATCTAGATCTCCAACATATCATAGAATCATGAGTTCGTATAAAATCAAAGAGTCTCCTGCCAAAAATGAGTCTAAATGTTGTATTTGGATGTCGGAAAAAGCAAATCTCGATTACTTTTTCGAAGGGACGCATCAGCTTTTGTAAACAATGCATTTGATCGTCGATTTGGCGTAACTGGTAGCTCGCTCATGCATGCTAACACTACCATCAGATAGGGGAAATTTCCCCCCACCTGCAGGTGGTGTTAGTAAGCGTGTGCGAGCTACCAGCTACGCCGAATCGACGATCAAATGCATTGTTTACAAAAACTGATACGACTCTTCGAAAAAGTAATCGAGATATATTAAAACAAGTTACCGGAACAAGAGAATCGCAGTATTAAAAGTTCTTAAAATCTTCCTGGAGTTTACATCTTGAAATTCTATAAGCCAAATGACATTTTCTGGCATACAAAGATGTGTTACCAAAATATTTATATTTCTCCAAATGGTCTAGGAGATATTTTACAGGTTAACCATTTTGAGCACTTTTAAGCATTTTGAGTTCATAACATAATTTAAAATTATTAATTTTGTTTAAAAAAAACATTGTTGGATTACCAAAATCATCCCGGATATCCGCTCTTGAAGCTCTGCAGACTCAACAAGGTATACGATGATTAGACTTAATGATTAGTAAACCTTCGTGAAGCCCCATAATATCATTAGTTTTTATTATTAGGTTTTCCAAAATGCCAGCAGTTCAGATCTTTTTTTTTATTATTATTAAAGTCACTTTAACACTCTTGGATCATTCGTGTCTTATGCCGGTTAGATTTGAACTCAGTATAATGATGATTTCCCCTAGGTTTGAGCTGGATGATTTATCTCTAAAATAATTAAGTACTTCGACTACTACTACTGCAGATTCATACATTGGTTGGCATAGAAAGCTTTCGATTAATTACTGTGACTGAGTTCTTAAGGCATACTGAGCTCTTAAGGTGGTATGGTTCAGCGTCCACAAATCATAGGTACTTTCACTGCCACTTCGAGTTTTCTAGGGAGTTAATCTCGGGCACTATTGCGATTTGAGGCACTAAATTATCATCACAGTTTTGTTATTGCATGTTTTCCGGTAGCAGATAATGGACTCCTGGAAAAAAGCTAAGTAGAACCAGAGCCCGAGGTTCTGGATCGTATCACCTTAAAACAATTTCTATGTAAAGATACCTTCAGACCGATCGCGTTTGTCATAGTGGTCTTTTGTTTTTTGTTCATAATTCCGTTATAAAAAATCTGGGACTTTGAACAGTTATCTGAAGTCTATGACTTGGAAAATTGGTAACTACACTGCAATGCTCATTTCTGTTTGCAAACTTTGTAAACATATCAAACAGAAATGAATAAATAGTGTATTACTGAATTAAAAGTTGGGGATGGGTGGCATTCATTAGCCTGAGAATACTCTCCAGATGCTAGCCTCTTCACCGACCATACATCAGTACACACTTATCCAATCAGTAATGTTTACCGAGTTTTTGAATTGCGGAACTCTTCGGTAAAATTTAAAAAAATCTGTGAAAAATTCAAAGTTGAGAAAATGTGTTGCGAAAATTTACAAACTAACTTCTGTTAACCCCGTGTAGTGATGAAAAATAAAATTTTTAGATTTTATCCAATCTTTACGAATAACAGTCATTTGAATTTAACCGAGTCAGTAATCCAAAAATCCAGTAAAAATACTAACTCCTGTAAAAAAAATCTAAGTGTGTATACAGAAGCAGCGGAGCTCCACACTCCTCTATCGAAATAGCACCGCAGCTGAGCTGCGAGTGCTATGAAATAAAAAGGACATCGACTTATTACCACTACCTACTTCTCTCCCTTCCGCTCTCAGAATTCGCCGATACGGTGTCTCTCGTTGTGTTTTCTGCTGAGACTGAGCAATATTCGATACCGCGAAACATCTCCACAGTTATGTTTTCTTTCGGCGCAGGAGATGTGCGGTAATCAATAGTTGAGAATGTAGCTAAACTTCTACAATAACATTCTACCAAATTTCCATATGCGTAGTCCACTGCAACAGCCGAACGTACGAACGAATAGGGTGACTATAGCGCATTTTAAGAAAACGTCACAAGTTTTTATGGCTGTTTTATTTAATAATTACGAAGAAACCATAAAGCCTACAAGGTTACTACCAAAGGCACAAATCTAAGGAACTGCATGGAAAATGTTTTGTAGAGCAACTAAATAAACAGAAATGAAAATTTTCAACTTAAAAACACTAAAATGTATGAAATTTCAACAGTTTTTTTTTGGTACTTTAAACATACTTTTCAATTTTAATGTATGATAATTAACTTTAATCGAGTTCTTTTTCAAAGAGAATTGATAGCTAAGACTTTAATCTTTCATTTGGTATGTTGAAATCAGAAAACCACATTAAGATTAAAAAAATGTAGCTAACCAAAGTTGGCAATACAAAAAAATATAAAATGTTGAATAACTCACTTAGCAGTCATTTCCGACCCTATGTTTCATGGGGATTTTTCCATAACTTTAGGAGCCCTATCTACCCTGAAAATATGTAAAACCCGGAACCAAACACCCTGTATATGATTTTCCCGGTGCAATTTGGGTTTTCCCGGATTTTTCCCGGTTTTCTCCCGGCGAATCCGAATTCCCGGTTTTTTCCCGGATTTCCCGGTTTTCCCGGTTGGATGGACACTCTACACGATGATGGTGTTGGTTTCTTAGAGATGTTTAATTCTTAATAAATTCACAAAACAAAACAAAATAATGGTTCACTGTTGCAATTATTAGGCGTCGATGACGTTTGTATATATTTATAAATAAAACTAGAAAAAAAAATCTTTATATAACAAAAGTTTATAGCACGTACAATTTATGAAAAATCTGTGAATGTTTTTACGAACCAGAATCATGAAAAATAAATAGTATGAGATCTAGATTTTTTGCTATAATTATATTTATTAATTTTCAAAAATGTTAATGGACGAGATATTGAGAATTTTCTTAGGAGTATGAAGTTTTTCTGTATCCGTGATCATAAACTGTTGATGCTTAAAAATGTATCCTATGGTTATAGGCTCCAGAATTCTGAATATGTTTCTATCGTTGAGATTATAGCAACGTTGCAAATGCTCATTTCACATATAAACATGTTTTTCGGAATAATTTAATCAAAAGATGTTATGATCACATGTTTTACAAGCAGAGGATACAAAGTATGTGTTTGACACATAAGGCTTGTATATTTTGCTTTCTAAGAAACACAATCTGCGATTTAATGATTGCTAAGTCAGTGAGTGAATATTGATAAAATCGCTGGTTCTAACCCTCAAAATGTTAAATTGACAGGTTGCATGTGTCAAACACATACAGTGATCTTAAAATTAAGCGTACAGCTCTTTCTAATATTTTTTTAAAGCTGTACCAGCGCAATTATCGCAACCTAATTGGTTATCGGAATAGTATTGAGCTTATTTTTTCTGACACGAATTCAATTTAGTGCATACCGGTAAAGCTGAAAATTCTTTGAAAAACAGTTAATGTTTGACCAAGGGATGACTAATTGATCTTTTTTTTAAAAACATGCAATGTATATGAATAGTTAATATCAATGGCATCATTTTCCCCAGTCCGCATCGTGCTCTCTTGCCGTGCGGATCTATTTGCTTTTTGCTTAAGAAAGTGTTACTACTACCTAAAGCTACAACAAATTTAAACAGCACTTTTCAGTGCTCAACCTGTAAGAATTTTTCTACCTTGTTCAACTCCTCTTATTCCTCTTCGATCCTTGTTTGGACCCTACCCGAGGTAATCCTTCTTGGATATCGAATTGGAAAATTCCTCTTCGATCCTTCAGATTCTTATAGTAATCTGCTTGGAAGTCGATTTGGATAAAAAATTTACTGCCGCCATGGCGCCTAAACGCAAAAGAAAGGGGCAACCTCTTGACCCCCCTTCTGAAGAAATTAATTTGAGTAATCAATTTGATTTGCTCACGGATGATGAGAATGATCCATCATCCAAGAAAAATTCTAGTAAACTTTCCCGGCTTAATGCCAAGAAGGAAAAGATTCCCCATATTGTGATAACCACTACCGATTTCCATGCTCTTCGCATGGAACTTTTGAATTTCGTGAAAGTTAAGTTTTCACTACAAATTGGACGTCGGGGTGAATGCCGTGTATTGGCTGAAACCTTGGACGGATTTAAATGTCTTCTCAAGTATCTTACTGAGAAGAAGCACAAATTTTTTACTTACGACACCAAAACTGAACGTGTGTTCAAGGTTGTCATGAAAGGACTGCCCAGTGGTGAATCCCTGGATCAGATCAAAGATGAACTGGCAAAATTACTTGGAGTTGTGCCACTCCAAGTAATCAAAATGAAAATGAAATCCCGTCCTGGCGATTCGCGCAACGGGATTTCTAATGATTTTTATTTAGTTCACTTCAAGTCTAGTGAACTAAACAACCTTAAGGCCTTAGAAAAAGCTAGCCTTATGCTCCATGTCCGAGTAAAGTGGGAACACTTCAGGAAGACTGGAGGAAATTTCCAAAACCTCACTCAGTGCCGTAAGTGCCAGGGATGGGGTCACGGAACTAAAAATTGCTACATGTCAGCTAAATGCATGAATTGTGGTGATTCCTCTCACGCAAAGGACGACTGTCCTGTGAAGGAAGATCCTAAGAAATTTAAATGTTCAAATTGTGGTGAAAACCACAAATCCAATTTTTGGGAATGTAAGACTCGCAAAGCGATCCTACAATCTCGTTCTAACCGACAGGTAGGAAACGCTCCACAAATTCCTCTGCTGTTAACAACGGTCAGCGAGGAACAAATTCTACATTCGTACCCGTAGGTACAAATATCACCCCTGCTTCAAATGTTTCATCTGTACCTACTCCCCTCGCTGCTAACAATGTTCAGCGAGTTAATGGAGCTACCTATGCTGCTATTGCAGCGGGTAGAAATCAAAATACTAGCCAACGTTCTAACGGAAATTTTGACAATTTTGACTTAGGAAGCATTACTGCCCCTAAAATGGAATTTTTACAGAATTCATTAATTGACATGATTTCTGATATGCTTAAATCTAACACCATGTTTGATGCTATTCAAACTGGAGTAAAATTTGCTAATAATATTGTCATGACTTTAAAATTCAGTAATGGATTTTAAAGCATTAAACATTTTAAATTGGAATGCTCGGTCTCTTAAAGATAATGAAGACGAGCTACTTAATTTTTTGAGAGTTCATAACGTGCATATTGCCGTTATAACTGAAACGTTCCTTAAACCTGACCATAAGGTTAAGAAGGACGCAAATTACTTGATTTATAGAAATGATCGTCTTGATGGACCCTGTGGTGGCGTTGCCATCATTATTCATAGATGAATCAAGCATAAAATTCTTTCTTCATTTGAAACCAAAGTTTTTGAAACTTTGGGAGTTTCTGTTGAAACAAAATTTGGACAACTTACGTTTATAGCTGCCTATTTGCCATTACAATGCGTAGGCCAGCAAAAGAATTTTCTCAAGGGTGACCTCCAGAAACTTACCCGTCATAGGTCTAAATTTTTCATTATTGGTGATTTTAATGCAAAACACCGCTCATGGAATAATGTTCAAAGCAATTCCAATGGTAATATTCTGTTTGATGATTGTTCTGCAGGTTATTACACTATTCAATATCCAAACAGCCCAACATGCTTTTCTTCTGCAAGAAATCCCTCAACTATTGATTTGGTCTTAACTGATTCATGTCATCTTTGTAGCCAATTGGTTACCCATGCTGACTTCGGTTCTGATCACCTTCCAGTAACTTTTGAAATATCCCAAGAAATAATTTCTAATCCCAACAGCTTTACTTTCAATTACCATAGGGCTGATTGGGAGCAATATCGAACATTTATGGAATATAACTTCGATCCAAACATTCCTTTGCAAACCAAAGATGAAATTAATTATGCTCTTGAATCTCTGACTACTTCTATAGTTGAAGCAAGAGCTGCCTCAGTACCAAAATGCGAGGTTAAATTCGATTCAATTATAATAGACGATGATCTTCAGCTCTTGATCCGTCTTAAAAATGTCCGTAGGAGACAATTTCAAAGAACACGCGATCCTGCCATGAAGGTTATCTGGCGGGATTTGCAAAAACAAATTAAAAAGCGATTCTCTGCCCTGAGGAACAAAACTTTTGAAAATAATGTTTCTAAATTAGACCCGAGTTCCAAACCCTTTTGGAAACTCACAAAAATTTTGAAAAAACCTCAAAAGCCAATTCCAGCGCTTAAAGAAGGTGGTAAAATTTTGATCACAAATTTGGAAAAAGCTCAGAAACTTGCTAAGCAATTCGAGAGTTCCCATAATTTCAGTTTGGGTCTTACTAGTCCTATTGAGAATCAGGTTGCTCGGGATTTTCGGAATATTTTCTCTCGGGAAAATATTTTTGATGATTCCTGGGGTACTGATTTGGACGAAGTAAGGTCTATAACTAAAAAATTTCAAAATATGAAAGCTCCAGGTGATGATGGAATTTTCTATATCCTCATCAAAAAACTCCCAGAGAGTACCTTGTCTTTCCTGGTAAAATTATTTAACAGATGTTTCCATTTGGCATACTTTCCTGATAAATGGAAAAATGCAAAAGTTGTTCCAATTTCGAAGCCGGATAAAAATCCAGCTGAAGCTTCTAGCTACCGTCCAATAAGTTTGCTTTCTTCAATAAGTAAACTTTTTGAAAAAATAATTTTGAATAGAATGATGCTTCACATCAATACGAACTCAATTTTTGCAGATGAGCAGTTTGGATTTCGCCATGGGCATTCAACTACTCATCAACTCTTGAGAGTTACCAATTTAATTCGTTCAAACAAATCTGAAGGCCACTCAACTGGAGTTGCTCTTCTAGACATAGAAAAAGCATTCGACAGTGTTTGGCATGAAGGTTTGATTGCTAAATTGAAAAAGTTTAATTTTCCACTTTACATTATGAAATTAGTTCAAAATTATTTAACTGACAGAACTCTGCAGGTAAATTACCAAAATTCCAAATCTAATCGACTACCTGTTAGAGCAGGAGTTCCTCAGGGTAGCATTCTTGGGCCTATATTGTATAACATTTTCACTTCGGACCTCCCTGATTTGCCTCAGGGTTGCCACAAATCTTTGTTCGCTGATGACACAGGCATTTCCGCTAAAGGAAGAAGTCTTCGTGTTATTTGCAGCAGACTTCAGAAAAGTTTAGATATTTTCTCTTCTTATTTACAAAAATGGAAGATTTCTCCCAACGCTTCCAAAACTCAACTTATAATATGTCCACATAAGCCCAGGGCTTCCTTTTTGAAACCTAGTAGTAGTCACATAGTCACTATGAACGGAGTTCCAATTTCCTGGTCAAACCAAGTGAAATATCTTGGATTAATACTTGACCATAAATTAACTTTTAAAGATCACATTGAGGGCATTCAAGCCAAATGTAACAAATATATAAAATGTTTGTATCCTCTTATTAACAGGAAATCCAAACTTTGCCTGACGAATAAACTTCTAATATTTAAACAAGTTTTTAGACCGGCCATGCTTTACGCTGTGCCAATATGGTCTAGTTGTTGCACTACCAGGAAAAAAGCACTTCAAAGGATTCAGAACAAAATTCTGAAGATGATTTTGAAGTTGCCTCCCTGGTACAGTACTACCGAAGTACATAGAATTTCGAATGTTGAGACTTTAGCACAAATGTCCAACAAAATAATTAATAATTTCCGGCAAAAATCGTTACAATCCTCAATTGCAACGATTAATTCCCTTTATACTTAGATAAAATTTGGTTTTAGTTATTTAGTTTTAAGCTATCAATTGTTATACTGACATGCAGGTTTAAAAAACCTGTTTAAAATACTGAATTGCCAAGACAGGAACAATGTAAAAACACTTAGATATATATCATAACAATTAAGGCTGGTAAGTTACTGTAGTAACTGGAGCACCTAGGTTAAAAATGAAATGTAATTTATTTTGAATTTGGAACAAATAAAGAGTTAAAAAAAAAAAAAAAAAAAAAAAAAAAATGGCATCATTTTTTTTCTTAACCTATGAAATTAATTTGAGAAAGCAATTTGATTTGTTCACGGACGATGAGAATGATGCATCATCCAGGAAAAATTCTATCTATAAACTTTCCCGGCTTAATGCCAAGAAGGAAAAAATTCCCCCTATTGTGATAACCACTTCTGATTTCTATTCTCTTCGTACGGAACTTGTGAACTTCGGGAAATTCAAGTTTTCACTTCAAATTGGCCATCGCGTCAGGGTGAATGCCGTGTATTGGCTGAAACCTTGGACGTATTCAAACGAAGCAACACCAATATTTTACTTACGACACCAAAACTGAACGTGTGTTCAAGGTTGTCTTGAAAGGTCTGTCCTGTGGTGAATCCCTGGATCAGATCAAAGATGAACTGGCCAAAATACATGGAGTTGTGCGACTGCAAGTAATCAAAATTAAAATTGAATCCCATCCTGGCGATTCGCGCATCGTGATTTCTGATGATTTTTATTTAGTTCTCTTCAAGCCTAGTGAACTAAACAACCTTAAGGCCTTAGCTAATAAACAAATACCATAAATGAACTCTATCCCGTAAATGTCCCACAAACGGTTTGGATGATACCCCACGTCGTTAAGCTCTCTTTTATGGTTATTTTTATTCGGGTTAGAAAAAGCTAGCCTTATATTCCATGTCCGAATGAAGTGGACTTCAAAAAAACTGGACTAAATTTCGAAAACATCACCCAGTGTCGTAAGTACCAGGGATGGGGTCACGGAACAAAAAATTGCTACATGCCAGCTAAATGCATGAATTGTGATGATTCCTCTCACGCAAAGGACGACTGTCCTGTGAAAGAAGATCATAAGAAATTTAAATGTTCAAATGGTGGTGAAAACCAAAAATCTAATTATTCGTAATGTAAGACTCGCAAAGCGATCCTACAATCTCGATCCAAGCGACAGGTAGGAAACGCTCCGCGTTCCCGACCAGGTACAAATTCTTCTGCTGTTAACAACGGTCAGTGAGGAACAAATTCTACATTCGTACCCGTAGGTACAAGCATAACCCCTTCATAAAACTCTTCATCTATACCTGCTCCCCTCGTTGCTAACAATATTCAGCGAGTAAATGGATCTACCTATGCTGCTATTGCAGCTGGTAGAAATCTCTAGCCAACATAATTCTAACGGAAATTTTGATAATTTGGACTTACTGCTCCTAAAATGGAATTTTTACAGAGATCATTAATTGACTGATATGCTAAAAACTAACTCAATGTTTGATGCTATTCAAACTGGAGTAAAATTGCGAACAATATCGTCATGATTTTGAAGTTCAGCCATGGATTTTAAATCATTAAATATTTTGAATTGGAATGCTCGATCTCTTAAAGATAATGAAGATGAGCTATTTAACTTTTTTGAAAGTTCATAACGTGCATATTGCCGTTATAACTGAAACGTTCCTTAAACCTGATCATAAGGTTAAAAGGGTCGCAAATTATTTCTTTTATCGAAATGATCGTCTTGATGGAGCCTGTGGTGGCGTTGCCATCATTGTTCATAGATGTATCAAACACCAAATTCTTTCTTCATTCGAAACCAAAGTTTTGAAAGTTTAGGAGTTTCTGTCGAAACAAAATTTGGACAACTTACGGTCTTAACTGATTAATTTCAACTTTGTAGCCAATTGGTTACCAATGCTGACTTCGGTTTTGATCTCCTTCCAGTAACTTTTGAAATATCCCAAGAAATAATGTTTAATCCCACCAGTCCTACTTTTAGTTACCATAGAGCTGATTAGGAGCAATATTGAACATTTATGGAATATAACTTCGATCCAAATATTCCTTTGCAAACCAAAGATGATGTTAATTATGCTCTTGAATCTCTGGCTACTTCAATAGTTGAAGAAAGAGCTGCTTCAGTACCAAAATGCGAGGGTAAATTCGATTAAATTATAATAGACGATGATCTTCAGCTCTTGATCCGTCTGAAAAATGTCCGTAGGAGGTAATATCAAAGAACACGCGATCCTGCCATGAAAGTTATCTGGCGGGATTTGTTAAAACAAATTAAAAGACAATTCTCTGCCCAGAGGATAAATGGAAAAATGCAAAAGTTGTTCCAATTTGAAGCCGGATAAAAATCCAGCTGAAGCTTCTAGCTACCGTCCAATAAGTTTGCTTTCTTCAATAATTAAACTTTTTGAAAAGGTAATTTTAAATAGAATGATGCTTCACATCAATACGAACTCAAGTTTTGCAGATGAGCAGTTTGGATTTTGCCATGGGCATTGAACTACTCATCAACTCTTAAGGTTCAATTTACTTTGATGCTGTTTGGAAAATTTCAAAAGCAGTTTTTTCCGACGCATTATTTTAGATTGCAAAAAGCTCGCGTCATTTTGTGTAAAATATCAAAAGAAATCGAATAGTGCGAGCTTTTTGCAATCTGAAATAATGCGTCGGAAAAAACTGCTTTTGAAATTTTCCAAAAAGCATCAAAGTAAATTGAACCTTAAGAGTTACCAATTTAATTCGTTCAAACAAATATGAAGGCTGCTCAACTGGAGTTTCTCTTCTAGACATAGAAAAAGCACTGGACAGTGTTTGGCATGAAGGTTTGATTGCTAAATTGAAAAGGTTTAATTTTCCACTCTATATGAAATTAGTTCAAAATTATTAAACTGACAGAACACTGCAGGTAAATTATCAAAATTCCAAATCTGATCGACTACCTCAGAGTAGCATTCTTGGGCCTATATTGTATCACATTTTCACTTCGGACCTCCCTGATTTGCCTCAGGGCTGCCACAAATCTTTGTTCGCTGATGACACAGGCATTTCCGCTAAAGACAGAAGTCTTCGTGTTATTTGCAGCAGACTGCAGAAAAGTTTCCATATTTTCTCTTCTTACTTATCAAAATTGAAGATTTCTCTCAACGTTTTCAAAACTTATAATATTTCCACATAAGCCTAGAGCTTCATTTTTGAGACCTAGTAGTAGTAACATAGTCACTACGAACGGAGTTCCAATTTCCTGGTCAAACCGAGTGGAATATCTTGGATTAGTACTAGACCAAAAATTAACTTTTAAAGATCACATTGAGGGAATTCAAGCCAAATGTAATA
Organism: Ochlerotatus camptorhynchus; assembly: GCF_037179485.1. Classification (NCBI taxonomy): domain Eukaryota; kingdom Metazoa; phylum Arthropoda; class Insecta; order Diptera; family Culicidae; genus Ochlerotatus; species Ochlerotatus camptorhynchus. The sequence goes on from NW_027041058.1 coordinate 5,261,809, forward strand.
AATATAGAAAATGTTTCAAAGGATTCAGAACAAAGTTCTGAAGATGGTTTTGAAGTTGCCTCCCTGGTTCAGTTACACCGAGGTACATAGAATTTCGAATGTTGAGACTTTAGAACAAATGTCAAAAAAAAAATTAATAATTTTAGGCAAAAATCTTTGCAATCCTCCATTGTAATGATTAATTCCCTTTATACTTATATAAGATTTAGTTTTAGTTTTTAGTTTTAAGATGTCAATTGTAATACTGACATGTAGGTATAGAAAACCAGTTTAAAATACACACTTAGATATACATCATAACAATTAAGGCTGGTAAGTTACTGTAGTAGCTGGAGTTAAAATTAGATGTAATTTATTTTGAATTTGGAACAAATAAAGAATTTATAAAAAAAATAGTGGGTCACGGTATAAAAGTTTGGCAAATGTCGTTTTGAAAACATTTTGTTTACCAAACTCGATTGGTATGCGACATTAAAAATGACTACATGCATAATCAGTGATTTAGTGATGTTTTAGCGAGGCTTTTCATACATTAACTGTATTTTAGGAAAAGTTCACTGCATTAATCGCATATCAGCATTCCTGAAATATTCACCATTCGAAAGAGGGTACTTTTACCGTAATTTTGAGACTACTAATGAAATATTTCATGGGGGGCACTTTTTTTATTTTTTTTTATTGGATATCAAGCTGGAGCTACGTGACAGCTTTGTTTACAAGACTTGACCCATTTGACTAATTTTTGCTTCTATCTTTGACAATACAGCAGAAGGACCAGCTTGCACACTGGATTCCGTGAGCATTGTTTCAAGATAGTTATAGAAAAAATGCTGTGACGTGTGCGCGTAGATATATCCGCGCAGTAATCCGATTGAAGAAGTAAATCCGTGTCGAACGAAATATCTAAATTATGTAACTTACAAAAACGGCGCGAATTTCGAACGTCGTGCGAAATAACCGAAGCGAGAAAAAAAAGAACAAACGCTTATTATCATTTAAAGAGTGCTACCAAAATAAATGTGATATCCTATGTTGGTAAGTTGATTAATTTTGGTTTCCTCCCTAGATATTCTACTTATTATACTATTGAGCTTTGTTTCACGTGCGGTAAAATAACTAATTAGTTATTTTACCACCGAACAAATTCTAAACTACATAAGCTCAAACAACGTTTAACAAGCTCTATTTAATTGCGAACAACTTATGCGTAAGCTCCGTAGACGTAGGCGCGTTGAATCCGACAGCCGCGAAAAGTTAAACATGCATCAATACCACATAAGGAAAGATCGATTTTACAGTCACGTAGGGTTTAGTTCATAGATTAACATTGACAGCTGTTTACAAATGTAAGTACTCGAACAAAAAGAAATAAGTTAACTCAAATGCTTTAACCGCGTATATAAGAGATTTCGCGTATTGAGAGAATAATATAGTAGTCGAGTACAATAAACTCAGTGGAAAACAATACCTACAAAAGATTAAAAGTTATTAATTGTCACATACCTTTAATTCTACTTATTTCCTAAACTATTCCTCTCCTTGTTAATCTGCTTAATGCTATTGGTCTGATTGCGTTTTCTTATTGATGTTCAAGACCAGGGATGGAAAATCATTTACATTCATTTCGTGCATTCATTTACATTCATATGCTTCTAACTTTTTCATCAACAGAATACCGTAAAATTATGTATAAAGCATTTGTAGCTTTTGATATTAACTACAACTTTTGTTAATAATTGTAATCTGAATCTCTTATGTATGACGAAATAGAGCAGGCAGAACATGTTATTGTTTTTCAGTGAATGCAATTTACATTCACTGAAAAACATTGGTGGGTTTTTATCGCTCTGATTCATCATGCATAAGAGATACAGATTTGAGTTGTTGACAAAATATGTAGCTAATATCAAAGCCTACAAAAGTTTCAAGTGCTATTTTACGGAATTCTGTTGATGAAAAAAGTTAGAGGCAAATGAATGTAAATGAATGTACGAAATGAATGTAAATGATTTTCCATCCCTGTTCAAGTTTAAATAAGAAGATTTATTCTACAATTTTAAAGGTTAGTTGCCTCCCTAAGCGGACTCCCCGCATCCTAATTCTTTTGTTAATTTACTTAATGTTATTAGACTTTCTGAATTATCTTATTTAAGTTTTTTTTGATGATTATGATATCTCATTAGTTTAATTTAATATATAATTGAAATCTCTAATCAATCATAACCCATGTTTTATTAAGTACCTGCACTTGTGCTTGTAATCTAAATTAAACGTGTTTCAAGTACTTTTGACTTTCACCTTTATTTATTATATCTTAGTGTCCCAGGGGACACCTTCAAGTGACTTAAATGCTTCACTTTGTAGTAAGTTTCCTAGCTGATTTTTTAATTATAAAGGGTATATTCTCCAACTATGCTCACACGCTTCCGCTATGTCGCACCGCAAAAATACGTATGGGTATGTCACAATAGAAGCACGCCAAAGTGGAAATCCCGATCCATAGTGTAAACACTTATGCCAAATCAAAATGAAGCACATATAAGATTAGTTACAATACCATCAGCGTTGGAAAAGATCGCGATATTTCACGAAGTTCACCAAGGGAAAAGTTCGCGAGTCATAGTGAGTTTTGGTGAACTTTTCCAACACTGAATACCATATACAAAAATGGTGTTTAACATTGTTCCATGACTAATACTTCAATGAAAACAACAATGAAAGCTTGTCACGCAAATAGAAGGAGCACTGTTGGGCACTTTCTGAAATATTTCAATAGTATAAGTCCCTTGCAAACCCAAATAAATCTATCTGCGTAAAAATAAATAAAATAAGAGTGATATGCGGAAAACCCATCAGTATCCCACCCAACGTTCAGTGCCTATACGTTAGCGTACTAGAACGCGGCTTTCAAACAAAGGAGTATCAAGTGTAATACTGTCACTGCAAGACTAGATCTTTGGTTCTCTCATGCAGTGGTTCATCAGAGAGGGAAAGCTCAGTAGTCCCCATCGCCTGCCCATGGCGCCATTCTATCGCGGCATGAGCAAGCAACGCCGGCCATAAACCTACCGTCTCCAACACTCTACTATAAAGCATGAAATTAAGCCCGGCCACCAGCAACAAGGTGCAAAAACTAGTCAAGGGGAGGGTATTTCATCGGGGGCACTTTTTCATACAAAATATGGGCAAATTCGAACGTTTACTTCTCACTTTTCTCTCAGTATTTTGTATGGAAAATATCAAAAAACAAATGTGATGGAAATGTTATGTAATAATGTCAAAATGACGAGAAAAGTACCCTCTTCCTAATGGTGAAATCTTGAAAGAATTTGGAAGAATCCAGTGTTGTAACAGCCCTGTAGATCGTAGACTTCGATGGTTTACGCTTTAAATACATTGTTTAACCAGTGTTGTTATATTTGGTCTAATACTACCGAGTTACCTTCATAAGATCGAATGTGCCATTAGAATTAATATGGGAAAGTGAGATTTCTATATCTAGGACTTGACATGACTTAACTATGCTTAGTAAAAATCCCAGATATTACCCTTGGATATTTTTTTTGTATCAAATATGAAGTAATGAAATTGGGTTGTTAGCGGAATGCTAAATAAAACAGCAAAAGGGTTTATCTTCCATTTAATTCCACTTAATTAATTTTTGTATCCATGACAGATACGTATTTCGACTACAATGTGCAGTCTTCATCAGTGTGGGAATGACACTGATGAAGACTGCACATTGTAGTCGAAATACGTATCTGTCATGGATACAAAAATTAATTAAGTGGAATTAAATGGAAGATAAACCCTTTTGCTGTTTTATGTATCAAATATATTCAACCATAAAAAGAACAACAAGTCTCCACCATAGATCCAATAACTGAAGGCAGGGAAAATAAGCACAACAAGAATAAAAAATAACTGGTTGTCTTGACTTTATGCGAAGTTTTTTTTATAGTTTTTATCTTACTGTAATTCCAGACGTTAAACCAATTGAATTTATTTTTAAAAACTTACTTATCACATAATAAAGGTTATAAAGGCACACATTTTTTATAATTTATAGCATATATAATTTAAAATAATATATTTTTATTCACATGATTAACCTTCCACTGCCCAAGTCCGTATTTTGGCGGGGTAACTTTACAGGCTGGGACAAAAAATCCAATTAATAAATCTATTACAAAATCGTTCTGCGAAGACATTTCGAAAAATTTGTTCTATAATTTTCAGTAAAAAATTATTTCGTTAAAAAAATGATGTAAACTACAAAAGAAAATTCCAGTGGCGAAAGTGGCCTAGAGAGTAAATAAAAATTTCGAACATGGTTTTCTCTGATTTTCTGACTTCAGATTACAAAACGCTCTCATCGATGTTTTTTTTTTTTTATTTAGCATAAAACGGCAAGAGCTTTTCCCCAAGTGTTGTCTCAGAGAAAACAATTTTTGAATTTTTTATATATTCACTGGTTCACTTTCAACTTCAAGGGAAGTTTACCGCCCCGAGATTAACTTTTTTCGGCACGTTTTTATTTTTCTAAAAAGTATTGGGAAAGATTATCAAAAATCCAATATGTTTTTTCCTTAGATTCCTGAGAAAATTTACATGTAAAATTTTTTTTATCTCATCATGAAAAAAATGGACCCTCATCAAAACCGAAAAGTCCAATTTTATGCCATAATGACTTGCAAAAAATATTTTTGCTCGTGAATTTTCTTTGAAAAATTAGAAAAAATGTGATTTTTTTTTTATTTTAGGAAAAATCAAAACGTAATTTTTTTTTTCGGAGCGATAATCTTCTGAGACGAAATGCAAGATAATTATGCATGTAACAAAACGGTCTACATATTATTGCTGACAATAAGAAAATAAAATAATTATTCATATTACATAGTTATTTTTCAAGGGGATTTGAAAATCTGAAAAGACCGATTCCGAGGACGATTCTAATGGAGGGAATTATCAAGGTGATACAGAAATATTAGCATTGAAGATTGCGGACCTAAGCCAAATTTAAATCAAGGATTTGGATTTTGAAACCAAATCCGATATATCTGTTTTGAAACATACTTTCAAAATCAAGACTATCAGACGATTAGAAAATTGAAAATAAAAAAAAATAAAAGCATGAATGCATTTCCATTAATTGAATTTTCCTCTGTTGAATAGTTTTTGTTTAGATTTATACTTGATAATCCAAATACCTATAATCTACTTCGAAAGCAACTTCACTATTTAGCCGTGGATAGGAAAGAAAAGCCAAAATATCCTTGCGCGATTGTGAATGGCTGCCTGGGCCAGCACAACATAATGAAAGGAAAAATACACACGACAAAAAACAAAGACTGCACATACGGATGCATCATGATCATCTGCCGCTGCATCAGCCCAGAACGAGAAAAGAAAACAACCTGGATGAAAAATGTGCAACGAGAAAAAAGAGACGACAGTTTACAAGAATGAAGTATGCTCCACATCCATACAAACGACCTCGACAAACGGCGGACGTGACTCTCACGCGCACAACACGAAGAAAACCACTCCTCAACACATGCTCAATGTAATCGGGAAAATATACCCGTTCTGACAAACTTGCTTAGGAAGCAGCAGCATCGTGAAAGCATAGCAAGTAAGTAGCGCAGTGGCTCTCTTTCCTCGAGACGCTTTCAAGTACTATGCTAAAGCAATAATGAACTGGTAGGAAAGCCCAATCACTTCGCTCAAAGACCAACCGATCTACATTAATCCTAATATTGTAAGAGCGGACATCTCAGCAAACCGAGCTTCAGTACTACCAACGGAACGCAGGAGTCCAAATGCAATACGAACGCTCTCAGAAACAGGGCTACCACCTTTTGAAAATGAAAATTTTCTCGGTCAACCATGACTCTGTTTGTAACACATCAAAATAAATCGTAGGTACCTACAGACAAGTGCCAACACAGTACGGTTGGCTCTCTGCGGTGTATACTAAAAAGCATGTCTACTATGAGTACATGGAGGCATTAATGACATGACACACGGCTCAGTGGTAAATAAGCACGATGAATTGCGATACACTAGCCGACGTAGAGCTTACCCATACAAACGAAAAGGGAACGGGGGAGAGAAACTAATAGCAAGAATCGCAATAAAACTTTCAAGAAAAATACACGAAAAGGAAACGGGCATAGATAACATTACATAACAAACGCTGGAAAATAGGATAAGAAAAGGTAAACATAGAATTGGCAATAAACGGAAATATCTTTGGCTTGTTGTTTTGTGTCTGTACAAAAGGACGCAATCATGATTAAATTTAAGTTGAATCACCATTTTAAGGATACTTAATTATCATTCGTCCTCGAAAAAACAACAACATTGCGAAAACAATACGCAATTTGATCGTAGCATTCCTAGTGAAAAATCCTACTGCTCCTCGACAGGTAATTTAGTGTAGCAACTATTGGTTTCTAGTTTCCACACGCTTTTCCAAGCAAATGGGGAACAGTTATTTCGGTTTCCTTCGCTTATGTTCTGTTTTCTTCCTCTAAATACACAAAAATTGTACATACCGATATACTCTATGTACAATAGGTGCTGCTGGCTTTGGCCACTGTTGCTGCTGCTGCCTTTGGCCCGTAACACTCTCTCACACCCTAAGCCACCGCGACGCGATCGTCTCTCACACTCTCCCGGACTCGAACTTGGCTTATGTACATGCAAACAACGCACGGTACATGTATATAAGAAAAAATCTCATCGCCGTCAGCACAAACCCCGAGAGCCAAGTATTCGGAAAAAAAAGATGAACAAGCGAACGTAATAAAAAAATACTAACTCGAATATCCAATTTGTTCGAACCGAAATTTGTAGTACAGAAATCCATCCAACAAAACAGAAACGAAAATTGCTTGGACGATTTAGCTGTGCTGCTGAGCCGCAGAGAGCGATCTCTATACCAACAGAACGCTCATTTAACACTACGCCAATGTTGCCGAGCAAATTTTGTATTAAATGACGTTTTCACATTTTCCCTTGGTGTGAGTGCGAGTGGGAATGGCACGCGAGAGAGCGGTAGAGAGAATCCGTGTACGTATACGGGCCACAGGCCACCGATACTACCGAGAATGACGTGTAGTACAGGCGCCTCGCGATACCATTGTGAGCTTGTGTTTGGGTGTTGATTTCCATTTGGACACTGCCACAAATGCGGAAGATGCGTTTAGTGATGGAGCCCTACTTTACGACGGCCGAAAGGACACCGCTTATCCTTGTTAGAAAGCGGATGTGCTGCTTGGGGACGATGAGTATTCATTCGGATAATTGACAATGATGGTTGGTGTGCGTTATGCACGTGGTTAAATACATAAGCTGTCATTTTGAAGCATAAATGGTTTATGCTTCATGTTGAGAATACAATTCGCCATGCTGCTCCATCGTGCTTTGTTGTTGGTGGAGAAAATCGTCGTTACCTTCCCTAATAAAATTGTTATGGTTATTTTGCTAACCGTCGTGTTCGAGGTATCATCCAAACCTTTTGTGGAATAGTTCAATCGCTTAGGTTATCGTTCGTTTATGGTATTTTTTTTATTAGGGTTTCCTCATTACAACTTTCTATAAATGATTGAAAAGTCAATATCTTATGCGTGCCAATGATTTTTTTCTCCGTATAATGTGTGTGTCGTCATTAATTACAGCCTACTCATATATTGCAATGTTTAGTAAATCTTGTGCACACTTCAGCACTTTATACAGTTATTTTGATTTCAAAAGTAATTCCCAGTGAAACATTTATGTATGAACTTTATTTGCAGTTTGGTTGTCCATTTTTGTAAAACGATAACCCTTTATCAATTAAATTTGTATTAGGTGATTCCATAACTGGTCCCATTGTGTATATGGGATTTTGCCATAACTGGTGCATTGTTGGTTTGATTCTGTACAACATCTAAACAAACATTTATCCACAATACATGTCAAAAGCTCACCTATGAACTGTTTCATGCAAGCGCTTTTATGATTTATGAGTGACATTTGTACCTACAGGAATTCACCCAAACAATGTTAATTGTTGACATGAAAACCAATATTTCTTTTCAAACATGTTATCCATAAACTACTAAACGTGCCTCGGACAAGAACAACTGCTAGATCCTCCCATACTACAAAGAAAAACGAAGAGATCCCCATCATCCATATCCGTTTCCAAGCAATGATTTTCTCTTTGCTCGTTCTCTGGTTCTCTCTTCTGACTCCGCGTTGAAATTGAATGTGCCACGGCCAAGGGAAAGAGAATAAAAAGATGATGAATATTGCTTTTTCTTTTGCCCAAGCGACCTTTCACTGCAACATTCTAGTTGGGGTACTACTTAAACCTAACAATAAGAGGTGAAATGATAAACGACTTAGAAAGGTATCGCCTACACTGCCAAAGTTTCAACTCTGCACTCCTGCGTTATAAATTCTGATCACATGCATGTATGCCAAAACCAGTTTTCTTTTTATGTATGCTAAACAGCGAATGAACAAATAATACAAAAAGCTCTCTCAGCGTGATATTTCATACAATCACCATCGTCGAAAACATCCGAGAGATCGGGAGCAGCCGAAGTGAAAAACATAAAACGGCAGATTCTGGTCGACTACTGCGCCGTAACTTACTTGTATGGCGAGATGCGACTGAGACTGATCATGATTAGCATTCCTGAAGCGTGCAGGAAGACACCAGTTTGTAAACATTCCGTTTAAAAGCTCTGAGGAGCGCTCTGTTTACGTGGAGCAGGGCTTATAAAGCTAATACTCCATCATTCTCTCCTCCTACGCAGTGTCGAGAGCAGCAACAACTGGTTGCTTTAATGAACCTACTTGCAACGTGACGTAATTTGAGAAATTTTCCTGCGATAGACAAACGTAGTTACCCACGTAGTAGAAGCAAGTGCTTTACTGAGGAAAATGTTAATTTAATAAAACGATTTTCATAGGATTTGGTAACACGTGTACTTGGTACACAAGTACAACATGTAAAGCTAGAAATCGTTAATTGTATAACGTTAATAGGACAACCATTCAAATCTTCACCGGAGAATTAAATAAAGTCTCATTGTATACGCATATTTTAATAACACACGTTAACACTAACCATTAATTAATTACTGTTCACAAAGTTTGTTCGTACAGTGCTGAGCGGGAAATAGCAGCAAAGTTCAATTTTCATATTTACATACTAGTCAGCTTTGATAAACTACAGCAGTGATGTTCAGCTGAAAGCATATGGCAGGCTATATTGATAATTTCTACGTAAAGTGCGGGTCACAGTGAGGGGGTAGCGACAACGGCTTAGGGTGACAATTTAAGGGTCGAATTCAAAAAGTTTATGTGTAGCGACTTTCCACGAAATTCATTGTATCAATAATAAAACATTTTTTATTATCTTGAAACAAAATATTTTAGTTCACGAATCATGTAAAATATGTTTGCTATAAAACAAGTTGATATTTGGAGGCGACCCCGACGTAGTCGTTAACATCCATCACGCCAAAGTCATGAGTTCAAATCTCACCCCCGGACAAGTCACAAATGACCCAAGTGACCATAATAATAAAAAAAGTTGATATATTGAAGTTCAAGATCTCAAAAGATTTCCAAAGTCTCATTAAGACTTAAGAAGTTTTCCGAGTTACCAAATAATGGAAATTAAACGAAGGCTGCTATGGTGAACGCCATTGAGCTGAATGAGTAACAAGGTTTTAATTTTGGAAAGTGAAAGATTGGAACAAAACAATTCCTTTAGAAACCATTAGCTTGGAAAACAAAGTTAAGATGATGATGATGGTCCCACCTCTGACCCCTACAAAGGTTTGAGCTGGACGATTTATCTTTAAGATAATTGAGTATGACATTTTAACCAGGTTGGCAAACAAAATCGAACTGGTTTCAGTTACAGATATAGATTCCCTCTAAAGTTTACAGTTGCTTTTAAATTCTGTAAGTGTTGCTAAACGTTTGATATGTCTAGGCATCGAATTGAAAACATTTATTCCTTTATAATATAATGAATTTTGTGAAGCACAAGTCAAGAAATGTGGTGTTCTTATTTCAACCGCGTTTCTAGTATTATATCTATGAAAGTCACTTCCTCTTTCAATTCGATCACACAAATATCGAGGCAGCAAACCGTTAACTACTTTAAAAATGAACACCATAGTCAAATATACAATTCTTTGCTTCACCGACAACCATTGTAAGGCGTCTAACATCAAAGTTGAGGAAGTGAATCTATTACATCTCAAAATCAAACGCATTATTTTATTCTGCAAGCGCTGTAATCTCGATATTTGTGTTGCATTGGCCAGAAATAAAATGAAAGGGCAAAAGTCAAGATGAGGAGAGATGATTGATTTGTATAGCTGTATTTTACTGGCAATAGTTAAATCGTTTTTCAGTCGACATAGAATTCCATACTTCTTGGCAATTTTCTTGATGACATTGTCAATGTGAGAGTTGAACTTAAGTGTGTCATCAATAATCACGCCAAGATATTTAATCTCCCAAACGCGATCAATAGTCTCATCATCAATTACAACAGAGACGTTCTCATTTACTCGATTCCGCGAAATTACCATAAATTTAGTTTTACTTGTATTCAATTTTAACTGCTTATACTTCAACCATCTACTTAGAGAACGCAAATCTTCATTCAAGTGTAAAACGGCATCATCTAAATCCTTAGCTGCAATGAATAACACAGTATCATCTGCAAAAAGATTAATGTCGCAAAATCGTAAAACACGTCGCAAGTCATTAATATACATAATAAATAACAGGGGACCTAATACACTTCCCTGGGGCACTCCAAGGGTATTCCCCACGGGACTGGAAACAGAATCATTAAAAACAGTCCGTTGAGTTCTGTCAGACAAGTAGCTTTCAAACCATTTATATGCAGTACTCGTAATTCCAAAGCGCTTGATTGATCTTAACAATAAGGGCCTAGAAATTGTTTCAAAAGTGCGTTTAAGATCCAAAAAAACAGCAACAATCGTATCTTTACACTTCAAGTTATTTTTCCACTTCGCTAATACCAAATTCAACGCGGTTTCACAAGAATGACCTTCCCGATATCCCGATTGTTCTGGTATCAACAAACTATTACTATTTAAATACTCCAACAGCTGGCCTTTAACAACAAGTTCTAAAATTTTCTCTAATGTGTGCAACATGTTGATGGGACGAAACTCTTCGGCTTTAATCGTTCCAGCAACTTTTTGAATAGGGACCACTAAGGATTCCTTCCAAATTTGTGGCACATGTCCAGTTTGTAATGATTCATTAATAAGGTCCAGCAAGATGTGGCCAATGACATGAAAGCAATCTTGAATAACTCTAGCATTAACATTATCTACTCCAGCCGATTTTCCTAATGAAAAACAAATAACTCTAAGTTCATCTAATGTGATTGGGTGAAAAACTTCAAATCTACAACTACTATTAACTGGCTGTTTTATTTCGTCAGGTTCATCGACCAATTCAATAGATTGATTAATCAATGAAACGCTATCTACGAAATAATCATTAAACTTAGCAGCAATTACTTGTTCTGACTGTTCTAATGTGCCATTAAAAGTTATGGACCGCGGTTTGCAATTACTAGGTTTTAATAAAGATTTCAAAATTTTCCATAACTCTTTGCTGTTGTTTTGATGCTGATCAATCTTCCTTTGAACATATTCACAACGAGTTTTCTTTATCGATTGTGAATACTCATTACGCGCGATTGTGTACCTAGTCCAATGATTTTCATTATTAGATCTACAAAACTTTTTGTACAATTTGTCCCTTTTCCGTTTAAGACGCAAAAGATCCAAATTGTACCAGCTGTTCGAGTTTTTCAAAGAAACAAACTTTTGCTCAACTAGTTGATTGGTACACGTTTTCAAAGCGTTATTAATAACAGCTGTAGATTCATCTAAGTTACCGGCCGCGAATGGAAAATCCAGGCTTCTCTCAACAAGATTCGAAACAGATCTGAGATTGAAAAAACTGTCTTGAAGTTAAATGAACTTAAATTATAAAAATATGATTCAAAGGTTATTCCGAAGAGAACTTCTATGGAATTCTGATCATTCTGAAGAGATTTCCAAAAGGATTTTAAGGAAATGTCCAGTAGAATTTCAAAAAATCTCAGAGAAGAACTCAAAGAGAGCTCAGACCATAATTCCCAAAAATATTCACAACTCCAAGTAACTACTGACAAGAGTCCCAAAGCAATACTGACCATTTTTTTTAAAGGAATTCTGGCATTCATTTCAAAAGAATTGTGATAAGTATCTGAATCTGAAGTTGATATGATTCCAAGAGAATTCTAGGGAGAATTTAATAATCTTAATAGCGTCAAAGGGAGGTTATTTAGCGGTAGTTTTTAGTTGAATTTTATGGATGTCCAAACACACAACATCTGAGGATAGTGTCATGGGAGTGAGTATTGAAGATAATCCAACAGAGTTAAAAAAATATGTATAACAATTTATTAATCTAATAGGGGTTTTGAAAATGTTAAACGGAATTTGGAAAATAAATGGAGAATGGAAAAGTAAAAATTCCGATGAATTTTCCAAGGAAATTCTGACAAAAAATCCAAGGGTATCCTGAAAAGAGTTCCAAAATAATTCTGATCCAAGGGAATGTCAATCTGATAATAGCTGCAAAGGAACTCTAAGTCGAATTCTATTTCGGAGGATAGTTTCTTGCAAATCACGAGGAAGATTCCAAGAGACTTCTAAGGAGATTATCAAAAATCTTCTGGAAACGTTTCAAGAATACCTTTGAAAAGAGGATTTCAACCGAATTTAGACAGGTGTTGTTCCTAGGCCGGAAAATTTGGTGGATGTTTGGGTTCCTTAAATGATGTTTGTAACGAATTTCTAAATATGTGTTTAATAATAGAATAATAGGTTTAGATTAAAAAAGTTTTAGTTTTAAGTTACCAGTCTGTACGGCGTAGTCGAATACGGTGTGTAATAAATAAATAAATTAATCATATAATAAATAAATCATATAATAAATAAAAAAACATATAAATAAAGAAATCAATCATTCTAGACCTAATAACTGTTATGAAATTACAAAACACATTAAGCATCTTTGAAATGTTTGGTCAGTCTGCGGGCATACATTCCACTGAAAGCATTCAGCGTGCCGCACAAACTCACTCGGTGGCCAACATGTAGCTCACAGGCCGTTGGATGAGCACCACTGTACTACGGCTTCGCTTTGAAATTTTGTGATTTTGATGTGTTATGACCAAATAAGTTGAATTGTGGACAAAACTTCAAGCAGGGTTTTTTTTATAGCTTTCCTATTCTTAATTCATGAGTTTGACGAGCTTAGTACTGGATTATTTTTTAATAGGTCCTCCATCACTGGATGGATCGCTAATTTGGGGCTTTTTCATTAGTTTTTAAAATAGAATACTAACGGAAAACCCAGTTAAATTTCCAGTTAACCCATCGTCGAGTAGATAGTATAATCCATATCAAAATGTACAATTTCCGCACTGTAGACACACACTGTGTTTTCACTGAAGGTGTACTCGAGAGAGCTCTCAAGTGCACCTTACATGAAAACACAAAATTCATTTGGATTTAACATAAGCATTCTATATTAAAAAAAAGTAATGAAAAGTCTGATAAGAGCGTCCTGGGTCCTATGTCAATTCGCCTTTAAAAAAAATTAACTTGATTCGCTTTTTACTGCGACATCATCAATTAAATTTCCACAGACAGGCAACATGAAAGCGAAATGTAAGTTTGTTGATCGAATTCCGCGGAATGAAACGGAATTGCAATTTGAAATATGCAGAAAAGTTGATACATACTGACGCAATCAAGAAGAGGTGAGAGAGGGGTTATATTCCAAAACTCAATCAGTGATAGCCTTTCTTATGTCTCATCCTAAAAATACTTAGCAAAGCATGAGCATGAGCATGATTGACCGCCCACGGTTGCTACTCTGTTATTGCCAGATCAGCTGTAATTACACAGAGAATCAATACATGATGCTTGGGACTAGCAATCATCCTCAATGTGTAAAAATTGGTGATCTCAAACTCGGCAATACTAGCGCCGGCCGCACCACAACACAGGTCAAGAAAGGAATGGGTAGGAATGTGTTGACCTGACACTCGCTTTGATGGAAGCAGGGTTCGTTTTGGTAAATGATAAGCTGAATTGATGTCCTAACGATCATATAACGCAAAGGAGCTTGGGATTGAACCCACGATACTCTGCTCAGTGAGCAAAAACATTATCCACTAGGCAATCGAGCTCCTTTGTATTCACGTTAACAAATAAAGCGATTAACGAATCTTGAATGTGGAGGGGCTTGAGATTAAACTCATGATGTTCTACTCAGTAAGCGAAAATGGTCGCACTAAGGCCTAAGGCCTGGCCCCTCATTCCACATCACGATCGCGTTGTTATTGCAACCATTCAAAACCGGCCCCGACGGTGACGTTAATGATGATGTTAAGTTTCACAAAACACACGATAATCAAGACATGTGAAAAGGACATACAAACTTTTTGTAAACAAACCTTCTTATGCCCTTTTTTATATTAAAGGAAAGCTTAACGACCCATAAAAAATTACGTTTTGATTTGTCTAAAAACATTGGAAAAGAGATAGAAAAACTAAAAAAAAGTCTTTCCATTATTTTTCTAAAGAAAATGTACATGTAATTTTCTTTTTCACATCCATTTGGACTAGAGGCCAGAGTCCTATTACCTTCTGATACCGAAATGATTCCCTAACTTCGTTTCCTATAATTGAAAGTCGGCGATAGCTATTAGACCAGTGATCTTCAATCTCGCTTTGTGACCGAGTGAAAATTCTCTTTTTTCTTCAGTGGATTTTTCTGGGATTGCGCTAAAATCAATGGAATTGTCCAGAAAATCTCTTATCATCCCGCCGTTGTTTGCAGTGCAGTTTACAGTAGGAATTTATTTGAGTTTTTGTTATGTTTAAGATATTTGAACTGAGTTCTTTTAATATCCCTGATTTTCTCTGAAATATTTTTAATTTTTGAAACTTCTTGAAATTTCGCATTATTTTCCTGAATTTAACAAAACTGTCATAAAATTCTCGAAATTTATTTGAAGCTCTCAGAACTTTCCTGGAGTTCCCGCAATTTTCATGATATTCATGGATCCATTTTGAAGTTATCGGAACAGCCAAAATCACAGGCAACTTCCAGTAAAATATTTAAACTAAATTGAAGTTTTACAACAAGTTCTTGTAGTTTTCCTGAATTTAAATGGATATATTCTAGAAATTTTCTTGAATTTAATAGTTAAATTCTGAAAAATTCCTGAAATTTATGGAACTGCTCTGAGTCTATTGGAAATCAAGGGATAGTATCTTAAAACTTCCCCGTAGTTATGGACGTTTTTGAAGTTATCAGAAGTTCCTTGAAATTCTCGGAATTATCATGACATTCTCAAATCTATCAATCTCGCATTTTTTTATGTTAAAGGAAAGCTTGGCTACCCAAAAAAAAAACCCAAAAAATGTAGAAAATCTAAAAAAAAAAAGTTTTTGCAATAGTTTTCTATAGAATAATTACATATATATTTTTTTCACGCCTATTCGGACTCGAGACCTGACTCATAATACCGTCTGCTGCCTAAATTAGTTGTTTATCATCCAATCGAAATTATCTAACTTCATTTCCTAAATTTGAGAGTGGGAGTTAATTGTTCGATCAATAATCTTCAATCTCCCTTAAGTGACCGTGTGCAAGATCGCTGATCCAAGTACAGGAGACAATCTCGGCCATATTGTTGATAGTACCTAGTTGGGGTTATTACCTACGGTACCTAAATATTGATGGCAATATTGGGATAGTGAAATAAAGAGCCACATGTAAAAAGGATATACAAGCTTTTTGTAAACAAACCTTTATAGGCCCTTTTCTCGCCAACCAATGGTCGTTCACGCAAACCAGCAACATCATCGGGAAGGTGGAAAGTTTCCCCTACCCGGTGATGTTTATGATTTGCGACACCCACGCATGTGGGTGGCGAGAAAAGGGCATAAGAAGGTTTGTTTACAAAAAGTTTGTATGTCCTTTTCACATGTTTTTCTTGAAATGTTTCACCTTCCAACCAGGATTGTAGCTCTGGGTTTAGGTTGCAGCTCCCGAACAGTCATCATGGTACAAAATTGGACTCAAAAAACCGCAAAAATCAATTAATCGATTTTGTATATAGTTCAACTGTTTTTTTCCTGATTCGATAGGGAAAAAAAACTTACATGTAATTTTTTCAGGAATCCAAGGAAGAAAACTCATTTTTTATGAAAAAAAAATTTTTTTTTGGCGTTTGTGTACCCTTTATCAAAAATCCTAGATAATGTATATGTAAACATATTTTTTTTTCTATCTCATCATAAAAAAAAGAAGAACTCTCAACATATCTCAAACGTCGATTTTTGCAGTTTTTAGAGTCCAACCTTTTACCATGATGATATAGAAATTTTTTTTTTACACGAGCATTAAAAAGCAAATTTGAAGACAGTAGATTTTCAAATTTGAACATCTTTTTGTATTTTTTTTATATAAATCAAAACGTATTATTTTAGGAGTAGTAAACTCCCCGTAAATGGAAATAACAGAGTTTTCACAATTTTACTGAAATTCTCGGAACTTCATTAAAGATCCCGCATTTTTTTTTCTGATTTTCATGAAACTTCCAAATTATTTGAAGTTTTTAGGCCATTGTTCCTGGAGTATCTGTAATGTTCCTGGTAGATTTTCATAAATCGAGATTGTGTGAACAGCATTGCATTTGGCGTCAGATTATCAGCTTTAATAGCAAGCTATGGCTGTCAGTTGACTCGAATTATTTTCCCTGAAACGGCAATATAAGGGCCATTAATGAATAATGAAACAATTTGAAAGGGACCGGAGCTAATCATAAATGACGTCCCCACGGTAACTGGATAAAATACGAATGCTTACTGGTTTCTATTTACTTTGTTTCTTGTCATGTCATTCTGTTTATCCTTAGCCTACTGTGTTACAAAATCTCATCATTCGTTGTGAGTAATGTAGTATATATTTAATGTTTTTTTTTTTATAAATTCAAATTTAACTACTACTTCTTGATTCGTCGATGCCTGAAGGACGATCATCAGATGCATCCATGCGTAGTGCCTCAGAAATAAATGAAATAAATGAAATAAAATTACCTGCCTTGCTGGATGAATATAGTTTTGATACAAAAAATCGATGGTAAGATCTAGATGATTCGAAATAAGAGGTACACAATTGATTTGTAGGAGTCAGACGTCTGAAACAAAGTTATAAAGAAAAAAATCAGATTTAATCTGAAAGACTTATGAAGCATTTGAATACATTCAGCGAAGTGCTTTGATGGGAAAATACAGTGAAATTGGCGTTTAAATTTAGGATATAAAAAACTGTCAATGGATGCCGATTTTTTAAAATTTTTATTTTAAAAAGCTCATGATAAATTAAAAAAATTTGAAATGCTTAAAATAATGGACATTCAAAAATTGAATAAACATTTCAAACAAGAACCTTTGTAAATTGTTTTAACTTTTTGTTAAAACGGCTTTTTATGTAACTTATACTCAGAAAAAAAATGTTGAGACATTTTGAACCATTTCCTGTGAAAAAGAAAATACACAAAAAAAAACGTACCTACAAAAACATGATTTTTTTTACCAAAAGTTCTTGTTCTACATTTTTGGTCAACTTTTAAGTGTTTATATAAACATTTCAAAAGTATACATTTTTAATGAGATTTTCTTAAAACAAAATTTGAAAAATCAGACAAGGACATTATAAGAAATTTGGGTTTCAAAATTTTTTTCTTGATCTTTTTTTTTTAAATAAATGAAAAAAAAACTTTTTTTGATTATTTTTTCCTAAAGGCATAAATTTTCTCCGCAACTTTGTCCTTGACGTCATTTCGATCAGAAATGTCGTTTCCTTGCTGTGAAAATTTTCATGGGCGCCAGTTTGAAAAAAATTACACTATCAAGAATGGCCGAATTTTAACGAACACGGCGAATGAGAACGACTCAAATTTGAGGTTAGTTCACTCATAATCGCCAAAAGTGCAGGAACTCAGCGATGAGTAAATTTTCCTCATGTTTTTCCAGGTTTTTCCAGGATTTTCCAGGGAAAAAATCCCGAATTTGAGAAAAATAAAGATTGGATTCACTCAGTCTATTGGTACTACTCCGAGACTGAATAAAATTTTCATCAATTTCCTCATTTTCCGGCAGATTTTTTAGGTTTTCCACAGGAAACCATGCGACAAATTTTACTCATCGCTGAGTTCCTGCACTTTTGGCGATTATGAGTGAACTAAACTCAAATTTGGGTCGTTCTCATTCGCCGTGAACATGTTATTACGCACAGTTTCAAACAATTGCGCAAAGTTTCATACAAATCGGAGAATTTCGATTCAAAAATTAAATTATTTTTTGCTATTCTGCCTGGAACTGCTCAAAGGGTCTTCATTTCTCCCTTTCGCTTGATTATATTTAACATGTTCTACCAGGCGATATCAATTAAACTTACAAAAGTGTCGGAGAATTTCTGTATCCGAATCCTCCGAAGCTTTCAATCCAACCGACGCCATTTTTGATACTTTTACATTTTCGGGCACTCTGCACATATTTGATTAACTATCCCTAGTCTAAATCTGGTATTTTAGAATACTCATCTATCGATGTATCTTCACTGGCACAATAAACTTTTCATGATTAGTCATTCCAACATGACGATGAAATTAAAATTTTAACAATTGAAAACAGTTCGACAAGTAGCTATCTACACAAAAGATGATCAAAACAAATCTAACGGTCAACAATAGAAATATGCGCCTGGCTGTGGGTGAGGTGTGGCATCGTGACTGAGGAAATAATTTAGCTCTGGAGTATACTTAGGTGCAAATTGTGTAATAATGTAACTTCGATATAATGTAACTAAATAAAAAAAATAAGTTACGCTATATCGAGGTATGTTCAGTACATGCAAGGTGCTGAAAACCTCTTTAATAAATAATCAAACAAAAAATCAAGTAAGTTAACATGCTACATGTAACCTGTAATATGTGACATATTACACGTCACATGTTAAATGTTTCATGACAAATGCTCCATGTAACATGCTACATTGCTTTTTGTCTTAAATAAAAACTAAGCAGTGTCTGCTTTGCTATTTTTCTTCTTTACTTCCGTATGGAGTAAAAATATTGTATTAGTTTATGCCGATAAATTGTAAAGCCATTGGTTTCGCAGTATTGATTGTAAGAGGCCATCGTCGGCGATTTAATGGCCCATGTGTTAATGTTATATATGACATGTTACATGGTACATTAGGGTGGTTTAAAATATTGATTTTGTTCCACCAACTTCATACGATTTCTAATCAGGTTCTGATAATTCTACCAAAATTTGAAGAAGAATACACGAAACGAATACGAATACAATCCATAAGACAAACCACATAGGTCATATAAGAATGCATAAAAGGTATGTGTGACCGCTTATACATTTCATTTGAAACATGATCTTCATTAAATATTTGCAAGGCGTCTGCTTATTAGTTGACTTATACATTTTATGAATAATCAGCAATAGAAATTTGCCAAAAGGTATAAGGAGATTTCTATCCGTGTAGGTCTAAAATCCAGGCTACTATGGAAAAGTGGAAGATGAGTTTGCCCTGAAAGCAGTCAATTAATCATATCAGAATGCTATTGGCTTCGAAATAAATTAATAGCTAATTCCGTTGAAGCTCAATCAAAAAGTGGTCTTAACCAAAGATGTAGCTGATAAAATTTCCCATAAGAGCTGATAGCAAGCTGCAGCAAAGGGCTATCTGTTCTGCTTCTGCTTTAAACAGCTTAGTTGAAGACCACTTTTTGATTGTACTTCAAGATAATTGCTTATTAATTGATTTGATTAATCGCCTGATTTCAGCAGGGGTATTCTACAGCTGTCAAAATCCCTATATTTAGTTTGAATCCAACATGTCTGCGATTTTGACGTTCTGGTACCTATGTTATTTGACGTTTTGGTACAGAGTCTTATTCTGATTAAATGACAAAATGAACAGGTTGCTTCGATATTCCATCAACATGAAGGTTTCGAAATGTGGCTCAGTAATATTCAGGCGTAACATTTGATAACGGCACAAAAGCTTTTGTAAACACGCCCAATATTTGTATTGGTTTGTGTGAGCGTACTTCGGTTCGTGTGTAAAGGGCCTTACAACTTTTGTTTACAAAAGTTTTTGTGCCGTTATAAAATGGTACGCCTGATATCACCCTGGTTTTCAGGCCATCATCTTGCAGTATGACATAGTTGCCTGGATTTTGTTTGTCATATTATTTGCGTTAAGTTGTACACCAATGTAGCGTGCTGGGCAGTTGAGCATGTCAGATTTTTTCTCGTTTTTTCTTGATTTGTTTTCCATCTATCTTGTTTTCCAAATTGAGTACCAATGCTACTGACGCCAGAGAGGCAGCTCCCACCCCTTAACCCTACCTATTTTAACTTATCAATACATCATGGACCTGGGACCAACCACTTTACTTCCCTCCCGGAGGAAGGCATGACAAGAGATTTTATGCCTCAGATAATCCCGGCGGCGCCGACTGGGACTGAACCCAGACATGTGGGGTGAGAGGCAATCACGCTTACCACTACACCACCGGCGCTGCTAAAGCATGTCAGATGACCATCATCTTAATAATCCGTGTACGGCAATAATAGTTAATTATCCTGACGTTCAATTAAAAAAGTGGTTTTCAGCAAAGCTGTAGCTGAGAAAATTTCCAATAAGTAAAAAATTTCCCCATGGTGAACCAGGCGAACAAAAATTTTCAATTTCCCATAGTAATTCCCAGATAAACTTCAAAGAACCAGTGCAGTATCTGAATTAGAATTGATTGAGTGAGGTGGAGAAAAATTTATACAGTACAGAACATTGTATATACCTAACATCACATTTTTATAGCATTATATTTTCAAAAAATTCCATGACGCGTTGTCATTTCCACGACATTTCATGAAAAAAGTGTGTTTATGAACCAATAAAGTATTATGGGTAAAAAATTTGAATTGCAATTAATGAAAATCTAGGTAATTTGAAGTTTGTAATACTTATTTATATTTTATATACACTGAAAATTGCAAGATAACTTTATTCTGTATATCCAAAAAATGTTGGAACGGGAGGGAGCATCAGGGCATCATAGTAACTGGATAATGGAGTAGAGTGTAAACCGGAGTCTAGGAGGGGATGTGTACTGTCCTTTTAGATAGTTACATTTCACTCCAACAGTTACAATGAATTATACGCACTCTTCTCAAACAAACCATCCCGTGGAAAGCTTAACATGTACTATGAATTTCGTTATTCATTTTTTGGATCATATTGTTAGAGGGAGATTCTCTTATTCCTGTGGGTATCGCGTAAGTATCTCTACTTACGGAGCCGTCCAACTCTTTTTGGCCCTTCATACAAAAGTACGTTCAATTCAGAATGATGACGAAATTCGATCTCGCTGTTGAGTGGAGCCGCATGCAGGGCAATACCCATACATACATATATTAGACTGATGCAAAATTTGAAATTTTCGCTCCACAGTGCTCAAACGGTTCCAATTTGGGCCCTGATTAGCCTCCCAAAATTTGAACTCATTTAGTGAGAAACTGGCTTGGCACAAACCATTTGAAGTTTATATGGGAATTACTATGGAGAAACCATAATTTCGGTTCATATCTATCTCAAAATTCACCAGGTTACTATGTTTTAGAAAATGATAGCTGAGCTTGTTGAGCTCAGCTACAACTTTGTCAAAGACCACTTTTCGATCAAATGTAAAGAACAAAAATTATTAATGATTCAAGTCACTGATGTCTTATGATTATGCTCAATCAACTGTTCAGCAGGCAACATTGGTGTTTATGGCGCAGAGAATAGAGGACAAAAATCATGACTACTATGTCACACTGCAAAATACAGTGTTGCCCATAATACAGTTGCTTAATCTTGCCATTAGATTATCAATCTCTTAAACAATTAATAACTATTTAATTTGACGTTTGGCTGAAAAACGGTTTTCTGCAAAGTTGTAGCTAATAAAAATTCTCATTAGAAAAGTAAAATAATTTGTTAACAGTACAATATGTAAAAAAGGCTAGAAGACTATGAACAAAAAGTTTTGTTTTCCCATTGTAATTTCCATGTAAACTTCAAATGGTTTGTGCCAAGTCAGTTTCTTATCAAATGAGTTTAAACTTTCGGAGGCTAATCAAGACCAGATTCGGAACCGTTCGAACACTGTGGATCGAAAATTTCAAATTTTGCATCAGTCTAACATACATACAATGACAGATTAATTATTCATGGATTTTAAATGTGTGAGCGTTCGGTATTCAAAATATAGTTATATTTTAACTAATTTAAAATTTGCTCTGAACTCTTTAAAAGGTTGCGGTGGAATTTTCTAAAGCATTTCCTTGTTTTGTTTTCCGTCGATCTTGTTTTCCGTGCTGAGCGCCAATGCTACCGACGCCAGAGAGGCAGCTCCCACACCTGGACCATACCTATCGACCCATCAACTAATGAACCGAGGACCAACGGCTTTACTTTCCTTCCGAAGGAAGGCGTGATCAGATTTTATGCCTCAGAACATCCCGGCGGCGCCGACTGGGATTGAACCCAGGCCTGCTGGGCTGAAAGATAATCACGCTTACCACTACACCACCGGCACCTCTATAGCATTTCCTTTAGATTCATTCCTCTTCACAGCGTTCTTTTTAGAAATACTTTAACATAAATTTAAGATTCTCCCTGAGAGTCCCTTAATTTCTGAATAACAGTCCAGAATTATCTGCGGTACACTCCACAAAATTCATGAAATTCATGATTATTCACAAGAGTTTACAGAAGCTTTATTCAATAATTCTAATTCTAATTCACCAAAATTCTCATACAGTTCCTCTCAAAATTTTATTCAAATCTATCACAGAATTACCTTAAAGTTTTTATCTAAATTTTTCAGAAAATTCACTTAGAATTCTTATTAGAATACTATAAAAATTCTTCTCGAGATGCCTTTGGATGGATCACATCATTCGTGTGGTTTAAAAAGGCATATATTACCATTATTTGGCTTTGCAACTTTATTTTGATATTTTGCCTTCTATAATCTCTTGAAAATAGGTCTACATAAGGCTCTCCCTAAAATATTAGCCATGCGTTGCCCAAAACTAATGAACTATGCAATAAATTCATTTTAAAACCTTCTGAGAACTCCTTTGGAAATGCCGTTTCAAAATTCGATTCCCTTGATAATTTTTACGAATCCTGAAATCCTCTTCACAACCGTTATGGAATTTCCAACAGAACTTCTCAACAATTGTACTCTGAACTTACACAATTGCTTTCGAGTTCTAATTAACACTCTCTTAGAGCTTTTCCCAAAACTCCCTTGGAAAGTTTCTTTGAACTACCTCTTGAATTCATTCTGAAATCTTCTCAACATTCTTTTTAAATTGCTTTTAAAGTGATTTATACAGAAAATCTAGTCCATTCCAAGGTTCTTAAATTTTTTTCAAGGTTCAGAGTGTTCTTTTTTCTCGGGTTTTCATCGAAATTCACGGACTTTTCCCGATAATAGCTAATTATTGAATACCAGTTCTTAAATCCACGGAATTATGCCCACTCTCCAAACATAGTTGACTAAAGGCGTAGCATAGATCCGGCTCAGGAAGGAAAAGGTAGGAAGTTTCCCATGAATATGCATGCTTTTATGAATTTAAACCCCTTTTTCTAAAATCTGTTCTGTAATAAATAAGAAATTATATTATGGTTAAAAATCAAAAGCCAGTCGTAAGGAGAGAGGGGGGTTTATGTTGGACAAATTTTGCATGACATAATTAATGAACGCTTCCTAAGCTTGATATCGATTACCGTTTCTTGGAACTGGCCTGCGATTGATTAACGAAATAGGAACATCTTGCACCAGCTATGCACCCCGAGCAAGTGTCGATAATTACCCGATAACATAACATATGAATTTACCTTAACCCCCCGTTCAATGCTGGTGGTGTAGTGGTGAGCGTAATTGCCTCTCACCCCAGCAGGCCTGGGTTCAATCCCAGTCGGTGCCGCCGGGATGTTCTGAGGCATAACATCTCTGATCACGCTTTCCTTCGGAAGGGAAGTAAAGCCGTTGGTCCGCGGTTCATGAGTTAATGAGTCGATAGGTAGGGTCCAGGTGTGGAAGCTGCCTTCCTGGCGTCGGTAGCATTGGTGCTCAGCACGGTAAACAAGATCGACGGAAAACAAATCAAAGGAAAAAATATCTTACCTTATATTGGTATGCTTGTGGTATAAAACCTTGTTTTGATACTATACAATTTTCGAAATATTTTAAATAAATACCAAATAAAATCAAATAAATACCAAAATAACATAACGTGATCTTCCACTTTATAAACAATAACACATAGCAAAGTTATTAAATTGGTATTAGCAGATCTTTTAAATAACAAATTATCGCGTAACACGAGAAAAGGGCCTATCAATATTGATTGATGAAGCTAACATTCTGTTGAACTGTGCTGTGAGCATAACATTTTATTCCGAAGTCGTAAGGTTGTGCGCCTTTCATGCTTGGCTTAAGCACAGTAGGAGAGACTAGACACATTTGATCCCCTCTTGGTATCATGAAATCGTGAGCAGACTATGTTCAGGAAAGTTTCCACAAAATTTCGTCTAGACGGAAGTTACTGTTATGGTGACATTTGTGTATATTATGTATTTTTGAGAGCAGTTCGTATGTTTTCACTTCTTTAGACTTTTTTTAGCCAACATGAAAATTATTTATAACTTTTTTTTCATTTTCAACCAAAGCTGTAAGAAGAATCAATTATAATTATTTAATTGGTGATGTATCTTTTGATTTATTGTATAGGGCAAGGCGTCCAAGGAGGTTTTAGTGCAGTAAAAAATCCCACACACTGTGTCACCGCGACTGTGCGCCCAGTCGTCAAGGGGTGGCATGATGGCCTTTTGAAGGTTTCTTCCCTGCCAATAAAAAAACACACACACACATTTAAATCTGATGTATTAGTGTGAAAATTAAAATTTGGGTTTAGGGTACCTGATCCACTAGAATTTTCACACATTACATCACGGGATGTGTGTAACAATTAATATTAAAAAAAAAATGTCATAAAATGGGGATCATGTTTTCCCTAATTTTCCTGCGTTTCCAGGCTTATTTAAGAAAAACTTACTTTTATATAATGTCAGAGGCTTTAGAGATTTAGAAAAACAAAAATCATATGAAATGTTCCTGAATCCCCTCTTCCTTACAAAAATTTCATCTCATCAAAGGGGGAAGTCTCCCCCAATTTTTCAAAATACACATCTTTCAGGAAAAACTTTGTCTTGGGAATATATACATAATATTGGAACCTTTTGGATATTTATAAAACTTACATATGATATTTACCTGTGAGCCTGTGCATCAACTTTCGATTTTTTCTCTGAGATATATACAAAATCACAACAGGAGATCAAGTACACGTGTGTCCACTCTCCCCTAGTACCACCACTCATAGTTGACTTCCGCTTCAAACCAACAATTATCCTCCTCCCGCCTTAGGATACAATCATCTTTGTCCAATCAATCGAGCAATTAGCACCAAAAGTTCAAACAATTTACGTGTCATATGCTGAGCGTAAAATGCCCAGTATGCCAGAAGGTGTACTGCAAAGGAGTGCGAACCGGCATAGACCATATCGACGGACGCTTCTTCGTGTGCTACTCGGACATCTTCTATGAATTTCGATTGCGACCCACTTTGTGAAATGCCAAAAGCTCGCGACCCACCAATATTGTATAGGGGACACACACTTGAATGAATTCCCAAAACTATTTTTTTCTGAAAGATGCTTAAAAACGCACTTCTAAAAAATGGGGGAGACTTGATCCCCCTTTGATGTTATATATAGCTTTAAAGGAGAGTGGACTCAATTTTCTTGAAGCTCGGACATGATATAAACATACACTCCTAAATTTACAGTTTTTTAAAATTTGCCAGAAAGCATAATTTTGGGTCACTTGATCCCATAGGCCCCCTTTTATGATATGCATTTGAATTTAAATTAAACACGCATCTTAACGAATGTTTGAAAATTTTGGGGAATCAGGTATCCACAAAAGGAGTTTTTTTTTCACATTAATATATCACTTAAACCTGACCTGTGTGAACCTCAAGTGTCATGAAAAAGATCGATAAAAATGTTTTATGTTCAAGTTTCAAGTTTCAGCAATTATGAAAATTTTGAATAGAAATAGGGAAAATGGATGTAATGTCGGCCTAAATGCCCTTAATTTGGGCATACATACATAAATTTATTTCCCTTTCGAAGGAAGGCGTGATCAGAGATGTTATGCCTCAGAACATCCCAACGGCGCAGACTGGGATTGACCCCAGAACTGCTGGGGTGAGAGGCAATCACGCTTACCACTACACCACCGGCGTCGCTATTTAAATTTACCCTGAAACCCTGATTTTGATTCACTCTGAAAGACCTATTGAAATCACCCCCACCCCTCCCCCCTTTGGAAGTCAACTTTTTTTTTTTTTTTTTTTTTTCCTTGGTTTGTTTTTTCCGTCGATCTTGTTTTCCGTGCTGAGCACCAATTCTACCGACGTGCCAGGAAGGCAGCTCCCACACCTGGACCCTACCTATCGACCCATCAACTCATGAACCGGGGACCAACGGCTTTACTTCCCATCCGAAGGAAGGCGTGATCAGAGATGTTATGCCTCAGAACATCCCGGCGGCGCCGACTGGGATTGAACCCAGGCCTGCTGGGGTGAGAGGTAATCACGCTTACCACTACACCACCGGCGCCGTTGGAAGTCAACTTGTTCCAGATGTTAAATCCAACTTTCCCCGTTTTCTTATGACTTTCTTCAAGAATTTCTTCTAAGTACCTCCAGAAGTTTCTTTCGATTTCCTCAAAAATTTTCCAGACATCCCTCGAAAGTTTTTGTTAACTTTCTCCGGACTTATCCTGATAGTTATTTTCAATATTTCCCTAAAAGAATCTTAAGGCCACTCCTGGAAATTTATTCAAGTTTTCTTGGAATGTTTAGCACAACTTCCATCTTTTGCATAAGCTTGTTCTAGTATTATTGAGATATTTTTTACGACTTCCACCAGAAGAGTACTGCAACTTCTCCTGGAAGTTAAATCCGTTTTTTATAGACTTGATCTGGAAGTTTCTTCTGACTGACATTGGTCAATTCTAACGCTTTATCTTGAAAGCTCCTTCCAAGTTCTCCCAGAGGTCCTGCTAATATGTTTGCTAAAAATGTCTGCTGACTTCTTCTGGAAGTGTGTTCAAACTTTTTCTGAAAGTTTATTCCGACTTGCCCCGGAAATTTCTTCCGTCTTGGATGTCGGCAGTCTATCAGCTTCCTCTGAAAGTTTCTTCTCCGGAAGTTTTTTTTTCTGAATACTCTGGATGCTCTTTCGAACCTCTCCAAAAAGTTCAGCATACATTCGAAATTTATTTTAATTTACTGATAGTTCTTCACAGTGTTAATTTTCTGATAATGCTTTGTTTAGAATTTTTCCGGAAATAATATATGATATAACTGTTTCCTCTCTAAAACTTGTAGCTAATTTTACAATAGAAATGAGTGGAAATAGATTCCCAGAATGTCGCTAGTACTTCAATAAAAATACCTTTTTAAATTACGTCATTTTACAAACCTTCCCCCTTGAAAGAAACCATGGCTACACCACTGAGCTGTGAATATTTTATTGGCTTTGATTAAAAATCCAAAAATTTAATAAGAAATATCATGCTGGCTATTAAAAGAGTCTAAGGGAGTGAAAAAATACGAATTGCTCTCAAAAATACATTCGTTCCCAAATCTGACGCAAATCTCACCTTAACATTTTCTTCTGTCTAGACCGAAAAAAAAAATCGTCGAAAAAGTCGAAAAAAGATTTAACCGGAAAGTAAAAAAAAAATTTCATTGAAAAAGTCGACAACAAATTTTGCCCGAAAAAGCCCCGCGTGCCGCACTTTGGTCATCACTGGTTGAGACAAAACATTGTGGAAGCATACCTGAACCGAATCTGCTCAGAATTTCAAGAAACCAAAAGGGGATCAAGTGTGTACAATCTCAGCTATTTACAGTCTGAAAGCTTTGTTCTGATGCCACTTCACATTTTCTACAGTATAGATATTAGCTACAAAACATACAATCATAAAACTGCTTCCCCATATTTGTTGCGACGCAGCAAATATAGAGAAGCAAATTACATGCTTGAAATCGTACTAGTGTCTGCGATTTTCTCCCTAGAATGTTTGAAGTGGTAGTACAAGTCGGCCAGTTTAGCCAAGTCAGCCAGATTGTGAACGCTGTTTCGTATCACCTTAAAAATTCCAGAATACCTAAAAAAAGCAAAACTAGTTAAAATAAGCTAAAACGTCAAATCAATCTAAAACGTCAAATCAATCTAAAAACAGCATTAAAGTGCAAAAAATATCTGAAAATATTGTAAAAGTCATCGGCATGAGTAGTATCAAAACGACAAAGAAGTTTTAAATAGAAAAGCACCTAAAAACGATGAAATGGTCCGAAAAATCCGGATCCGGGTCAAATTTTAACGCCAAATTGTCAAACATAAAAATAGATCTTGAAAACGTCGAAATATCCTTCAGATCAAAAAATCGTCAAATCAGCATATAATTACCAAAATGGCTGTATTAAAACCATTTTGGTAATTATATATGGCCATAAAATCTTCAAAACGGCCTGACAACTCTCATAATAACGAAGACCGTAAATTATTAAAGTAGCTAATTTTTTTTCCTTGATTTATTTTCTTTTATTTGGTTTGTTTTCCGTACTGAGCACCAATGCTGTCAACGTCAAGGAAAGCAGCTCCCACACCTGGACTCTATCTATCAACCCATCAACTCATGGACCGGGGACCAACGGCTTTACACCTAGAAATTCTATTGCTTCATCCTCATGAAGTTTTCAACATTTGTATTTTAGGATTGCCACCCTTTCAGATAATTATTTTCACCACGTTAATTTTTTTAGTTTTTAATGGTTTGTCCTCGTGATGTTCTTGATATGCACATATTTGGAATATTGACTTAACAGAAAATCGTTAATCGAACATTTCGAATATCACCTATCGAACGCCTTGACAGTTTTATACCTCAACCGCCTAAAGATTATTATATTTTTATTTTAGGAATGTCACCCTTCCAGAGGATAATTGTCATTTCGTTGATATTTTAGACATTCTAATGCTTTCGCCTTGTTAATTTTTCGAAACGCCTACATGAATATCGCCTACTGGAGACTTTATAATTCTACCGTCCAAAGGATCGATGCCATCTCGTTAGTAATTTCAAAATTCTAAAACTACATCCTCTAGAATTTGTCGAAATTTTTTGTCTAAGCAACGCTACCATTAACGTAACTCTCTGCTATTTCCGAAATTTTATTGCTTAGGCCTCACACACTGGGGCAGAATCTACTTTTGTTTGACAAAAATCGTAGAGTTTCACCCATGCATCTTAGAGGTTTGATGTCTTGGGCAAAGTTGTTCGGATGAATAAGGGCTTTCTTTCGACATGTGTTTAGTTTATATAGTTCCAGATCACGCCGTTTAGATGGCGCTACAACTAAATTTTTGCAGAAGCATCCAAAATGTAAACAATCAAATCAAGGCTAACTAGATAATTTTAGGATTTCTGGAGGAGACAACATCGAGTCAGCCGGGCAAGAAGTTGTTTTTTATGTGATTTCCAGCTATTTTCTACAAGGTGTAGCTAAAAAGCCTTAGGGTAATTTGCCAATTGTTGCACAGCTTAGCACGAGCTTTTTATTGTTTCGCGTGTTTACTAGGTTGACAACGTTTTTGAAGTAGAAATTTCTCTTGAAACCTTTCAATGCGATTAATGAAGCATTTCCAGAGCTAATAGGCAGTGTACATTCATAAAAGCAATAAGTTTTTTGATTGCGCCTCAGAGCCCAATTGTTGCAGGCATCATTTGTATTGAAATTATATTATTGCACACATAGTATCTAACTATAACACACCCATAAAATATGGTTGAATGCATTTTATAACGAATTTTTTCACCAAGAAGGATCATTCAATGATTCTTTTAGATGATTGAACGTAACTATTCGGTATGGTGTACTTTTTTCTTTCCTCTATTCGGAACATAAAACCACTGCGACCAGTAATGGATCATTGAAGATGCTGAGGTTTTGACAGCACCGTACTGTGGCTACCACAGTATTTTACATTGGTTCGTCCGTATACAGTAGCGCCAAATGAAAGCTGTGGTGGGTTCAAAACTCAGCCATCTAAAATGATCCATTTGATCTATTGTAGCATACCCCGTGTCCTTACACTGAATCAAATCGACATGCACCGTTTATTAGATCCATCTTATAACATAGCAATGTCAGCAGATTTATTCATTCTATGTGATGATTGATAGATTCCATTGGATTATCACTTAAAAACTATGACTGCGATATGGAATGATTTCTATCGTAATTTCACATACTTAGTACTTGAAATACTTTGCTTCGAACGTGGTTAGCGATAGGTAAGAAGTATATGAATATTGTCTGATATATTTCATGGTGAAAAACTGTTGATATGTCATGGGTGGGAACAGACATCTAGAAACTAATGGAAAATCATATAAGTTTGCACTATGAGAAAATCCAGTAGAATATACCTGTTTTCATGATGAATATTGCTCACTAAAATATATATCTTATAAGATAATGATGTATATTTTATTGGAGTTGCTTTTAATGATTTTTGACGTTTGTTGATATGTCGCGTGTAAACAGACATGTAGAAACTATTGGACTGTCATTTAACTTTGCAGTATAGGAAAACATGTATATCTCATTGGAATAGCTTCCTTTGATTTTTGAGGTTACAAGATTGTAAACAGATCTATCCCAATCATTTAATAGTCATATAGATTTGCCTTTTAAGAAATCCAACAGTAAACGTTTGTTTTTGCATGTTTTTCTGGGCTGAATATCGCTCCCAATAAAATACATCTTACATGATTGTTCTTTATAAATTATTGAAACAATTTTCAACGATGTTATCGTACACTCATTAAAATGATTAGTTGAACTAAATACTACTAACAACAATGATACTGTATTGAATAATCTTTGTTTGTTATTGTTTCATAAGATAAGGGGTTCCGGAAAAGAATGTATTGAGACTGAAAAAAAAAAAAAAAATGATTCTACTGCAATATTTACTTTGCTATGATTCTAATTGTAAGCCTTCTACACGGCTAATTCAGATTCCAGCCCTAGTACTCGATCTTCATGAACCAGTTACATCAACTTATATAATATAGTCGTTGATTTATTGCACACAGGTGCATTAAGAAAGATTTGAACAAACCACACCACCGAAACGGAACATAAATTTGTCAGTGCTATTTGTCTTCACTCTAGCAAAACAAGCATAACGTTGCACTGCATTCCATGTCGGGAGAGCTGTTCTTACTTCATGCTATTTGAACGAGCTCAATCTTGAAGTCAGCCGTGGCCCAGTGGAATCGAGCGCAGACACCGAAAGCATCACACCTCAACAGTCCTTGATCGAATCCCAAATCAGCTACAATAAAAAAAGGCACAACTGTGAAACACTGCCTGATGTTTATTTTTCGATTTATTTTTAGAAATCGATTAAATATATGTGTCAAAAGAAGAAGTAAATTTCATGTGATTTTCACACAAACTTTACTTCGATTGATTTACATATACATATATTATATTGTGGTGAAAAGTATAGCTTATGCTTATGGGCTTCAAATCCATTTCAGTTAATTATTATAATTTGATAGATTTTCATTTATCATACGACGATCATATAAAAGTTACCAAATTATCAGCATTGTAAATGTATCAGATATTCATATAGAATTTACCTGACACATTTTCAATCATATCATTTTCAATGGATTATCTTATAGCGCAAATTTATAAGATTTCCACATAACAGGAATATGTCATATTGGTTCAGTGTAGTTTAGTGCATGTCGTATTACTCCATCACTATTGAGAAATGATGAAGTATTCGGTTTTGATAAAGTTGTAATTCTAATGGAAAGGTCCTGCTATTTATACCCTACGGAGTGTTGAAACACCCTCCAACCCTCCTGCCGCGTCCCTTTGTCAATAACAAGAACTAAGATGTGTTCCTTTGATTACTGAAAAATCCTGTTCCCCTAGTTTGAAGTAACCAGGACTAGGAATCTGTGGTAGATCTTACATCCCGTAACGTACCATGAAAAGGTGATCTACCCAAGTTACGGGGCGTACTTACGGGGTGTACTTAAATTTTAACTTAACTTTTATTAATTTTAATGAGCCGTAGCATACCTTTAGGCGTTATCCGTATAGACAATAATCCAGTACCAAGAGTCCAAATGTGATCCAATTATTGAACATTTTTACTTTTTCTGTAAATATTGGCTGATTGATAGATGTATTGCAATTCCTCGATTGATAAAATAATAACCAACATCTTTCTGCACAGATAAATTAATTAAATTGCATTTTGAGTGCATTTTAGTAATTGCTTATTTTACAACTAAGGATTATTAGCTGAAAAAATAGGAAATCACCTGAAATCATTTGCACAATGCCAAAACAGCTTAGATCATGTTTTATCACAATATTCGTACAATTGATCAATGATAGGCGTGTCACCATGATTGGTAAATTTTATGGTCATAGATAAATGCTGCACAGTACAATGTGAAGCGTGCAACAATTGGCTGGTTTGTAACAATAGGCAAATTACCCTAAGTTACCTGGTTCAGTTCTCTTCTCGAGGATCATTGGTATTCATTGAAGAGCATGTGAGCTAAAATGGAGCGCCCGTTTTTGCCCTTTTGGATTTATGGTACACTGAAATTTATATGATTTTTTCGTTCTTTTGACTAAATACGTAATAAAATCATCAAATAAATTCATCGTTAAAAATATCCATAAAACTGAATAATTTTCTCGAAATATTGATTGATTGAACATCATTGTCATTAAACATATTTTTTCACGGATTTGATTAAATTTTTAGAATATCTCATTCACAGTACCTACGTCGTGGAATTTTATGGTTTTTTTAGAATGCTTCTGAAAAAAGTTAGTTGTAGCGCCATCTGATCGGAATTGTGTGATCGGAATTAAACTAAATTTGTCAAAAAGATAACTCATATCCACCAGAAAAACTTTGGCCAAGATACCAAACCAAGGTCTTATACATAAGAACAATTTTGTCCAAGACCACAACCTTCTATCTAGTCGAAGCCGCAAGTTAGAAGGTAAATGGTTTTCTAGCAATAAGAAGTTTTAAAGAATACTATTGTGATGTACACCACCCAATAAGTCTCTTTAACTTGAACAACTTTTGCAAAGGCAGAAACCATCTATATTGACTATATGATCACAAGATGTCAAGTTAAGCAAATAATTTGAAAACAAATCGCATATTAGTGTCATCTGGAAGTCGAATTCTGAACTCAACTGTTCACCTTCCAATAGGCCTTATCCATCTGCACAGGTTTGATATAGATCGCAACCCAGTGATGTCACGGTAAACTTGGAACTGGTTACTCATTTAGAACTACCCTTTGCGCAAATGTCATTTTCAATAACGTATAAAAAAGGGGAGCTACTCACTGATTGAGTAACAATCTGCTCGAATATTAGGAAATCCAGAAAAAAATTACTCAGTCGATGAAAGTAACTCCGTATCTGAGTCGAATTCAACTCAAAATTGCATTGCATTGCGTAGCAAAATTAAGCACTGTAGGGGTACCCGTTAAACTATTTTAACTTTATTTAAACTAAACTGGTTCTACGGTATGCAAGAAGTTTTTTTTTTCAGAAAAACAGTCGACAAATGTATTTATTCACCACATTAAAAAAAAAACTTCATTAATGAGATTTTTAGCCGTACGCTAGTCCATCTCAGCCCATTATCGTCACAGAAATGGCGCTATTCCGCTGGTAGGAAGGAATACAATTCTCCATATAGAAATTGATAGAATGGGGCATAATTCGCTTTTGATGCATATTCAGTAGACCTGTTCATTTTCACAGAAATGTTCGGGATGCACCAGGTCAACCGAGATTACTGTTCGTCGTGTTAATTTTAACGTCTGTGCAAGTTTACAGCTAAATCGGTAATGATTTAGAAAACTTCATGTTAATTTTATGTTTTTTAGGTAATTTACGGCTTATAATATTTGTATCTCGAGACTGAAACAATGAAAACTGCTGTAACAACTTTCATAGCGAAGCTTAATGTGTCATCTACCAGCCTTTGTAGCGAGGTTGACTATTCAAAGTGATTTTATGGAAGTTTGACTTAGTTTCATGTTCGACGATATCTTAAAAAGTGAATAATTTTATAGTATTTGTTCTACGAACTTTCCAGCCATATGATATAAACATGTGTAGTCTACGACATAATGTTCGTTTTTTTTTTAATTTGCTGTTATTTTCTGAGCTACTTTCAACATCCTCCATTTTGGATGGCTCGAGTGACACTTGCCTTTGATAAAAAAAAAAACACGTCTACTGAGGATTCACATTTCTAAAAAATCATCTAACAATGAAACAGTCATGGGTCGTCATTGAAAATCAATGCAACTATATTCTGTCAATCTAATTGAAACTTTTATTCGCTCTGTTGTCTTGTGAATTTTAGCTATAACGGCCTCTTTTAATTAGGATGACCATGTCCATGTTTGGGTGGTCCAAAAAATCAATTGTTTATAACAAAAATTACTTTTATTTTCAAATATTCTTTAAAAAATATTAAAGACGGTCATTTCCTGTTATTGAAGCTTTTAACACTTTTATGGACATTTACGAAAAGTTACGTAAATTTGTGAACCTTTTACTTTTTTTTTTTCTGAAAAGCATAAATTTTCCTACAGCATGATTGACCAAAACAAACAATTATGGGAAGTTTTATTCAAATCCGAGAAGGTTGTGTCTGATCGATTCGTCATTTGGCATTTGTGGTCGTTTGTGTAATTTAATATTTTTTTTAAATAATGGAAATCTCTTTCATGAAACTTTTTGTGTAAAAAAATCTGGTGTATCGAAATTAATTATTTTTCCAGAGAGCCTTAAAGCTCAACTGTTTAAATACCGTTTCAACTTGCCCTGGTGTACATTACTTCGTATCTTTTACTGGTGCAAATTTCGGACTGGTATCTTTAAACGTTTTGGAGTAATTACCAAAACAATAATGGCCGGTATTAAACAAAAAAAAAACTATAGTTTTCTTAGAGATCCTATGGTTGGTTGTTAGTTTCACCCCTGTAAGATAAGAAGTATTCAAGCATGAATAAAATAATAAGAATATTTTAATCAACCTGGCGAAGGTTTTTCCTGATTTTTCTTGCGATTTTCCTCCACTTGTGATAAATGCCGATGAAAACATTTTTCAGATTATATTTTTAATGCATTGCTAAGATAATTTCACTATACAACGTCATTTCTACAATGAGTTTTGAATTATCAAAGTACGAGGTTTTCAGTTTTTTTACGGTGACTCCAAACTTGTGAGCGATGGCATAAATAACTATTTTAATTATTTAAAATATTTTCAAAAATTTTCAACCAAATTTTCATGAATGGTGCTCGATGGGTATAGAATAAAGGTGCTACTAACACTTCCATTTCAAAATTTGACTAACCCAATTATGGGAAAATCGTCATGACTGATTCAGTGTGAATTTGGGAAAATGTTGTAACTTTAGGTGAAGTTTTGTTATACAAATGAAATTTATTTCGTAAGTATTTGGATCGCTATACATCCAAATACTTACGAAATAAATTTCATTCAATATCTTTCAAATTAAATACAGAAAACGAGAATTGTATGTATTGTATGGATTGTTGGGGGTAGGGGGGGGGGGGGGTATTTAGCCCCCAAACTTTTGATCGGGAGTGTAAATGATTTCCCATAGCGAACAATTTGCAAAGTTTCATGGTAATCTGAGAGAGAACTTCCACAAACTGACTGGCAATCAACTAAAGGCTCGGCCTCAGAAAATCTTGAAGCAGCGATCAGAGGAAGTGCTTTGTGTGGTTGACGGCCTAGCAGATATTATGGAAGTTCTCTAGCTCAATAACATTTCAGTTGAGCTGACTCCTGATGAGATGTTTTCGAATTATTCAGACATGGAGTTCCCGGGTTATTTCTTTACTGAAGAAAACTTTTGCTCCTTATCATAGTGTAGTTATTTCAACGTATGAAAATAAAATTTGAATTTGTTGTTTTCCAGAAGAATTCTATTTTCTCGGTTTTCAGCACGTTAAGGAGTATTGGAAATACCACGTAGACAGGTAGGGGAGGTGGTTGTCTATGGGGGGAGAGGAGGGAGGGGGGTTTGGAAATGGAGAATAATATGTCTACGTACTTTATGGACAGCTCCTTGGATTGAGCTGAATTCCGTGTCTATTATGGCTCAATTTTAAGTCAAAATTGACGCTCGTATGTGTCAGTCTCAGGGCACCTAAATTAACATGAATTTTTTCTAAGTATGTGGGTTTTGTTGTTTGAAGCGAAAATTCAATGAAATCACGAAAATGTTGTGCATATAGCTATAATAAATAATAAAAGTGTCATTCCCTATCCAAGGATAAGGGGCGTAACGATTAATTCTTTTTAGTTATTAATTTTAAATGTCCGCAGTTCGCTTTTAGCTGTGGACGGACAAAGCAGCAGTTGTATCTCTTGGTGTCGATAGTGCTATCGATAGTTTTTTTTACTCAATCAGGCTCATTATTTGATGACCGCATTGTGTTTACCCACAACTCGGTCGTGTGTGGTAGCTGTTGTTACAAAAGTTGAAGATGAGTGGTGGTGCTGAAGTGAAAAATACAATCAAAGATAGAATGGAAATGATGCTAGAAGACCGTCTTTAGGTGAAATAATTTATTTCGCTAAGGCGTTGGACGTGGATCATGTCCAGATGGAAGCTATATACAGATTAGCTGAGGAGAAATCCCTTTACTTCAACTCTTGAAATAAACCCCATTATTACAATTACTGAGCAAGTAGGTATATGATCTTTCACCTGAAGATCTATCGTTGGTGGTGGGGAAATACGGTAAAGTTAAGCGTGTCATCCCTGAAAAATTCCCATCAGAGGTGGGTTTCAACTAGAGATGGTCGGGTGCGGGTATTTTTACCCGAAACCCGAACCGTACCTGTACCCAACGGGTTCTGGTCGGGTACGGGTATTAAAAAAAAATTTCGGGTTCGGGTCGGGTACGGGTATCTAAAAAAATATATGTCGCGTTCGGGTCGGGTACGGGTAACAGAATATTGTAGGAAAATTAAAAACACTTGTGTTTAAATAGAAGGCAATCTATCAGGCAACAAGATGAGCAGCAGAAAGAATAAATTTAAACATGTGCGTAGGAGAAATAAATCAAAATGGGATTTTGTCCTTTGGAAATAAGTATAAAGACAAAAATCTATGGGAAATTAGCAAGTGATTGCGCAGAATAACCAATGCATTTGTTCTAATGACTCATAAACTTGACTTATAACCTACATAGCTACAAGCTACATAGCTCACCGATGAACACTAAATTGTAACCAAATAAATTAATTTATTTAAAAAAATTGTTGTATCTATATTAATTTCCACCAGTGTATATCAAGGTGAAAAAGGAAATTCCTACATCTACCTCATTCGGTAGGGGAATGCATTCTAGCAAAGGAAAAAGAATGTATGTTCAGTTTGCAAGATGGGGGGATAAATTTTTGCCCCAAGCGAAAGGCACGGAAACACCAAGAGAAACAACAATTGGTCGAAGAACGAAAGGACGAAGAGAAGCGCGACCAGGACGAAGATCGTAGTGTTAGCAGTTTGGAAACTAGTTCATACGCAGATGTGGTTGCCGGGGGTACCACTGCTTAAGCGATTGAGGTTCTCGATGAAGAAATGATGGTAATCGACGGAGACCAAAGAAAACAGATAAGAAGAACAAGAATGCGAAAGCTTGTTCAGCAGCGATTCGATTACCGTAAAGACCCGATGTACTTTGCGGCAAAGGAAAGCAGAGAAAGTTTATTGTGATAAGGTTGCATGCGTTTTGTCTTTTTTATTGGTTGCTTTCTGTGCTTACTGATCAGATGTCATTTCGATTAGATGTGACGTTTGGTGGAACTGCGACTTTTTTTTTCTAAAAGTATCCATAAAACGACATGTTTAGAAAGATTAGCCATAACTCATGTTCGTATCTATGTGATATATTTGGAAAAAAGATAGACATATACAGGAGGAAAGCAGAAAATTTTCCAGTTATCTTATCGGAATACCTTCCAGTCTAAAAACTAACAATATTTTAATAGGAATTATGAATGCTCATATGTGGAAGCAAGACTTATCAGAAGACAGACCATCGAATAATCGGAAACAGCCTTCATCGTCAGTTATGTTACCCAACCGGATTAGGACTAAAACAGTTTATGCATGGTCTGAACCTGAAAGACTACATTGCATTCAGCAAATCTCCATTTATAATTACAACGTGAAACAATGGAAGATCGATATCGTAACTGGATCACATGATTATGTCAAAAATGGATTTTATCAAGATTCCTGATGCTGAGCTTTTTTTCTACAGCACTTTAAAAGTGACCATACAATGTTCGAATCCGTACTGCCAGCTTTGGCTCTCGTACAGTCCAACACAGATTAAAAGGATAAAGTTTGAACTACTGAAAAATAAAGAGGAATGGACGATGAATGAAATTCTCAGCGTGGACGAAAAAAGGAACAGGATCCAATTATCAATGACAAGGGCTACAGAAGCGGTGCTTAAAACCACAGGATCTCCACAAACTCCAAGAAGAAGTGAAAAATTGAAAAAAATACTCCCTGGCTATGTAAAAGAAGATGGCGGAT
The DNA here is from genome assembly GCF_037179485.1 of Ochlerotatus camptorhynchus. Classification (NCBI taxonomy): domain Eukaryota; kingdom Metazoa; phylum Arthropoda; class Insecta; order Diptera; family Culicidae; genus Ochlerotatus; species Ochlerotatus camptorhynchus. The sequence goes on from NW_027041058.1 coordinate 5,300,900, forward strand.
AGGAACAATCCTGCTATACGAAGGGAAGCAAGGGTTGCAAAGAAGAAGAGATATGCATTTTGCTGATAAAGTGGTGAAGTTGAAAAATTAAACGAGTAAGCACAAATGACCAAAACGTTTAGGTTCATAAAAAACCACAAATTTAATAAGGAAAATAAGTAGCGAAACACCAAACACCAAGTTCTGAGTTCAGGGTGGGGCAATATGCGCCATGTGGTTTGCTAACTCCTAAACAGTCGTTGACGTTTAAATTGCTCTTATGAGTTACGTAACACAGGAGCTACAGATTGTGGGAATGTTGTTTTAAATGCAGCCTAAATTTATACTTCGCTGACAAACAGCGCATAAATGTATGTAGCCTAAGTAGGGTAGATGTTGACTTCGGCACCCATTGACTGTTTTCGGCAACCAAAATTTAAACGTTAATTTCACTATGTTTTCCCATCAACGCACTTCCCTGAATGTGTCCAAACGATTGTTTAGCCTTTCAGCTTCAATCTGATTATATTTGAACGATCGAGCAATCCAGTAATGCTACATTTTTCTTCAAATAAAGCATACGCACTACAAAATGGGGTTGAATTCGAGTTGCCGATAATAGAACAGCTGGTTAACACGCAGTTCTAATGGGAAGGTTGCCGAAGAAAAAGAGGCTGCCGACAATAGTCACACTCACCTGAGAAGTTTGGAGCGTTGTAAAAACGCTTTCAAAACGTTTTGAAAAATTCTGTCGATTGGAATGGATAGAAAAGCAAGCAGCAGATGAATGTAAACAAACAGACACATCATATATGTGCGTGACGCTGAGAAAATGCTAGTAGAAGTGCAGACGCTGCTTAGATTGACGAGAATACGTAAATTCCCCTATCTAGCAAAAGCATACTACTTACGTGGCGGCGGATGCCATCGAAAGAAAAAAAACGCTACATATTTCCAGATGATTTTCTATCAAACTGATTTTCTCGGTGATGAATGCATTTTTTTACATGATGTTTTCGGTACCATCAAGAAGATTATTCAGACTATTGAATGTGCTGAAATAGAATGTTTATTTTTGATTAAAATTTAGTGAAAATCCACCTTGCAAATCATCGTTTTAGAGAATTAAAAAATTGTTACAGAATAATTTGAGTTTTTATATAGTTTAGGCCGTAAGGAATCTGTAAAAACTACAAGGGACAGTCCTATGGGGTTGTACGCAATGGTGACGTAGGACTACGTGGTCTTATATAATAAATCTTATTTGTTAACTGCAGCAGGAGCTTGTGTTTTGTGTAGGAATAGGAATTTGAGCGGGGTTCTCTCTGTTTATACTCGTATGACGCGCTTGACATTGATGACCCACAGTGACTCACAAAGAGCTACTGATTTCGATCAATAGCGGTGCGGCTTCTTCCTCCTATGGATGCTCATGTGGGCTGCAGCTCGCGATCAAGGATCATCCTAAGCACTCTGTTCTGAGCGACCTGGATTTTGTTTCTGTGAGTCTGAGCACATGATTCCCACACCGGAGCTACGTTAAGGATTGCAGGTGCTATAATTTGTTTGTATACAGCCAGTTTGTTCACCCTTGAGAGGCGAGATCTACGGCAAATCAGTGGATACAGACACCTAACCAAGGCGGAACACTTGATTACGGTTTTCTCCACATGTGAGCGGAATAGGAGCTTTTCGTCAAACAACATCCCGAGCTAGGTTACCCTTGTGCCATCCATGATTACAGAACAAGAGGGAACTGGTTTTAGTTTGGGAGATTGCCTATGGAGGAACATTATTGTTTGGGTTTTGGAAGCATTGATTTTGATTTTCCACGTGGTGGCATATTCAGCAAAGGGGCGTCAAGGCATCGTTGAAGCTTGTTTGTTATTTCACGAGGCATCCTTCCCTTGACGGTTATAGCGGTATCATCTGCGAACAGAAATAACACGCAACCGTTACCCAAGGGAGGAATGTCGGAAGTGAAGATGCTGTATAGCAAAAGGACCAATAGACTTCCTTGCGGAGGTAGTTACGGGTGATTTTAACAAGATGCAAAGGAAAGTTGAAATTACAAAGCTTGTATACAAGCCCATTATGCCAGACATTGTCAAACGTTTTCTCAACGTCTAACAATGCCATGACCGTACTAACTGATGATTGGTGGGAGTGCCCCTTCCTCAACTCGATCTGTTCCGGTAGGAGAATGTTGTGTTCCTCGACAAACTTGAGCAAACGATTGACGAAGAAAACGATTTGGCAAGCGTTATCGCTGCTTTTCATTGGTGAAATGGTGAGCGATTAACCGAGCATTGAGCTCGCCCAAATGAGCATGCGCAATGTGTCGTTTGTTCGATTTGAGCTCTATTGTTGCGTCGGTGTTTGGGATTTTGCGTTACATGTTGAATTTTGATTTTCTGACCCCCAGTATAGAAATTAAAGACGTAGTCCTACGTCAAAAATCACTGTAAGAACATTCCAAATCAAAACATTCCAAAATAGAATAAATAAAGTGTCCGGATTCTAAGTGGACTAGACTTTATATATTTATTAAAAAAAAAACTTAAAACTTTTTTTTATTAATTACCTGAAGGTTTAGGGTGCCAATGAATGTATGGGAAAAAAGTCACCTTCGAATTTTTGGAATGGCTCCTGTGCAAAATTTGGGCTCAATCGGACCTGATTTGAGGTGGCACAAAATCGGCAAAGTTTTTCTCAAAACGAAAAATCACCCAAAAATGCATGAATCGTCGGAATCTAGTGTTCCCTCGGAAACATTTCTAGTGTCAAAAATCGACTTTTTTGGATTTTTTTCATGAGATGTGCAACACTGATAGATTGATAAAAATATTCACACCTAGTTTTAAACGACTTCTAATACGAGATGCTTAACTAGGATGCTTTATTTAGTTTTCAATAGGGTGGTACAAAAAACGTATATTTGATCTAAAATCAAAACTTGATCTATAGAATAATATAGAAATTGAGATATCCATCTTCCATAAGAGCAACACTGTTATTTCTTTTCTATCCGTAACTGTTTTATATATAATATAATATAAAATTCTATGTATCATATTTCCCTAGGGTGTTTTATTTATTTTTCATGCAGGGTATACACTCAAGCCTTTTTATACGGGGGATACGTACCTTGTAAAAAAGAACGCGGTATTTAAAAAATCGTCGTTAAAATACACCGTTTAAAAAAACCGTGTTATTTAAAAAAAAAAGTGTAAAAAACTGTGCACGAAAATTGTGTCTGTACTTCTGAACCATGAACACCTAGAATATTTTCGATCATGATAAAGTTCTTCTGGAGGCAAAGACCTTTCGAATGCTGAGTTCAGATAATTTCGAAGTTTTTTTTTTACAATGAAGCGGTATTGTATCTGGAAATCCACACCATCTTGAAAGTGGGTAGCTTCATTAAAGTTGTAAAGAACAGTAAAGCTTGGTATGTGGAAATGGATATGAATCCATATCTACGTAATGCAAAGGTGCATCCCGTGGCTAACAACGTTCACGCAAATCAAAACACTGAATTTCAAACCGGTCTGTCGTGCAACATCAGTAATTTATTTTAATATGAACTTTCGCTATAAATCGGCTTGATATTCAACGCTTTGACCCACGTGAACGAAGTTAGGCACTGATTGGAACTTCCTCATTATGGTGTTCCTCGAAATCCCGATCATCGTGTATGCTACAGTGGAGCATTCCACGCTTTGGCGATCATAAAAATAAACGATTTTCAAATGTTACCTATCAGACTTCAATGAAACTTCGCTAGGGCAATAAATCATGTTTGTGCTGGAATTCGACAAAAAAAAATTAAATTCTTTTTTAAGTTTTTTTTTGTTTATTTGAAAGCTTATCAAAAATGCAATTTTTTTTCTGAAATAGACAGAATGTACATTTAAAAATTGGTCAAAATCGTAAAATACAATCTTTTAGTATAAATTGAAACTGTTTTAAGTCCAGAAAGTCGTTTGAGTCAGAATGTGCGACGTTTGCGGAACCACTGCATCGATGGAATACATTCTATGCCTGTGTCCGCAATACCGACATTTACGGGAGCAGTTCGCACTTCCCAACAGCATTACGGACATCCTGGGCGACGAACCTGCCACTTTAGCGACAGTTCTTTATTTCCTCAAGGACACTGGACTATAAAGCAACATTTAGGTCCATTTTACTTTTTTTTTGGCTGTCGGGACATCTCTGCCGGACGGGGGCTCACTCTTCCTACGGTAGAGTTCTGATCTCGTTCAGAACCCTACATATAACCTAAAATAATCGTTTCCTGTATTGTTAGGAATTTACTGAAATCTGTTTTAATTGTTTTTCTTTGAGTACACGTGACACTGATGAAGACTGCACATTATAGTCGAAATACGTATCTGTCATGGATACCAAAATTATTTAAGTGGAATTGAATGAGAAAAAATCTCTCTTTCGAGCTCAATCTCTCATCATGCCATGTATTTTGATGACACCCGATCTGTGATTTCCCTCTCACAGATGGGGTAGATGGGGTCCCATTGCACGGTTTGGTGAGCACCGGGACCCCAAAGCCATGAACAGTTTCGGCTGCCCATGTTTTTAGGACTTATGTCAACTGTCATGACAACATGGCAGCTAAATTCAGCCCATAGTTTGGGACAACCTTTAGATGGGTCCTTTTTTCAGCTGGTAATAGCTTATTTAACAACTGAGGATTATTTGCTGAAAAAATAAGAAATCGCCTGAAATCATATGCACAATGTCAAAGATATTTCAAACATGTTGTATCACAGTATTTCTAATACTGAGTATCAAAATCAAATGTTTAAACATTTAACAATTGATCACTGATTAGTATGTCACCATGATCGGTAAACAATGTGAAGTGTGCAACAATTGGCACATTATCCTACACATTGGCTGAATTAAAACTTTGGAAACGTTATCGTTATCGTTGATTATCGACAATAAAAATAGTAGGTAGGAAGGCATCTTCTGTTTTGAGAACGATGAGCGGAAATAGCTAATGAACTTATGCATCGGAACAATCATATTAGTGAGTTGTACACGGTGAAATAATTGATATTATTGATCTTTTCTGATCGATAGAACGGAAATGGGCGTTTACTATGAAGTAGCACTCTACCCTTCTGATTTAATGCCCCGGAAGCATACATTTAGGCTTTATCTATGTTCTTTCTCTATTGAATTTAAAAGGTTTCTCGCCTGGTGGTTATGTTTTCCACACTACAATTCGGGGAGCGCATTACATCCCACACAGAGTAATAAAGAGTAAAATAACTACTATTAAATAATGAAAATAATTACTATTTTTCACATAAATATTAGAGCTTTTGAGCCGCAAGGTGAAGGATTTACATAATATCTCGCATCAATCCTCGTTTATTTTGGTATTGTTCAGAGATAAAGGGTGATACGGTCAAAATTTGGTCAAGGGAAAACGCGTGTAAATCGGTGAAATCGTTTATTTAAAAAATCAAATTAAATTTCTTTTTCAAGTTCAATTAGTATAAAATTCAGGAAAAATATTCAGTTAAGCTTCCGCTTTTCCAAATCCGAATTGCCGGGCCTTACGCTTGACCCCTGCCATCAGATTTTGTACAGCCACCTTGTCCAGCTTCTTCGCCGCAGAAAGCCAGTTTGCCTTGAACTGCTGCTCGCCCTTAGCATTTTTTTTGGTCTTCTTTAGGTTCCGCTTGACAATAGCCCAGTATTTCTCAATTGGGCGGAGCTCTGGCGTGTTGGGAGGGTTCTTGTCCTTGGGAACCACCTGCACGTTGTTGGCGGCGTACCACTCCATGGCCTTTTTACCGTAATGGAAAGATGCCAAATCCGGCCAAAACAGTACGGAACAACCGTGTTTCTTCAGGAAAGGCAGCAGACGTTTATTCAAACACTCTTTCACGTAAATTTCTTGGTTGACAGTCCCGGAAGCTATGAAAATGCTGCTTTTCAAGCCACAGGTACAGATGGCTTGCCAAACCAGATATTTCTTTGCGAACTTTGACAGTTTCATGTGCTTGAAAACATCTGCTACCCTTTTTTTTTTTTTTTATTCTTTATTTAAGAGATTTTTAGCCTTAGGCTAGTTCATCTCTACATCTGCTACCTTTCCCCTTCCTTTTGCCGTATAAAACTCCTGTCCCGGAAGCTGCTTGTAGTCGGCTTTGACGTAGGTTTCGTAGTCCATTACCACGCAGTCAAACTTCGTCAGCATCGTCGTGTACAGCCTCCGGGATCGCGCTTTGGCCGTCGTATTTTGTTTATCATCGCGATTTGGAGTCACTACCTTCTTGTAAGTCGATAGTCCGGCTCGTTTTTTGGCTCGATGCACGGTTGTAGACGATACACCCAGCTTATTTGCGGCATCTCGGAGAGAGAGGTTAGGGTTTCGCTTGAAACTACCGGCAACTCTCTTTGTCGTCTCAGCGGCTTCCGGTTTTCGATTTCCCCCCGATCCAGACTTCCTGGCTGTCGACAAACGTTCCCCAAGCACTTTAATTACATTTGTAACGGTTGATTTGGCAACTTTTAGCGATTTTGCCAACTTTGCGTGCGAGTAGCTCGGATTTTCGCGATGCGCGAGCAAAATTTTGATACGCTGCTCTTCTTGCTTGGACGGCATTTTGACAACTGAAGAGTGAATTCCAAAATCAAAATAGGAGCAACATTCTACACACACACACCTTCAAAATGAGGGGTGTTCAGGTTTTTTAAATGCAAAATTGAAAGAAATACGTCAAGTTGATATTGACCAAATTTTGACCGTATCACCCTTTACGAGCAGTTATAAGAAACATGTTTCTGGTGTGGATTTCTGTCAGAATTGTTTTTGAATTTTATAAATTTTAAATTACTTTCATCAAACAGCTATGCGTTTCCATTCAAATAGTTGGGGAGATGGGGTTAAAATGCCCGTACTAGGAAAGATCTTCGTTTAATCAATAAATTGCATCGATATATAAGTGCAATGGCATATAAATGTTGTGTTAGGCTATGTGCAAAATATTACAATTGATATGCATTTCGAAAATTTCTAAATTCTTGTTTAAATTGGTGAAATAGCAAAAAAAAAGGCTAACATAAAACTGTCTTCGAAATAATTATTATAATTTATCTATGTTTTTCCTTTATTGAATTTCAATGGTTTGCGCCTGATGGTTATGCTTTCCACACTATACTTTATACTATACTGACTGACTTAAAGTAACAAATAGTAATGTTGAAAATAACTGCTATTTTTCTAATAAACATACCAGTCAATAGCCCAAAGCAAAAAATGAAGGATGTACCTAACAACTTGCACCAATCCAATCGTATCAGAGGTAGGGTAAACGCTCCTAGATGTATATAGGGGGCGACCCCAGCGTGGTGGTTAGTTTCCATACGCCAAAGTCACGAGTTCAAATCTCACCCCGGACAGGTTTATGAAGTTTAATAAAAAAAAATAACACTACGAACCTAACGCTTCTAACGTACCGCAACTAAAGGAGCGTTTCCCCTAGTACGTTTAAAGTGCAATGTATGCCAGAAATTTTTCGCCATCATATCAATTAACAGCTGATAGATAATTGAGGTGCATTTTGACCACTATAGGCATTTTACCTCCCTTTCCACTACGTTTAAATTTTATCGTATGGCAGCAATTTTTCGCATCATATCAGCTAGCATATATACAGGAGTTACTCAAAATAACTAAGATAGGCAAAAATTTTGGTCAACTTTGGAGTGTTGTCTTCATCAAATATGATCCCGGATATATTCCGAGTTTCCGGAGGGATTGTCTAAATTGCTAAATTTTTGATGAGATTTTATATATGATGTTAAAAATATATATGTTTAGTAAATACAAAGAAGAACAATTTCTAAAGCGAATAATATGCCAAGAACTAAAATTGGCCTATAATCAAACGAGATATGGCAATTTTCCTGGAATCGGTTCTGGTGGAGGGTTCTGAATGCGGGAAAATCATTTAATCACTCGAAACATGCCGTGCTGACTTTTGATAAACTTTAAATGCATCATTGACCAATAAATGCAAGGATCGAAAGTTATTATTATTATTATTATTATTTAACTTTATTAATGAGGCTTTCAACCTTGGGCTGGTTCGCCTCCACCAGGATCGAAAGTTATCAATGGTTCAATGCGCTGATGTCTTATGATCATGCTCAATCAACTGCTCAGCAGGCCACATTGGTGTTTCTGGGGCGTTGAATAGGACACAAAAATCATGGCTACTATGTCACACTGCAAAATACAGTGTTGTCATAAGTTTACCAATCTCTTAAATAATTAATAACTATTTCCTGTCTCGTTTTACATAGAAACGATCTTCAGCAAAGTTGTAGTTGGTTAAATTTTCTATAATAATGGCTATCGAACTGCTCAATATGGAAAAAGACTAGAAGGCAATGAACATAAAGTTGAGATTTGAATCATTGACCACATTGGCCTTTCCGGAGTCACTGGAATCCCCAGGGAGGAAACTGTAGTAGGCTACAATCACATTTTTGCACATAACAATGCCATTGGAGAGCTGATTCTGGATCCGGCAGATGCCACAGCATAACATGTAACAGGAAAATTGTATTTTCACTTCACAATGCCGTTCAACAGCTCGAACTATCTGAAGTCTTGAAATGGACCATTGCCTACTGGCAGTGAATGGGGAGGTTAGGTCTTTAAACTCTGGCTGTAGACCAATAAAAGTCTCTCTCTTGTATTAATGTAAGGTGTAGCAAGAGCACAACAAAAACTCTTTAATGAACAAAATGACTGGAGATGTTCGCCAGCACTTTTGTGCTCGCTAGTGACCATCAGTCAGTGCCATTTCCTGCATTTAAAATTTAAAAAAATAGTGGCAGTGCGAACAAACCATTCTTATTTGAAAAGTTGCGCTTTTAATCTGGGTTCCAAAGCTATTTGTTGTTTACAAATCTATGTATTATTAATGAATTATTATTTATAAATTAAGAAAGACATTTACAATTTTATGAAAATGTTATAATGGAACCGTCTAATATGATGTTGGACCAACATTTGCTTCAATAACAGCTTGGATTCGTCTGGGAATTGAATCATAGAGTTTTTGGAAGGCTTCTAGTGGAATATTGTACCATTTTTGGATCAAAAGATGTTCAAGCGTTTTCAACGACGATGGAGGAGTAAAAACGCTTCGAATACGAGCTTCCAACGTCGACGAAAGTGGCTCAATTATATTAAAACCCGACGACTGTGCTGGCCATGACAGGTATGTAAAGTCCTCGTCGTGTTCCGCATACCATGACTTTATGATTCCAGCAGTATTAATTTGTACATTATCGTCTTGAAAAATGCCTTCGCCATTCGGAAATAACGTTTACATCATGGGCAGAACCTAATAATGTATTCAATTCATAATTTTTTTTTTTTCAAAAATTGCAATATTGCAAAAACGCACCTTATCGAACAAAACTTGGTCATAATCTTTAGCAGTGATCTTTCCTTTCTTGGCAATGATTGGTCCAACTGAGTGCTATGATATGGCACCCCATACCATAACTGAGCCTCCTCCGTGCTTCACAGTCGGATGGAGACAGTCAGGGTTATATCCTTTTTGTGGTGTGCTCCAAACATAAACCCGCCATGTCGTGGGGAATAGTGTATACGACGATTCATCAGACCATACAACTCGCCTCCATTGGTCCGCAGTCCAAGATTTGTGCTCATTGCACCAGCGCAAACGACTGGATGCATTAATCTAGGAGATTAATGGTTTTGCAATTGCAGCGTAAAGGTTTTGGCAGTTTGGAAAAATTAGAAATTTTGTTTTTTCTGAATCCGAGACCAATGTAACTTATGGAGTGTCCCAGAATGTCTAAGCACGACTTTGGAACACCCCTGCTTGTTTCAGATGACGTTTAAACAGTTGATTATCACGCTGAATGATTGTTTACATTTCGACCAGAGAGAATAGGTAGAGAGGCGAAGAGTGTAAAGCAAAAAAAAACCTTATCGAACCGTCAAACTGGTATCCTATCGAACAAAATAAACAAAAGTTGATGTTCCCCAATTTGGTGAAGGCAAGTATTGTAATCGCTGCGAATATATTTTAAAGAAAACTTTTTAGGATGAGAAAAATACATGAACAAATAAAAAGTAATGCTTGAATTTAAAATGTAGTAATATTCAGGATATTTATTTCTATATTCTTTTAGAATAAAGATCATTTTTTTGTAAAATTTGCAAAAGCATACACACTTAGAAAATAGTACCGAACTCGGTTCAATTTCAACCGAGTTTTCTCGGTAGTCTGTTCGGTTCAAAAAGAAACAACCGAGTGTTCGTTAAAGTTTCTTTTCCCACAACCTGTCAAACTAACCGAAAAAACTCGGTTGACAAAAAGTCAATTCAAGCAGGAATAACCGAACATCGGTTTACCCAAGTATTACCGAACGCTGTCAAACAAACCGACTCACCGGTTGCAATCACGGGATTCGGTTCTTTTTGACAGCGCTCAAATCCAAAAACTTACGATGTTTCGAATCAGAAATAAAACTAGTTTTTTTTTAATGAGATGCATGATTTATATTATATTTGTCAGATGTTGTTTTAATGCATAAATATGCTTTGTATGTACTAACTATTGACAACAAACTTGAGACGAACCGGAAAATTATGGCTCACCTGTGCGGGGGGAAAGAGAGGGTTAACCCCCTTGAGAGAAACAAAAAACTTCTCACACGTCGTGATAATGCCTCCTACATGGAATTCAATCAAACATGCAGTTCCTCCAGAAGTTTTTCCATTTTCAAATCAATTCACCGTGTGACACTAACGAAAAAACACGTCTTGCGAAAAAAAAAAAACACAACGCGCACCCGCGAGAAAAAATGGCTGACGATATTTGGTTTAGCTGAAAACCGAGTTTCGGTTAAAATTTCCGTCGTGAAGTTGAACCGAAGTTGTGAGTTTAACGTTTGAGAAAGTTTAGCGAATATTCGGTTCAGTTTACCGAGTTTTCTCGGTTTTCAAGTACCGAACTGGTAAATATCGCTACTTTACCGTACTTTTCGGTTCAGTCTTCATTCCTATCTGTCAAATTTAACCGAAATTTGGGTTTGACTCGTGTTCCGTGCGAAACAAGCTATAGTAGCTTCCAAAACACAACGCAAACGATCGTCATTCAAACCACCCATCGTGGCAACAACGCACTCCAGGTAGAATTTTAAGGACACCGAACGAGAAGGGAGAAGCACTATATACTTCTCTTCAACATGCTGCTGCCTGCTGCTCGCCGTGCCAACCACGACGTGTACCGCCAGGAGAGGAATCAATTATTGATCACCGCCGCTTGCGAATCCGATTCGCAAGTTTCAACCCGCCCGCCGAAGGATTTTTCTACAGAACCGCTATTCCGAAACCATACGTACTCGTGCTGTGTGTAACGTACGACGTGACAACGAGTTCATTATGCCAGTGGATCGAACCCCGAAAGGTAAGCCTGCTGCTAAGGAAGCAGCTGAGGGCACAGGCAAGGAGAAGCAGCACGACGAGTCAGCAATATTCGAAGGATTTGCAGAATGGGAAATCAGTGCTGATTCCGAAACCGTGAAGGAAATAACGTCGCTTTCCCGCCAGCGAGACCAGGTCACCATGAAAGTAGTGCGTGTGCAAAGGGCGCTTGTTGCCGCTCGAAACTTGGTGAGCCTCTCACAACTCAGAACGTACATGAAGAATATCGATGTGGCCTACAACGAATACAGCGCAGTGCATAGCAAACTGGTTGCTATCATTCCCCAAGAAAGTTTTCAACAGCAGGAGGAAGTTTATGTCGCATTTGAAGACCGATACAACTTCGTCCGCACGACCATCGATGAGCTAATCATGGCACACGAAAATGCCAGTGTTCGTGCTCAAGCCCCGCAACAACAAATCATCGTCCAACAGCAACCGTTGAAGGCTCCAATTCCAACCTTCGATGGTGATTATGCCAACTGGCCGAAGTTCAAGGCCATATTCCAAGACTTGATGGCCAACTCAGGAGACTCGAACGCGATCAAGCTGTATCATCTGGACAAGGCTCTGGTTGGTGCAGCAACAGGTGCTCTGGATGCCAAAGTAATCAGCGAAGGTAATTACCAGCAAGCGTGGACCATTCTCACCGATCGCTATGAAAACAAAAGGATCATAGTCGAGACGCACGTTCGTGGTCTGTCCAACTTGCAAGGAATGTCATCCGGATCCCACAAGGAGGTGCGACGTCTGCTCGATGAGTGCACCCGCCACGTCGAGAGCCTGAAGTATCTTGAACAGGAATTCCTCGGTATTTCCGATTTGTTTCTGGTTCATATGCTGACGACCGCCATGGACAACACGACCAGGATGGTATGGGAAGGCACACAGAAGAAGGGCGTGCTACCCAAGTATGCGCAAACCATTACGTTCCTGCAATCGAGATGTGAAATGTTGGAGAACTGCGAAACAGCTTTCCAGAAGGTTAATGCGCAGCCCGCTTCCAAATCGACCCCGAAGGTACAAGCATTCCAACCGAAAGCAAGCAACCCGAAGGTCCATGCCGCCGCAACCACACCAATCAGCAAGGAGGTTTGTGATTTCTGCCAAGGTGCACATCGCAACTACCAATGCAATGCGCTTGGTAACATGTCCTTTGACAAACGTATGGAGAAGGTACGCACAACTGGTGTGTGTTTCAACTGTCTGCGCAAGGGGCACAGCTCCAAGGAGTGTTCATCACCGAGGTGCTGCCAAAAGTGTCAGAAACGGCATCATACACAACTCCACAACGACGAGGTAAACCGAGAACCGAAAGCCAACGTGTCCGTTTCCAAAAAAGAGTCCCGCACAGTTCAACCGAACAGCACGGTAGCAAACCCGCCATCCGGAAGAGATATACCCAGCACATCCTGCTCGTGTAACTACGCCGATTCCACGAAAACTGTGTTCCTGCTGACAGCGGTTGTCAACGTGCTGGACGAAAACAATCAACTGCATTCATGCCGAGTACTGCTAGATAGCGGCTCTCAGGTAAATTTCGTAACAAACAATTTTGCAAATCTTTTAAGAATTCAGAAGCATCGTGTCAACGTTCCAATCTGTGGCATCAACGACGTCAGGACTGTAGCCCACGACAAGGTGATGGTCAACATCCGATCTCGACTCACCGGTTTGGTTACGCCCAATGTGACAGGTGTCATCCCGCCAACAAGAATCGACGTGTCATCTTGGAACATTCCCTTCGGCGTCCAACTAGCCGATCCGGAATTCTACAAACCGGACAAGATCGATATGCTTCTTGGTGCAGAGTTATTCTTCAAGTTGATGCGACCAGGACATATCAAACTCGACGACAGCCTTCCCGATCTCCGTGAAACCTGCCTTGGATGGGTTTTAGGCGGTGTATTCACTAACACGATCCACGCCAATCAACCACAACATTCGCTCATCGTATCGTTGGATGACATCGAGGAATCCATTCAACGATTTTGGAGGCTCGAAGAGGTGCCAGATTCGAGTCCTCTGACGAAGGAAGAACAGGAGTGTGAAGCCCATTTCGTCGCCACCCACCAGCGTGATGAAAATGGACGATACCAAGTGAGGCTACCGTTCAAGGATAACGTGCACGAGCTTAGTGACTGCCGAGCGGTTGCTTTGAAGCGATTCCAGATGCTGCAGAGGAGGCTGCAGCGGAACCCCGATTTGAAAGAGGAGTATGTTCAGTTCATGCGTGAGTATGAAGAGCTGGGACACTGCCACGAAGTACGAGAAGAAGACGATCCACCGCACCAGCAAAATTACTACCTGCCGCACCATGCGGTACTTCGCCCATCAAGTTCGACCACCAAGTGCAGGGTGGTATTTGATGCCAGCGCCAAACCAACAGTGAACAACCGTTCACTCAATGAGGTTCTACAAGTCGGTGCAGTGGTACAGAAAGAACTCTATGACGTCATACTCAGGTTCTGCAAGTACCCAGACAAATCAAGATGCATCCAAGGGACACACACTATCTCCGTGTTTTTTGGTGTGAGCAGCCGTCAGAGCCACTCCGAGTCTTGGAGCTCACGACGGTTACATATGGAACAGCATCGGCTCCGTTCCAAGCTACCAGGTGCTTGCAGCAGCTCGCCGATGATGAATCAACCGATTTTCCGATCGGTGCGCAAATCGCCAAGGAGGATTTTTACGTCGACGATGCACTTTCCGGTGCAAATTCACTTCCGGAGGCCCTAGAAGCAGCAAGGCAGCTGGAAGGCTTACTGAAGAGAGGAGGGTTTTCGCTGCACAAGTGGTGTTCCAACTCAAAAGAGTTTTTGGACCACATTCCAAACGATCGACTGGAACAGCCCGTTCCATTGGGAGAATACGGACCGAATGGAGTCATCAAAGTGCTAGGCTTGCTTTGGGATCCAAAAGCCGATCATTTCCTCATCGCAAGGCCGCCACAATGTGATTTGAATCAACGATCAACGAAGCGTATCATCTACTCCGAGGTGGCCAAGCTCTTTGACCCGTTAGGACTTGTGTCACCAGTGATTGTCGTCGCCAAGCTACTAGTGCAACAGCTGTGGAAGCACAAGATTGGCTGGGATGAGCCCGTCAACGACTCGATACAGGAGCGATGGGTTGAATTTGCAAATACCTTGCCAGCACTCGACAAAATCGCCATACCAAGAAGAGTTACGTTCCACGACGCCGTGTCCTACGAATTCCACGGATTTGCCGACGCATCATCATTGGCGTATGGTGCATGTGTTTATGTTCGAAGCCTGTTCTCCAACGGTTCCGCCAAGATGAAGTTGCTGAGTAGCAAGTCCAAGGTTGCTCCACTACATGAACTTTCAACGCCTCGAAAGGAATTGTGTGCCGCATTGCTACTAACTCGACTCATTCAGAGGATTATCCCAGCCATGCAAATGGAATTCCGTGACGTGGTCCTCTGGTCTGACAGTCAAATCGTTCTGGCGTGGATGAAACGATCAGCCAATCGCCTCAAGATTTTTGTCCGAAACCGAATTCACGAAATCAATACCTCCACTGCAGGATATCGCTGGTGCTACATCCGATCTGGTGATAATCCAGCAGACATCGTGTCCAGAGGTCAGCTACCAAACGATTTGCGCAGAAACAATCTTTGGTGGACCGGACCAAGTTTCCTCACGAAACTCGAGTACGACGAACAGGAGTTAGTCGATATCCCCGACCAACAGCTTCCCGAAATGACAAGCACCGAAATTGTCACTTCGGCTGTGGTGGAACAGTTTCCACTGTTTTCCCGCTTCAGTGACTTCAGGAAGATCGAACGCATCATGGCATTGGTACTTCGATTCATCGCCAACATCCGCACCAAGAACAGGTCACAACGTATCTTCAACCGGTACGTTACTATTTCCGAACTCGGTCGATCGAATTTCACCATTATGACGATGGTTCAACAGTCAGAGCTAGCTGACGAAATACGTCGTGTCCAAACCAACAAACCGTGCCGCAAGCTAGGAGGCTTGAATCCAGTGTTCGTGGATGGATTGCTTCGAGTTGGTGGTCGGCTGCAACATTCGAATCTACGAGCCGAGACGAAGAATCCGATTATCCTTCCGAACAGACATCCACTGACGAAGCAGCTAATCCGCACAATGCACATCGAGCATTTGCACCTTGGGCAAAATGGCTTGATTGCTGCTATGCGCCAGAGGTATTGGTTGCTGAGCGCCCGTTCAACCATCCGGCAAGTGACCCGCAATTGTGTAAGATGTTTCCGCACAAATCCAAATATGTCAACGCAGCTGATGGGCAATCTTCCTCAACCGAGGATAAATCCAGCACCTCCGTTTGCAGTGACTGGTGTCGACTACGCCGGCCCATTTTGGATCAAGATGGGAAATTACCGATCCAGGCTCATCAAGGCTTACGTGGCAGTATTTGTTTGCATGGTAACAAAAGCAGTGCATCTCGAGGTCGTGTCTGATCTCACATCCGACGCCTTCTTAGCTGCGCTACAACGGTTCATCAGCCGAAGAGGAATGGTGCAACAGTTGCATTCTGACAATGCCACCAATTTCCGAGGAGCACAACACGAGTTGCACCAGCTATATCAACAGTTCCAGGATCAGCAGTTCGCAGGACGTATCCAGTCCTTCTGTCAGCCAAAAGAGATCAAGTGGCATTTCATACCGCCGAACGCACCCGAGTTCGGTGGCTTGTGGGAGGCCGCTGTAAAATCGACAAAGAGACATTTGGTCAGAGTGGTTGGCTATTCCAAATTGTCATTTGAAGAGCTAACAACCATACTCACCGAAATCGAAGCAGTTCTCAACTCTAGGCCACTGTTTTCGATTTCCTCCGATCCAGCCGACATAGAGGTAATTACGCCAGCTCATTACTTGATTGGTAGACCACTTACAGCCGTTCCGGAACCATCCCTTGAAGACATCCAAATTAATCGTCTGAAAAGATGGCAACATCTACAGAAGATGCGTGAGGATTTTTGGAAATCTTGGTCCAGAGATTATTTGTGCAGCCTTCAACCGAGGTCAAAGAATACCAAGACGACATCCAACCTTCGCCCAGGAATGGTAGTTCTACTGGAGGACAAAAATCAACCACCGCTTAACTGGAAGCTAGGCCGCATCATGCAGGTATTCCCAGGGCCAGATGGATTGGTCCGAGCCATCGATGTGTCGTCTAACGGAGTTACCTACCGACGACCGATCAACCGGATCGCAGTTTTGCCGATTGAGGACAACGAGCCACCAACCCTGAGTGATGTTGAATCTACGAGTCAACCGGGCGGAGTATGTTCCGTGCGAAACAAGCTATAGTAGCTTCCAAAACACAACGCAAACGATCGTCATTCAAACCACCCATCGTGGCAACAACGCACTCCAGGTAGAATTTTAAGGACACCGAACGAGAAGGGAGAAGCACTATATACTTCTCTTCAACATGCTGCTGCCTGCTGCTCGCCGTAGCGCACGGCAGGCAAGTATATAGGACCAAAAGTAGCAAAATACGATAGGACGACTGCTATAAAAGCGACACAGTCGCCAGCGTTTTTTTGAGTATTATTCCGACCACCATCCAAGTTACATCCAGTGAAGTAAGAAAGCAATCTGTAGAGAAATAGTGAACTAGTTAGAATAAAAGTAGTGTTAAGGTGATAATTTGATTAGTGTGTTGAATCTTTCAATCCGAACGAAATACAGTCCACTTCCAACCCACCGGAGTTGGCCACGGTAAACGCGCCAACAACTCGGAAAATACGCCTAAAAACATATTTTTACACGAATTCTTCGGTTCGTTGTTGGTAACCGATGTAGTTCGGTAGAAAATTAAACCGACTTCGGTATTATTTTCTAAGTGTGTACATTTGTTCAAAAAAATATTTTTTTTTAATTTCATATATTTTCTACCAGCAACAATGGGCTGATTGTGATACTAAAACAACAATAATAAAAAAAAAAACCTCAAACCTTTGTAGGGGTCAGAGGCGAGACCATTATGATCATCATCTACATCATTAAAAGAAATAAACAAATTTAAATTATTAGTGCTGAACAAAGTGTTTATTAATCATTCAATATTTTACAAGGCCATCGAACGACTATCGTGTTTGATCGAACGCGATTTGTATGGTTCATGTATCTTAAGTCTAAAACTAACAAACCTATCAATAATTTTTGATCGAATATCATGACAATTTTCAAAACAATAAACATTCAATGAGTTCATCAAACCAGTTAACTTAATAGCAATGTTTTTGTTGATCTGCAAATACTGTTCAATGTTTTCACGAAAGATCCTTTCAAGTGCCACAAAGAACATATAAACAGGCTCAGTGACGTAAATTAATGAATTACCAGTATAGTCCTTCAGGATCGAGTACTTCGTATATGGTTTAAGAAACGGGAATTCACTTATACATGGCATGAAGCAGTCGTCACAAACTTTATAATTTTTAGCTACACTTCCAAGGATATATCCGGCAATATGGTATATCTGGTTCTTCTCCGAGTTGTCAAATGTTTCATCGTCAAAAATCGTCATGGGAAATTCAATTTCAAATAGTGTGTAATCTTGTTCGTTGTTGTTACTATCTGCTGTTTGGTCAAGAGTTCGGATTTTAGTCGTGAAGTCGGTTAGCCACTTTCTATCATCTTGGTCGTATGAAGATGAGGGGATTGACATCATAAACTGGGACACGGAAAGCAGTTTCAGGTTGTCTTTGAACTGGAGTGCGGTTGGGCGTTTCTGTTTGAACCTTATCAACGAGAAAACGTTCTCGACGCAATCTTGCGTAAAACGAGAGGTGAACAAGCAAGGATATTTCTGTTCGAACAGGAAGTACGTTTGTAAACGGAGGATCGAATTCGTACACAGGATTGTTGCTGTTTGCCATGGTTTCCAGGCTCTGCGAACACCAACCTTGCATGCGGATATTATTTTCCTGAACGAGGTTAGAAAATTGATCGATTGTCGATATGCTTCCATGTTATGGAGGGAAAGTGCCAATTCTGATCTACGTGAAGACATAAGTTTGAACCAACGCCAGGTAGTTTATATGAAGAAAGCCGTGGTTAAAAGCTCCATCTGCCCAGTTTCAGCACTCATGAACCGTAAAGCAGCAGCAACATCGTGATTCACCAATTTGTATGAATTGGAAACTTTCATCGCGTCAAGACGACTGCCATTTAAAAAATCTACCTCTTTCCAAGTCAATCGAGATGCCATCTTCAAGCGCTTATCCTTTTCAAACTTAACCAATTCTTGCAAGTGAAAAATATCAACGACATCAGAAACGAGATCGTTTTCCTTAACGATATGCGCTGGCAGATATATAAACCGATTTTTCACCCATCCTTGGACGCAGCTTTTGAACACGTGAACAGCATCCGGTATAAGCTCAAAGGTCCGTTCGTCGTCGATAGGATGCTTCAAAGGAGGGCTACTTAGTGCTTGATCCTTCGAATGATTCAAGCCGAAGTCATTCCACATTCGAACATTGTTCGGGCCACAGTTCCGCTCTCCTGATAATGTCAATCATTGTAGCTTTCATGAACCCTTCTGGTACTGAATCTCCGGTGAACTCATACGCCACTATTTGTTTCCACCGACTTGAAATATCCACCAGCATAAACACAAGTGCGTGGGTGGCTTTTCCATGTTGTCCGGGAATGGTGATATCGCCAAAGTATTTTTTGTTGTTGCAACAATAGGTCCTACTAGGGTCGATCGACATTTCGTCCGCTATCAATCCGCAATCTCTTTCAGCGGATGACATGCAGTTTACCTTCGATTCCATCAAGGTAAACACCTCCGCTGAAACTCCAGTGTCAAAATGAAGGTTCTTCAAGTAGTCCTGTTGCGAGCGAATTGAAGGCATTGGAAAGTTCTTTTCATCGCGAAGGAAATTGTACCCTTTTGATCCACATGCGAAGCGATATTCAAAACTGTCCGTTATGGTCTTATCAGTCCATTTTTTAACCCTCTTCTGTCCTCTCTGTAGCTTTTTCACTTGATCCGGGTTGAATAGCTTAGAGGCAGCATCCTCCTTGTTGCCGGAGAGCTTCTTCATTCGTGCCAAATTCTGCCGCAGCATTTTTATCGTTTTACTCTTCCGGAGGTCACGTTGTCTGAGGCGGTGTACTGTTCGGACTAGTCTAAGAAATGCGTAAAATATATATTAGAATTTAAACAGGTAGTAATTAATTATAATTACTTTTCGGTAGTCTTCGATTTCGATGGTCCCGAGCGTTCCGTGGAGCATGCCGTTAATATCGTTCCCAGGGACTCGCTGGAAGCACTTGTAATGTACACCGACTGGTTTACACTGGTGGTGTCCTGTTAAAATATAGGTACGCGTTATATTTTTGTTTGTATCATACAAATATTTGGTTATCAAACCGAATCACAGGTACTGGAATTCGAACACAAATTTGCAACGTATTCGAATATCGGAACTGAGTTTGGAAGTCTCATTAGTCTGCCGTTTTCTGATATTCGATACAGATCATCGTAGTTGAAATGAAGCTGGAAATATTATTATTATTATTGCAAAATCAATCTCAAAACTAGAAAATGTCTTACGCTGCAGAACCTGCTGTTATCAGTAATGATGTAATCGTCCGGCAGCCTACAGAACTGAATCCACTTCTGCCTGTTTTCCTCATTTTTCGGAAATCGAAAGAAAGTTATGTTTTTGTATACTCACATACTGGTTTTTACAAAAACTCGCAACGCACTTCATTATCAGCAATCATTAAATTTTAATAACGATAAAAAAACAATTCTGACGCGGGAAAAAACAACACAAATAGATGGTTGAAAAAAGTCACTTGAAGTGTGCCCTTCAGAAACAGTTGCCAGAACTTGTAGGATGGAATCATAATAAAAAGAGTGCTGCCGTTTCCACGGTTTTTCTCTCTGCGCCTCTCTACCTATTCTCTCTGATTTCGACCAACAGTTTAGTGTATAGCAAATGTTGGTTCTTTACATTTCCGTGACAATGCGAAGCTTTTTTTTTCGGAAAAGCGCAAACAGATCGTGCACAAATGGTGTGCTATCCCCAACATTTATCTTAGTCATTTAGCGAAATTGGAAGGTGTAAGCATCGGAACCGTTCGAAACGCGATTTGGAAGTATGGTGATGAAGCAACTTTCCAGGACAAGCAAAAATCTAGACGTACATAAATCGAACCAAACCGTAAACCAAAGCGAAGTGAAAAACAAGCCGCATCCGTCAAACCGAGGGCTCGGAAGTTATACGACCAATTACTGTTCGCAAAATCGATGTGCGTGATTTATGGACGATGAATCATACGTTAAATTTGATTACAAAACTCCTGGTGATCAGTACTACACCGTTCGTAATGGCCGACGTGTTGACGACGCGGATAAGTCGATTTTTACCGAAAAAGGCTATGGTTTGGCAAGCCATTTGTGCGTGTGGTTTGCTTTCCAACCCGTTTGTGACAACGGAGACAATGACAACCGATGTTTACGAGCGTGAGTGTTTAAACAAACGTCTGTTACCCATGATCCGCAAATACGACGCCTCAGTACTGTTTTGGCAGGATTTGGCGTCGGTTCATTACTCCAAGGACACGGTAGCCTGATATAAAACCAACAAGGTCCAATTCGTACCCAAGGAGATGAATCTGCCAAACAGTCACCGGACCAGGCCAATCGAAACTTTTTGGGCCCTGACCAAAGCATATTTTCGGAAACATGTAAAGGCAGCGGATTCCGTTACAAAGTTTGCGAAAGACTGGCAAAAAGCATCCAAAATTGTTGGAAAGGCATCTGTGTTGAAGATAATGGAGTAGCGTGAGATAAAAAATCCGCTCCTTGGCTTACGACTGATCGGATCTCGGATTTTCTACGTTTAACAGTAAGAGAATACAATACAGAACATGAAAACGAAATAAAAATCGAATTTGCTGTAAACGGAGTTGCGTTTTCGTTTTTTTTTTAATCTTGCTCAGACATTCTGGGACATCCTATATATATTTCACATAAAATGTTATTTTCATTAACTTTTTACTGTATCAAGAGGTTGTATTTAAGTTTTCGATGCGTTTTTATGTTATAAATACCCTAGTTTTGCTCCTATTTTTTTTTCTAATAAAAGTTTATTTCAGGGCTAATCGATGTAAGATTTATTCCATGGATAGGAAGAGTTTTTATAGGTTAAAATAAGAAATTTTCAAATCAAAAATCATTTTTCGGTGCATTACCCCACGTTTCCCTTTTATGTTGGTTTGTGGACATCGAGGCACCTGTTGTTGCTAGTTTTCCATATTGTGCAAAATTGTTCATGCCACGCAACACGGCTGGTAAACGGCTGGACAATGCGTACCATTGATACTTCGCGTATCTGCAGGTATAAAATAGGCCCTTAGCCTCTTGTCCAGTAACTCCTATCCCTACTTCCCCGCGGTGCCAGCTGGGGTACGAGTAATCATAGGGAAGATCGGGTAATCAACCGACCTTGGTCGTATGCTGACAGGGAAGGGGGGGACTCCTCTCTCCGGAGAGTGCAGTCTTCGAGCTTCTGTTCACCATTGAGGTGCGGCTCAAAACGGCGTCTGTTCTTCATGTTATTTAGGAGCGGCTGATCAACGTCCTGGTGCCAGCGTGGTACTCTAAACAGTGCTGTGCTCGATGGTTCCCCGGCGAGAAAATATGGGGTGGGCGGAAAAAAACAAAAGGACAGGAAGAAAGCAATGTAAATACGGACCGGAACAATTGACATAGACCCAAGCAACGGAAACGGACTAACGATTGGAAACTCGGAACATGGAACTGCAAGTCTTTCAATTTCTTGGGAAGTACCCGCATTTCCGATTCAGCAGGATCTTGAAAGTGTGCGACGGTCAAGAAATTGGAGACAAGCAGCCACGGACCGAGTGAATTGGCGTAACATTGTGATGTAGGTGCAATCCTGAGGGATGTCGGACCAGGATAAGTAAGTAAGTACGCAACATTTTCTATATAAACATTTTGATCATCGCGCGACATTTTTCACACCATTTAGTTTTCCACTTCAACCATCAAGGGCTGTGATATGTGGTCATCGCTTCTGCGTCTGGTTGACTAAGTGCGTTGCACACAGACAAGTTCTTCATATCTAAGGACTGTAACGAAAATAAGTTGTGAACAAAAATTTTCTTCCAAATCTGTAAAATATATTTTTAACAAAAAAAAGTTGTTTGATTATATGTGTCATGTCCTTCTTTAAAACTTAACAAAGAAAAACAAACCAAAAATATTATTGAAAAGACTTATATCATGTTAGATTTAGTTCCTCATACGAGGTTTCGGATAGTACATTTTAGAGTTTTTTAACACATCGATACAGTCTATTTCTGACAATTTGAAGGCTTAATATCCGTTTGAAGATGCTCATTACAATTGCCATTCAGCATCAGCAATCGGGATTCAATAGGTTGTAGTTGCAAACAAGTTGAATTCGGTCGCTCTCGGCAAAAATCTAAACTTTTACTGCGATACTACGCTGAAAATGATCAAACTCGCTGCAACACCACACTCAACCAGTCTCATATTCCAAACAACACAGTTTGTGATATGAAAAAATTGCTCCTCACAGAAAGATTAGCGCCCTAATCATCGGCAAATATCTCCTCTTTTCCGGATGCATGATGTCATTCAACTCCGTAATCAAAATTGTTATCCACATTACATGTTGAACTGAAATTTTCCTCTAGTTTTGATTCTATACGTTCTTTACCAGCAGAGCTCAATGGTCAATCCAAAACATTCGAGTAACCAGAAAGACCCTATCATCGGAGCTGCTCGTCGTAATGCCGAACTGTTATTTTTCGCTGATTGCTCTCCTACACGACGGCTCCAACTGCTAGCATCGGCCATTCGTCTATCAGCGTAGCAAGTTGCAACAACATTCATGACAGAGTCACCCCATAGCTTAAACTTTATTGTATCACTTATCAGTATCAGAAAATATCGGCCAAACAAAAAGCGCTTGGCTTATAGTTTTTAAAGAAAACCAACCTCATCTTTTATGAAGTATGTAGTGTGAAAAGTTAATTTTATTCTTTGCTTTTCACCTAAATCGGTGACGAACAGGAGATGCTTGATTTTCCGCACAATCACCAACCGCAGCAGCACAAGAGAAGAAGGACGACTTCGCACAGCAAGAAACAGCTGCACCATCCCCACTGGAACTGGACTGTGAATTAAGCTACCATCGCTTCAACCACTAATGGCATCGCCTGTATCAACCGGGTCAGTGTAATTGGAATTTTTTTTACAGATACAGCCGACAGGGCAACTCCACTTCGTAGACGATGATAGTGAGCTCCAGCCGTTACAAAACTTTCATGACACTGTCCAAGAGCCGTGGAACCACCCCGAGATTCGCTGCTGTTGGAATTGTATCCCCTGCTGAAGAGTGATTAGGACTGGAGTGAAATCGAGTGTGCCATTGGAATCGTGCGCATGTGTATAACTTCTAACTTGAGTAAAGTGGAATTAGATAGTAGATTTTTAAAAAGATGTGTGTCTACCAGGGTTTTCTAGCTTTTACTGCACTTCTTATCTAAAGCTGAATAAAATAGTTGAAAAAGTTTTGTAAATACACTCCTACAAAGCTTCTAACCAGCGACCTTGTTGAAGAACGACATGCAGATTTTTCCAAGCAAGTTTTTTTTTTCTTTATTTAGGAGATTTTCAGTCGTAGGCTGGTTCATCTCCGCCCAAGCAAGTTCTAAGTGTTGAAGTAGCCAAGTTAATAGCGTCAAGGTTTTCCAATGTGGTCAACAGCCAGATATGAAATGCTCTGAATAACAGGGCTGGTAGCGGTCATTGCTTTCAAAAATAGTGATTGACCATGTTGAAGAAATAAGTGATGAAATAGTGACTTATAGTTATAAAAAAATGACTATAAAGTGACCCAAGAGAATAAAAGTAGTCGTTCTGATGACACACCAAATAAATGTTTGATGTTTTAGACTTATTCAATTAGTAACTCATAAACACTTATATACGATATGAACCTGTAAAGCGGAAGATCCAATTACCAAACCTACGGTGTCTTCTATCTGGAGTGACATGGAAAACCGAGAATCCTCAGCGAATTTTTATTTTCTTGAAAATACCTGAAATTCTCAGGGAATCTCATCATTACTGAGGGGATTTAAGGATTTTCTTGCAATGAATTTTAAAATAGAAACATTTTATTTTCCTCGTTATTTTCATTCACACATTGAACTTTAAAGATCCAGATTGGATTAATCTTCAGTAACAAATACATTTTAAAAATTCAGATACTTGAAATGTTTTTTTGGTTCTGAAACATGCATATTTCCTGCAAATTTTAAATTTGAATAAGTTTTTTAAAATTCTAAACTTATATGTTATAATACTTCACGAAATTTTCAAGAATCTTTGAACAGATTTAAAGGTTGGAATTTGATTATAATTTCTAAGAACCTCATTTCAAGGGAGTTCAGGGAAAAAAATCTTTGAGAAAAACATCAATTACAATCTTCTATCCAGTTAGTTCTGAGGAATTTTAGGCTTCATGTGATGCCTGAGATAGTTTTGAGTAGAATTTCACGAAAAATCTGAATTGAATTCAAAGTAAATTTTAATGAAAACTCATAGGAATTTCTGAGGAGCAGAACTCCTGTGAAATTCAAAGGAAACTTCCAAGGGCATTCTGGGGATAATTGAATGAAGTTTGTGGGATAATCCGGAACATAAGACCTTGGAATTTGTTGACGAATACTTAGGGGGATGCTGAAGGGATTGCAATAAAATCTGAGAATCTCAAAATCTTTTCAAAAGGTATCTTACTGAGGAAAATTCAAAGAAAATTTAATTCGGATTTTTTCGGAATAATTTGGGCGTTTCGGAGAATACAAAACGAATGTTGAGGAGAACAGCAAGAGAACTTTCATGAGAAAGTCCCGTTTAATATGAAATGGACTATTCTGAGGTCTTCAGAACTACTTGAAAGCCTCCAAAATTTTCCTGAAGTTAATGAAACTGCCTTGAAGTTGTTTTGAAGATTGAGAAATTAGTGTGATGCTCACAATACTTTTTATCAAATTATTAAACTTCCCTGAACTTTTTCGGACTTCCTAAAGTTTCCTCAACTTTACTAACTATCATGTATCTTCTCTTAAGTTTTAACAGTTCGCTAAAATACTCAAAACTTCTTTTAAATTTATTTAATTTATCTAATGCTAACTGAATTGTTCTGAGATTCTCTGTTTTATTCTTGAACTGGCGCTCATGGCAAGTCCATCCCATAGCACAAATCAGCAGGTCGAGATGAACGCGTTTTAAGTTTGCTTCGTACCATTGTTCTTATGTAATGGGACAACCTGTTTTTCCAAACTTTCCAGAACAAAGTTGTGGAGCTCATGCAGTATAATGAATATATGTGTGATTAGCTAACATTTCCATTGAAAAATTCAGTTTCGACAAAAACGCAAATGGGACCGAAACTTATTTAGCACATATGTAATTTTTCAAACTTTAAATGGTTCTCTGTTCTTTCCTGAAGTTCTCGAAACTTCTCTAAGGTTTTTGCATGATGTTTGATGCTTGTTGTACTAGACTGGCCCACATTTATATAGGGGAAATTTTTGACGTAGAACTACGTCTTTGTCGACTATACTTGGGGTGCAAATCAAAAAATTTGTGTGGTGAAGGAGTGTTAGGTTTTGAACGCTTGTAACTTTGTCATTTATAGATGAAATTAAAATCCAAATACGCCAATCGATAGGATATTACATTACGAACCTGTTGAAATAAATATTTTTCCAATTTTTCTGTAATTAAACTTTTGAAAATGTACAAATGATAATTTTATCACTGATTTCATGAAATAAGCCTTTTTTCCCAAACCCAGTCATCATAAACGAATACCACTTGGTTGCACACAGGGGTTGAAACTGTTGACGTTTTTTACTACACTCGCTTCGTTGTCATGCACGACAGTCTGTTTTTATTCCTACACTCATGCTCTACCGTCGTCTCTCTCACACAACACAACCGGTAGAATAACATTCGAAAGAAAAGAAAATGATCAAATAACTATCATATGAAATGAGTAATTTCGTTCTAATTCCTCAATTTGGTGTAAATTAAACCATTTCTGATCAGAAATATTATTCCTAGGACATCATTGCTTGCTATTTTCAGAATTCACACAGGCACAACATCAGCAGCTCTTATTATGAGAAAAACTAAAATACATACATTCGTGACGGTCTTCGACGACAGTTTCATATGACAGAGCCTGTCGTATGACATTTGAGTTTGGTACTGTACTATGATAGCTTGTTTTCCAAGTGTCGGAGGCAAAAGCAGTCGATTATCACAGAAAATGTGTCGACTACCGTGACCGCTTACAAGACTGGTTGCACATCATTCTGCTTGAACCTGAAAAGATATAAATCAGCGCTGCTCTCATGCCACTGCTCATTAACGCTTCGGACGGCGTGGCACTAGGTCCTGCATCAAGCAGGACTAGGTCAGCGGCTAAAGGTGGATCACGGCGGGTCCACCACAATGAGGAATGAGACTTGAAAAAACGTGCATGTAAAACCCCCTCCCCCTCCCCATTAACAATAACCCGAAAAAGACATGGACTTTGACGATCATTTTTCTACGGGAAATAAATTTTAAGCAAACCATAATAATGTATGAACAAATATTTTTTTTACATGCAGAGCCAACATTTTCAAAAAAAAATATTGCTTAATAGGAGACATACACTCGATGAATTACCAACAACTGACTGTAAAACATATCTGGTATCTCTATATATGCAATTATATTCACATCCAAAGTCCATCCTTTTTTACATATTCTGCACAAAAGAAACTTTTTGCTCCGCCCCATTCATAAAAAACGGCGGGAAATCCTATCAGGTTCTGAACCTGAAAAGATATAAAACAGCGCTGCTGTCATGCTTTTGCTCATTTTCGCTTCGGACGGTGTGGCACTTGGTCCTGCAGTAAGCAGGACCAAATCAGCGGCTAAAGGTGGATCACGGCGTGACCACAATGAGGAAAAGTTATGTATGTAAACCCCCTCCCCCTTTCACAACAACCTCTCCCCCCCCCCTCAACAACCTCTCCTACCCCCCCCCCCCCACTCATCAACAACCTTTCCTAATCCCCCCCCCCACTCATCAACAACCTCTAATAACACCCCCCCCCCCCCTCAAATCCCACACATGAATTGATGCAACGTGATCAACAAATCAATATCTATAGGTCGGCCACATACTTAATATATGTACATATAAAAACCATACGTGACCACACATACTATTCATTTGCGTATAAATTTCATGTGTACTTCTGAGTGGATTCTGTTCATGTGTGGTCAAATGAAAATCATGTGGAATTTCACATGGATATTTGTCAAGAAAAATGTGTAAATTGTTTTGAGTCAACCATAACCGAAACATTGAAATACTTGAAAATTTTAAGATAAAGTATAATAGTCAAAAATGCATGAAAAACATCAATTTTGTGTGGTTCTACGTCATACTGCGGTCGTGTCTAGGACACAACCCTTTAATTTTTATCATTTTTTCAACGGGCCAACCCTCAGACATGTGCCATTAGGTGAGAAAACCACTCTCTGAAAATTTCAGCTCGTTCGGATGTAACAGATTGACAGAAATTCATTTATGCAATCTGTTGCATTACGTAAAATTTTAATAGGCCCTAGGAATTCATTAATTTATTAAGCATGAGCAATCAGTTAATAATTACATTATTCAGAATGCCTCCAAAGAAAGAAAAACTTGCGATTGTCAAAGCCAAACCTAAAGGAAAAATTAAGAAACCCACTGTATACCACATTGAAGGATTGTCAGAATTTAAGGTCTATCAGATCCCCGAGTCACAACTGTCAATGGACACAGCTGTGGAGTCGGTGGAGTCGATTCGTAAGGTAGAGTATGAGTCAAACCTAGATCTTCCTAGAGAATTGTTCTTAAAGCATACCAGTAACCTGAGACTGATGGAAAGAACCGCCTTGTGCAGATCCGAAATCGCTGCTCGGTCGCCAACCCTCATTCCGATCCCTCCTGCGCTAACACGTAGCTTGAGTACGCAGAGCTCTCCATCAACTGTAAGTAGCGGTGTCATTCTCCCGGTGATGGGTCGTTCTTATAACCCGCTCGGATTGTCACATCTAGATTGAAGACAACTCTTCATCAACCGATGCCACAATTTTCAATGAGATTGATCCTAGCATATTGGAGATTTAATCTGAAGCTGAAGAACTGGGAATGTTGGTCGACAAGAAGACTGCCATTATCTGTTGGTAATATGTGGACCATAGTGGACATATAATCTCTGATGAAAGGAGTCAACCTCCTTTTAAGACAAGCAGAAATCTTAGATGAAGTCGGCCTTTTATATGGGATTCCTCCATTTTGCAGAAGACCGGATAGAGTGAGACCGACAATTCTCTTTTCAGTCGGGCGCCATGATCGACGAACGAGAATGGTTTATGCTGTCGGTCCATGAGGGTTGACTCCTAGATGGCGCACTGATACACTTTTCATCGATGTACGAACACACGTTATTAGCGATAAATGATATCATTGTATTAAATACACTGATAAATATTTGAATGTACACGCATTGTTTATGTATTTTTTTTTTTTTTTTTTTTATAATTACTTTATTTGTACAGGCTCAATCGAATAAACTTTACAGAGCCGAATTATCATTTGCGTTATACATTATTACTGTCTTAAATTTAAAGTTAAAGGAACTGGACCGAGTACTCGCGGTTGTCTCGAGGTTAGTGGAGATTTACAATTTTTTAGATGGGAAAAGGGAAGAAGGAGGTTTGAAATGTGGTTTACGATACAATTATTTAATTAATCCTAAAGCATGAAATTATTTCTATTCATCTTGAAAACAAACATTGAAAAAAAAAACCCACACGTACAAAATACAAACTAAACACAAGGTTAATCAAACTTACAATCTAAGGTTAATATCCTTAAAGTAAACATATATGAGTTTCATAAACTCCAGATCGCGTCTAGCCAAAATATCCCGAACTGGAACATTAGGTTGTCTACCTCGAGCCCGAAGGGAATCATAAAAATGTGATCTGACTCCACGATACTCCGCACAAGACCAAAGGATGTGATCAGCGTCCTGGTAACCTTGTCCACATTCACAGAGATTGCTGTCTCCCAACCCCACACGGAACAAGTGAGCGTTTAGACAATAGTGATTGGACATGAGACGAGACATCACGCGTATGAAGTCTCGACTCAAGTCCAACCCTTTGAACCATGCAAACTTCGACACCTTAGGGATAATTGAATGTAGCCATCGTCCCAAGCTCCCTTCACTCCATTGATGTTGCCAGCTAACGAGCGACTGCTGACGATAAATAGAGAAAAATTCACTATAGGCGATCTGTCGATCATAAATGTCGCCTTCCATAGCGCCCACCTTCGCAAGTGAATCCGCCTTCTCATTGCCCAAAATTGAGCAATGCGAAGGGACCCACGCGAAGGTGATGATGAAAGAGCGCACGGATAAAGTACTAAGCAGTTCTCGTATTTTCAAGAGAAAATACGAGAAGTGCTTTACCGGCCTAATGGAACGGATAGCCTCGACAGAACTGAGACTATCCGTAAAAATAAAGTAGTGGTCTGGAAGAAGTGAAGCAATAGTTTCCAAAGTGTAGTGAATTGCTGCCAGTTCAGCCACATACACAGAACAAGGAGCTTCAAGTTTTCGAGAGGCGCTATGAAATTCATTAAATACACCAAAACCAGCGGACTCCTCTATTAGAGATCCATCTGTGAAAAACGTTCTTGCAGAATCAACATGGCCAAACTTTGCAGCGTATAATGACGGAGCAATCATAGGACGATGATGCTCTGGAATTCCGTGGATTTCCTGCGTCATAGATAAATCAAAATTCACTGAATTGCCGAAATCGGAGAAGACTACACGATTAGGAATATTTCTTGAAGGGCTGACATCCTGTGTTAAATATAGGTAGTACAAAGTCATAAAACATGTTTGAGGATTTAGCTCCAGAAGCTTCTCAAAATTTGCAATCACCAGTGGGTTCATTACTTCGCAACGGGTGAGGAGCCTCAGAGATAACTCTGAAAAACGGACGGATAGTGGCAACATGCCCGCCAGCACTTCGAGACTCATAGTATGAGTCGAGTGCATGCATCCTAACGCGATACGAAGACAACGATACTGGATCCGTTCCAGCTTGATGATGTGCGTTTTAGCTGCCGACTGGAAGCAAAAACTGCCGTACTCTAAAACCGATAAAACCGTTGTCCGGTACAACGTCAGAAGATCTTGTGGATGGGCTCCCCACCACGTTCCGGTAATTGATCGAAGGAAATTGATCCTTAGTTGGCATTTTCGTCTCAGATACTCAATGTGGGATCTCCAGGTGCATTTGGAATCGAACCAGACCCCAAGATATTTGAAAGACATGGAATGAGTGATCGGCTTACCCAAAAGTTGAAGCTTCGGTTGTGCTGGGCTATGCTTCCTAGAAAAAACGACCAACTCAGTTTTCTCCGTGGAGAATTCGATACCTAGCTGAATAGCCCAAGTAGACAAATTGTCCAAGGTATCCTGTAAGGGTCCTTGCAGGTCAACCTCTTTTGGCCCTGTGATAGACACTACGCCATCATCTGCAAGTTGTCTCAACGTGCAATTGTCACTAAGACAATTGTCAATTTCTCTAACGTAGAAATTGTACAAAGGGGGCTTAAACATGAGCCTTGGGGGAGACCCATGTAGCTAAATCGAAAAGCTGTAGAGTTTCCATGAGAAAAGCTCATATGTTTTTCTGACAGCAAATTGTACAAAAAATTATTCATTAATGGAGACAATCCACAAGCGTGGAGTTTCTCTGAAAGAACTTCAACGGATACTGAATCAAAAGCCCCCTTGATATCCAAGAACACAGAAGCCATTTGCTCTTTCTTAGCAAATGCTAACTGAATTTCCGAGGAAAGCAACGCGAGACAGTCGTTCGTTCCCTTACCCCTACGGAAACCAAATTGAGTATCTGAAAGAAGGTGGTTCGTCTCAACCCATTTGTCGAGGCGAAGAAGGATCATTTTCTCCATCAATTTCCGAATACACGACAGCATCGCGATGGGCCGATACGAATTGTGATCCGACGCGGGTTTATCAGGCTTTTTAATGGCTATCACCCTCACTCGTCTCCAATCGTCGGGAACAATATTGAGCTCCAAGAACTGATTGTACAAGTTCAACATGCGCCTCTTAGCGACGTCTGGGAAGTTTTTCAGCAAGTTGAACTTGATTCTATCAGATCCCGGGGCAGAATTGCCACACGAAAGGAGAGCGAGTGAAAGTTCGACCATTGAAAAAGGCTGACTGATTTCGTCTACCGAATTCGCGGTTTCGCGAGGAATCAACTGCGACGGCACGGAATCCGGACACACTTTTCGCGCGAATTTAAGAATCCATTGATCCGAGCATTCCTCGCTTTCGTTGTTAGTAGACCGGTTACGCATTCTTCGCGCCGTACTCCAAAGCGTATTCATAGACGTTTCGCGCGACAATCCGTCTACAAACTGCCGCCAGTAACCCCGTTTTTTGGCCTTGATGAGGCTCTTGAGTTCGCGTTCAAGAGATGTGTATGCGTCGAAATGCTCGCGTGTTCCGCGTTTCCGAAAAAGTTTAAACGCGTCGGACTTTTTACGGTAAACCTCCGTGCATTGTTGATCCCACCAGAGCGATGGTGTTTTCTTACGGATTGACGATCGCGGCACCGGTCGTGTTTGAGCTTGAAGGGCGCTGTCGACGATGAGATTAGAGAGGAAATTATATTCCTCCAACGGCGGAAGCTCTTCCACTGACGATACTGTATCGTCTATCGCGGATTGGAACTTAGTCCAATCGATGTTACGGGTTAGATCATACGCGACGTTAACGGATTCTGACGAGTTGAACCCACTGGCAATCGAAATTTTGATCGGCAGATGATCACTACCGTGCGGATCCTGGATTACATGCCAAGTGCAATCCAACGATAGTGAATTGGAGCAAAAGGTGAGGTCTAATCTGCTACCATTCGAGGATGGACCAGCCAAACGTGTTACTTCTCCATTGTTAAGTATTGTCATGTTGAAGTTGTCACAGAGATCATAAATCAAAGTAGAACGGTTATCATCGTACAGCTCCCCCCAGCCTGTACCGTGGGAGTTAAAATCTCCCATGATCAACCATGGAGCGGGAAGTACCGCACATATGTCGAAAAGTTGTTTGCGATTAACAGAGACTCTAGGAGCAATATATACAGAAGCAATACAAAGGCTCTTACCTTTAATGGTAGCCTGACATGCGACAACTTCAATACCGGGGAATTCGGGAAGATTCACTCTATAGAAGGAATGGCACTTTTTGATCCCTAAAAGTACCCCTCCTCCACGTGAATCCTCACGATCCAATCGAATAATGTTAAAATCAAAAAAAGGGAGATCAATTTCTGAAGAGAGCCATGTTTCACAGAGGGCAAATGCATCGCAATTATTGTTATGGACTAAATACTTGAACGAATCTAATTTCGGAATAAGACTTCGACAATTCCACTGTAGAACAGTGATCAAATCCCCGACCTCGTTTGGAAAATTATCCATCGAAGGAGATGATAGCTGCAAGAAGGGGCCATTTTGAAGTCAATTGCTTCAAGAAGGATTTCACAGTCGGAAGCAATGTGAGGACAATGCTTTTCAGAGGATCAGAAATGTTGAGGTATTTGAGAATACCGTCCACAATGTCATCAAATGAGAACAGCCCAGATGAAGAAGGGGTTTCTGTTCTTAAAATTGGGGCATCAGGAGTTTTGGATGTCCCCGGAAGAGGTGGAAAATCCTGGGTATAATCAGTTCTGCGGAATCCAGGAGGAGTAGAAGTCTCCTTTTTTCCACCACTCCTTGATTTGGGCAAGCTGATTTGGGGTTCTTGATCTGCAACTTTCCGCGAACGGATGCGTTTTCGTTTCCGGGCAGAACCTTCCGGAAAACTGAAAGAAACTCCCTCCTCAGCCAAGTCAGAGCCAGACTCGTCATCTGACAAAAGAGCGAAGGGATTTGTTTCGTTGGTCGATGGCTTGGCTGTCTTAAGCATTTCTGCAAAAGACCGCCTGGAACGTTCCTTAAGGGAGCGTTTCATTTTGTCCCCGAGCTGTTTGTACGCCGGGCACGACGAGAGAGCATGAGGAGGAGTTCCGTTGCAGTACACGCATTTTGGTGCAGTAGCTGCGCAGGCGCCATCCTCATGCTTCTCCCCGCATGTGGAGCAGCGTGCCTTGTTGCCGCAGTGAGAGGCCGTATGTCCCAACCGCTTACAATTCTGGCAGTTCATGACTCGAGGTACAAACAACCGCACAGGAAGACGAAGTTTTCCCAGCTCGATGTATTGAGGAAGGGCAGATCCAGAAAAGGTCACCCGAAACGAGTCTGTGGGGGTAAAACTCTTTTTACCCTCGCTGAGCGATACTGACTTCATTCTATGAACGGCCAGTATCTTTACCGGAGGAAGCAAGGGGTTCTTGAATCGGCCAACCGCTTGCTTCTCCAGTATCTCGGGGTTCAGGCTCGCCTCAGTGACCACGCCTTCGATCTCCACATCAGAGGCTGGAATGTACACCCTATATTCCAGTGTGAAAAACTGGGAAACAGCAATTTCATTGGCCTGTTTCAGGTTAGCGACGGTCACACGAAGTTTGTTGTGCCTAACCTTCGTTATTTCGGTCACGGCAGAGAATCGCTTTGTCAGATCATCAGATATCTGAACAACATTCAAGGGTTTGTTTTTGGGCTGAAAATAGACAACCCATGGGCCAGTCGAGTAATTCGGGTAGGCCCGCAATCTGGAGCTTTTCTCAGCCTGCCCATTGTCAGACTGAGACGACGAACCATGCATGACATCATCATTTTTCTTAGATGAATGGTCATCCATGTCGTCTTCTGACAAAACATCCATTTTGTTCAACTAGTGGGAGCGCAAAACGCTCTCCCACTGAACGCACAGAAAACACTACAAACACAGAAATACAAAATGAAAATTTAACTAATGGGGGAGGAAAAGAAACAAGAAAAAAACAAAAACTTATCTGATAATCCTATACTACTACCACCGAGCGTTATATGTGTAGGCGTTTACACAGATGGCTGGAAGAGACGCGCTGCGTGGATGACCTTCGTTGTGGTGCACTTGATCGAGGCTCGGTACTCAGCGCACACAGGCGCACGATGATTGATGAACGATGTAGATGTAGAAACGGGTGCTCACACTCGATGATGATGATACGTGAGCGGGTATGCCTGAGCGCGTATGCGTGACCACGCAACGATGATGCCCAAATTGGTTTGCGAATTACCAATAGCACGGATTAATCGTTCCGAAAATGACACTTTCTACTACAAAAAAAAACTCACTTTTCGATCAATTTACCGGGAACTATGCCAGGAGTCACTTAGTGAGAAAAAAAAACTGATAATTTATATCAAGCGAATACCGAGAAAACTTCCAAAACAACGGAGCGCGAAACAAGTCGACCGTACTTCTTGCTAGGACGCAGTGAGATGAGTTTATGTATTTGAAGATGATGTATTTCGGATATACGTAGAATCTTGCACAACTTGGATCTGTACGAGATTCAAAAAAGAAAAGATCAAATAGTTACTTATTCACCTTTATGTAAATCCGATTCGAATGATTCATTCCTGTGTGCTAGATCGAGAGAGTGCAAACAAACGTCAAAAAACTAAATGACAATCGCTGCACCACACACAAGTTCTAATTTCAACGCGTTCAAGATGCATTTTACCGAAAAGGTGCAACGGATTTGTCATCGGCGTGACATAAATTTATTCGGCGGCGTGAATTATTTTACTGCGGCGGCGCTCCGGCTTGATTTCATCGGAAGCGGCAGTGTTTCAAAATCATCGGCGGCGGTGGCTTGACGCAGGTCTACTTAAGGACCTCTGAAATTCCTCAATAATCTCTTTTCTGCTTTTCTGAGATACTTAGAACTCCTTAAAAGTTTCCACATTTTTTCTCAAGTTCTCTATGTTTCTATTTTTTGTTGGCACCGGTAAGGTTCTCTGAAATTCTAGGAACTTCTTAAATGTTAAAAAAAAAAATATCAGATCCATCTTGCAAGAAAATGATCAAGAGTAGACAATTTACATGATGATTCGTGTCATGAATGAATCGGACCCATTGATCAGTTCCATTTGGATGGAGAATAGACGAAAAAAAAAGTGGATTATCCCGACATCGTGAAAAGTTTCATGATATTATAAATTCTCAGTTGAACAGATACTAATACCTACAATGCATTGGAGGAACTTCTGAACGCTGTCGATGAAATTGAAGACGATTTTGTTCATGATGATATTGACACAGAAGAATAATCGAGAAATTCGTTGAAAATTATAATTAGACTTGGTTGGAAATGCTATCTAACATGAAGCTTTAGTGTGATAATTTATAAACTAGAGAATGGTCTTAGAAGAGTTCCGTTAGAGTACGGCAGTATAAAATTAAATAGTAGTTAAGAATGAGTGAAGCAACTTCCATTCAATTTTCATACTACCGTACTCTAACGGATCTATCTACCTACCCTCTTCTAAGACACTAAAGCTTCATGTTAGATAGCATTTCCAACCAACTCTTTGAAATTATATTTAATTGTAATCATTATACCATGCCATATTATGTTTTCTATTTAGAGATGATTTGTTAAAACAAATAAACATATTTAGGGGAAATGGCTCTAATGTTGGCCTACGGATCTAAGATTGGGCCCATCGCAAAAAATCTGCTATTTATCAATTTTATCTAGATGAACGACGGGACGGTACTAATGGATATTTTTGGTCGCTGTTGTAAATTTAGTCGATTGCTGGATTTATGTATGGGACCAAATTAGGGGCATTTAGGCCGAAATTACATTCATTTCCCCCTATATAAATAATTGGTAACATGATAAAATATATGTAACCAATTATTAATTATCTTTGCTTTAAATAAAGTAATGACATTGAGTTGTAATATCAGAAAAATCATATGTTAGATTTTTGAGTGTTCACTCGGCTGTCGACAAAAGCAGGCCACTCTCGATGTGTGCTACGCGATCGTCTGTTTACTCGGCAGCAACCATTGTGTGGTCCTCCTCATTGTTCTTCATCAGCAGTTCTTTCGGTCGATGCGTCGTCGACTTTGGAAAGCAACCGTTTCGTGATGAGTGTGTGAGTGCTGACCACATTTTGTGTCCATTGCTGCAATGGACGCGCTCTGACCCTCGTTGGCGTACAACAATTTGCCATACAATGAAACTACTGGAAGCGGCTCCAGTTCTGATGGAGGAGGCTTTTTGGATAACAGAAGATAAAGTGTTTATTGTGTTGTACCTTTTGACTATAGCTTTAAGATGTATTGTATAGTGACCAAGAATCCTCGGCTCTGTTAAGTTAATTCGGTTGAGCCTTATCAAATAAATTAATAAACAAATAAAAAATATGTTAGATTTTAGATAATTCATTTTTACATCGCAGGCAGAAGAATCAGTAAAATTAATCTAATAATCTCCGAGATCCCTGTCTCTCAAGGTATAAAAAATTAATTTCTAGAAAAGGGTTGTCAACAGACGAAAAATTAATATTTTGGGCTGAAAAAGAATAGCTGAAATGTTGCTTAATAAAATACAGAAAACCCGAAGTGATTGCATTTATTGTTATGTTCTGAGAAAAATTACAAAAAATACTGTTTTGTTATAGATAGGGGGGAAATACAAGTAAATTTTTTTTATCGATTTTTTATATTTTACTATAAATTTTTTTGGAAAATGCTACGAGCACGAGGAAGGAGTGATCTACGGCCCCGGGGTCGCCAATTAAACGTAAGTTCCAGAAATCATGTGATCGCGCACGGGAGGACCCTACTGCGTTGTGATCAGTATATAAAATAAAACAACACCGATTGCTTTGCCGACCTGCCATGGCGGAGGCATACGAGACACTATTTATTGTTTTGTATGAGGTTTTGTAGGCTGTAGTATCGATACAATGGGTAAAGTAAATGTACATATATATGACGTTGTACAAACATCATGTTTTTACACAACCCAAAACTTTAATCGCGTTTTTCTCGAAGCGGTGTTTTCCAAATTGGCGGGAAAGATAACTCAAAAAGTTCTTATCCAAACTTGAAACCTGGCGCATCTTAAAGGAAATAATTAACAATAAATAATTTTCAGGTCTGCCTAAAGTGAAAAAAAAACAGTGAAAAATCACATAAATAGAACAAAAATCTTTTCTGAATAAGGTCCAATTGATAACAGTAAGTTTTTTTTTTCCATTTTTCAGGTCTCTAGAACGCCCGCCAATTACCAATCCCCACCGGAGGCGACCCCAAGGAGCCACAGAGGTCACACACCAATGAAAAAAATCTCTAATGTAGAGGAAGATTTAAGCAATTTAATGAAAAAACCCCAAACGTTTGCGTTGTTTCATTTGTTCACAAAAAAAAATCCGAAAATCGTCGAGTTTTTGACGTGTTACTTGTATTTTCCCCCTTTAAAGGGGGCGCATGGATTTGAGGTGAGCGCGACGCACATATGCAAAATCAGTGAGTAACCAGCTCTAAATTTACCATGACAGCGTTTGTTCTTTCCTGTGTCTGGAAATGTTTTCATATGAGAGACGATGCGTTAAATTTGCTTCGTATGTTTTGAAATTAAATAATCAGGTTAATAGGATATTCAGGAGATTAAATAAATAAATTATTTCTCTGCTATCGTCACTTGAACATTTTCAGGTTATTCGTTACTTTTATGGGAAACAAATTGTGAAGAAATGACCTTAGGCGTGGGAGTACACCAAGGGCGTAGCCAGGTTTCGAGCAAGGGGGGTCGAAAAAAAAATTACCATGGAAAATTTGGCCGAATGCCATTTCACCGCAAAAAGGGTCCGGGACTGACAACCCTAATTCAACAAACGATGATCATTTGACGATCATTCCGGTGGCAGAAACGTCATCCACGAACATTGGGTTTGAAGCCAAAGTTGTTGGTTCTTTGCCAATCTAAGACAGCTGATGCAAACATTGGAAAAGTATGTTTACATAGATGTTTAATTTGTTGCGTGGCTAAATAGGGTAGGTGTTCCAGTAATAGTGGTGTACCTATAGTTGCGGTATGGAGGTTGTGCCAGAATAATGAGGAGGACCCGGATAAGATTATTTTTCATCTGTCCTAAAATAAAGCATATTTGCATATTTCAAACTTAAAAAAAGCACAAAAATTACGGAACATCATTAATTTTCCTTAAGATTTTCACTCCTTTACACCTATAGTTGCGGTAGTGTTCCTATAATAGTGGAACCCACTGAGCACTACTGGAACAGTGTTCCTATTAATGGAGGATGAGTTTTCTAAAATTGTATGCAATTTTATTACAGTGTAATATTTTTCTATCAAAATAGAGGTTGAAAGCTATAGATTGACGTATAACAAATTGTTAAATGCTTGTTCGATGAACAACTTGCGAGTGTTATGTCTGTTTGTCTGTGTGTATACCCTTTTCTGTAAGAAGGGTAAAACCGGCTTCCGATCGGAAGTAGAGTTCTTGACGATGGCTAAATCCTCCTGGTTGATGAGATTCGCCTACGCATTGCGTGGGTTCAACGGTAGGAGGGGATACTCGGACTGCGATTTAAAACACGTTGACTTAAATCCCCGCCGGGAAGAGATCGTTCGTCGAAAGACTCGAGGTTCACGCGGGGAATCTTCCGGATGGTGGCGGCGTAGAAGAACAATGGACGGCCATCAAGAATGCCATTTTAAGAACAAGTGAAAACATTCTGGATGAGCTACACACTTAGATGAAGAAGTTGATCATTGATAAAACCTAGAGTGATTAACTAGCCTACGGCTAAAAATCACGATAATAAAAAAATAATAAACATTGATAAAACCTGGAGAAAGGTCAAGGGGCAAAGTTTGAAAATCC
Organism: Ochlerotatus camptorhynchus; assembly: GCF_037179485.1. Taxonomy (NCBI): domain Eukaryota; kingdom Metazoa; phylum Arthropoda; class Insecta; order Diptera; family Culicidae; genus Ochlerotatus; species Ochlerotatus camptorhynchus. Next base: position 5,340,469 of record NW_027041058.1, read on the forward strand.
GCAATACAGTGGAATAGGAGCCGAGAAGACAAGATCGAGATCGTTCAACGATATTCAATCCTCGAAAGGTATGCTACCCGTTGCTGTAGACGGGATAAGTGAGCGTGGGTGGACTCCCTGACTGATACAGGCGATATCCGTTTCATCAACGATATCTCACGATGCCTGTGCGGGGTAAGGATGAACCCAAGGATGCCTGTGAATGACACGTAAAAGAAAACAATCGAGGGGCACGCAATACAAAGAATCGGTGTGTTGAAGTTTAAATGCAATCAAAAGTACTTAAAGTAATTAATGCGGCAATTAAAATTATCTATCCGTAATTAATGTAATTAAAAGTATTGAAAATGTAATTAATGTACTTTAATTACGCAATTTCGACTGTAATTAATGGAGTTAAAAGTAGTTAATGTTATACATTGTGTAATTAATGTAATTAAAGCAGTAGTTAATGGAATTAATTTAATTACAGCCGTTGCATGCGTTGGAGTTAAAGGTTATTGCGTGTCCCTAGAAAACAATCTCAGATGAAACTCCTTAAATTAACCTGGAGTATTTTTGAAGTCCATATAGTGTTCTTTCTTGTTTATGTTTCCAAAAATGTGGGCTTTCATACTAATTATTTTTCAATATTTTCACACACTTCCTTCATGTATTATTCGAGTGGTTGAGTACATTATTTGCTGTCTTATTTCATTTACTGGTGCATCATATAGGTGCTGAATATCACTAACAGGCTTAACAATCCTGACATGCGTACCATCCACGCAACCAATTACGCCGGGAAATCCGGATTTTTCGTAAAAGCTGTGTTTGATTTCACGCTTTTCGACTTCTGAAATAGGGAATTTTATTGCTGCTAGACAAACTTCTGCTTCGAACACATCGATAACAGCCGATAATGCCTTCGATAGTGTGGGTTGTGCCATTCCGCTAAAGCAATCGTTTCCAACACCTTTCTGATAGCTCTCTTCAGCAAAGAATCTCAACGCAGCTGAGAGCTTTAACATCGGCTGCACAGATGAAAATTTGGTACCTCCTAATTTGCCGTCCACAATTTATAATAAATATCTGAAGAGCTTTTTCGATACACGAAAGTAATTTAAAAATCTGTAATCGAAAATAGCTTTAAATATTAAGATTTCAATAGATGTCAGCAAGTACTCACAAATTTGGTGTCATATCCCAGTCCGCATCGTGCTCTCTTGCCGTGCGGATCTATTTGCTTTTTGCTTAAGGAAGTGTTACTACTACCTAAAGCTACAACAAATTTAAACAGCACTTTTCAGTGCTCAACCTGTACAAATTTTCTACCTTGTTCAACTCCTCTTATTCCTCTTCGATCCTTGTTTGGACCCTACCCGAGGTAATCCTTCTTGGATATCGATTTGGAAAATTCCTCTTCGATCCTTCAGATTCTTATAGTAATCTGCTTGGAAGTCGATTTGGATAAAAAATTTACTGCCGCCATGGCGCCTAAACGCAAAAGAAAGGGGCAACCTCTTGACCCCCCTTCTGAAGAAATTAATTTGAGTAATCAATTTGATTTGCTCACGGATGATGAGAATGATCCATCATCCAAGAAAAATTCTAGTAAACTTTCCCGGCTTAATGCCAAGAAGGAAAAGATTCCCCCTATTGTGATAACCACTACCGATTTCCATGCTCTTCGCATGGAACTTTTGAATTTCGTGAAAGTTAAGTTTTCACTACAAATTGGACGTCGGGGTGAATGCCGTGTATTGGCTGAAACCTTGGATGGATTTAAATGTCTTCTCAAGTATCTTACTGAGAAGAAGCACAAATTTTTTACTTACGACACCAAAACTGAACGTGTGTTCAAGGTTGTCATGAAAGGACTGCCCAGTGGTGAATCCCTGGATCAGATCAAAGATGAACTGGCAAAATTACTTGGAGTTGTGCCACTCCAAGTAATCAAAATGAAAATGAAATCCCGTCCTGGCGATTCGCGCAACGGGATTTCTAATGATTTTTATTTAGTTCACTTCAAGTCTAGTGAACTAAACAACCTTAAGGCCTTAGAAAAAGCTAGCCTTATGCTCCATGTCCGAGTGAAGTGGGAACACTTCAGGAAGACTGGAGGAAATTTCCAAAACCTCACTCAGTGCCGTAAGTGCCAGGGATGGGGTCACGGAACTAAAAATTGCTACATGCCAGCTAAATGCATGAATTGTGGTGATTCCTCTCACGCAAAGGACGACTGTCCTGTGAAGGAAGATCCTAAGAAATTTAAATGTTCAAATTGTGGTGAAAACCACAAATCCAATTTTTGGGAATGTAAGACTCGCAAAGCGATCCTACAATCTCGTTCTAACCGACAGGTAGGAAACGCTCCACGTTTCCGACCAGGTACAAATTCCTCTGCTGTTAACAACGGTCAGCGAGGAACAAATTCTACATTCGTACCCGTAGGTACAAATATCACCCCTGCTTCAAATGTTTCATCTGTACCTACTCCCCTCGCTGCTAACAATGTTCAGCGAGTTAATGGAGCTACCTATGCTGCTATTGCAGCGGGTAGAAATCAAAATACTAGCCAACGTTCTAACGGAAATTTTGACAATTTTGACTTAGGAAGCATTACTGCCCCCAAAATGGAATTTTTACAGAATTCATTAATTGACATGATTTCTGATATGCTTAAATCTAACTCCATGTTTGATGCTATTCAAACTGGAGTAAAATTTGCTAATAATATTGTCATGACTTTAAAATTCAGTAATGGATTTTAAAGCATTAAACATTTTAAATTGGAATGCTCGATCTCTTAAAGATAATGAAGACGAGCTATTTAATTTTTTGAGAGTTCATAACGTGCATATTGCCGTTATAACTGAAACGTTCCTTAAACCTGACCATAAAGTTAAGAAGGACGCAAATTACTTGATTTATAGAAATGATCGTCTTGATGGACCCTGTGGTGGCGTTGCCATCATTATTCATAGACGAATCAAACATAAAATTCTTTCTTCATTTGAAACCAAAGTTTTTGAAACTTTGGGAGTTTCTGTTGAAACAAAATTTGGACAACTTACGTTTATAGCTGCCTATTTGCCATTCCAATGCGTAGGCCAGCAAAAGAATTTTCTCAAGGGTGACCTCCAGAAACTTACCCGTCATAGGTCTAAATTCTTCATTATTGATGATTTTAATGCAAAACACCGCTCATGGAATAATGCTCAAAGCAATTCCAATGGTAATATTCTGTTTGATGATTGTTCTGCAGGTTATTACACTATTCAATATCCAAACAGCCCAACATGCTTTTCTTCTGCAAGAAATCCCTCAACTATTGATTTGGTCTTAACTGATTCATGTCATCTTTGTAGCCAATTGGTTACCCATGCTGACTTCGGTTCTGATCACCTTCCAGTATCTTTTGAAATATCCCAAGAAATAATTTCCAATCCCAACAGCTTTACTTTCAATTACCATAGGGCTGATTGGGAGCAATATCGAACATTTATGGAATATAACTTCGATCCAAACATTCCTTTGCAAACCAAAGATGAAATTAATTATGCTCTTGAATCTCTGACTACTTCTATAGTTGAAGCAAGAGCTGCCTCAGTACCAAAATGCGAGGTTAAATTCGATTCAATTATAATAGACGATGATCTTCAGCTCTTGATCCGTCTTAAAAATGTCCGTAGGAGACAATTTCAAAGAACACGCGATCCTGCCATGAAAGTTATCTGGCGGGATTTGCAAAAACAAATTAAAAAGCGATTCTCTGCCCTGAGGAACAAAACTTTTGAAAATAATGTTTCTAAATTAGACCCGAGTTCCAAACCCTTTTGGAAACTCACAAAAATTTTGAAAAAACCTCAAAAGCCAATTCCAGCGCTTAAAGAAGGTGGTAAAATTTTGATCACAAATTTGGAAAAAGCTCAGAAACTTGCTAAGCAATTCGAGAGTTCCCATAATTTCAGTTTGGGTCTTACTAGTCCTATTGAGAATCAGGTTGCTCGGGATTTTCGGAATATTTTCTCTCGGGAAAATATTTTTGATGATTCCTGGGGGACTGATTTGGACGAAGTAAGGTCTATAACTAAAAAATTTCAAAACATGAAAGCTCCAGGTGATGATGGAATTTTCTATATCCTCATCAAAAAACTCCCAGAGAGTACCTTGTCTTTCCTGGTAAAATTATTTAACAGATGTTTCCATTTGGCATACTTTCCTGATAAATGGAAAAATGCAAAAGTTGTTCCAATTTTGAAGCCGGATAAAAATCCAGCTGAAGCTTCTAGCTACCGTCCAATAAGTTTGCTTTCTTCAATAAGTAAACTTTTTGAAAAAATAATTTTGAATAGAATGATGCTTCACATCAATACGAACTCAATTTTTGCAGATGAGCAGTTTGGATTTCGCCATGGGCATTCAACTACTCATCAACTCTTGAGAGTTACCAATTTAATTCGTTCAAACAAATCTGAAGGCCACTCAACAGGAGTTGCTCTTCTAGACATAGATAAAGCATTCGACAGTGTTTGGCATGAAGGTTTGATTGCTAAATTGAAAAAGTTTAATTTTCCACTTTACATTATGAAATTAGTTCAAAATTATTTAACTGACAGAACTCTGCAGGTAAATTATCAAAATTCCAAATCTAATCGACTACCTGTTAGAGCAGGAGTTCCTCAGGGTAGCATTCTTGGGCCTATATTGTATAACATTTTCACTTCGGACCTCCCTGATTTGCCTCAGGGTTGCCACAAATCTTTGTTCGCTGATGACACAGGCATTTCCGCTAAAGGAAGAAGTCTTCGTGTTATTTGCAGCAGATTGCAGAAAAGTTTAGATATTTTCTCTTCTTATTTACAAAAATGGAAGATTTCTCCCAACGCTTCCAAAACTCAACTTATAATATTTCCACATAAGCCTAGAGCTTCGTTTTTGAAACCTAGTAGTAGTCACATAGTCACTATGAACGGAGTTCCAATTTCCTGGTCAAACCAAGTGAAATATCTTGGATTAATACTTGACCAAAAATTAACTTTTAAAGATCACATTGAGGGCATTCAAGCCAAATGTAACAAATATATAAAATGTTTGTATGCTCTTATAAACAGGAAATCCAAACTTTGCCTGACGAATAAACTTCTAATATTTAAACAAGTTTTTAGACCGGCCATGCTTTACGCTGTGCCAATATGGTCTAGTTGCTGCACTACCAGGAAAAAAGCACTTCAAAGGATTCAGAACAAAATTCTGAAAATGAGTTTGAAGTTGCCTCCCTGGTACAGTACAACCGAAGTACATAGAATTTCGAATGTTGAGACTTTAGCACAAATGTCCAACAAAATAATTAATAATTTCAGGCAAAAGTCGTTGCAATCCTCAATTGCAACGATTAATTCCCTTTATACTTAGATAAGATTAGTTTTAGTTTTTAGTTTTAAGATATCAATTGTTATACTGACATGCAGGTTAAAAAACCTGTTTAAAATACTGAATTGCCAAGACATGAACAATGTAAAAACACTTAGATATATATCATAACAATTAAGGCTGGTACGTTACTGTAGTAACTGGAGCACCTAGGTTAAAATGAAATGTAATTTATTTTGAATTTGGAACAAATAAAGAGTTAAAAAAAAAAAAAAAAAAAAAAAATTGGTGTCATATCCAAGGGATTACTCAAATCCCTCAATCGGCGACGCTCAAGCCGCACCGTTTCTAAATGGGAATTCTCGGTTTCATCCTCCTTATCACTAATCAAAAACTCATAACAACTCATTGTGAAAAAAAAGGAAAACTCACAACTATTGGGAAAAACTTTCCACTAAACACCGGGTTTGACCACGATTGGTTGATTCACAAAAAAAAAACGATCTTCGAATTAACCAAAACAAATCCCCACCTCTCTCAAACAAGGACCAAATTACATGCTATCAAAATGGCACAGAAAGTTACTTAGAACCTTAAGTTATAATTCCTTAATGATAGAAAAACGTGTGCTCTATTGTTTTTATCCTTATCTATGATATTATTTATTGAAGAAAACAGATATTTATGCCAGAATAAAATTACTGTTTTGTTAGAAAATACTGCATACGCCCTTATCATAGCTTGAGTGATGAACTTTTACAGTTTGACGTTTCTAGAAATGAACAGCACTTCACTGTCGATTCATCCTTTCTCTCGATGCAAAATGATGCAATGTGACTGCTTTCTAACACCCCAATGGGTCTGGGTTCAATCCCAGCCGAGGTCGGTGGAATTTTTCTGAGGCATAAAAATCTCTGGTCACGTCTTCCTTCGGAAGGGAAGTAAAACCGTTGGTCCCGGCCCATGTGTGTTGATGAATGGGTGTGATATCCTACGCAGGTGTGGAAGCTGCCTTCCTGCACATTCGATTGTCGTCAATGGATGGCAATCGATGTCCGTCGGTGATTGGCACTAGATTGCGGAACAGAGACCGACGTTAAATAAAGGAAAGATAAAGAGTCGACATTCGGAATAGAGTGAGAACTGTCACGCGAGAAGGAAACGAGAATAGTCATCTCGATTCGCGCGAGACGTGGAATAAACACAAGTAGTTTCATTGAATAGCGGTTACGCCAACGAGGGTCAGAGCGCGTCCATTGAGTTGTCTAAGCAGGATTTCACGAACACTACACTAATATATAATTTTGCACACACACTAGCGTATACTGTCATGTGCACGGTAAGAATCAAACGTCCATTTATGAGTAAAAGTTAACCCATTGTCAATAAAAGTGGCAATACTGATTAATGAGTAATTTATTATACCCATTAAGTAGTAACTGTAAGCCACTGTTAGCAGAAACGCATTGTTGTTAAAAATAATTTACTCATTAATGAATGAAACCACTTTTACTAAAAATGGGTTAACTTTTACTCATAAAAGGGTTCTTGACTGTTATTGTGCAAGCGTAGGGTTTGTTTCCGTTTTGTTGTTTATTTATACTTTAGAATTACAGTTCTTACAGCAAACAAAACATTTCTCACAGCTAACAAAAAATTTCATCTCACTAACACACGCAAATCGCACCAATACGAACCCGCCTGGAGAGGACTATTGCAGCAATGGGCGCAAAACGTGGTCAGCCACTCATCACGAAACGGTTGCTTTCCAAAGTCGACGACGCATCGATCGAAAGAACTGCTGATGAAGAACAATGAGAAGGACCACACAATGGTTGCTGCCTAGAAAACAGACGATCGTGTGGCACACATCGAGAGTGGCCTGCTTTTGTCGACAGCCGAGTGAACACTGATCACACTATTTGACAAATTGCCAAATAAATGGAATGACAATTACAAACCAAATATTTGCCATAGCAAGATTTGGTCAAATATATTTTCCAACATTTGCCAAATATTTCACGTTTTGTCAAACGAGGTCTGCTTAAGAAAGATAAAAGGTTTCCAATGGCAAGAAATTAGAGCATTTTCGTCAAATATCTTTCGGTTTTTATAGAAATTGTTTACATTTCGGGGCAACTGTGTATTAAAAAAAAAAAAAAGAGGTTATTTTGAAATTTTAGCTTGAAACACACTTCGCACAAGGATTCTACCCAACAAACAATTTTAGCTGCAGCTTAGCTTATACAGGCAAAAATTAGCTGCATAAGGCAAATTTTGGCTGTATAAGCTAATCTGCAGCTAAAATTGTTTGTTGGGTAATGGCCGATTTAGGGTATCCACAATTTCAATATGCATTAAAAATGCATTAAAATTCAGCAAAACAACCAACATGAAGTAATCTTGTTGAATGATACAGTCCTCATGGCTACTGGTTTTAATGCCATCAGTTTGTCAGTGTCCTTTTTTGTAGAAATTTACTTCAATATTTACGTTAAATAGTAATCTATTTGACCCTGTTACTATTGATAAACAATTATAATTTTAATACCAACCAAATCTGATTCATGACACATCAAATTAAAAATGTTAATCCATCTATAAACGGCCAAGTTTTAAGCTTTTAAGACTTTTTTTCTCGCTGTTTGGAACATAAAATCACTGCGACCATTAATTTCATCTATTGTAGTAGGGTATATTTCAGCTTCAGCTCCCATTGGCTGTTTTCGTCAACCAAAATTTAAACGTTAATTTAACTGTATTTTCCCATCGAAATGCTTCATTGAATGTATTCAAACGATTCCTTCGTCATTCATCGTCAATACGATTACATTTTAAAATTCAATTTATGAAGGACGCAGGTTTCTCCTGGGAAACGTCATGCATGTAGTGAACACTGGAAACTTCATAATCTCTCCAAATTGGCAGACGAAAGTAAGCATCACTTTGTTGCCAAAAGGATTAGCCTAGGTTAGTTTTTCAAACGTCGCAGGAAGACCAATGGGTTTAAATTTGAAACAGTCAGGAAAAAATCTAAGTTTTCTCACGAAGATTTACTCAGCTTTAAGAAAGATCTTAATCTGAGTGTTAATAAGGTCAGTATGTAACAGTTATCTTTATAATTTCATATTTTACATGATTTTAGACTATACTTTGTTATATTACAGACGCTAAAATTGGTTAAATGTATGAGACTATCACACTATCACACTATCCAGCCCGGCCTCAAATCAGCTATTAGGAAAGACAACGCGGCCAAGAATGATCCCAATAACGCAATATGGTGGCTGCCTCAAATACGAATCAGCATACGCAATTTGGATTCACCGGTCGCCATTTTAGGTGCTTGATAACGTGATAAACGTGCAGTTTTTCAAGGATGAAATTTTGATCATCGGCTAATAAAAACAACACATCGCTGTTTTTTTCAAAATGTTGTGTAAAAAAGCCTAAATTTATAAAAATAAAAATATAAAAACACATTGCACCCTCGATTTACAAACCATGAAAACCATAATAAACGAATACAATCAATGTTTTTCAATATGAAATCCCATTTTTTTTTAATATCATTGTGTTTTATCATTACAAGTATTTTTAATTACCTTTCATTTGATATTTTTATCTATGAAATTGACCCAGTGGTTCAAAAGTTATAAATTTTTGAAAAAGTCTTTTTGAAAAAAATAAAAAAAAAACGAGTTTTTGGACTACCCTAACGTTGAAATAGTCACGCTAATGACAAAATTAAAAAAAAAAATATTTTGCGATAAGGATCAAAACTACAATTTTTTATCAAATTCTGAGAACCACTATATCATTTTGCAATGGAATGGCTCAATAATAGTAAATTTAGGGACTAAACCATTGCTTCATTATTTTATTAATTTAAACATTCTGAGATCATGCCATAGTTACGATATCTGACGGTACTTACTGTATCATTGAAACTTAGTGTTTCGACAACTTGAATCCCCTTTTGAATCATTTTCAGCTAAATTTGTTTCGATCCGTAACAGTTTTATATCATCAATAGTCTGTTTACGCTTTACTTATTACAGCTAAGTAAACTTCAAAACACTTTTTCTCAAAAAACCCAAGATGAAATATTTTAAAACCTTCGCAGATTTGATTGTTAGGATCAATACTAACTTCCTGTGAAGAAAAAACTGAGGTACATAAATGTTGCAAAAAAAGTGCCTTTAGACATAGCGTGCCTCGGTGGAGCAACCCGAGTCTTGTTACTTTTAATGAAAAATATCAAGAACTAAGATGTGTTGCTTTGATGACTGAAAAATAAATTTCCCTTTGTTTGAAGTTTGCAGGACTAGGGATCGGTGATAGATCATACCAGCGTTACTGATTAAACCTTACGTGATTTCGTATTTTGAAATATTTTAATTCTTGCAATCAACTTGTTGTAGTTGTTGGAATTCGAAATTAGATTATGTACTGATTTTTGATTCATAGAACAGTTCCAGGCCAAATAGCAAACAAAAATTACATTTTTGACTCGTCCTTCAACGATTTGCATGAAACTTTACATAATTGCTTGTTAAGGGCAATCATTCACATTTCTGCCATTTTGATTCTTGCGTTTTTTTTGCAATCGAAATGAAGTCTGAGACAATGTTGAGATAAATAAAGCCATTATATAAATAACACACACAGATTTTTTTTAAAATAATTTTAAGAAACTAAAAATGTTCTGAATTATGGAACAAAAAATGTCCTGTCTCAACAATTTTTTTGTATGCATGTATATTTTTGTAATTTTTGCGAAGAAAACGATTTAAAAGGCCACAAATATTGTTTTCTGTGAACAAAATATAAAAGTACGAACAATAAGTTTCAATGTTTGCACAAACGTTATTGTTTTTCGTTTTGTATCAATGTGTAAGTGTCGAAGGTCTTCAATATTCCAAAAGCTTGCATTTTGCATAATTTTTTTTTCAAATCTAAAATATTGATTAAGCACGTTTTTTTTAGAAAAACTTTATGTTTCCCAACAACTTTGTGTCATACGTCATTTATTTTAGAAGTGCAGGTCTCATGTAACGATTTAAAAAATGTCGTAAACGCCATTTTGAATTTGTCAAAATTTTTAGATTCAAAATGACCAAATTTTAGCAGAAATGTGAATGAAAGCCTTTAATAAAAAATTGTGCAAACTTTCATGTAAATCAGAAAAAGTCGAGTCTGATAGATTCATTATTTGGCGTAGAACTGCTCCACACCTATAATAATGATATCAATTATTGGAGCAAACTATACGAGTGATGGAGGAGAAAAAATACAAACCACCCTCTCCCATTGGTCATTGTAAAAGTAGATCAGAATAAACGACGAAACAAAATGTAAGCCTCTGAGGCTTTTGCTGAAGGTATTGTTTCTACCTGACTATGAGGGCATGAAATAATTCAAATGTTAATACATATGCAGGTATAAGATACGCTTTATGTCACAGAAAAACACAATCGTAAGTTTTGTGCAAAGCTGAAATAAAAAAAAAGTAGGACGACGTATATTTCATAACGATACGCTAAAGAAACTATCGCTTACAATCGATACCCGCAGTTGGGGTATTTATTTGCAAATAATCGATCAGGGTAAATAAATAGGTAATTTGTTGGTATTTACATGAGTGTGCTTTGTAGATACTCACCACAATCGATGAATTCATCCACTCACAAAGATTAATTTATTTCACTTCACTCAGACACTACCGAGGAAAATCAGTTTTGTCACTAACGAGCAAATAAACCCTCAAAATCTACTGTGAAATACTACACAGGAAATATGGTTCCCACTAGCGGTACAATGGAAAAGAAAAAGTTTAATTTGTTGAGCTAGAAATGCAAGGCACAAAACAAGCAGCAGAAACGTATATAAACGCTACACCGAGCGAACGTATATAAGTGCTTGTACGGTTGAAACGATAAATAAGAACATCGTCGTCGCAAACGTACGACCGGCCTGGCCTGTATATAAGTGAAGCTATTTTTGTTTATAACAAAACGGCTCAACGTTCGCTTCTGATGGCCAAACCAAGAGGCAGACTTTCGATTCGCAATGTTGAAATGAAAATTTTCCATTTGGCAATACTGGGGAGATTTGTCAATTTTAAATCATTATTTTCAAAACTGCAACGTTTCATTTATCACCTTTTTAAAAGTTAAATGTAACAACAATCCAAAGTCTAAAAATAAAGCAACCAGAAATGAAATGAGATAAGCAGTTCGGCTCCACTGAATGACTGGCCGTTGCGCGTCCGTGTTGCTTGTCGAGGCCACGTCAATAAAGTGGTGACGAGTTTGTAAGTTCAATGAAATTATTCTGTGGAATGTTCTCTTTGAAAATTGATCAGGAAGATATGGCATGAATCATACATAATAGAGTATTTATGATACAAAGACCCCCTAATTTGTGGTTAATGCTTGATTCTCAAGGGGTGAATAAGCTCGAACTACGCCGGTATCAAATGGACCGCTTGTGCACACGTTTGGTCGTAGAGGTACATAAGCGAAGCGAGATACTGAAGGCAGGCAACAAACGGAAAACGTGTGTGCTGAACAAGGCTTGTGTATTGCAAGATACAGTTCACTAGCAGTAGTCTCTCTGAAGGTGCCTGAAAAATAAAACTTCGATTCGTCGTGTGGTGAGATGCCAACAATTTACGATGTAATAAATGATCTTTCGTTGGAAGGATAGTATCGAAGGGGGTAAATTTGATTGATCGCCTTGGTTTTCCGGTACATAGATGAACGTTCAATAGAATTAGAAAATCTAGGGGATACAATTAAAACTAAACATGTCTTAGCATTACTAATCATATTGTTAATCAAATAATAAACAATATATTGATGCTAATCTTGACGTCGAATCGAAAATGATATATTTTGTAATTCAATATGTTCCATGCTTCCCTCCTGTTTGAATAAAGCTGGGGCAAGATCACGAGTATCTTTTGTAAATAAAATTGAAGTTTGCCTAGGAATAGTTGATCGGATATAACAAATTTAGTGAGGAGCGAGCAAAACTATTGGTGGAAAGATTTACGGAAATATTGACGAAACTTTAGTCATATGGAGTGCACCAAAAACTCAACTATTCTATGTACCGTAAAACGAAAGCAATTTTTAATCACTGAAGTTTGTCATTGTTTTTTTTTCATATATAGGGGTAAGATGGGCATAGTGAGCATCCCTTAATCCAGTCCCAAACCTCTAATTCTTAGAAACAAATTAATTGGTAGTAGGTTCAATATCACCATTGCAATGACCAATTAATTTGTTTAGAACCATAAGAAATCCAAGGCTAAATCACAGGAAGCTCACTATGCCCCACCTGTTCACTATGCCCCTCCTTCCCATAATACTTTTTATAACGAATTATGTTAAAATAGGGTGTACTGAAAATTAATGAAAAATATCAGTGACCCCGTTTTCCGGTCAGGAGAAATGTTTCAGTGACAACTAGCTACAACCAAAAAAAGACAGCATAAAGCATGGTCGGTTTAAAAGCTTGTTATAATTTTAGAAATAATTATTTTTGTGGGGTGGCTTTGTCAGTATTGTTATAAGTAATGAAAGGAAACGATGAGATTCTTACAGTGTTTTGTAATGTCTCCCGTTTCCCGTAATACAACTGTTTGTTTACACATAGAGGAAAGCGTAATTTGAGCTTTTTCATGGCCTTCTTCTTCCCTTTATTTAACGTCGGTCTCTGTTCCGCAATCTAGTGCCAATCACCGACGTACATCGATTGCCATCCATTGACGGCAATCGAATATGCAGGAAGGCAGCTTCCACACCTGCATAGGATATCACACCCATTCAACAACACATGGTGTGGGACCAACGGCCTTACTTCCCTTCCGAAGGAAGACGTGACCAGAGATTTTTATGCCTCAGAAAAATCCCACCGACCTCGGCTGGGATTGAACCCAGACCCATTGGGGTGAGAAAGCAGTCACGCCTACCACTATACCACCGGCACCTTTTTTTTTCATGGCCTGTAGTGTTATTTTTGAAAAAAATAATAATAACAGATTTCTACACCGAATCGGGAAATGTAAGATTCTATTACAGATTTGCATGAAAAGTGTGCAGAAGTTGCAATTTTTTGTGACATGAACGGATTCTATAATGTGGTCGACGGATGTTTTTTATAATAACTTTATAATTTTTATGTTTGCTTATTTTTCGAACTAAATGCATTGCGGCTAGAAAATCATCTCGTGAAGGTTTTTGATTTTGATTTTATGTGGCAAGACAGAAGGGGGTTCATGAAGGCCAAATCTCAAGTCTCAAGGAGTTCGAGAGCGTGAGTGGAACATGGTGATCACGTCAAACTATAATGCCTAAAATGAACCACATGCCTCAAACAACCCCTAGAACGGCTCTCTTACACACTCCATGCTGAATTGTGAGTCCCCCCTCTTCCCATATCCAAGGTTGCAAATACTCATTTCAGCTAAAATAATGTTTTTCGGAATAATAAAACCAAAAGATGGTATGATGACATATTTTACTTGTAACTTACAAGAAGAGGTTACAAAGTATGCGTTTGAAACATAAAACCATAAATTTTGCTTTCTATGAGTCACAATCAGCGATTTGCTGATCGCTGAGTGAGTGAGTGAGTGAGTGTGTGAAAAATCGCTGATTGTGACTTTCATTAAGTGAAATAAACAGGTTTAATATTCAACCAATTCAAAATATGATCATAGCATCTAATAGCATCTAATGATTTCATAATTAAAAAAAAAAACATTGTTTTAGCTGAAATGAGTATTTGCAACCTTGCCCATATCATTGCATTCAAAATCATAACCCAATGCAGGTCAATTGAAAATGCCTAAATGAATAAGTTGCTATTTAGTATAAATAGTAATCACAGTATAACACACTAATTGAATACAATCTGTTAATAATGATCGAGATTGATGAAAAGTAAGGGAAGTTGTTAGTTGATTTTAAAGAGTTTGACAATATGATGATGATTAGACAATATGATGATGATTAGACGAATCCTGGAAAAGCATCATCCTCATCAATAGAGAAACCTCTGAAATCCAGGATGTTCAGTTGATCATCGCTACTTGAATCGCTGGGAGTATCTTCCGAGCCTTCGTGTTTTGATTCCACCATTTCAGTGAACAATCTTTTCGTGGCTGTTCGACGATCGACCGGTTTTTTTCTTCATCCTGCCTTGCGCTAGTTTTCCATTTGAAACATGATCTTCCAATTTTCTTCTTCGCTGGCATCCCATCTCATAGGGCTTTCCTGATAATCTGTTATGGTGATTCTGTTTTTATGAAAATAAAATTATGGGTGGAGATAGAATGTCGTAGAACATCATCTCGTGAAGGTTTTATACAAACATATGATTTCTGGAAAAACTTGTATGTACGCTGCAGTCCATTGCAAGAACTGTGAATACATTAGTTGTATGAAATAGATGTAATAGATTCAACCTTACATTGTATGTAAGAGTAATTTGTTTTGCGTTTACCAGTGCTAAGATTTGTCATTGCCATTAACAGGTTTTCACGCGATATTGACAAAATTGTTTTTCACATAGAGTTCACACTGAAAGAGTTGGTCCTTAAACAAACCTCTGTCAAAATCTCATTAATTTTTTCATCAATGACAAGGATTCACCTGGTAAAACAAAGTGTTATTTCGTGCAATCTGAGTCATATTGTTGTTATCCAAACAGTTCGGAAAGTAGATGCTTGTTCATTTTAGTTTCCTTTAATTAGTTCCATTTAATTGTTTTGCTCAAGTCAATTATTTTCGTTTCAAATTTAGCTAATAAAAAAATCTGCACATGTTCGTCACTGACAGCATTGTCACTGACAATAGACATGGTTTGCCTTAACGATGACTGTTAGCTTAAATGAGTGACGAAAGCAGAATTTTGAATATCGCCGTGTATTATGATTTTACAGCACTAGCGTGTACACAGCACAAGATGTTTTTCAGTTAGATTTTTTTTATGACATATATTTATGCAGTAATGAAATTATGTTGTTGGTGGAATGCTCAAAACCAGAAAAAAGGTTATCTTCCACTTAATTCCACTTAATTATATTGTGTATCCATGTATCCACGTATTTCGACTACCATGTGTAATGTGCGATACGCAATAAGCTTGAAATACGTGGAAGAAGAAGAATGCATTTAGAAAAAAAAAATACAAGATGGGGTATAAGAGAATTAATAAAAAGGATAATTAGTTTGCAAACTGGAGACAAATTAGTACAAGAATAAATTGTCAAATAGCCGTAAATGTTTTTGTAAACAATGATGTGCCGATATTAGGCTAATATAACAATAAAAAGCCGTATATTCGCCGTATATTTTAAAATGCGCCTACACCGGGCTATTAACGGGCTTGGGCACTTAATAGCAATATCACGTTGGATTATCGTTCGATCGTTATTCTCAATAAAGCGGTATGAAGAGTCAAAAACGGAGGAATGGACTCGTAAGCAGAAAAACTTTCATGAAATCCGTAGGACAATAAGAACCTGCTTCCAACGATACGATTCAAGAAATTAGTTGGTTGGTTATCTTTATAAAGGAGATTTTCAGCCAGACGCTGATTCATCTCCGAACGATCCAAGAAATCGAATAAAACAATTTGACAATGACAATCAATCCCTCCTGGACTCCGGTTGTCAAACACTCCAAATGCCAGTTCAAGCTTGAATAATTCCCTAATGCTCCCTCCCATCCCAGTATTAATTGAATCTATTCAGGGTGTCTCAGAATAGGCATCATTAAAATAAATTTAATTTACAGCAAAACTAATCATTCAAATTTAATCGTTTATATTCCACTTGAAAGCTACACATTATACAAACAAGTCATACTGATTTAAGGCAAATCCCCAGTGGTTTTCGTTTAGAACTTAACGTTATCGGTTTGCAAACCCATCGTAGCTGGCACACACGGTATTTTTGGGAATAAATCCATAGTCCGTGCTTCCAATATATTGTAGTAAATAGCTACAAACGAATTACTCAAGTAACAAATTTAGAGCTGCTTGGCTATATTCAAAACATATAAAGGTTTTATTGCAGCTGCAACCATTACCTACAGCTTTATGGCGATCATATACAATGCAAGTCATGGAACATTCTTATCTTTCCAACTGATACTTATGATATTTTCACTTATAAAAGGTTTTATGATTGCTTTGAAGTATAAAAAAAACACTATGAATTAACATTATAAAAACCAAAAATAAATCCTTATAAGGCCATGAAACAGTTATTTTAAAACAATTATAAGCATTCAGTTGCAACTTGTCAAAAGTAGTTTTTCTTGTCTGCTGTCCTCTGTCGTCATTATGAAAATGCCATTAGCCTTCGAATAAAATCCAAGAAATTTCAATAAAATTATGGCTAAATAAGAGATCCGAAATGATTTCCAGTGTGCATTGGTATGAATTTATGTATTGAGATCTATTTTCTGTAAAATTAAGGTCGTTCCATCAAGTTCATTTGATTTCTGAAACAATCTTTTTTGTTAACTTGAATTATTTTGGAGGCGCATTTATTTAACGCTCATATTATCCCAATATACACGATAACATTTTAAGCGCATATGTTTTGGAACTTCTAAAAAGTCATTTATTTTCTTTAAGATTTTCACTTATGCCGCCATGAAACAAAATTGATTGCATGGTGATCTTGACACTAACACTCAAACCTATTTTTACCGCTAAAGATTTCCATTTGGAAAAAAAAAGTTTCAGCAGAACAGAACAACAACAAGCTAATTTATGGCGGTTGCTTTGATGCAATAAAAATTAAATTGGATTTATAACTGATTTTCACCAAAGCGTAATAAAACTGCTCCAATACAATATTACTCTTGAAGAGAATCTTTTGTAGAGTATGGGGCTTTCTTACAAAAGGTTTTAAGACAGATTTATTGTGATTCTCAAGCTTGCTTTATAAACCTTATTAAAAGTGGTCCACTAAAGCTGGAAGACGATCTTATAGCGGTTATCAAAAGGTTGTGCTGGAGCTATTAATTTTATTGACGGTTTTATAAAATTGATCTCTAAAACCACTAAAAGAGTGCAATAAAACTAAAGCCAATCGAGTATAATCTTGTTTTTATTGATAGTGTTGCTAGAACCACTATACGTTTTCAAGGAAGTTTGATTCAAATCCACTCCTCTCTTATTCTAGAGCTTTATTGCTTCGTTTTGCATCTTTCATTTGACCATCTTTAGTTTTTAACCATCAATTAGTCTTTTTAGCCATTAAAACAAAACTCAATACCTTGAAAATTACGAGCTTTAGAACTTAAAGCTTGAATTGTTATGTCTACGTTAGTATATGTTTCATTTCGTGCAAGATTGCTTATATTGACTGTTTTGAAAAGATTAATTGTTACAACGTTGTTTTTGAATATCAATAATTTCAGGAGTGGCTTTAATTAATCAGCCGCTCTTACGATACGTGTCTTACATACGACCAAGAAATTATGTTTCAACAACGGATTTCTCTCGGCCATTGTTCTCCTGAAAGATACCGCTTAGAACTATAGGAGACGGTTCTTTTGGATAGCTAATAATTATTATTCTTAGAACAAATTGGCTAATAGTCTTTCATGAAAAATAAGGTAAATATAAGGCTTCCTACGTTATATTATTCATATGTCGCAAAAGGGATATTACTGGGCTTGTTGGTGACATGGAATATGATATGAGGACTCAATCATTTGGGATGCTCATCTTATATAATGAATATTGTATATTTTCTGAGTAGCGTTTACCATTTATGAATGGTATTAAATTTTCTATTACCAAATCCGCTTTACATAAAACATACCCTGTAATGACAACCCTAGTTACGAATATTCGACAATTTGTGGGTTTTTCCAGTTTTCAGCTGTAACGACAATACTGAATAAGGATTCATTGATTTTTGTAGGTTTTGGATAACGAACATGTACAGAAAACCACACTACCAGGTTGAATTTGATCAAAATGTTGACGTATAGCCACGAAAATTTCAGAGAATATCAAGTAGAAATGAATCCACACATAAATGGTATTTTTCAAAGGCATTCCACTGCTAAAATAAATGAAATTCAAAATCGGATCAAATGGGTGTTCATTAGAATAATGTAAAATATAACATTTTCGCTCCACGGTACTCAAACGGTTTCAAATGGGTCCTGATTAGCCTCCTAAAATTTGAATTCATTTAATTAGAAACTGACTTGGCACAAACTATTCGAAGTTTAAATGGAATTTACTGTTGGAAAACCAAATGTTCACCAAAGCACTCTGCTTAAAAAATGATAGCTGTGTTCGTAGGAAACTTTTTGAAGGCCGCTTTTCAATTAAATGTAAGGAATAAAAGTGGTTAGCAGGCAACATTGGTATTTCTGGTGCGTATAATAGAGCACAAAAATCATGGCTACCTAGGCACACTTCATCATACAGTATTGTCCACATGCCATAAGAATATCAATCTCTTAAACAATTAATAACATTTTGAATTGACATTTGGTTGAAAAAGGGTTTTTTGCGAAGTTGTAGCTGAGAAAATTTCCCATAAGAATAGCTATAGAATTGCTTAACAATACAATATGGAAATATGGAGAAAGGCTAGAAGTCAATGAAAGGAAAGTTTGGATTTCCCATAGTAATTTCCATATAAACTTAAAATGGCTTGTGTCAAGTCAATTTCTTACCAAATGAGTTCAAACTTTGGGAGGCTAATCAGGACCCGATTTGGAACACTGTGGAGTGAAAACTTCAAATTTTGCATCAGTCTAGTGTTCATTGAGACAAGCAAGTTGAACAAGCTCGTATTTGGTCGAGGTAGGTTCGACAACTATTTTTGGCAGAAAACCTGAGTAAATAAAGTCAATATCACAGCTTTATTGGTAAATTTAACTTATTTGTTCATATTTCCGGAACAAAACGTCCGATAGGGATAAATTAAATATGGTTATATGAGAGCTAGATACAAACAAATTGAAACCGATGTCACTTGAATCAGTTCGGCCATTTCCGAGAAAAGTGAGTGAATAGCTGTCCTTGTAACCTACTGTCAATATAATTAGGGGCATCCATAAAGTACATCACGCTTGAAGGAGGTGGGACGGGGTTCTGAAACCGTGACGAAATATGACAAATGCTGGGGGAAAAGGGGGGAGTAATTTCATGTCAGTTATTTTCGTCCATTCATCAAAACAATATGGTGGCCGGAGTGCTTAATATAATTGATGTGGTTAAAGTGGATTGAGTGAATCAACAAGTTTCGAGATGGATAAAAATGAGTTATGTATTGCTCTGTACGCTGCGTTTGTCAAAGCGTACCCGGAAAGGAAAAAAACCATATGCCAGGCCGATGCTGTAACCTTTTGGAATCAATCGAAAGATAAAGAATCAGGAGTCAAACAGGAACAACTGGTCATAATTTAAGAATTGGAGATTTTTTTCTCCGTGAGCTCTTATGGGTGGGACAACATAGTTTTGGTATTTTGGTGGTTGCGACTTTTTCTGAACAAAATAGGAATCTTTTCGTGTACCTTGTAAAGTGATGGTACTTGACAATCGATTCTAATGTATAACTAATTTTCGCCAAAATTGACAATGGGACTGTTATGCTGCAGAGGGCAGTATAGGAAAAGAAAACTGTTGCAGTTCTGGAGCAAACTTGCTATTAAATCCAATCTAATCTAATCTAATCTAATCTGATCTAATAAAAAACAACCTGTACAAGAAAACATCCCCGAAATGATTACGCCTAATCATGTTTCTTGTCAATATGCATGTGTATGCAGAATATCTGAGATATGGCACAAAATATGCCGCAAATATGGTTCATGAAAATGATTCGTGTTCAAATAAAAATATTAAAACAATGAAGCATTTCTTGAATCCACAGGGGAGGAAGGATGCGTGAAAAAATCATATCACCCGAGTTATATGAATGTGATTACAATAATATTTATTATGTCATGACCTTACACCAACAATTGAAATAGGCGGAACAACCAAACGTAAATAATGGCTTTAAACGCTCATTTCTAGAGAATCCTAACTTACCCAAGCAAACTAACAATGCCATTCGATAAAGGAAGTTTGCTCCATCAACTTGTTTGCGATTCTCGGAATATCTCTGGAATTATCAGAACTTTTCTGAAGTAAACTTTCGTAACGTCGAAAATTTCTTGGAACTTCATTGCAGTTTTCACGTCCTTTGAATTTTTGAAGTTGAACGTCTTTAAAGTTTTTGAAACTTCTCTAAAGTTTTAGAACTTCTATGAAGTTTTTTTTTTTTTTTAACGGCGCCGGTGGTGTAGTGGTAAGCGTGATTACCTCTCACCCCATCAGGCCTGGGTTCAATCCCAGTCGGTGCCGCCGGGATGTTCTGAGGCATAACATCTCTGATCACGCCTTCCTTCGGATGGGAAGTAAAGCCGTTGGTCCCCGGTTCATGAGTTGATGGGTCAATAGGTAGGGTCCAGGTGTGGGAGTTGCCTTCCTGGCACGTCGGTAGCATTGGTGCTCAGCACAGAAAACAAGATCGACGAAAAAACAAACCAAAGGAAAAAAAAAAGTTTTTTTTTGATTATGCAGAAATTGTCTGGAGTTCGTAAAACATCTATGAAGTTCTTGAAACTGTTTTGAAATTTTTCTGTAGTTGACGGGATTTTTTTCAAAGCTTCCGGTGTGTTTTGAAGCTCTCAGAACTTCTCTGAAATTATAAGAGTTTCAGAGCAGTTCTTGGAATTTAACTGAAGTTCAAGGAGCTCCTATGAAAGTATTTGATCTTCATTAAGGCTTCTGAATCTGCTTTTAAATTCTTGGAACTAACTTCAGATTATCGGAGCCTCTATCTGAAGTTCTCAGATTTCGGGATCTCAGAACTTTTCTGAACATTTAGGTGACACTTTTTGCAAAATGTTGTACCTCGGTTTCTGTTTATTTTTTTTTCAAATGTTTCATACCGTTAGAAACGTTACTTCCTCATTTTTTTCCAGGAGCAGTAAGTCACGCTACATTTTTCTATTGTTATGCCATAAATTTTGAGACTATTTTTTATATCAAAATCTTTCAAATGCTAGTGGAACATATTGCTGATTGCAACTGAAATTGGGCTGTCCAAATAATGCGAACAGTGTGATAAATGTACACGTCTAATTGTTAACAACCCGAAGAGTTAACAACCAAAAAGATTTCACTACGAATCTTATAGAAGTTCTTTGAGTCATAATTTCCTTTTCATTCATGTAATCTTGGCTAAAGTTGTTTTATTTTTTGTATAATTATATTACACTATACCGTTCTTGAATACCGTTTATGATAACAGGAATCACAAAAATATCTAACCAATCGTATTGTTGATTTCTTGTCGTATGTCGTTTACTGACATGTAATTTTCTTCATTAAATGTTGCATTCTAGATTTCGTTATTTTCTAATGGCAGCCATTGGGATGGGCCAGTCCCTAGCAACAAAAGTGTTGCAAAACAGTTGACCTAACTTTTATGTGACTTATTTAAGTGACAATCAAGTTGCTGCAACTTTTTGACACAGCTTTGTGTTGCTTGGGGTAGATGGGTAAATTGAATTGAATTATCAGATTGTACAAAGCACAACACACAGTCACAATCCTTGCAGCTTTCTCTGGATTGTAATACAACTGACGAGCGTTTAGAGTACGTTAAATTTGGTCTGCCTTGAAGAGCTTCGTACACCTGTTGAAGAACAGAATGACGTAATTAAGTAGGGCTTTAAAGGGTATCAAGTGACTCCTATAATTAAACTAGTCTTTGCATAATAAATATTCGATATTCAATTACTGAGGTCATTACCCCAAAGGCAAGTATTTCTATCGCCATTTTCGTATTTCGCATTCAACATACTATCCAATGGATTACTATTCCAGATGAACAAATCATGGTTAGCACCAGGGTTGTTAGCATCGACGTAACGGATCCTCTGTTTATGGTCACAGACCAGTTAAGAACAGAAAGAAAAATGATCATAAGTTAGCCTTACTACTTAAAAGGCTTAACGTACCAGCATACAAATTAAAAACTGTGGAATACTTTTAAATTATAATTAAGATGCTTAACATCCGCAGGAGGTGAAAAAACCGACGCATGCTATTACCCCTGGGAATCCCGTTTTTTCGTTGAATCCATGTTTTATCGCATCCGTTCTTGCATAGGAAACTGTATAACCATAGGGAAAATTAAGGTTTCTGAAATGTCAATCACTGATTCCATCGTCTTCGATAGTTGTGCCATTCCTGCGAACAAATCGTTTCCTACACCTTTTTGGTAGCTGCCTTCAGCAAAGAATCTTAATGCTGCCGATAGTTTTAATATTGGTAGCAAGTGGTGGCAGTGGTTTTAAGCAGTCTTTCCTTATAGCGAATTCGTTTATTATCGGGGTTGGAACCAGTTCCAACCCAGTGCGAAACCGAACTTTTTGTCAGTGCGAACCTCAACCTGAGCTGGGTTTTAAAAACAAACGATCAAACTGACGTTTGGCAGAAAACACGCAGACCAAATCTTGATACCCGATCCAGGTTGGAACTGAATAATAAAAGAATTCGCTATTAGAAACATTTGATATGTTTCGCAATGACCATAGTGAAGTCAACCGGTGAACACTCGTGTTTATTTCAGTTACCGTGGGGACGTAATTTGTGATTAGCCCCGGTCCCTTTCAAATTGTATCATTATTTATGTACGGTCCTTATAATTTAAATGACGTTTCACATTCATCTAGTGGTGGCCGATTTTCATTCGAATAATCGATCAATCGATTAACGAACCGAAAAGTAAACTATTTGTTATCGGTTATATCATGCCGATATAAGCATTAACATCTCCAGAGGGTCATCACCGATCGTTTCCAACATGTGCTGCACTCTCATTGGTGGAAAAATGGCAGCACAACGAACAAAAAAATAATCGATTAGTTGTTAATCGAGTAATTAAAAGATGGGACATCTCTGATTTTTGGTGTTTTTGTTTTGATAAAAATGAACGCAAAATTTCATCTCTACCGAGGGGGCAGCAAAATCGCAAAATTACCTTGAATACGGGGGGTATTCATTGGATGAAAGGGACCGTGAAAAAGGACACTAAAATAGAAAGTTTTTCTTCCGACAGTTTCATCTTAGTATTCATCTTTGGTGGCAAACGGCAAAACTGTCGTGACATTTCTGAATTGTTTTCTCCCAACGGCAGAAAATTTTCCCACAAAGAAGCTGACAAGAACAGCGGCACGTGCGACATATATTTGTGTCACATAGAATTTTGTTCATTTCAGGCTAATTACTGCAATTATTTTATGTTTATTCCATGAATTTAAAAGATGATAATGAATACTACACATCAAAAAAAATATTTTGATATCACATCAAAGTGGATGCACTTCAATCGTTTCAAAAATATGGTGTAATATTACTAGCCCTTTTATTAAACATTTTGCTTGTTTTTTTGTAGTCCAGTTGCAATTGCAATCAACAATATTAAATATTTCTTCGAATATTTTCTACAAAAAATGTAACTCAATTTCATAAGTCCTACCAAAAATGTTTTCAAAAGATGATTTGTAGAACATTGTATGAGTTGTCATAAGCAAATAAAAAAAAAATGAAAATATTACTACATTGAAAATAAAATACAAAAAAAAAAATAATTGAGTTTTCCCTAAAACATTTTTTTGTATAGTCACTTTAACGCTCTTGGGCCATTCGTGACTTGTCCGGGGTGAGATTTGAACTCGTGACTTCAGCGTGGGAGGTATGGATGCTAACCAGTACGCCGGGGTCGCCAAAATGTATGAGATAAACTAACCAAGTGCTAAAAATCTCAATAATAAAGAAATTAAAAAAAAAAAAAACACAAAAAAATGTTTCGTGTTTGCACTGAATGAAATGTAAGCAGATGAATTTCATTCCAATTGGGTTACATTTTGTTTCATCCATACCCTTCCCAAATCAGGAAAAAAATTGCTGCTTTTTTTGAGTGCAGGAATAACAAACCAAAAAATATTGAGAGACGTTTTACTCAACAACCACTGCTTCGAATTGGACTCCACATCCTCCAAACGAAAGTAACATGATTTCCACCGGAATAAAACATGGTAAAGTGAATGATATAGGAAATACAATTGGGATATTATGTTTAATAGGCATAGATCATTAAAAATCGTGTTTTTATATCATAGATATTTTTATTACATCTTACTTAAAATAAATTTTACCTATTATTTCTTTGCCTTGTAACAAAGTAAAAACTTTTGGATGTTCTGTTGAATTAGAATATATTTTAGCTTCCGTTTGATTTTCGGTAAAAGGCTTAAAACTATGAAATTGTTGTATATCAGATGTGGTGCGTGGTGAAACAGATCTACTAGATCCTCTGAAATTTTTTCCGAATTGCTCGTTATATATCTACAGAAATTCAATTTGGTTATGCTATTCTCTGAAATCTGAACTGCCCAACCGTAGAGCTCTCTTGAGGTTGTAATGGTATTTTTGTATTCTTGGGCAAGACTTGATCTTTTTGCCATTCGTTTTAAAGTACCACCAAGAGCATCACAAGGACGTTTGCTGTGAGATGTTGCAAAGAAATGCCTTGACTCGAACTTACACAGGCTGGACTCAAAACTTACTTTCACTGACCATTATAACACAATTGGTTTCAACATGCTTGGTTTCATAAAACGTTTCTGTTATAACTTTCATGATCCGCAAACGATAAAAACATTGTACATTGCTTATGTAAGGTCGATATTAGAATATTGCAGCATAGTTTTGTCTCCTTTTTCAATCACACACGAAGAAAGAATAGAGTCCGTTCAAAAGCAGTTTATATTGTATGCACTCCGCAAGTTAAGTTGGACTGTATTTCCTCTGCCATCTTACATAGCTCGGTGTATGCTCAAAGGATAATGAAACATGAAAAGAACGTCGTGAATTTGCTATGATTTCTTTCGTAAACGATATCGTATCACATCTCATTGATTCAATAGAACTATTGTCATCCTTAAATGTATATACACCATCTAGGAATTTATGAAATAGAAATAAATTTTCTACAAATCGTCATCGTACGAATTATGCCAAATTTGGACCCATGAACCAAATGATGGACACATATAATAGGCACTGCGATAATATTGACTTTACAATAACAAAAACCAAATTAAAGCAATATTTTAATTCATCGCATAACGTCAGCTAGAAGTATTTTTTTTAAACTTGTCCTCAAGACATATAATAAAAATATAAACAATAAAATAGCACTTAAGACAACAATTGTTAAACGGTCTACACTTATTGACGACACATTAATAAATAAATAAATAAATAAATAAATAAAAATCTGTTTTTTAATGTGCAGTTGCTGCTAAATGTGATTTTGAAGAAATCTATTGAATGTTTAATTAATTCTATCAATTTGGAAATAAAAAATTGAACTGCTATTGTATCGAGGGTCCATATCTCTGAAATTATTATAAAGCTAACGTTTTGCTGACCACTTGTTGATGGTTGCTGATCACTTGATGATGATTGCTGTTGCTGACCACTTGTTGATGGTTATGGATTGCACAGATATATGAAACTTGAATCCTTTTCATCCGAGCGCCGTTTTTTAGAAGAATATCCATTGTGCTCAATTACTGCGCGACATGACTCACAAATGCGCATCTGTTCATTTAGCTGGTGAGTATATCGCACAGAAAGTTTTTTTTTTTATTAATACAGATGTTAAGAAACGCAGCCTGTTTCGGTTGCACTTAAGATTCTAAATACCAGCACGTAATTTATAAGCACTTCAGATATTCACCAGAATGTTGTTATTTAATGCTACAGAAATTTACTTTTTCACTATCTTTACTATAACTGCTTAGCGTTGTATCTACATCTTCACTTAAATAGGAAATAATTTACACCTATTGGTAAAAAAGGAGATGTTTTGTAACTACATTCAAACTTAATTAGGAAATGATATATACTTATAGGTAGGGAGAAAACAAGAAAATGTCATGACATTCAAACCAGTTTCTCATGCGTTAAGAAAACCATCTTGTTTATGACATATGGAATTTGATCTGTCGTAGTATTGAGACCCGTATTCACCGTAACATGTTCCAGCATATGTCCGAAACCAGTTTTTTCAATAATTACTTTATTTGTACAGGCTCAATCGAATAAACTTTACAGAAGAGAGTTATCATTTTTGTTATACATTATTACTGTCTTATATTTAAAGTTAAAGGAACTGCACCGAATACTCGCGGTTGTCTCGAGGTTAGTGGAGATTTACAATATTTTGGATGGGCAAAGGGAGAAGGAGGTTTGAAATGTGATTTACGATACAAATATTTAATTAATCCTAAAACGTGAACTTATTTCTATTCATCTTGAAAACAATTATTAAAAAAACCCACACGTACAAAAATCAAAATAATCAGAATCTAAGGTTAATATTCTTAAAGTAAACATATATGAGTTTCATAAACTCCAGATCGCGTCAAGCCAAAACATCCAGAACTGGAACATTATGTTGTCTACCTCTAGCCCGAAGGGAATCGTACAGCTCAAATCCGACTCCACGATGCTCAGCAAAATACCAAATAATGTGATCGGCGTCTTGGTAACCTTGTCACCATCCGAGACCAGTTGACCCATTACATAAATATCCAACAGCTTTCGAATAGATCATGTTACCTTTCGTTTGGAGATTGTTGAGTTCAATTCGATTAAGTGGTTGTCAAGTAAGACGTCTCTAAATATTTTGTAATTTCTAATTCTCGCACACACAAAAATCATTGTACACTTACTTATAAGTCACTTGTACACTTACACTGTACACTTACTTATAAGTCAGAGAATTCGTGACAGCAATGTTTTGTTCTTATTTGGGAGGTGTACGGATGAAATTAATCCACTTTGGGATGATCCCAACTAACAATTTTAGCTGCAGATTAGCTTATACAGCCAAAAATTGGCTTATACAGCTAATTTTTGCCTGTATAAGCTAATCTGCAGCTAAAATTGTTTGTTGGGATATTCATCTGCTTGGATTTCAATCAGTGCAACACGAAAAAGTGTTGGTTAAATATCCCTTTTCCTTTAAAGTGGTCATCTTGGGTTGTATGGATGAATTGAAGATAAATGGTCTATCTTTACGTAGAAAAAAATCTGATTTAAAAAAAATGGAATTTTTGAGAAAATTTAATAAAAGTAAGTACAAGATATCTTTACATCCACAAAGATCTGAGAGGGTGCATTTATTGAGTTCGCGTAAAATTCGTCACATAGCAAATTTAATTTGATTTATTTGTTTCATTGTTCAGAAAAAATAAGAAAACTTTTCATTGGTTTAATTCTCAATCCAAGGATTCTGTTTTAATTATTTGGACAACTATGCTGTAAAGAACAGTATACTAAGTGATTTCAATTCTTGAATTCTGGACTGAACCAGTTGTTCCTGTTTGACTCCTGATTCCTTATATTTCGCTAGATTCCAAAAGCTGACTGCATCGGATGTATTTTTTTTTTCGGGTACGCTTTGACAAACAGCTTCATTTATATACAGCAGTACGTGATATCTGGGGGTGTTCAGACCTACCTAGGGGTGTATGATTATTCAATGCTTTATGTGCTTTTAGTGCAAATACGTAACGCATCCCGATATCTACTGTAGCACAACAGTATAAATAATAGCAAATGTGTATTACAAAAACCTATATATAGCCACCATCCCTTCGAAGATCTTGTCTTGTTTGCAGCTCCATTTAATAGTAAGATCAATTTGAGCTACCTATCTGAATTCACAATATCGCTGTATGAAGGTCCAAAAAAGAAGGGTGGACTCGTAAGCAAAGACACTTACGCGAAATCGACGAAAATTTAAGAATCTCCTTTTAACTATACGATCCAACAAATCGAATAATGCAATTCGCAATAATTATTAAGCTTCCTACAGGATGGTTTGTTAAAAAGGGCGCGATAATCTCACTAAAACTGTTGGAGTAGAAGTCACACCACCACATTCGAATCGGTAGGATAAAAAAAATATTGCAAATTCGTGCAATTTTCGATAGTTACCTGTTGAAAATTCATAAATTGTTCATTTTAACATATTTTTTATCGATTGGCATATTTTGAATAAAAATTCATCGGCTATTGACAGAGTTATGACTGGTCAAAATCAGACCACTTTTCGTGACGTGACAAATTATGGTTTTTAAAATTGCACCCCATTATGTTGTTGAAAGACGTCCTCCTACGTCAAAATTTTAGCCAAGTGAGGCTTATGAAGATATGACTCCAAAGAGAAAGCCAAATTGGAAATCATATTTATAGACTTTTGACTTAAGATTACGTCTTTATGAAACATATTGGGGTGGAATTTTTTCCTATAAAGAATATACGATAAGGTGGTTCTTGTGAAGTCCAGTAGTGGCAGTCATAATGGCTCTGCCCTTCCCCTCTTCTCCTGCATCCTCAAGTCTAAGAAATACAGCGATCCTTTTGAAAAAGCACTGAAAAAATAACTTACCTGCTTTAAACTTCCTGGTATTCAGAGTTGGTTGGAAATGATAATATTAATCTTTAGTGTGATAATTTATTAGCTAGAGAATGATCTTTATAAGAGGGTAGGTGGATAGTTCCGTTAGAGTACGGCAGTATGAACATTGAAAAGAAGTTGAAAATGAGCGAAGGACCATTAATGCGACAGTACAAAGTCAAACACACACCTTTTGCCTAACCCGTACAATGGACGCGGAGATTTGAAGTATGTCTTCAAATCAACAGGCAAAAGGTGTGCGTCTGCCTTTTTTCATTACTGTCTGCGGCTGTGGAATAGTTCTAGCGACGTTTCATCACTACCTAAAGCCCCACGTTGTGAGAGCATTTCCAGTGTGTTCCAGTGTGTTAATGCAATTCTTCTTTACCCAACTATTGTGTTGCTCCTCCCGTCCTGGTATTGCTACTTACTATAAAAATGCCTCGAAGAAATAAAAAGCGCAACGCTGCATTGCAGCGTGAAATATTGAAGAAAATAAAACGAGATTTTCACGATCCCTTGGCCTGGACCTTTGAGTACCCTTGGAATATGGAATTCCTCAGACGAACGATCCAGTCGCCTGCAGCTTGAACAATATCATGGAGCCGTGTGCCTCCGTTGCGCTCGATGTTAAAGAACTTGCGCCGCTGAAATTATTCCCTTTGTCCGACTTCGAAATCGTTGCACTAGCGCCATAAGCCGAGCGTTTAATCGACAGTGATCCACGAATATCACCAATTCAACTGGATCCTATGGAATTCGTACGAATACCATCATTGACCGATGAGAACAGTTTGCAGCCGTATGCTGGTAAGTTTATTTTTCATTCAATTTCGCATTTAACAGTAGTTAACTGAACTTATTTGTAGCTGGAAGCTTGAATTATAAAATTACTGACGTTTGAAGGTACAAAACCGGTGAGACCGGTGCACTTTCGGCACCTCACAGCGCGGCGGGAGAGTTTCTGACACCTGCTAACCATGATATGCAAGCTGCTGAAATAACTATTCACCAAAACAGAATCGACTGTGAAAGTACATACAAAGATGATTTCCACGTACCACCAACTCGACTGAAACCAATGCCATTCTTGACCGCTGTGAACATTTTTCCTCAGCAGGCGGTAAGTTTTTATTCCATATTATTTTATAATGAACTCACCTGTAGAATACACCATCGAAACTGTAAGGCTGAGTAATCAAATTACTAGATATCGAGAGCATCACTCAAGTGAGACTATTGCGCTATCGGTAGGTGATATCGCATCTGACGAGAAGCTGATATCTGCTCAAAGCTCCCGTCAACAGAGTTGAATGTGAAACGTTCTATCAAACTTTGCAAATCCAAAACAACAATTGTTGCGATCCCGGGTGTTGTGTTCCTGCTGGAAAACTGTTCGATGCAGATCAACAATATTACTGCAGGGCATGCTTGAAATGGAATGATATAGATATCCCGAATAAAGGCAGCATTAAAACTGATTTCCCCGATGTCCGATTTTCTCAAATCCCTCAGCAACCAGATGAGTCTGCAGAAACGATCGAAATCTTCAACACTCTGAGACACAAGAAGGCTACCAGCAGGTTCAGAGACTAAACCGGGTATTTGTTGAGGCCTAGTCTAAAAGGATTACGAAAAACGAAACGAAACGTTTTGAACAAGAGGTTATTTTGAAAATTACTTCGATTTTGTTTTCTTAGTTTGCTACTTTGCTATTTTGCTATTTTACTTTTAATATAAAGATACCAGGCCATTGATGCTGAAGTATATTCAGAAGTGACGATACCACACGAAAAGTTAATTCATGAACGTCGGATTGTAGATTTGGGGTACTTCGTCAAGTGGCTAACGGTAGCTCAGGCAACTCGTTCGCAGCAATGTGTGGGAGTGTTGTGTCCGTTTCAAGAAAACTGCAAGTCGGTGGTCTCAACACTTTTGCTCAGGTGTAACGTTTGTGGGAAAATGGTTAAGGGAGCATCTGAGAAACCTGGACCGAAGAAATGTCTTCGACACTGCATCATTTGGGCAATTTTGTGCTGCGGAGGAACATTCTCCCAAGCAAAAGAGATGTTTGCTATGCTCAACATTCCTTTCCTTTCAAACTTTTCATTCAGTAATGATGAGACTGCAATGGATTTAGTGCTAGAGTGTGCTCTTAATGATTTATTGGACCGAGCAGTAGAACAAGAGAAGCAGGTAGTCCTCACAGAACTGGATAACCAAGATGTAGTATGACCAACCGAAGAAGTAATCAAATCTAGCGCCGCACCTGATGGTTCATGGGGCCAAAAGAGCAACGGCCATCGATATAACTCAGCTTCCGGATGCGCTGCAATAATCGGAATTCAATTAAAAAATGTGTGTTACGTTGGGTGTAAGAACAAAAGGTGAACGGCTTGCAACCTGAATCTATTGAAGGCAAAAAATAATCAAAAACTACGCAAGTGCAAGTGCTATCGTAATTATAAAGCTGCATCCGGAGGAATGGAGCCAGCCATGGATTTGAGGACCTCCGGAAAAAATGCATCAAATTTAATACAGTAGTGAGAGATGGTGATTTAACTACAGTCGCACGACTGAAAAACAACTGTGAATACGGACCGGTAATTTGTCATCAATTATGTTGCAACCACGTGATGAAAAGCATGAGGAAAAAACTAAGAGAGGTAATAATTTTAACCCTTAAATGCGTACTGGTGGATGATTTTTACACTCACTCACTAAATGGATGATTTTTACACTCACTCATTTTGAAACGTTACAATCAATGAACAATGAATTATTGACGCACTAAAGCGAATGCGATTGAACCTTTCAAACAAACGATCTAGCTATAGAATTTTGTTTAACTATTATTTTGGTTATGCTGTTTTAAAACAGCATTGCGCATTTAAGGGTTAAGTAACTTTTCCGGTTATTTCCCGATATACAGTCAACTTTCCCTAGCTCGATTTCTCTCAAACTCGGTATTCTCCATAACTCTATGGAAATCTAGTTTACTTTGCGCACTGTTCCCATACAATTTTCCAAAATATTCCTTCTTACTCGATAATTATTTTAATAATATGTTAGGGAAGGTTGACTGAAATTAATTTTGCCGAGTATCAAACTAATATCTTATTTTGAATGCTTTGTATTGTTCGTTGTATTAGATCAAATATCCAAAAGAGCACGCTGCTGTAGTCACGAAATGTATCGATCTCATTACTAGAAGAATTCGAGCAGCTATAAAGCATTGCGCCGATGCGACCAATGGAAAGGACACGAACGGGCAAAGACACGACATTCGGAACGCTCCATTTCATGCGTTTGGTCAGCATGAAGGTTGCAGGGATTATTTTTGTTTAATAAAAGACGACGAAAATGCAAATTCGGATACAATCATGTCTGATTTTCAAAACTCTGGAATTTAGAGTAAAATTTTGGTAATTGCGGAGAAAATTGCAGCTAAAGCTGAATTTATCAACGAAAACAGAAAAAGTAATTTTTAAGTACAACAAATATTTAAAGCTTGTTGTCTTTCTGATGCTTCTAGTGTTTTATTGCAGAGTTGAAATTTTATTCTGCAGACTAAGTAAATACAACATTGGAAAACGTGTAGACACTATGAGTCGAGGAGGATATCAAAGAAGAGTTTATATCACAGTTTTGCAACACAATAATGGATATTTGTGGCACGACAGTTACATGCACATGTTTACTGGAGAAAATCCGGGGTACTTCATACAAAAATTGGTTCGAGAGAGAAGTAAAGCATTTCATCGAACGAAGAAAACCCGGACTTAACAATGTCTGTAAGAGACAATAGAACTCGCGATCCTGCCATAAAAGTTATCTGGCGAGATTTGCAAAAACAAATTAAAAAGCGATTCTCTGCCCGGAGGAACAACACTTTTGAAAACAATGTTTCTAAATTAGACCCGAGTTCCAAACCCTTTTGGAAACCCACAAAAATTTTGAAAAAAAACCTCAAAAGTCTATTCCAGCGCCTAATGAAGGTGGTAAAATATTGATCACAAATTTGGAAAATGCTCAAAAACTTGCTAAGCAGTTCGAGAGTTTCCATCATTTCAGTTTGGGTCTTACTAGTCCTATTGAGAATCAGGTTGCTCGGGATTATCTGAATATTTTCTCTCGGAAAAATAGTTTTGATGATTCCTGGGGACGAAGGGGACTGATTTGGACGAAGTAAGGTCTATAACTAAAAAAGTTTCAAAATATGAAAGCTCCAGGTGATGATGGAATATTCTATATCCTTATCAAAAAACTCCCAGAGAGTACCTTGTCTTTCTTGGTGAAATTATTTAACAGATGTTTCCATTTGGCATACTTTCCTGATAAATGGAAAAATGCAAAAGTTGTTCCAATTTTTAAGCCGGATAAAAATCCAGCTGAAGCTTCTAGCTACCGCCCAATAAGTTTGATTCTTCAATAAGTAAACTTTTTGAAAAGATAATATTGAATAGAATGATGCTTCACATCAATACGAACTCAAATTTAGCAGATGAGCAGTTTGGATTTCGCCATTGGCATTCAACTACTCATCAACTCTTAAGAGTTACCAATTTAATTCGTTCAAACAAATATGAAGGATGCTCAACTGGAGATGCTCTTCTAGACATAGAAAAAGCATTCGACAATGTTTGGCATGAAGGTTTGATTGCTAAATATGGAAAAGTTTAATTATCCACTCTATATTATGAAATTATCAGTCTCAACATTTCTCACAGTTTCTTACAATGGGGGAAGGGAGGCTAAAATTTTTTTACATATAATATTTCTTCTTTATCGTTTTTATGCCAAACAAACTGAACATACTTTAAGTAGGCGTATGATAATCTAATTTATATAAAAATAATGTTCCCAACCCAACGATTTTCTGAAAGTTTCAAATCTTAATACGAAACAAACCAATTTGTGCATTATTATATAAAATAATATTTAGGTTTTATCATTTTCCATTAAGAATACTTCCGAGAAACTCTACGAATTTTGAAGAAAAAAAAAACCGTCATAGAGTCAAAGGACTACTAATATGGAAAGCACATCCACGGATTAAATTTGTGCTTCGATGAATTGCTGGCGGTGAAACAATCTACAAAATCATTTACCAACGCAATATAATTTGTGCAGCAAGCCGTTGCAAGAGTGGTAATATGTATGTTACATTTCAAGAACATTTAATTCCATATCGTATGTTAGCCAGTCGAGCCATCAAAGTGCTTTTCAAATGCTTTGACCAAGAAACACCCATATTGCATCGCAAATTAAACAATATGAATTTCTGTTAATGTTTTTGGGGCAATCAATACAAGAAAATAAAAAAGAGATCACAGATTTAACCGTAAGATTAAAGGATTTTGATAACTGATGATGTCTAATTGATGTTTAAAGTAAAATTATGAAATGGTGAGGCAAGGTTCAAACTGAAAAAAATATTAGTGTAAAAAAATATAGCTTCTCATTTTTAACATCCGAAATAACACAAATATATGCTCGTTGCACTGAGAACCTGCTAAGAAAAATCTATCATTGAGTTAATTTTAACCAAAGCTACGTTTTTTCTGTTGATGAGATTGACTATTCGACCATTGACCCAACATTAGGCTTTTTTCATGTTTACCCAAAATTGCCTTCTCGTACGGAAGTTCAAAGAATTCTAATTCCATGCTTATGCACTAGATATTGTGTCGTCACATTTGCTGTTACATCGAAAATCCATGGGACAAGGACTTTATCAAGAAGTAAATTCAATCAATTGACATGTTGAGACAATTATTCTATAATTTTGAAGCATAATATAAGGACACTTTAAAAAGCATGGCCGCTCTCAATTTTAAAATTCAGTGGAATTCTTAATGATGTTCGTCTAGAAGCTACATTATCATGCTACAAAATGAGCCTTAAAAATAACGAATTGCAGCATGTACGGCTTAGATCTAATTTTGGACCTACTAAGCACAACCTGCCCTTTGCCTTTATTTTTCGAGCGGATTTTTTTTTTTTTCACAAAATGGGGTGTTTTTACTGCAGATGACTTCTAAATATACTTAGCTTTCGGTACGTACCGTAAGATTTGATTGAAAGTAACAAATTGTTGAGATATCATTAAAAATCTCACACTGCTTTTTGACCCCAAACTCGGCCTACGGATTCTAAATTCAGCCTAACGCAATGAAATGCCATTGAATTCACTTCGGCCTATCGAATGAAGATAAAAATTGATTCGATCGGAGCGCTTCTTTTGTTTTTGAGAATAATTGGTGCAAACATTCATATCACGCGTTCTTATTGACTTCGTTCGGTAGTTTTTGAACTAAAATATCATTACACACGAATATTTGACTTGTTGACGCCGAAATCAAGAATTTATTTGATGTTTTCTGCTCGAAAGGCCCAAAATGGGCGATTAGACCGAAGTAGTTCTCTATCCCACATTGGATAAATAATTGGAAATTTGAATTTCTCCTTCGGAAATTAGGAACGTCATACAAAAATGGATGGAAAATTTGTCATTATTAAGCATGTTAAAAATTATAATGGCACCAACATAATCAAAGAGTTTGTTGAAATAGTAATTAAAATTGCTTTTGGCAAAGTTTTACGCATATCTAATGTTTAGAATTTCTCAAAATACACGAATATCATTGGTTAATCGTTGATCACCTAGAATATAAATACACAATTCGAAAAAGAAGTGTAAATTTCTGTTCAATATGATGCACATAAATGGAGCGTCACATATCATATACCTTTACATTATATATCATGTAAAGTTCTGACACATTTCATGCAATGTAGCAAATATTGTATACAAAAGGCCATCTTTGCAAACAACATTGTTTACAAGTTGCTCGGTTGCATGAAATGAAATACAAGTCTACGTGAATGAATGTTTACATCACAATTAATGAAGAGCTTTGAGTGTGTTGGTTTATTTCCTTTAAATTCCGTTATTACTGCATATCTTTTGACAGATACGCGTATTTCATCTCCTACTTGCAAACTTAGTGCCAAGTACTCAACACCATAAAGGGATTCCGTTAAGAGGTTCAACAAATTTAAAGAATTGATCACAATTGAAATTCAGAATTTTTATCTGTGTCTAGTTAGGCGTTTAACAAGCTAGTTGCTATTTATTCATGTCGATTACAATCAAATACCGATTTGATTTACACAAAACTTTGCAGAAATCAAGTTCAATTCTTATTTGAAGTAGCTCAATGATAATGTTGGTGCCTCAATTAATATTGCTTTGGTTAATCATGATTATAAAATGTTCCATGTATGGGAGGATTGTCAATTTCAAACTGTAATATCAAGCAGGGTTACTTCCACTCACATGCTATATAAAATTGTTTTTTTTTTTCAGAATTATGAAATCATTAGATGTCATTATGATAATTAGTACTTGTAAGTTACAAGAAGAGATCATTAAGTATGTATTTGACACATAAAACCTGTCAATATTGCTTTCAGTGCGTCGCAATCAGCGATTTTACGATTCGTTAGCGCTCACTCTGAGTGAACGCTCACGAATCATACGATCGCTGATTGTGACACTCTGCAAGCGAAATTGACAGGTTTTATGAGTGAAACACATACTTTACACCCTCTTCTTGTTATTTACAAGTACAACATATCGTTACATCATTTAATAATTTCATAATTAAAAAAAAAAAAACAAATTTTTATAGCAAGTGAGTGAAAGCAACCCTGCAAGCATGTCAAAACTTATTGTGGCTCCAAAACAACCAATAAGTTAGTTTAAATAATAATTGAAAATGGTTTTTTAAATGTTATATGAATATCTAATAGGCAGAACTTATCAAACATTCGAATTTAATCGTCATGGATATTCTATGAAGCTTGCGCGGGAAACGCCTAAATGTATGTATCGCCTAAGTGATCATCTATGATCCACCAATGAATTTTTAGAATGTTTTGAAGTTCCACTGATTAAATCTCCGTAA
This sequence comes from Ochlerotatus camptorhynchus, assembly GCF_037179485.1. Lineage (NCBI taxonomy): Eukaryota > Metazoa > Arthropoda > Insecta > Diptera > Culicidae > Ochlerotatus > Ochlerotatus camptorhynchus. The sequence continues at coordinate 5,377,387 of NW_027041058.1, forward strand.
ACCTTTGTAAAAATCAAGTTTAAATTTAAGTAATAAAATTGGGTTGATAGCGGAATGCTTAAATAAACTGCAAAGTTCCAATATTATTTGAACTAACCCTTTGATTATTTTGGTGCCACAATAATTGTTGACATGCTTAATCATACTTCGAAAATGACCAATTTCCTACACATTTCTGTATGCGTCTCAAGCAGAATTTCACATTTCCATTGAGGGCTGTTAATTAACTACGTAGACAGTTTTTTTTTTTGGGATGCTTGCTCCTCTCCCCCTGCGTAGGCAATTGTCCATACACCATTTTTAAAATTTGTATGGGCCGTGGATAATTGCCTTAGTTTATGTGAAATTAGTCATTGGTGGCCAGTCGTACTCAAAGACCATTTCATTGGACTGTACAGAATTCACCGAAAGCTGTTAAATGTATAGCGCGATTATGCAGCGGAAATCAACGATATATTTCATTTTTCAGTTGGAATATTACACAAACTATATAAACTAAAGGTAAGGCCTTTTGCCTTTATTTTCTTTTTTGAAAGTTTGAAGTTTCTTTTCGATACATTTAACGCAAAGTTTACCGCGACGAAAATATTTTTTGTTGGCATGTTTTGGTTTTTCTCAAAATATTGAAAAAAGATATAAAAAATACCAGAAAATTACTTTTCCTGTGATTCTTGAGAAAATTAATGAGTACACATATTTTTTCTACACCATCTTTTCAAATAGTTGTGTTAAAAACAAACCTGTAAGGTCTGCTTTTGCGGTATTTTATCTCCAACATTTTACCATCATGATTTAGAATAAATGTTTTTGAACATACATTTACGAAAGAATCTCAGGAAAAATTGATTTTCTTTTTTGATATATTTTTTTCTTATTTTTAGAAACTTCATAACCTAAAATTTTCGCCAGTCGTGGTATGTTTTGCTTTAAAGAGATGATACGATTTTCCTTACCATACCAGTTGATATTTATGAACAGACGCACGCTGCCAATGAATTTTGATTTGTTTTCGCTTGATCTTGTTTTCAGTTCTTAGTACCACTGCTACCGCTAATAATAATCGATTAATTTTTAATCGATTCTTAACTCCTCGATAATCGCATGATCAATAATTGATAGATTTTTTTTTTTAATTGACAATCCGCAGCTGGGGATTTCTTTTGGGCCGAAGGGTCTTCGATTTCTATGAAACTTCGCCCATAGGTAGAGTTCATGGATATATTAACAAAAGTAAATTAAAAAAAAGCAGGGTTGCCAATTTTTTCCGGAAAACCCTAGGTTAATGTTTTCCGATTTCCTCTGACACCACCCACTTCAAAATAGCATAACTTTAGAAACCAAGCATTTCACAGTCAAAGTCAATCCACAAAAATCCAACTTGTAATTTTGTCAGCTATTGATAAAAAGTTGATATACAGTTGGAAACAAATTTCTCATTAAAGTTTTCACAATTAAAGAAAATCCAAAAGAAAAGCGGTGGGAATTATCGTCTGTATCATGAATTTTTTATCAAAAAAAAAAAAAAAATGTTTTCGTGTTTGGAAATTTATAAGCTTTTTTTCGGTGAAAATTTCAAGATGGTATCTTATACCGTTTTGAGATATGCCCGAAAAACTGATGACCGGTTTAGCGCTCTTCTTTAAAAAAAAATCAAATTGTTCTTTCTCCTCGCACGCCGTCCTTACGGGTAGCACCTTAAATACCTACCTACCCATCTATATTATAATAAAATCAAATTAAATTATTTTATAATCAAAGGGTCGGCCAAGTTAAAAAGTCTAAGTCAAACGATCTGGTCGACATTATGAAACAGATCGTTCGGGTGATCGTCGCCACTATCTATGCCTAATAACGCCGTTAAAAACCGTTTTTAGGTATAGATAGATGTGTGTGGAAGATAGGTATGATTTGAATAAAGAGAGTTGCGAAAGCTTGTTGAAGTATCAATCAGTAACTGTAGGTTATAGAAATTCATCATCCAATTAATCATCAAATTCATCAAATAGTGTGTTACAAATCGCACGCAAGTGTATTCACCTAGTTCATTCTGCAGGAAGCCAAATTTACGTAAGTTCTTAATTATTCAAAAATTTCAATTAATCACTTCCAAGACCTTTAAAACTAAAACAAATTTAATACTTCCACAGGACTACTCATGTACTCATGGATAAGGTAGCGTACTACAACATTCAAACATATTGCTGTAATCCCTTCGACATATTTTGCAACAAAGGAGTGAGGAAATCTTTGCGGTGTGTTTCACAGAACAATATGTTTGAGTTACATACATTCGAAAGGCATGCAATGAGTAACGGATAAAATGAAACTGTGTGCCGTCCGGGACCGAAATCCGTACAGCACCGAAATCCCTACACCCTGTTGAATTTGTTTATTTGTATGCATCATAACAATGTAAATATTACATACGAATACATATTTATGTTCATTCATGCGTTAGCTTGATGTTTACATCAACAATTAAGCAGTAGGTCATGCAATTAATGTAAATATTACATACGAATACATATTTATGTTCATTCATGCGTTAACTTGATGTTTACATCAACAATTAAGCAGTAGGTCATGCAATTAAAGATATAAGAAAAATAAAAACCTTTTCTCGTGTAGAGCTTTTCTGTCAATCGGTTGCGTTTTTAACGATTTTCTTAGAAAATCTCTAGGATTTACTTTCAGTTGTTAAGCGTATTTAAGTGATTTTTGCAAGGTCGATCGGAAAGGTAAGTATACAGGGTGTTTGATTCTGGGTTTTACATATTTTCAGGGTAGATAGGGCTCCTAAAGTTATGAAAAAATCCCCATGGAACATAAGGTCGGAAATGACTGCTAAGTGAGTTATTCAACATTTTATGTTTTTGTGTATTGCCAACTTTGGTTGGCTATATTTTTTTAATGTGGTTTTCTGATTTCAACATACCAAATGAAAGATTAAAGTCTTAGCTATCAATGCTTTCTAGAAAAGAACTCGATTAAAGTTAATTATCATACATTAAATTGAAAAGTATGTTGAAAGTACCAAAAAAAACTGGTGAAATTTCATACATTTTAGTGTTTTTAAGTTGAAAATTTTCATTTCTGTTTATTTAGTTGTTCTACAAAACATTTTCCATGCAGTTCCCTAGATTTGTGCCTTTGGTAGTAACCTTGTAGGCTTTATGGTTCCTTCGTAATTATTGATTTAAAATATTTGATTTATTTCTAAGCAATGGATCATTCATATGGTATTTATTTATTAAAATTAGTACTGTGCGGATTTCGATTCATATTTAACAGCTGATTCTAAATCCGTACACTTGTGCATTTACAATAACGATTCTACTTCATCCAATGTTTTTCAGCAGATCATGGAAGCTAAATACACGCCGGAGGATTTGGACAAGGCTGTGGCAATGATGCGTGCGGGGAAATCTTATCGGGAAGCATCCAGATATGTTGCCCTTCCATTCACCACCATAAGAGATACTGCAGGATTACTACTCTCTAATTATATTCGTATTGTAAATGTAATATCTTTTAATGAAGAGCGTCAAGAACCAGCCGAAAAGGAAAACAACGCAGCTCCTCTGCAGGATATCACCAACACGCATAAACAAATTGCAGAGAGCAGACAAAAATGGGCAAGAAAGCATTCCCAGCTATAGCCACCAGCGAGAAATGGGCGGAAATATACATGAAAGGAGAACGGGAGAAAATTTATAAAGAGAACGCAAAGAAACGAAGGATTGATGAACGACAAAAAATAAATGTTGAGCGACAGGAAGACGAGGAAAGAAAGTTGGAAGCAAGTAAGCAGAAGAAAGCATTATAACTTTAAAAAGCAATGGCAACAAAGGAGAAGGAAGCAGAAGGAAGCTGCAGAAAAGAAGCAATGAAAGATCTGCATTTTTATGATTATTACTCTCTTGACGTTTTAAATTAAATTAAGTTATACCTAGTCGTTAACTTACCAATTTTATTTTTCATGCACAAAACGAAAACCTAATCTTTGATGTCAGTTCTTTTTTTTTTTGGTTTGTAATTTTCTCTCATTTATCCGCATTATAGGGCTACCATCTTAGGAACCGCTATTCAATGGCTTTGATGGCAGTGGGTTGGTGGAGCGTAACCATTATCGGTGTATTAAGATGCAATTTACTTTGATGCTTTTTGAAAAATTTCAAAAGCAGTTTTTTCCTGCGCATTATTTCAGATTGCAAGAAGCTCGCACTATTCGATTCCTTTTGATAGTTTACACAAAATTACGCGAGCTTTTTGCAATCTGAAATAATGCGTCGGAAAAAACTGCTTTTGAAATTTTCCAAAAAGCATCAAAGTAAATTGAACCTTAAGATGTTTCGCCAGTCTTCTCTTCAGTTTGCTATTATCGACAACATTGGCCAAGCTACACTGCCCAGTTTAATTCTGGTTTATAATGTTTTGTAGCGTTGAGCTGGAGCACCCCCAAGCTCCAAAGTATTGCGCATCACATGTCAAATTTTAAAGACCTCGAAGTTGTGATAGGAGGTAAACCCTAGTAAGAATATTTAACCTAAAGCACTGGTATAGAATAAAACCTTGAAGGAAACGAATCCTTAAACATGATATTAGTTAGCATTAAAATCCAGAAAATTCACATTCTTAAATAAAAAAAAAATCAGTTATCTTTCCTTTGAATCGATTGGAGCATCAATTAATGTAACGCTGATATCACTAGCTTAAAAATAAAAGTAAAAAAATGAACTTGAACCTTTGACCAATGATTCTTTTGTAAAATCGAGCGCTGAATTCAAAAATTTAGTCAAAAAAATCTCATTAGGATGGTTTTCGACATACAGCTAAAAAATTAAAATTCAATTTAAAAAGTTTGTTTACTAAAATACAAATATCTCCGGTTGTAATGAGATAATATCAATTATTTTAACGCCAAATTAAATTTTTCTTTCGGTCAATTGAACATCAATTGGCAGTGAGATTAGTGGTATTGTTGCTAATTAATAGTTTGTTTATTTTTTTCTTTGCATTGCTCTTAGAAAAAATGAATTTCTGCTAAGTTTTTAAGCAGTGTAAATAAAAATGTTTGTAGTAGTTCTACCATTACTCGCACTGAAAAATATTGTTATAACGGTCGAAAGAAAATTTAAATATGTCATACAGAGCATAATGTGATTACATTATTTTATAGTGACTCCTTCGGAGACAGTAGATACAGGTCAGCACGTTTCGCCAATGTTCTCGCCAGCTGCAATAAAACACGCTCCCTCACCACTATTTTCACCAGCTTCAACGGTGGAAACTGCGTTTTCCATGGAATCTGCTCAGCCTTTGTTAAACTTGGAAAGAATAGGAGCACTGTCCGCGTTTTTTGTGAATATCTATGGATCCAAAAACATTACGACTGGATCCTTCAAGCAGTAATTACCGTGGTTCCATATATGGCGAAATGTATTCAAAAATTGTGGGCACAATAAGGAATTGGTTTCCCGATGAGGTTACTGATGCGAACGAAAATTTCGAATATGTTTTGTTGAATTTAAAACGCGCTTTTCAAATAGCGGATACAGTACAACAAAAAAATTAAAATCCTCAAATTGTTGCCAAAAAGTTGGTCATTCACCAAAATACAATCACATTTTGAAGAAGTTACTCGTCACATGATAATTGAATAAAAACAAATGTAATAGCACTGCAACGTTTATCAAAAGCAGGACGACCTTTATATAGTACAGATGTGCATAGTAAGATAGTAAATTGTTATCTTAGAGATGACATCAGTCAACCATTTCCTGGATTGAAAGACACTATTTCTATAAAGTTGTAAAACGGAGCTTGTTTTGGGAAACTTCGACCAAAACAATGTGTGTTTACTAGAGATTCATCGGCATTGAATGTCTGCGTTTGCATGATTCATGAAAACAGTAAATTTTTGTTTGATGCTTTACATAAAACAGCTTGTTTTAAAAATTGTAACACGGAAAAAGATTTGAAAAACTATTTTATGAACAAAGTAGTATGTGTAAACAGTGCAGCCGATTGCTTTTTGCGATCTTTTTTTCAGTGCAACTGAAGCAACATGATTGATTTTGTTGGACAATATTTGGACCAACAGAAAATTGATAAAATTAAATATAATTTCTGGACAACCTCTCCTCGATGCGAAATAATAAGCAAGGAAGATGATGTAAGAGAATTTTTTGGAAGCTAAGCAAATCAAATTGAAAAGTGCATTATTCACCAATTTAAAGTTGAAAAGCAAATTAAGTTTGTAAGGATGAAAAAAGAAACTTTGGTTTTTTTTTTATTTTTTTTATATAATGCGTTTATTTTTCCAGGCTCATTTGCTGTAGCTTTGCGGAGCCAGATTACAAAATTACTTAAAACTAACGTTAGTAAAGCGGGGGCCGATTACTCGCGGCTATCTCGAGGTTAGGGGTAACAAATTGTAACAAATGGATGGCAGGGTAGGGATTGTGAACACAAGGTTTGGAGAGCAATCCCGAGTAGCACATTTCCGTCACAATAAGTTGCAGCAACTTGTTTATGACTGATAAAAGTTGTATAGAAGTTGCCACAACCGATTTGTGACAAGCGTGCTACTAGGGATGTGCTCTTGATCTCGAACTAAGCGACATTTTGATGAAAAAGACAAACATGGGGGTACACAGATGAGCAGCTAACAACTTGGGAGAACACAAGATGACACTAACTACTAAATTCTCAAATCTATCCGTTTTAAAAACACATAAATTAAATTCAAATAGTCGAGGTCTCGGCTCGCTAAGACATCTCTAACGGGTATCGCGAGTTGTTTTCCTCGGTCCCTGAGGGATGTGGATAACTCAGATCTGGCAACACGGTGTAAGGTACATGACCAAACAACATGCTCGATATCGTGATAACCACTGCCACACGCACATAAATTGCTGCCTGACAGCCCAATTCGATAGAAGTGCGGAAACTATGGTTAAAGGGAAAGAAATAATGTTTCAAATGGATTTCGCTGAGAACTATTCTGGTTTCACCCAAGATTCGATCTAAAGTCATTATTTTTCAAGCCACAATGAAGGTTGCTCTTTAAAAGTTTTAAATTTAATTGTAAGATATGAAAAAAACATAACACAATATCGGTTTATACGTTTCAATGTAAATTACTTTCAAAATTAAAAGATAAATTTCCAGATCTTTAAAAAAAAAAGATTGTTGCGCAGAGCAGTATAAAAACAAAATCAATTTTAAAAACTTGTGTAGCCAAGGATTTTAACATAAGAGCAGAATGGCACCTTTTTTTTCAACTTCACGTGGAAAAGGTCCTTGTGATGGCATTGGCGGTAACATCAAGAGGATGGCTAGGGATGCTAGTAAAAGAAAGAGTGCTTAAATTAACAACGCTGAACAATTTTTGGAGTGGGCAACGTCTTAAAAAACAAAACACCAGTTCAAGTCAAGATTGGGAATGTATTTTTGCAACTAACGAAGATAATAAATATGCTGAAAATGTGCTTCAGGAAAGATTTGAAGATTTAGTAACAATCCCTGCGACTAAGAAATATCACGAATGTGTCCCCAAAGACGAGCGAAGCATATATGCCAGTGAATATTCCGATCATTCAGATTCCTTAGACAATAAAGTATGCTTTACTCTTGATAATACCAAAAAACGTAGACGTACAAGTGACAACATTCGCGGGTGACAAGAAAACGGTTGATGAAAAATATAAATAAAAATGAATCGAAATAGATTTTTTTTTTCCTCTGAAATACATAAATCCCTGAAAAGATTATTTGACTTTTACAAAGCTGTTCATAGCCGTTTGCAATATTCAGGAATTTTTCATACCATGTTTTTTAGCAAAATGTGGGGAAAAGTAAACAGACGCAAAGAGTTCACTTCAAAACACATTTACACATTAAACTTACTACCGAAAATTTCATGGCTTTTAATACTTTCAGACCAACTAGTCTCTGTCCCTAATATAATATCATATATGCAGCCACTTATTTTATTTTGAATTTCATTTATTTTGTACGCACTACGCTTACGGTTAAAATTCTAGCAATAAACTATGGTTTCAGTTAAAATTTTAGTACTGGACTCACTAGCGGTATGATCACATACGTCATGTTGGTCAGTGTTTGGCAAATCGTGGGCTTCTTCAAACGAGTTCGTCAAAACTTCCGAAAACACGAATTCTGTGAAGAGCACGACTGGCATGAACGACTTGATGAAAATCCAGCGTACTCTGGGGCAGTCTTGTAAGCAGTCACCGTAATCGACACATTTTCTGTGATAATCGACTGCCTTTGCTTCCGACACTTGTAAAACAAGCTATCAAATTACAGTACCAAACTAAAATGTCATATGACAGGCTCTGTCATACGACACTGTCGCCGAAGACCGTCACGAATGTATGTATGTATGTATTTAGGTTTTTCTCATGATAAGAGCTGCTTGTATGAATTCTGAAAATAGCATGGGAAATAGTTGAACTAACTTTTTTCGTAGGTACCACTCCTTTAGAACCCTCCTCGTTCTTGGGAGATGTACATATGTCTGTGTTTGTTTGTACTGTTTTAACCAGTTTGACCAAATGTTTTAAATTTTCACGTGGTACGGTTATCTGGTGCAGCAAATTATATCAGATAGATGAAATATGATTAGTAAGACTTAATTTAGATATTTCCATAACGTATGGCTACGATATTATCGGTTCAGGGAGTCCCGGAAATCGTTTCTGTAGAACATAGTAATATCTCAGGCAAAAGTATCTTGTGGCATGTCAAATCATATCAAATAGGTAGAATCAAGAGAATGAAGATGATTTGATATGATTTTGGCCAGTTTGGCATCGGTTCCGGAACGCGCATCTGTGAATTCCGATGAATATGGAATATAATAACATTGAGGAATATGGAATATAATTACATTGAGGTTATGATATCATATTATGCCAAAATGACAAGCATCGGTTCCGGGAAATCTGTGGAATCTGGTTTTATACCCCACAGTAACATTCGCGGTATAATAATCATGTTGCATATCAAATCATTTTAGCATGATAGGATAAAGTCAATAAAGATAATTTGAAGTGATTGCTTTGGCATATGGCCACATAGGCATCGGTTCCGGGATTCCAGAATTCCATTTCATACATTCCGCAATACGATACGGTAAGGTATAGTCATATTCATGAAAACCATATCATGTGGTGGTTACAATCACGACAAAAAAGTAGAATCGCCTAATGAAAACAGTTTGAGATGAATCCTGTGACACATGGGCACATTGACATCGGTTCCTGTAATCCTGAAACCCAGTTCTTTAGACCATAGTCATATTTGAGGCAAATGATAATCTCTGCGTTTTTCTTTCTTTAAATTAGTTTTTTTTTGTAAGTGTCCATTATCAGGTGGCTCTCTGTGCGAGTAGAGGGTATACAATAAAAAAAGATAGTAACTACAGCGATTACTCTGTCGTCAACATTAACGCTCAACCATTTCGGTCCCGATCTAACGCTTTAGCCCCAACGACCCTTTTGAGATTTACTAGATAAAACCACACGATGTAATGGCAGATCATGCAATGGATTGCTGCGTATAAGTAAGTTTCCCAAGTAACAATACAAGCTGAACATTAAGAACAGAAGCTGATTATTGGTTGATTTAAGGTGTACAAAGCTGATTAACATCAGGCTGAATATATAGTTGATTAGTAGTGCATGAAGCGAATTGTATCCCCGTAATCCAACCTCAATAGGTTAGCTGATCCAAAGATTGAACAAGCCTTATTTAAGCTTACTACAACTCCACAAATCAGCAATGCGTTACACATGTTTTGATAGCTTGATTTGTTAAATATCGTCAGTGTCTGTGTCACTCGTTGCATGTCCGGTTCTACTAAATTCACTGCCTACCTTTCTAATAACAGGCAGTGGCAGCAGTAGAGTCAAGGAAAAGGAGATTTTTAGGAATAGCTACAGGTAGAAGTGGTCTGCGAGGACGTCGGAAGTATTAACATTTGTACTTCTGTGTTTTGACTGTTCACCACTTTATATCGTACTGAATTTTCAGACCGCATTCCAAAAATATTACTCAATTATGGCACTAAAATAGCATCCAAATGACCATCAAAATAAATCGCGTGCTTGTGTCCACATTGTGTTAAGTGCACTTGAAAATGAGAGGAATATTTAACTGTCACCAATTGTTGCTTACAATTCTGCATTGCTGTATAATACTCTTCCGGTTGCTGCTCTTCGACTTAAATTTGACGTGCTTCAAGTTAATGATCATACCTTTTACCACACATATGCCTAAATGGTCCAGTAGGTATGGTTGACGCCTGTGAATGAGCGACTGCCGGTTCGAATCCCGAAATGCAAAGGTAATTTTTAAACTTATATTAACAATATAAATGTGTCAATCCAATTAGTCAGCAACAAGTTAAAGCAGTTACATATAAATGCATAAGATATGAAGCAGTCTTCCATTATTATTTTTGAAATAAAATTAGAAGGCTGAACAAGGGTTGGAAAAGACTGTTATTTAATGCCTTAAAAAGCTTATAATGTATGTTACTGTTAAGCTTTTGGCTGATTAAAATCACCAGATTTAGATGTTTAATAGCTGGACAAAGGTTAACGTGGTCTATATACAGCAATTATTCAATCTAAGGCTGAATTGAAATCGATTAATCAACACTTGTTGAGCATCAAATTGTTACCTGGGAATTGTCCAGAATGCATATTTTCGTACAAAACTTTCGCAAGATGTTGTTATAGAAGCAGTGCATTTGGGGAAATAAACTTTGTTAGAAAAATGAGCATTAAAATAAAAAATATTATAACATAATAATTTTGCAAAATTGTTTTAAAAACCTTCTGGTGACCACATTACAGAATCTTTTTGTGTCGCAAAACATTGAAAATTATGCATATTTTCCATGCAAGTCTGTAATAGAATCTTGCATATACTGGTTGAATGCACAAACGGCCACCTATTCAAATATTTAAAGAGTTTTTATTTTAACTTGGGAACAAATAAACGGACTAAGCGCAAAAGCAATTGAGTTCTTTAATATTGAAAAATATACCGGTTACAATACATCATCTAAAGAAACTTCGTTTTCTGAACTCATCGAATCATAACCCCGCTTTTTTGACACTTAACTTAACTGACAAATTGACAGCTCGCTCTCATCCACAGTCCCATAGAAGGGCGCTAAGATGGTGATTTTTGTAATGAAATCAAACTTATTTAAAATAGTTCCAGTGTACCAAAATTTATGTAATTTTGGATTTCGGTTCCATTTTTAGTGCAGATTACTAATTTACATTTATTCCTTTGGTTTGTTTTCCATCGATCTTGTTTTCCGTGCTGAGCACCAATGCTACCGCGACGCGCCAGGAAGGCAGCTCCCACACCTGGACCCTACCTATCGACCCATCATCAACTCATGAACCGAGGACCAACGGCTTTACTTCCCTTCCGAAGGAAGGCGTGATCAGAGATGTTAAACATCCCGGCGGCGCCGACTGGGATTGAACCCAGGCCTGCTGGGGTGAGAGGTAATCACGCTTACCACTACACCACCGGCGCCGTTTAATTTATATTTACCTGTATACTCCTAAATAACCAAATTGTACCGACCATTCGTGGTCCTACGTCCTTCCGCTCGTGTCTCTATGCACAGGCTCTACTTTTATGAATGGATTTTTTCAACGACCTATTTTTGGTATGTACATTCTTTATCAGTGCTAAATTTATGGTTGTTTGGTTATATCAAAAGGTTGATCAAATTTTTAGACCAATTAATGAAATCCTAACATTATGAGGCTCATATGAACATTTTTTATTATTTTTCTAGTTAAAATTCCCCGGAAGAATTATATGTAATTGTGTAAGTAATTGGTATCAAAGAAAAGAAATGCAATAATTGATGCAAAGTCGTTTTCCATGATGATATTTGATCGTGCCAATAAAAAAAACAGAAAACACCTACGCTAGTGTTCCCTAGCTACCGATCCGGATTGAAATACAGCACACAAATGTGTATAGTAGTCATGTAGGTATGTACATACCTACATACAATACTGTTAGCCCAGCTGACGGAACTACATCAATTGAGTGCACACGCCAACCCAGGCACGTAAAGACGAACAGCAGCACCTATTCGAGCAAACTGCGCAATTTAAATCTGCGAGTCAGTTTTCTCTTTTCCACGTCGACAGTCCCCCACAGATTGCTACTAAGGATTCGAAAGATGTGAGCAACACTCACTGTCTCTTAGACGGATTATCTGGTGGAATATTATTTAATCATACGATGCGCATCAATATGGCTCCCCATAAAATCTATCTTTTGAAACATTTCCACTCTGGAAAAGGTTATGATCCCTTTGCTCGTGAGCACTCGTTATAAAATCAGTTTTATTTTTATTCTCCAACTTTTTGATTGTATTCTACCTCATCAACGGGGGCATTCACGCTTTTTGCTTCATACAGCAACGGCGCGGAGCGATACATGGAATACCTACGTGTCTGCTACTAATGAAGAGACAGCGATGTTGGTTGCTGCTGACGCTCACTGAATCGAGAGGTGCCATAGTTTTGTTGTGGTTGTTGCTGTCTGCCTGCCTGTGTGCATATCACGTTTCGCTTATGTATAACCGGCGTGGCCTATGTACATAATAAAAATAGCTTCATCGCGGCTCAAACTTCGAATACTGACTCTCTCCCTTGGCTTGGTGAAGTATACAATCCGCGTTCGGCAGGTTCACATTTGCTGGTTCTGTTTTATTATATGGTGGAAAAAAGCTCTACGTCAGAAAACACTTGAAAGCTTACGTTCTTCCACCGTATAATAAGTAGGTTTAGAAAGTGGTTAGACGGGATGTTTCCTTTGAATTGCTGGAAAACTAGATATTTTACATTTTGTAGAGCTTACGTTATAGCACTGCACTAAGGCAACCAGAGTTAGAGACGATGCCTTCGAGTTTGTTGCTTTAGATACAAGCCTTACACATCTCCTGTCGACCGAAGCGGCTAACATAGCCAGAAATTTGATTGGTAATTTTAATTTAATTCGCCTTTTATGTTCAAATTAAAACTATGATAATCCACGTCGTTTTTGAAAGCGATATTCATTTAATTGTCAAAAATTCATGCATTTCTCAATTTCATTCATATCTGAGACTAAGATTGCGAAAACTAAGCAGAACAACACATTTTAATCGATTTTCAGTCTACTACAAGTTGCTCTGCACGAAACATAGCCTTATACATTCCATAAGACAAATCACATTGGTCCTATAAGAATGCATAAACGGTATGTTCGTCCATTTATACATTTCGTTTGACACATCTACTTCATTAACTTTTTTGCAAGGCTTCAGTCAACATACATTTTATGTATAATCAACAATATAAATTTGCCAAAAGATATAAGAAGATTTCTATCCGTGTTGCATTTTTATTTAAAAGATGACCACTACCTTTAGAAAACATAAACCAAAACACAACGAAGGGCCGCATCCTAACCGATAATCTCGTAGGGTAAGGGACCCAATAGTAGAGCAACTAACATGTTTTGTTATTACATATATAAAATCATATAAACATTTCCAAAAAACAACATTTTTTTTTTCTTGATAATTACAGATTACGAAAATCCTCATGATTGTTGGTTTTTGTTGAAGGACTGAGACTTATACTTCATATTTGAATTTTTTTTTTAAATATTTTGTTCTTTAAGTCCAATTTGTAACTTAGAATTTTTTTCTCTTCCATGAAACTCCAATGACTCTTGAACTTACCCAAGAATCTGACACATTGAAATATTTTCAAAGTTCTTATAATAAGCTTGTTTTTCAACAGTCTGACACTTCAAAAATTGACAATGTTGGCTAGAATTCTAAAGAAATTTTAAACTCGAGAGTTAATTTCAATGAGTTCTTAATAAATAGAATTTTCAGGAGAACCCTAGCAACATTCTAAGAAAAGTTTTAACAAAGCTCTGAGGAAATTTACAGGAGTGAATTTAAAAAAAGAAATTAGTAGATGATGAAAGTTTGAAGGGAATTCCAATTGGAATCCAAATTGTTTCTAGTGTGTCCAAGTTTTACTTGAGAATATATATCTTTTAAATCATCACAATTGGGTGCAAAACAAAATAAAATTGTCGATTTTTGCGACTTTTGGGAACTTTATTCCAGGATGGTCTATCATAAGTGCCAATTTTTTTTTTATCTAATGATAGCCCATACTTTAAGAAACATCTCAAATAAAATGTTTCTAGCAAATGTTCAAGTTAATGATGATTGTTGAAAAATTGTTATCGAGTAAAATGGTAGATCTCTACCAAGACTAACTTTTCAAACATAATTTTGTAAGTTGTTAAAGATAAATAGATGAGATGAGATGAGATGATTGGGAATGTCTTCGATAAAAATAAGAAATCTTTAAGTACTAAACGTCAAAGGAAACAACCAAGCCCGCTAACTACCCGGTAATCGCCCTTTTTGCGATATAAGGTAAATATAGGGTTTCCGAACTTTATATCAATCGTATAGCAGCCTTATATACCAAAAAAGGCGATTAACGGGCTTGTTGGTTACTTGGGCAGCCCTAAGTTTGCACCTTTAGAATTGATAAAACGATCCATAAAATATTGAAAACCGTTCCATTAAAAACATCCAAATGATCCATAAAACATCGGAGAAAATCCCTTAAAAAGTGTGGATGATCCATAAAAAATATCAATATTATCAATATTTTATGTGAAATTTAGCAACACAATTGTAAAAATGTACCACTAAATTTCTAAATAATGAGCATTGGAATTGTACGAATTACCCATAAACATATTGCAATTGATCCATAAAACATTCAGCAATGAACCTTAAACTAAAGAAAGTGATCCATAAAAAATCAAGTTTGCACACTTAAAAATATAGGCATGATCCATAAATTAGACGTATATTATTCATGTTTAGGACACTATTTTTTTTAAATTTTGATCCATAAACCTTGAAAAATTGCTCCACTGGTAGATGTGCGAAGCGACGGGCAAGCGTCTAGAATTAGCTTCCAAAAGAAGATTCTACAATAATATTCTTAAAAAGCTTCCTTTAGAAACTAAGAAGCTTATTCTAGACGCTCGCCCATCGTTCTGCTCTTCTGACAAAAAAAAAACACGGGCAGAACAGTAAACCTGAGTAGCTACGCAGTAATGTAGCAATTTTCCAAGGTTTGATCAAATTAAAAAACATATGTTTATAGACCGAGGGGAGCGACTCTAGCTACGATGCAGGAAAAATTGTGTTTTGTTTCGGCTAGCTGCGCTCACGCTGAGTAGATAGAAAGAAGATTGATGACGATTCTGAAGATTTCCTGTAAAAAGATGAGGCGCGATGCAAGTAGATGCGAGAAATGAAAGAATATTTTTCGAAGATTGATTCGCTAGTGGTAGATCTGTTGAGCATCTAGAATTGAGATTTGGATGTGTCGCCCCCCTCGATATAGACTATAAATAGAACACACCAAAATAAGCACGTCTACCAACAACTGGAACACCTACCCTAGGTATGATCCATAAAATTAACATTTCTTTTTCATTTTTTCTTAAGAAGATTATTATAGAAGCTTCTTTTGGAAGCTAATTCTTGACGCTTGACCATCGCTCCGCACATCTACCTAAAGACACGGCAGGACAGTAAATCTAAGTAGTTAAGCATTAATGGAGCAATTTTTCATGGTTTATGGATCAAAATTAATAATACAGTGTCCATAACGTGAATAATATACGTCTAATTTATGGATCATCGCTGTTCGGAATATCGGGATAACCCTGTACCGCCAAACCCAGTGACAACCCTGTGGGAGATTCAGAGAGCTACGGTAACGGTCGCTGTCAGAAATGACAGAAGTCAGGTTTGGTTCAACGGAACTGTGAACTCACAGTTCCGTTGAACCAAACCTTAGATAGGTCGGAGTATGAACGAGAAAAAAAGAGCAAAAGAAGATACAATTCCAAACCATCTAAAAAACGTTTTACAGCTAAATTATTTTAATTGCCTAAATTTGTTAATATACCTATCGTTTAATTAAATTATAGTTATTTGTAGTGAGCTAGCTACCAAAAATCAATACGAAACTAACGATTTTAAATTGGCTCACTACTTGACTTGCCTATTGGTCCCAAGCAAATCGATTAACGTACCCCATGCTAGTCAAAATTCTAGTACTACACAATGTTTGTTTTGATTCGCTATGAAAGTTTGACAGGTAAAATGAGGGGTTCGTGTTTTATAGGGGTGTATCGATAAGCTTAGGACCGAAGATAGTACCAGAGCTTAGCCAAAAAGTTGAGGACATTTCTTCGGGACCTTCTGGTCTTAGAGTTACCTCTATGTAGCTACTGAAGTAGGTTAGTTGGAGGTGGAATTCGTGCAAATATTGAATTTAATAACCCTTTATTTCCTTAATCTAGATACTACAATTTGATCCTAAAATCTGGTAACCTACAATTTGTTCCTAAACGCTATATACATGATTTACCCTAAGTAACTAGTAAGTAGCTCATTCTGCATCGTTTGCGTGCTTAACTAAAATAATAATTGAATCCCTAAATGCTAAATCTAGCCAAATCTTTGTTGAAAGAGTGACGGAAGATAACTCTCGGTTTGAAAATCTCCCGCTCAGCCTCCTATCGCTTTTCATGGAGGATTTTCTCTTCCTCCAGCGCTTTCTTATTTGCGCTTTTCTCCTGCAGCAACTGCTCTAGGGATTTTTCCAGGCTGACCTCATTGGTACTTCCTTTTCCAGATTCGGTTGCGGCCAGAGGTGGCAACAGTACATTTTTTGAAAAACCATCATCCAGAGCGAAACAAAACAGTCAGCACACGGGCGACCGTGTATAACTACATTCCAAGCGAACAGCGGAGATAGAGAATAAATAAAATCTCGCAGCCTGATTTTTCCAAACAGTTTATTGTAATGAAATTTTAGCTGCAGGCTTGCGTGTGACAGTAAATTACCAACTCCCTTATTTACGCATAATTTTAACATCAATGCTTATGAGTGGTCAGTTTTCATTCTTATCTTTTAATTCCATGCAATAAACATCAAATAAATGCAGTAATTAGCCAGAAATCAGCAAAATTCTACACGACATAAATTTATGTCACGCGCGCCGCCAGTCTTGTCTGCTTCTTTGTGCGAAAATGTTCTGTTGCTGGCAGAAAACAGTTTAGAAATGTCATGACATGTTTGCCGTTTGCCAGTTTGTTTTTGTATGTCGTCACAATGGTTATCGCAAAATGTATCAAATGTTAAGGAAAAAATGTTAAACTCCAGGACTCGTGCCACCACTGGTTGCGGCATCACTCCTCGCTCTATTATTTCTGCTAGGTGGTTTCTTTGGGACAGACTTCTTGGTTCCTTTTGCCACCTTCAGCATATTTGTGCACTTAGAGCACGTCTACGGAACCTCCTTTACAGCTGTTGTCTTACCAGCACAACTATAATGGGTCCAGAAATCGCAGACATCACACTGGACCATATCATCTACTTCTATCGCTGTTCTGTTCTTCACTCAACGGTGGTGTTGATCCCTCTGACATTTTGAGGTTATATCCGATGTTGTTCTTCAAGAATGTTCGGATTAATGAAAGCAACTTCCTCAGAGCAGTCTCGTTTTGGACAGCTTGAAGCTGAAATAGGTTTTATTATAAGCATTAAGATTGGTTTAGATTTTAAATTAGTTTTATTAAACTTATTTCAGCTTCAAGCTGTCCAAAACGAGACTGCTCTGAGGAAGTTGCTTTCATTAATCCGAACATGGCTATATTTTTAGGTGCGCAAACATGATTTTCTATGGATCACTTTCTTTAGTTTAAGGTTCACTGCTGAATGTATTATGGATCAATTGCAATATGTTTATGGGTAATTCGTACAATTTCAATGCTCATTGCTTAGAAATTTAGCGGTACATTTTTACAATTGTGTTGCTAAATTTTACATTAAATATGGATCATATTGATATTTTTTATGGTTCATTCACACTTTTTTAAGGATTTTCTCCGAAGTTTTATGGATCATTTGGATGTTTTTTATGGAACGTTTTCCAATATTCTATGGATCATTTATTGGTTTTTATGTTCAAAAGTATGTTTGCCGTTACTTGGGGTTCACCAAATTGTAGAATATTAATATCCTTTTCATGCAGAAAAACGCGCAACATCGTTGTAATTATACGTTTATTGAAAATTTGAAAAAAATATGGATAATAAAGATGTTTTATCATTTTACTTTAATTAAATGTCGGAGTCACAAAGTATTGTGACATTTTCTAAATGCTAATCGTTTAGAGTTGATTATATGGACAACATTAAAAGGACTATTATTACAGACGCATTTCGCGCCAAATCGTATTCAGAGCTGGCAGCATCCTCTCAGATTTCAATGAAACTTTCTGGATGTGTGGACCTTGACTAAATATGCCACTTTGCATACTTAGTTTTTCCAAAATTTATCTAGACTAACATTTGAGAAGGACCAAACTTTTTCTGCCGATTTTTTTCAAAAAAATATTATGGAAAAATGACAACTCCTACAGAAATGTGATGTATGGATGACTTTTAGGAAATTGCCAAAGTTATCGAAAAAAAATACTGGAAAAAATTTCATTTGAGACCTACACTGAAAAAAATCTATTTAAAAAAATTTAAAGTCGATTTAAAAAAAATGACCTTGTTTGATTTGGATGAAACTTTGCCTCAAGATAGGTAACTATGTTTACTACCAACCGTCCATACATTGCAAGATGGGCACTTTTAAGGAAAAAAAGTTTTTCTTACAAAAAGTTTTTCATGTCTGAACTGATTGTTTTTTTTTTTTTTTATTTGCCATTTTCACACAAAACTAAACCAGTGAAGCTCAAAATCATCTCAGAATCCAATGAAGCTCAATTTGCGATTCAATTTTGTCTAATCAGCACTTAAGTTCACTTTGATTAATCGAGAATTTCATATGAAAAGGGCTCATGATGCATTTCTCGCCAAATCGTATTTGGAATTGGCAGCACCCTCTCAGAGTTCAATAAAACTATTTGGACATGTAGACCTTGTCAAAAAAAAATATCATTCCCTTATTCTGTTGTCTACTACTGATGTAAAATTTGATAATATGTGAGAGAAAAAAGACAAGATTTTCATATATCATTTATTTATATACTTTCAATGTTTTAAACCTATTTTCATACATGCTATTTTTTCCTTTTTCCAATCAAGTTAAATATTTTTGGTTCATCTTCTGAATTAGAATACCTTCTTGCCGCTACTTTGTCGCCAGTTATAGGGACAAAACTGTGGAGTTTCTGTGTGCCAGATATTGTCTTTGTGCTGTTATATAGTTCTTCGAGTTCTTCTGACATTTTGATGTACTGTTCAGTGAATATGTACTCGAAATGTAGTTTGTGATACTTTGGAGGCGAACCAGCCCAAGGCTGAAAGCCTCCCTAATAAAGATAAATAATAATAATAATAATAGTTTGTGATATTTTTATCTGTTTGTTCAACTGCCCAGTTATATAATTCTCGTGGAGTTGTAATGGGGTTTCCATAATCTCGAGCAAGACTAGTTCTCTTTGCCATTCGCTTGAGAGTGCCACCAATGGCATCACAGGGACCTTTTCCATGAGACGTTGCAAAAAAATGCCATTCTGCTTCTAATCCATGCTTTGACTGAAATCTACACAGACTAGCAAAGTTTTTTTTATTTTTATATTGTGATGCTGCCCCATCTGACATAAAAGTAATTTTAGAAAAATCTATCGATTGTTTAATAACATCTATCATTTTTGAGATGAACAACTAAACTGCAACTGTATCGTGAGTCATTATTTCTGATATGATAATGAAGCTAACATTTTCAAGTTTATTGTCTTTCTTATAATAAACTTCAAATGGATGTATTGTTGCTTGAGAATTATTCCAGTGATATCCTTGAGCAGCGTTTTGGATAATGAATGAATCATTTTCAGAAAAATCACAAATTGCTAGAATTTTGCCTTCTTTTAATGATTCTTTTTTATTTCTTAGAAAAGATGACTGTTGTTTGTAAATAAAGTCATGAGTTATAAGTTTGTTAATTTTATCAATGAGATACGGAACAAATTCATCAACAGGCTTGATAATCGTTTCCAAATTACAACGATCAGTATTCAGCCACTGATGAAACACAACATCTTGTTTGTCATTTGATTCTAATAGCAAAGTAAGTTCCTCTTCAATATGTTCATTGGAAGCACACTTTTTGCAAGCACGGAAAAAGCAATCAGGTGTTCTAGTAGAAATATTACAAAGCATTTTTCTATTATTGCATCTTGTG
Organism: Ochlerotatus camptorhynchus; assembly: GCF_037179485.1. Classification (NCBI taxonomy): domain Eukaryota; kingdom Metazoa; phylum Arthropoda; class Insecta; order Diptera; family Culicidae; genus Ochlerotatus; species Ochlerotatus camptorhynchus. The sequence continues at coordinate 5,397,765 of NW_027041058.1, forward strand.
ACATAATTCTTAAACTGTTGATCATTAATTTTACATTTTCATGAATTGTACAAATACAAACATTATGTATACACTATGCTGCTGCCCACGAGTTGACGGTTGGGTATTTACTTCATTTCCAACCGATCGGCGTTTTTTCATAACTGGACTTCTATTATGAGATATCACGCTACGGCATGATTCATCAATTTCGTGGTTATATCCCATAGAATGTATTTTTTCTACCATCGTTGACGATATGGCCCGTAACTTATTTCGGTTGCATCTCGGATTATTTATATTTGCACAGCATTTCAATCCTTTGAGCCTTAATTTACTACTTTGGTCCATGATAATAATTTTACTACAACTTGTCTTCACAACTTTCGTTATCAGATTGACTGCTGCTTGTATGAAATCAACCTTACTTTTATAGTGCTCATAGGTAGAATGAAGTGGTAGGTATATAATGTTAATGGTTTAGGTATAAATAACAGAAGGACATATAGAATAATGATGCGATACGTTGACTTCCCAAATCGTTGTTGATTCGAAAGAAGATCTCAATTTAAATTTTTCATACCTAATTCTTTATGGATAATTTGAGCTAAGAATTCTTAGTTGCTATAGTAGTATCGGATTTTGCCTCAGTAGTAGACAATATAATCAATTACATTATTTTCTAATTATATAAGCCCTTTTCATATGGAATTCTCGATTAATCCAAGTGATTAGTTGCTGATTAGACAAAATTGAATAACAAATGGAGCTTCATTGGGTTCTGAGATGATTTTGAGCTTCACTGGTTTAGTTTTGTGTAAAAATGGTACGTTAAAAAAATCAGTTCAGACATGAAAAAGTTTTTGTAAGAAAAACTTTTTTTCTTTACAAGTGCCCATCTCGCGATGTATGGACGGTTGGTAGTAAACATAATTACCTATCTTGAGGTAAAGTTTCATCCAAATCAAACATGGCCATTTTTTTTAAATCCCTTCGCAAATGTTAGTCTAGATAAATTTTGGAAAAACTAAGTATGCAAAGTGGCATATTTAGTCAAGGTCCACACATCCAGAAAGTTTCATTGATATCTAAGAGGGTGCTGCCAGCTCTGAATACGATTTGGCGCGAAATGCGTCAGCAGGAAAAATTAAAAATTATATTAGGCTCCGAATTTTAAAAATTTGGCACTATCTGGTGAAAAGAAAACTCATGTATCGAGCAAGAAGCCTTAAAATATCTAATCTTTGGATCTTAATTTCTAGCAAGCTTTAGATTCCTTAAACAATTCGTAAAACCAATTTATCGCTTCTGCACCCTGGTTAATTATTAGTCTTGGTTTTCTTCCTAATGTAATTGAGCATGATTCCCGTCATCTTTATCAATATTTCGAATGATATAACTTTAAACTTGTTCCAGTGTTCGGAAAAACTCAAAAACTCAAATCTCATGCATGAGTTTATGCGCTTATGAGTTTTACCTTGCAAAATTCAACGTCGCAAAAATCACTGATGAGTTTTCAGGTTCAAAAATTCATTGCTTTATATTTTGGCGTTATTCGTTGATATTACTATTGTTTGCGCATCAGGGGTTGAAAAACTAACACAACACGGCATGATATCAATTGACGTTTGAGTGGTTTTTATGAGTTTAAAGCTGGAATGATTTTTCGGCGTTGTTAGTGTGAGTGCGTGAATATGCATCAGAATCTCAAGCGTGAATTTTGTTTGCGGCATTTGCACGCGAGTTTATTCTCGCAGGGAGGCTCAATGAATGAGATTTGAGAATGATTTTCCGAACACTGCTTGTTACTATGAAAATTCTTGGGAAAATTAGAAAAAATATTGTTAGGGATTTCTAGGGAAATTAAAAAGAGTGGAGTGGAATATCAGAGGAGTCTTACATTAAAACTAACTCAATTTAAAATCGACTAAAAAAAAACATGAAACTTGAAGACAAACCCTAGAATTTTGAAAGGATATGGCACCCTGGATCAATTATTTATAAACATGTTGTATTTTAATACAATTTTATAAAATACCGATGACATATGCCGAAGTATGACTGAAAATTCAGTTTCGGTTAAACGACGATGGACCTGGTGATAATGGTGTTCAGCTATTCGGCGTCTAACCTAATTCTCGATTAATAAAAATTGTTCTGCCCCCAACCTCCTCATTAGAAACCTGGCTACGCCCTTGGATGGGATTGATAAGCTATTACTTTGCGCGATGGGACAAACTGATTTGATGTTGTTTTCACATTTCTCATGATCAAAGTCGTTTTAAATCACTTAATAAGAAAAGTAGGTACCACTTGATACCGGATAGCGTAGTTATCTCAAAATTGACGAAAATCCATATGAGACTTCTTGTTCCTATAGTATATGTTCTATCTTTTTTGTTATACATCTTATCAAAAAACTAGTGTAATAAAGTCATTTAGAACTAGTTACAGCCTACATTTTTGCAGAAAAGAGCAAGCTGCTATATTCAGGCGTTTATCAGTTCTACCTCCATCTTCGTCCATGGCTTAAAAATCAGAAGGCAGAAAAACAGGAATTGAATCTATTTGCGGATTTCGACAAAGTTGTTCTGTGTAGTATTTGCAATCCAGAAGGTTTTTTTTGAATTTTATAAATGAAAGTGAATAGTTTCGTTCCGTTTCCCATACATTTTTCATTCAACATTCATAATTCTCCAGCTAATCCAGATCATAACCAACTTCGTTCAAATTTGGAACAGATGTTGGAGATCTTACTGCACATCGAATGAGCAGGAGTTTGTAAAGTTGAACCACCCTAGTGGACACATCTAATAGCGTATTTTCGTTTTTCGGAGAAGTATGCATATGTGCTCTGGTCAGTAATACTAATAGATTTTTCTGGAAAGGATTGTGCTCGATTTTTCATACAGCAATCTGTAATACAAATCGCATGTATTTGAAAAAATTACAAATATTGTTAAAGAAATCTAAACACTCACAACACAAACTGATAATTCTTCTGTACATCATTTAATTCCACGTGGATGTCTTCGCAGGAGTGTCAAATCTGTTTTTGAATTAAAATGCATTCTCAAAGAATTAAAGTGAATTAAAATGCATTCTCAAAGATGATGGGCCGTGTACGAAGAAAAGTTCCTTCTAACCATAGGCCACGCAAGTAAGCTTCATTTTTGTAATTATTTTTTTGTAAAATGTAACCGGTTCCAACATCGGTAGGACATGATGTTATAATCAGGGGTTGTTAGGCGATCTGAAACTTGTGGCTTAATTTATTGTTCAGTCAACATAATAGGGCACCGATAGACTGTTTTCGGCAACCAAAATTTAAACGTTAATTTCACTGTATTTTCCCATTAAACTTCTTCGCTGAACGTGTTCAAACGATTCCTTAGTCTTTCTGCTGTTGTGCTGAAAATTGTTCATTTCTCCTGACATCTGTACTTTAAATGGTCTAAATTTATAAAAAACTAAATCAATTTTCATACACCAGTCGAATGTAATGCACGTGTTCGTGAGTAAAAAATCATCCGTTCTGGTTTTGTCATATGGTATATTGGGCTCCTCACCCGTTGTGAAGTTATGAACCCACTGGTAATCGAAAACTTTGAAAAGCTTCTTGAGCTGAACCCTCAAACTCGTTTTATGTCATTGTACTACGTGTACATAACACTGGATGTCAGCCCTTCACAGCATAATCCTCATCGTGTATGCTTCTCCGACTTCGGCAATTTAGTCAGTTTTGATGTATCTATGAGGTGGGAGATTCGTGGGATCCCAAAACACCATCGTTCCATGATTGTTCCGTCAATTTATGCTGCAAAGTTCGGCCAAGTTGATTCCGCAAGACCGTTCTTCACAGATGGATCATTAATAAAGGCGTCCGCTGGTTTTGGTATTTATAACGAGTTTTATAGCGCCTCTCGAATACTTCAAGCTCCCTGTTCCGTGTATATTGCTGAGCTGGCGGCTATATAGTATACGCTAGAAACGATCGCCTCACTTCAACCAGATCACTGTTTTATTTTTACGGATAGTCTCAGTTCTGTCGAGGCTATTCGCTCTATGAGGCCGATAAAGCACTCCTCGTATTTTCTCATGAAAATACGAGAGCTTCTAAGTGTTTTATCTTTAAGATCTTTTGTCATCACCTTTGCATGGGTCCCATCTCATTGCTCGATTCCGGGCAATGAGATAGCGGACTCACTTGCTAAGGTGGGCGCTATGAAAGGCGATATTTACGATCGACAAATCGCCTACGATGAATTTTTCTTCATTTATCGTCAACAGTCACTCGTCAGCTGGCAGAATAAATGGAGCGAAGGGAGTTTGGGACGATGGCTATATTCGATCATCCCTAAGGTGTCGAAGAGTCCTTGGTTCAAGGGGTTGGATGTGGGTCGAGACTTCATTCGTATGATGTCTAGCCTCATGTCCAATCACTACTCGTTAAACGCTCACTTGTTCCGTGTTGGACTGGGGGACAGAAATCTCTGTGAATACGAACAAGGCTACCAGGACGCAGATCACATTATTTGGTCTTGTTCTGAGCATCGCGGAGTCAGATCCGAGTTGTATGATTCCCTTTAGACTAATGTTCCAGTTCGGGATATTTTGGCTAGACGCGATCTGCAGTTTATGAAACTTATATATTTTTTCTTAAAGAATATTAACCTTAGATTGTAAGTTTGACTAACCTTGTGTTTAGTTTTTGTTTTGTTCGTGTGGTATTTTTTTAATGTTTGTTTCTGTAATAATTGTATAATAAGTTCATGTTTTAGGAATAATGAAATATTTGTATCGAAAATCATAACTCAAACCTCCTTCTCCCTCTCCCCATCCATAAAACTGTAAATCTCTACTAACCTCGAGACGACCGCGAGTAATCGGTTCAATTCCTTTAACTCTAGATGTAAGACATTAACGCAAATGATAACTTGGCTCTGTAAAGTTTATTCGATTGAGCCTGTACAAAGTAATTAATACAAAAAAAAAATGGTATATTGAAATGTTGACGAACTATACACATACCCTACATGTGCGCAACCAGCTGAGCGAATCTGTCGGACACGGCGAATATTGGATCGGTTACTCGATCACTCACTGCGGAGTGTCTTCGCCGCAACCGATGACCGTAACCGATGACCATATACGAAGGGAGGAGATGATACGATGATCAAACTTAAAGTCAGTTCACTACTGCCACTGCTCGCGCTCGGAAGCTGGAGGGCGAACCTCAGCACGTTAATTAATATATGTGAATTGTTTAAGTAAATACATGTAGTTTCTCTGGATAAGTGTAGTTTGAATAAAATGGTGTATTATGTGATAATTGTGTTTCGAGAAGACTCTGGATGGAGATAGTGGCCCAATCACCCGAGACGTCGAAGATTACCACCGAGCAGCACTCCTCAAGGTTACCCAAGGACAAAACAAATTTTGAAGGTATCCCAACAAACATTGGTCCTTCGAACCGGACCAACCGGTGAGTCGTTGGTTGGGATAAACTTAGAACCTGGTCCGCCATCACTTTGACCTATTGGCCTATTGAGGAAGTTCGCGCCATCGAGAAATACTATTGTCACCTCCTGAAAGGATCATCGCCATCGTATAGTGTCCTTATCCTACATAAAGGATCGCCATTATCTGAAGGACATTTGAATAGATCGCCATCACGACTGGCTTGGATCGCTTCGCTATCGCAAGTTTGAAGACAACTGGAGTTTTGGAGCATCGCTATGCAGTTGCTGCTTCATGGTCTGAACTGAGAAAATTGAAGCTGTTCGACTTTCCTGTACCCTTTCGGACGTTTGAGGATTTACAGTACAACTTAGACGGCCTTAGTGCTGTTCTACCACCAGTTAGGTAAGTTAGAACGAGTATATGTCTGGCCGAAGAGAATCTGCGTTCTTCTAACACCTCCATTTCGATTGTTTTCTGTTCTCTCTAAATTCAAATCAACGGCCGGTAACTAACCGGTACTTGAGCGAGCTGGCAGTAAACGTCCTCGACGACTACAAGGACTGATTGGTGGTTGGCAGTTGGCTAAACCAATTCACGGCGATCCACATGACATCGACAGCACTATTTGAGCTTGGGCAACGCAGAGCAATCCTGTATGTCAGGTAAATTTATATATAGATATATGCCCAGCCGAAGCTGGTATCCTGTTGATGCTACACAACAATAAAATTTACCCCTTTCGATGAAATTGGCTACCTTTCTTACGGAGGCAATCCCTATACTCAAATGCTTCATTGGACGAGGCTTTGAGGTACATTCTGCGCCATCTTTAGTTCTCCAGGTGAGGCTAAGAGTATATGTCCTGCCGAAGCAGGCTTTATTCGATACTACATTGCTGTGTTTTCTCCTCTCTTGCGCTGCATAACTTAATTCGAGACGATTTACTACTTGCTGTTGTACAACGAATGCGAATGTGACGAATCAGGCTGTTGGTGTAAACTGTATTTCTCTAGGTGAGCTTTACGGTATATGTACAGCCGAAGTTGAGTTTTTTGCATACTACATCTGCCTTTTCCGCCCTTTCGTTACTCACTGGATTTTTTTGGAGTCTGACGTCACTGAATCACACATACACGTGGAGTTACTCTATGGTGTTCCGTTTTTGGATCTGATCGGCTTCTGGAGTACCGCTGCTCTCTCGCATAGGTGAGGTGAACAGTATATGTTCAGCCGAAGCAGACAAATTTCTCGAAACTACATCCACGTCTTTTCCACTTTCCGCATTTCAACGGCGTCAACGAGATTCAACCATGGCGACCAAGGGTCTGAAACCACTAAAGGCTCTTTCGGCAAAACTCAGAGGACTTCGTACTACATTCAACAATATTAGAAAATTCTCAAGCGATTTCAAAGAGGGTACGACAGCTAATCAAATCAATGTTCGTATTGCGCGTCTCGAAGAACTGTGGGAGTCTATCAATGAGACTGTTTGGGAGATAGAAAGTCATGAAGATTTCGAAGAGAGTGAAACCATTCAGAAGGATCAGGCTGAATTCGAATTCCGTTTCTTCGATGTCAAATCCTTCCTGTTGGACAAGCTGAACGAGTTGCAAGATATTTCAAATCAATCTGTTCGAGGAGGTGATGCTTCGTTACATGGTGTTGTGGAACATGTTCGCCTGCCACAAATCCAACTACAGCATTTCGATGGGAATATAGATGTGTGGTTGAGCTTCAGGGACATATACACTTCTCTGATTCACCACAAAACTGAATTGCCACCTGTTGAGAAATTTCACTACCTCAAAGGATGCCTAGGAGGAGAGGCAAGGGCACTCGTTGATCCTCTGAAGATTACTGCTGCCAACTATTCAATTGCGTGGGATACGTTGGTGAAACGTTATAATAACAGCAAACTTCTGAGAAAAAGACAAGTTCAGGCGATGTTAAAACTACCATCTCTTGTCAAAGAATCAGTTAATGATCTACAACGACTGGTAGAGGGATTCGATAGGGCTATTCAGAACCTCGATCAAGTAGTAGATCCTGCGGAATACAAGGACTTGGTGTTAGTTGAGCTGCTCAGTTCCCGTTTAGATCCTACAACTCGGCGCGGTTGGGAAGAATTCACGTCTGCTAAAGACAAGGACACCGTCAAGGATTTGATGGATTTTCTTCACCGGCGAATTCAGATACTTGAATCACTACCAGTTAAGGCAGAGACACGACTGGATTCTACGCTACAGGAAAAACGAAAATCAGTCGTTCAAAGAGCAAGTCACAATGCTGTTCAATCCAATGGTGCAAAATGTGTTTCCTGCTCAGACATCCACGGATTACACATCTGTCCTGTCTTCTTGAAGATGTCGATGTCTTCCAGGGAGTCATTTCTGCGTAGCAACTCTCTTTGTCGCAATTGTCTGAAACGTGGCCACATCGCTAGGGAATGCTCTTCAAAATTCAATTGCCGGAAATGCAAGGGTAGACACCACACCGTTATGTGCTTCAGTTTTAACCATAGTTCATCCGAACCTGGAGCAAACACAGAAGGCGCTAAGCTAATTTCAGTGATTTCAGATCCACAAGCGTCGACTTCAACTTCCACGACTACAGTATCATCTCACATGGCAAAGGTTACGTCGTCCCAGGTACTTTTGGCGACTGCGGTTGTTATTATTGAAGACAACCAAGGGTCACAATATCCTGCTCGTGCATTACTAGATTCTGGTTCTGAGTGCAACTTTATCTCGGAAGGACTGAGTAAGTTGTTGAAGGATTCAAGTCAGAGAGTCGACATCTCGATCCAAGGTGTTGGACAAACAACGACGAGAGTTACACGCAAGATTGCAGCTACAATCAAATCAAGGATGACAAACTATTCAAGAGCCATGGAGTTTTTAGTTCTGCCGAATGTTACCGCCTGTTTGCCTACTGCTACAGAGCAGATTAACAGATGGGACATACCCGATGGAATCCATCTAGCGGACCCGGAATTCTTCCGCTCTAGGAAGGTAGACATAATTTTGGGAATCCAGGCTTTCTTCAGTTTCTTCCAGTCTGGAAAGGAAGTGTCTATGGGTGATGACCTTCCTACACTTACGGAGTCGGTTTTTGGATGGATCGTAACTGGTGAGATCTACACGCCGGTGGAAACTACAAGATTTTCGTGCAGCATTGCAATCTCGGATAACCTGGAGGAACTATTGTCTCGGTTTTGGTCCTGCGAAGATTTAGGAGCCGTCAACAACTACTCTCCAGAAGAAATGCGCTGTGAGGAACAGTTCAGACGAACAGTACAAAGGGAAGTAGATGGTCGCTACACCGTAACTCTTCCTAAGGACGAACGGATCTTGGTACAACTAGGAGAATCAAAGGAAATTGCCCTGAAACGCTTTCGAAGCGTGGAACGAAGATTGTCAAGGAACCCGGATCTTCAAAAACAGTATTGTGCCTTTATGACGGAGTATTTGGATCTTGGCCACATGCGCAAGATAGAGGATACGAATGAGGGAGTCGTCAAACGAGTCTTCTTGCCCCATCATCCTGTGATTAAGGAGTCAAGCACCACAACTAAGGTCAGGGTGGTGTTTGATGCGTCCTGCAAAACATCTACAGGCATCTCGCTAAACGATGCGCTGTTTGCAGGACAAATAGTACAGCAAGGTCTAAGGCCAATCATTCTCCGTAGCCGGTTCCGTCAATTTATGGTAGTCGCAGATGCGGAAAAGATGTTCCGGCAGATTTGGGTCAACAGTCTCGACACCCCTCTACAGTGCATTCTATGGTTTGGCCCAGATAACCAAATTGCCACATATGAACTTATTACGGTGACTTACGGTACGAAATCAGCACCGTTCTTAGCTACTCGTACGTTAAAACAATTGGCAGAGGATGAGCGAGCGAACTACCCTTTAGCTGCTAAAGCCGTTGACGAAGACGTTTACATGGACGATGTGATCTCTGGAGCGGATGATATGGAGTCTGCTATTGAATTACGATGTCAATTGGATGCTATGCTACTTAGCGGAGGCTTCAGGTTGAGAAAATGGGCGTCAAATTCTCCAAAGGTGTTAGAGGACATTCCCAAGCAGGATTTGACACTACCCACTACGCATGGAATCGATTGGGACCAGGATGCAGAAGTCAAAACCTTGGGACTTACCTGGCTTCCTCATTCAGACCACTTTAAATTCCAATTCAGCATTCCACCACTCGTAGAAGGCCAGCATTTCACAAGTAGGAAGGTACTCAGTATCGTAGCAAGATTGTTCGACCCTCTAGGACTACTGGGTGCAACTATCACGACTGCAAAGGTGTTTATGCAACGTTTATGGACTCTGGTAAACGAACGTAATCAAAGATTAGGCTGGGACGATCAACTGCCTGAAACGGTGGGTGAGGAGTGGCGCAAATATCACGAACAGCTACCGTCACTGAATACGTTACAGGTTGCACGGTGTGTCGTCTTACCCGGTGCAACCTCAGTTGAGTTTCACTGTTTCTCTGATGCGTCGATATTAGCATATGGTGCCACAGTCTACGTGCGAAGCGAAGAAAGGGATGGCACTGTTACCGTTCATCTACTAACATCAAAGTCGAAGGTCGCTCCTCTAAAGGTACAGTCATTGCCACGCTTGGAGTTGTGTGGCGCACTCTTAGCAGCACAGCTTTGGGAGAAGGTATTGGGTGCCACGAACACGGAAGCTGAAGTACACTTCTGGACGGACTCGACATGCGTGCTGCAATGGATTAAATCACCTCCAGCTACATGGACTACTTTCGTGGCAAATAGGGTTTCCAAAATCCAAACTTTGACGGAAGACTAACCCTGCAGATTTAATCTCTCGAGGCATTCTTCCAAACGAAATACTGAACAACGAATTCTGGTGGAGTGGGCCAAGCTGGTTGAAAAAACCAAAGGAACAATGGATATCGGACCCAACCGTAGAACAATATCCCTTAGAAATGCGGAAGACAGCTGTTCCAAGTACGGCAGAGAAGACTTCTTTTGTTTCGGATTATGTTCTCAAGTTTTCGGATTATAATAAGCTTCTACGATCTACAGCTTACTGGCTACGACTGATTGCGACTCTACATAAGAGCGGAACATGGAATAGAGGTTTTCTGACGTTTTTAGAAGTGCAACAAGCGGAGGAACTGCTCGTACGAAAAGTCCAACTGGAACACTTTTCCGTGGAGATTACGGCGTTGAAGGCTGGCAGCTCAGTAGCTCGAAACTCACCGTTGCGGTGTTTCCATCCACGGATCATGGACGACGGAATTCTCCGTGTTGGTGGAAGGTTGACCCATTCAGATGAATCTAACTCAGCGAAACACCCCATGGTTCTTCCAGCGAAACATCATCTAACTGAGCTGATTTTGCGTCATTATCATCTGAAATTGCTTCATGCCGGACCTCAACTTCTGATTGCTGCAGTAAGACAACGGTTTTGGCCACTCGGTGGCAGAAATGTAGCCAGAAAAATAGTGCATCGTTGTTTACGTTGTTTTCGAGCAAAACCAACTCGCATTGAACAGCAAATGGGTGAACTTCCTCCCGCAAGAGTAACTGTTGCAAGGCCTTTTTCTAAAACTGGAATCGATTATTTCGGTCCGGTATACACCAAGGTCGGTAGAGGTCGAGCGGCGATCAAGTCGTATGTAGCGGTATTTGTTTGCATGGCAACCAAGGCTGTCCATCTAGAGCACGTTTCCGATCTCTCTACTGAATGTTTCTTGCAAGCATTACGGCGATTCTTTGCCCGGCGTGGTAGATGCACCGACATATACTCGGATAACGGCACTAATTTTGTAGGAGCTAAAAATAAATTAGCGGAATTATTCAATTTGCTGCGAGATCATGAACATCGTGAAACCGTTACTAACGAATGCTGTCGAGAAGGTGTACAATGGCATTTTATCCCACCAGGAGCGCCTCACTTCGGCGGTTTGTGGGAGGCTGCTGTGCGGTCGGCGAAATATCATTTGCTTCGTGTCCTTGGAGAAATTCCTGTGTCTGCAGAAGATTTCCGCACGTTGCTGGCCCAGGTCGAAGGATGCCTAAATTCTAGGCCACTGACACCCATATCCGATGATCCAGTAGACCTCGAACCACTAACTCCAGCTCATTTTTTAACTGGCGGATCGTTGCAAACGTTACCGGATCCCGATCTTACTTCGACGTACTTGAATAGACTAGATCGTTGGCAGCTAGTACAACGTCAGCTGCAAGATTTCTGGAAGCGTTGGAGAACAGAATATTTGTCGCAGTTACAAGGCCGAACTAAAAATTGGAAATCTCCAGTGAAGATAGTGGAAGGGAGCTTATGTGTCATCGTTGACAGTTTACAACCACCAATGAAATGGAAAATGGGGCGAATTATCCAGGTTCACCCAGGAGCTGATGGTGTGATTAGGGTGGTTACACTGAAGACGACCAATGGAACAGTGAAGCGGGCAGTCAACAAAATCTGTTGTTTACCGACTCAATATGTTGATCAGGATGCGTAGAATGGTCTCGTAAGAATGTCTAGTGCGTCGAATGGGTTTCTTTCTTTAATTTCAGAAGTTCCCGAGTCACTTCAGGGTGGATGAGGATGTTGACGAACTATACACATACCCTACATGTGCGCAACCAGCTGAGCGAATCTGTCGGACACGGCGAATATTGGATCGGTTACTCGATCACTCACTGCGGAGTGTCTTCGCCGCAACCGATGACCGTAACCGATGACCATATACGAAGGGAGGAGATGATACGATGATCAAACTTAAAGTCAGTTCACTACTGCCACTGCTCGCGCTCGGAAGCTGGAGGGCGAACCTCAGCACGTTAATTAATATATGTGAATTGTTTAAGTAAATACATGTAGTTTCTCTGGATAAGTGTAGTTTGAATAAAATGGTGTATTATGTGATAATTGTGTTTCGAGAAGACTCTGGATGGAGATAGTGGCCCAATCACCCGAGACGTCGAAGATTACCACCGAGCAGCACTCCTCAAGGTTACCCAAGGACAAAACAAATTTTGAAGGTATCCCAACAAACAGAAACATTGAAATTGATTTGAATCGAATGCTAATTAATTTCACCACAGAAGGATTATTTGGTTGTTCAAAGAATCAGTTATAGTTGTTGAAGTTTTAGATATTGGCTCGAGACATTCCTTGATTCTAGTAAATTACATATATTGGCTGGTGATTTTAATATTAATTGACGTGATAACTATAATTCGAATAATTTAAAGCTGATTTTTTCTCAATTTGAAACAACCGGTAGATGTATGTATGCGTATTTTCAGGTAGCAAAACTTTAATTGATCATGTTTACTCCAATTTTGATTCTATAAGTTCAGTAACAGATTAGTGTGATTAAAGTATTAGATAATATTAAAAACAATAAGGATTTTGAAAAATTGAAGTGCTGGAAGAAATATTTGAAACAGGCTGTTTCAAATCTTGTGGAGAGAAGCGTGGATTTTTCGTTCACCACCGGTAAATTAGATGAATCTACAGATGTTCTTAGTTACGATTTGAAAACTTGTACCAATCAGTTAGTTGAGCAAAAGTTTGTTTCTTTGAAGAACTCGAACAGCTGGTACAATTTGGATCCTTTGTGTCTTAAAAGGAAAAGGGACAAATGGTTCAATATGTTTTAAAAATCAAATAATGATAATCATTGGAACAGGTAAAGAGTCACGATAAAAAAAAAATAAATATTCACAATCGATAAAAAAACTGTGAATGTAAATCATTCTATTGATTGATTTATGGAAAATTATGAAATCTTTATTAAATCCTAGTAATTGCCAACCATGGTCCATAATTTTAAATGGCATATTATAACAGTCTTAACAAGTAATTGCATCTAAATTTAAAGCTTATTTGATCGACAGTGTTTCATTGATTAATCAATCCGTTGAATTGGTTGATGAACTGACGACCTGTGTTGTAGATTTTTAGGTTTTCATCAATTTACATTAGTTGAACTTAGATTTATTTTCTTTTAATTAGGAAAATCGACTGGAGTAGATACTGCTAGAGTTATTCAAGATTGTTTTAATGTCATTAGCCAGATCTTGCTAGACCTTATTAATGAATCATTGCAGACTAGACATGTGCCACGAGGAAGGAATCCTTAGTGGTTCCTATTTAAAAAGTTGCTGGAATGATTAATGGCGAAGAGTTTCGTCCCGTCAGCATGTTACACACATTAAAGAACATTTTAGAACTTGTTGTGAAAGGCCAGCTGTTGGAGTATTTAAATAGTAATAGTTGTTGATACCAGAACAATCGGGATAGGGGGCGACCCCGGTGTAGTTCAAATCCCACTCGGACAAGTCACGAATGACCCAAGAGCGTTAAAGTGACTGTAATAAAAAAAAAAATAATAATCGGGATATCGAGAAGTTCATTCTTGTAAAACCGCGAATTTGGTATTACTGAAGTGGAAAGATAACATGGAGCGTAAAGATACGACTGTTACTGGTTTTTTTTTTAGAAAAGCGCTTTTGAAACAATTTCTAGGCCCTTATTTTTACGATCAATCAAGCGCTTTGGATTAACGAGTGTTGCATATAAATGGTTTGAAAGCTATTTGTGTGACAGAACTCAACGGAGTGTTTTCAATGATTATGTTTTCAGTCCCGTGGGGAATAACCTTGGAGTGTCCAGGGAAGTGTATTTGGGCCCCTTCATTTTATCTTCTTTCCTTTATTTAACGTCGGTCTCTGTTCTGCAATCTAGTGCCAATCACCGACGGACATCGATTGCCATCCATTGACGGCAATCGAATGTGCAGGAAGGCAGCTTCCACACCTGCGTAGGATATCGGCACCCATTCAACACACATTTGGCGGGACCAACGGCTTTGCTTCCCTTCCGAAGGAAGACGTGACCAGAGATTTTTATGCCTCAGAAAAATCTCACCGACCTCGGCTGGGATTGAACCCAGACCCATTGGGGTGAGAAAGCAGTCACGCTTACCACTACACCACCGGCGCCGGCCTTCATTTTATTATGTATATTAACTACTAGCGACGAGTTTTACGATTTTGCGACAATAATATTTTTGCAGATGATACTGTGTTATTAATTCAAGCTAAGGATTTAGATGATGACGTTTTACACTTGAATGAAGATTTGCGATCTCTAAGTAGATAGTTGAAGATAAACTAAACTCATGGTAATTTCACGGAAGCAAGTAAATGAGAACGTCTCTGTTGTAATTAATGATGAGACTATTGATCGCGTTCGGGAGATTACATATCTTGGCGTAATTATTGATGACAAACTTAAGTTCAACTCTCACATTGACAATGTCATTTAGAAAATTGCCAAGAAGTGTGGAATTCTATGTCAATTGAAACACGATTTAACTTTTTATTAGTAAAATACAGCTGTACAAATCAATTATCTTTCATCATTAAGAATGAAATAATGCATTTGATTTTGAGATGTAATAGATTCACATCCCTAACTTTGATGTTAGACGCTTTTAAATGGTTGTCGGTGAAGCAAAGGATTGTGTATTTGACTATGGTGTTCACAATAACAGTTAACGGTTTGCTGTCTAGATACTTCTGTGTGATTGAATTGAAAGGAAAAGTGGTTTTCGTTGATATAATACTAGACACGCGGATGCAATAAGAACACCACATGTTCTGTGCTACACAAAATTTATTGTATTTAAAGGATAAAATTATTTCAATTCGATGCCTAGACACATTAAACGTGCAACTATACTAACTACATTTAAGAGACATTGCATTTCACACGTTAAAGCTGTCTTTTAAACAGTTATCAAATGAATTGACAAATTATGTTTCTTGACGATGTTTATAACGGATTATTTTGTATGGTGTCATAATGACTTTTTAATAATTATTGTAACACTGCAAAAACTATTTTGATCGCCACGATGGTGATGATGGATTTTTAGTATTTAATTTAATAGCATCATTTGTTATGACAGATTAAATCGTATAAGATGTCAAATCAACTCGTTTAATGAGAAATTAAAATTTGCGCGTATATGGCCGCAACTTTTGTAGGTATAAGCCCTTTTTGCATTCTATACGATTTTATTGTTTGTATATATGATTGTATATCACAGAAACAACTTTGAATATTCGTGCATTCTGGTTGTCTGGGTTGCTAATTTGTTGTGTTTAGTTTTAGTACTTTTCATGTTTAGTTCATCATTGAAATAACGCCTGTTGTTGTTTAGTCATAAATAAATAAATAATACGAGCCATATAATAACGGCAAGCAACAAAGATAAAAATGTTAGAAAGTTAGTTTACAACAAACGCAACTGATGACATAGATGAACGGAGGAATGACATAATACACATTTATCCATTAATTTACATGTATCATCCGTATGTTGCAAACCAATTTTCAAACAATTTTATCATTTTCTTATCCTTTCAAGATTTGTTGTTGCAGTGTTCACTCGGCTTCCGACAGAAGCAAGCCACCCTCAATGTATGTATGTCACGCGATCGTCTGTTTACTCGGCAGCAACCATTGCGTGGTCCTCCTCATTGTTCTTCATCAGCAGTTCTTTCGGTCCATGCGTCGCCGACTTTGGAAAGCAACCTTTAGTGATGAGTGCGTAAGTGCTGACCACGTTTTGCATCCATTGCTATGGAAGCGCACTGCCCTCCGTTGGCGATACTGCTATACAATGAAACCACTGGAGTGGCTCCCGTTCTGATGAAGGGAGGCTTATTGGATAGCGGAAGATAAAGTGTTTATTGTGTTTGTGTTTTACCTTTTGACTATAGGTTTAAGATGTATTAGTGAACAAGAATCCTCGGCTCTGTAAAGTTAATTCGATTGAGCCTTATCAAATAAATAAATTAATAAACAAAGTTTTGTTGCATAGAGACTTTGCCATGAGAATCGTCCAAGCGTTTTATCTATATTGTTGCTTTGCTCTCAGTGTGAGGGTTTTGATCATCACTTCATAATATGTTTTGTTGGTTTTAAATGGAAGAAAGCTTCGTAAGTCTTCCAACTTTTCCTACGAAAGTGGGTTTGGATCTGTATTGAGTAGAATGATATCATAAGATTCGAGATATGATGCTTCAGTTTTGGTTGCTACGAAACATCTTGTCTAATTAAAATTCCCCAGTCTCTGCACACATACATTTTATGCGACATTTCGACAGTCGAGTAGTTCTTACTTTATTTTGCTAAGATGCAGTAAAACAATTTCCGAGACTCACCTAACAAATAAGATTTTTGCTGAGATCTCAACTAAGAAATAAATATTTTGCACAGGTATCTGCCAAAACCTGCATGAACATGTAAGAATGTCCTGATGTCATAAATTTGTGAGAAATCGCAACTTTTCGTCCTTCACGATGGCACTGATCAACAAACAAGCTGTCAAAAAACGTAGCGAAAAATAACAGATTTAGTATTGCAGTGATCTCGGTAGTGAAAATGCCTCGAAGAAATAAAAAGCGCAAGGTTGCATTGCAGCGTGAAATATTGAAGAAAATAAAACGAGAGCTTCACGATCCTTTGGCCTGGACCTTTGAGGACCCTTGGAATATGGAATTCCGCACTACATCAACTCACTCTAATCGTTACGAAACGCAGTTTATTTCAAAGGCACGTTCCATCAAATTTTCCCAATCCAAAACAACAATTGTTGCGATCCCGGGTGTTCCTGCTGAAAAATTGTTCGATGCAGATCAGGAATGTTACTGCAGGGCATGCTTGAAATGGAATGATATAGATATCCCGAATAAAGGCAGCATTAAAACTGAGTTCCACGATGTTCCATTTTCTCAAATCCCTCAGCAACCAGATGAGTCTGCACAAATGATCGAAATCTTCAACACTCTGAGACACAAGAAAGTTCAAATACAAAACGGGTTGTTTGTTGGGTCCAGGTCTAAAAGGATTACGAAAAACGAAAAGAAATGTTTTGGTCAAGAGATTAGTTTGAAAATTGCTTCGATTTTGTTTTCTTAGTTTGCTATTTTGCTATTTTACTTTTAATATAAAGGTACCAGGCCATTGATGCTGAAGTATATTTAGAAGTGACGATACCACACGAAAAGTTAATTCATGAACTTCGGATTGTAGATTTGGGGTACTTCGTCAAGTGGCTAACGGGAGCTCAGGCAACTCGTTCGCAGCAATGTGTGGGAGTGTTGTGTCCGTTTCAAGAAAACAGCAAGTCGATTGTATCAACACTTTTGCTCAGGTGTAACGTTTGTGGGAAAATGGTTAAGGAAGCATCGGAGAAACCTGGACCCAAGAAACGTCTTCGACATTGCATCAGTTGGGCAAATTTTATGCTGTGGAGGAACATTCTCCCAAGCAAAAGAGATGTTTGCTATGCTCAACATTCCTTTCCTTTCAAACTTTTCATTCAGTAAGGATGAGACTGCAATGGAATTAGTGCTAGAGTGTGCTCTTAATGATTCATTGGACCGAGCAGTAGAACAAGAGAAGCAGGCAGTCCTCACAGAACTTGATAACCAAGATGGAGTATGACCAACCGAAGAAGTAATCAAATCTAGCGCCGCACTTGGTGGTTCATGGGGCAAAAAGAGCAACGGCCATCGATATAACTCAGCTTCCGGATGCGCTGCAATAATCGGAATTCAATTTAAAAAGGTGTGTTACGTTGGGTGTAAGAACAAAAGGTGCACGGTTTGCAACCTGAATCTATTGAAGGCAAAAAATAATCAAAAACTACGCATGCACAAGTGCTATCGTAATTATAAAGTTGCATCCGGAGGTATGGAGCCAGCCATGGATTTGAAGAGCTCCGGAAAAAAGGCATCAAATTTAATACAGTAGTGACAGATGGTGATTTAACTACAGCCGCACGACTGAAAAACAACTGTGAATACGGGTCGGAAATTGGTCATCAATTATGTTGCAACCACGTGATGAAAAGCATGAGGAAAAAGCTAAGAGAGGTAATAATTTTAACCCTTAAATGCGTACTGGTTTTTCGATAATGTTTTTTGCGAAAAACGATTCAAAATGGATGATTTTTACACTTACTCATTTTGAAATGTAACAATCAATGAACAATGAATTATTGGCGCACTAAAGCGAATGCGATTGAACCTTTCAAACAAACGATCTAGCTATAGATTTTTTTTAACTATTTTGGTTATGCTGTTTTAAAACAGCATTGCGCATTTAAGGGTTAAGTAACTTTTCCGGTTATTTCCCGATATACAGTCAACTTTCCCTAGCTCGATTTCTCTCAAACTCGGTATTCTCCATAACTCTATGAAAATCTAGTTTACTTTGCGCACTGTTCCCATACAATTTTCCAAAATCAACCTCCTTAACTCGATATTCCTTCTTACTCGATAATTCTTTTAATATTCTGTTAGGGAAGGTTGACTGAAATTAATTTTGCCGAGTAATCAAACTTATATCTTATTTTGAATGCTTTGTATTGTTCGTTGTATTGGATAAAATATCCAAAGGAGCATGCTGCGGTAGTCACGAAATGTATTGATCGCATTACTATAGTTTTGTTACATAAAAATTTCGTCTTACTTGTCTAATTAAAAGTCCCCAGTCTCTGCACATATACATTTTATGCGACAGCTGAGTAGTTCTGTAATTTATTTTGCTAAGATGCAGTAAAATAATTGCCGAGACTCAGCTAACAAATAAGATTTTTGCTAAGATCTCAACTAACAAACAAATATTTTGCATAGGTATCATCAAAAGTAAATGCCGCGGTAATCGGCTATTGGAGATGTTACCGGTCGATGTCGATAGCTCAATCTCTGCATGAATAGAATGGACTTCCATGTAAGAATGTCCTGATGTCATAAATTTGTGAAAAATCTTAACTTGTCGTCCTTCACGACGAAGTTTTGATTCTGTTCACTATAACGGTAAAGGGCCACCTACATTAGATCCGGATCTGACGCGTTGCGGCAAAGTTAGAGCTAAATCTATTACCTAACTGTCAAATTTACGTCAACGCAACGCAATATTATCTTATCTTTAAACTTTAGTTCCAATATTTATTAATGATGCTTAAATATCTCGTAAGAATTCTTAAGTATTTTTAGACATTTTAAATATTAACTTCATTTTAATCGTAGTAACGTTAGTTTTATGATCGGTTGCTAGTGATATGTTTGTTGCAGTTTGCTCCATTGTGATTTTCAATTGATAAAATTAAAAATAAATGTATTTAAAGTTTCATTGTAGGAGTACGCATTTAAATTCTGCATACAAAATATAATTTTTTTTTTCGTAAGGCAGCTCGTGATTCAGAAGGTAAGTTTACCATGTTTACATTAATTGTAACAAGGTTGCATTTTTCTGATCCAACTCTATCGGTTTTTTTTCAGGATTAAATAATTGGCTTCTCGATAGTTTATAATCTTCTCCTAACTGAATCCATACCCACCTACAACATGAGAACTTTCAAAATCTTCTGTGAAATTAATAGTGTGATAATCGTTTTTAAAACCCGTTCCAAATTTTGATTCAAAATGGTATTTCGTTTCGATTATGTCCAACTAGGTGACCTTTATGAGCTACAAGTAGAAGGGCATCGTATGGGGCGATAACTGTGGAACTGAAGTTATGGAAGCAACGAGACTCGGCTCTCCAAATGCCACAAGTATGATGCAAATCGAATGATTTTAAAACTCTAATAACTTCCGATTCAGCTCCCAACAGCTCAAATGGCCTTTTTTCCATTATCACATGAGCAAGATCCTAGCGGCTCAAAAATATAATTTTAACACGAAATTCATTTCCAGATATGTTATTTGAACTATAAACTCAAATAAGCAATGCTCAAAAGGTTCATGCTTCCTTCTGGGACTTGGTAAATGAGTCACACTGGATACGTGCAGTTAATACATAAATGTTAATATCGTATGAAGTTTATAAAAATCCACACAAAAGCCCTATCGTCGTGAAAATAAACATATGAAATTTGTCTATAGCAATCGAACAAACAAACTATCGCTAGGTATTTCTTAAATATTTTTAAATGTTCCCAGTTCTGTCGAGAGAAATATGTACAATGTTTAGAGTGGGATTACCATCCTAGGGTGGCCCTTAAGAGTAGAAGATGAATTTTGTATCTTCTGACTGTGTTTTGTTGAGTGATGTTTAATTCAAAATATAGGCAGCAGTAGACTTTGTTTTTCGCGGGGAAAACACGAAAATTGATAGATTTGATGTGTAGAGCTGTCTCCCTTAGCTCAGTCGGTAAAGGCGCAGCTACAAAGCAAGATCATGCTGGAGGTGGCTGGGTTCGATTCCCGGTCCGGTTTTTTCTAAATTTCGGGTTGGAACATTTCTCGACTTCCCTGGGCATAGAGTATGATTGTACTTGCCACACAATTATACTAATGCAGAAATGGTACAGGCATCGAAAGTTCTCAATTAATAACTGTGGAAGTGCATCTAGAACACTAAGTTGAGAGCACGCAATTAGCTAATATGCGATATGCAATAAGCCTGAAATGCGAAGAAGAAGAAGAAGTTGTTAATTTGTTGCAAGTACCGTATTCGGTATCTTTGATAGTTTTTTTTAGTATATTCTAAATATTTTTACATTAATGATTGTTTTTCATTTTTTTAAAAACCAGTACCGTAAAAGGGGGTAACATTGATAGTTTTTAAAGTAAAGGGTGATACGGTCAAAATTTGGTCAATATCAACTTGACGTATTTCTTTCAATTTTGCATTTAAAAAACCTGAACACCCCTCATTTTGAAGGTGTGTGTGTGTAGAATGTTGCTCCTATTTTGATTTTGGAATTCACTCTTCAGTTGTCAAAATGCCGTCCAAGCAAGAAGAGCAGCGTATCAAAATTTTGCTCGCGCATCGCGAAAATCCGAGCTACTCGCACGCAAGGTTGGCAAAATCGCTAAAAGTTGCCAAATCAACCGTTAAAAATGTAATTAAAGTGTTTGGGGAACGTTTGTCGACAGCCAGGAAGTCTGGATCGGGGGGAAATCGAAAACTGGAAACCGCTGAGACGACAGAGAGAGTTGCCGGTAGTTTCAAGCGAAACCCTAACCTCTCTCTCCGAGATGCCGCAAATAAGCTGGGTGTATCGTCTACAACCGTGCATCGAGCCAAAAAACGAGCCGGACTATCGACTTACAAGAAGGTAGTGACTCCAAATCGCGATGATAAACAAAATACGACGGCCAAAGCGCGATCCCGGAGGCTGTACACGACGATGCTGACGAAGTTTGACTGCGTGGTAATGGACGACGAAACCTACGTCAAAGCCGACTACAAGCAGCTTCCGGGACAGGAGTTTTATACGGCAAAAGGAAGGGGAAAGGTAGCAGATGTTTTCAAGCACATGAAACTGTCAAAGTTCGCAAAGAAATATCTGGTTTGGCAAGCCATCTGTACCTATGGCTTGAAAAGCAGCATTTTCATAGCTTCCGGGACTGTCAACCAAGAAATTTAAGTGAAAGAGTGTTTGAATAAACGTCTGCTGCCTTTCCTGAAGAAACACGGTTGTTCCGTACTGTTTTGGCCGGATTTGGCATCTTGCCATTACGGTAAAAAGGCCAACAACGTGCAGGTGGTTCCCAAGGACAAGAACCCTCCCAACACGCCAGAGCTCCGCCCAATTGAGAAATACTGGGCTATTGTCAAGCGGAACCTAAAGAAGACCAAAAAAACTGCTAAGGGCGAGCAGCAGTTCAAGGCAAACTGGCTTTCTGCGGAGAAGAAGGTGGACAAGGTGGCTGTACAAAATCTGATGGCAGGGGTCAAGCGTAAGGCCCGGCAATTCGGATTTGGAAAAGCGGAAGCCTAACTGAATATTTTTTCCTGAATTTTATACTAATTGAACTTGAAAAAGAAATTTAATTTGATTTTTTAAATAAACGATTTCACCGATTTACACGCGTTTTCCCTTGACCAAATTTTGACCGTATCACCCTTTATATTCTATATATTTATATATTTTTACAGCAATAAATGTTTTTCAAATTTTATATTTTTAAAACAAGTACTGAGGATCCAAGAGTTTATTCGTTAGTAATTTGTATAATGGAAATTAAATCATTTGCACAATTTTTTTAGTTTTGTGACTGAACTTCAGTATTTTGATTTGAGGTTACTTTGATACTGCTCGATGAATGTAGAAAAAAATGGGTAAAACTCAAACAATTTAGTTCTTTAAATATGAAACTTTGAATGAGTATATAATCAGAAAACATCATAAGCCATAAGAATACAACATTAAATTTGTGATGGCTATATTGGAAATACATTTCATAAGTGATGGTTTGAGCGCTTTACAAAAAACGAAAATTGTTTTAAAATATGTTTGTAAAATATGTATCATATACTATATAAAAACTATTTACGATATCACCGGAAATACCCTAAGCTACAATATGGAACCAATGCTTCTAATTTGGAAAAAGCACAGCGAGTAAATTTAATCTTTATATTATACTATGAAAGTTACCCGCATTATCAAAGATACCGTGCCGATTCAAATTTCGGACACTTAAACTCGAATTTCGGACACTTTTAAAAGTTGATTATCTCGGTCGAATATGATCCACATGTCTTGTAAATTTTAAATTTTTTTGACTAGTGCCCTCCACGATCATCTAACATTATTACTTTGTTTCTAACTGGATGTAATATTTAATTAAAAATGTAAGTGTCCGAAATTTGAATCGTCCGAAATTTGAATCGGAACGGTACCTTGTTTTACGGTACTAAGGATGGTAGAGTCAATTTGTTATCAATATGTTTAACGTATGTGTGAATTATTGTATTTGCATTATTTTTTTTTTTGTCTTGTCACCGAACATCAGTTTTTTTGTGTTAGGGTTACTTTGATAATACTCGATGAATGTAGAAAACCATGTGTGAATCTGAAACAATTTTGATCAAGAAATAATAAACTTTGAATTAGTATATGATCAGAAACATCATAATCAATAGGAAAACAATATTGAATTTGTGATGGTTTTATAGAAAATACATTTAATAAGTTATTATTTGAACGGCACCGGTGGTGTAGTGGTAAGCGTGATTACCTCTCACCCCAGCAGGCCTGGGTTCAATCCCAGTGGGCGCCGCCGGGATGTTCTGAGGCATAACATCTCTGATCACCTCTGATTACTCTGAGGGAAGTAAAGCCTTTGGTCTCCGGTTCATGAGTTGATGTGTCGATAGGTAGGGTCCAGGTGTGGAAGCTGCCTACCTGTCGTCGGTAGCATTGGTGCTCAGTACGGAAAACAAGATCGACAAAAAACAAATCGAAGAGAAAAAAAACAAAAGATACCCCGTTTTACGATATTACAAATCCGTGGTTGTAATGTACGTAATGTACACGTGGATTTTCTCATACAACTCGTACATCTTTCTGATGCTAAGATCACTCGAAAGATAACGTTTTGAAGACGTGTTGTAGGAGGCACATGATGTAAATGACAAGATATGTTCTTCTATACGTTTTATGTCTGCATCCAAAAACGCGTTACAATTGTGGTTGTGGGAGCGTTGGTCATCCGACACAATACCCATGTCCTTCACCAAATAACCCGATAATCCGATAACTCCTACTCCTGGTATGAAATATGATCGGAGTTGCCTTTTAGAATTAATCACCATTAATTTAGTAAAAACAAATATATAAATGTGAACATTAAATTCATGTAAATTTTTACATTAAATTTATATGAAAATGCCTTATGCGAAAATGAAATATGATTTGCCTGAAACTGATTTTGGGCAGACACTGTTAGTTTTAAGTAGTTTTTTAACAGCTTTGTTCGAAGTTCATCATTTTACTTTTCATGGCAACTAAACCTTGAACAGCAGCAGCTATCCTTAACGCTGCGAGCGAGGATTGTATACTACCGTCTCGACCTTTATATTGTTGGCCACTTGCTTTAAGAACACTATTTTCACAAGCTTGCCATTAGCCTTGGATTTGTTCCTTCGAATTAAATTCTCCTTTTACAAATCTTCACATCCAGCCGTATTGACAGCGGGGTCCGTGTCAAGATACACAACTTCATCGCTTTCGGTATTCTCTCGGAAAGGTGGTCTTGACGGCGATTCGCTGTTTCATTATATCTTCTTTTCCTCAGCTATTTGTTTTTCTGAAATTAGTGTTGCGAAGTAATCAAATTGGGTTGTTAGCGGAATGCTTAAATAAAACAGCAAAAAAAGGGTAAGCTTCCATTTAATTCCACTTAATTAATTTTGGTATCCATGACAGATACGTATTTCGACTACAATGTGCAGTCTTCATCAGTATCATTCCCACTAATTCCTTATTAGAGATTTGAATAGATTTTTCTCCTTTACTTTACTAAAACCTTTGGTTATTATTAGTTAGGTAGGTTCTGATTCTACACATTGTAGTTTCATTTTTATACCTGTGATCTTGACATTTTTACCTAGGGAATGAGTACTTAAGGGGGTTAGGTTTTTGATAAGTCTTTAGTGGGAACAGTGGTGGCTTGAGTCCTGGATTTTAACATTTTTTTGGTAACATTTGCTGCTTTTCATTATGACCATAGTGAACACAAAAAATAATAAACTGCAGCAATAAAAAATGTCATGACATTCCGAAAAAAAAATCCGTTCCAACAAAACCATCCGCACAACCGAAAAAAAAAATTTTTCAACTCTTTTAACTGTGTCTGACACACAACCAATCGCATTTCTTCTCTTTCTCCGATGGTTTTCGTAACATCTTTTTTTACATTTCTTTGGTGGTGTATGTTCACAGATTTTCACCATCAGCCACAAGACGACAAGACACCAGCATTATTTCAAAAGGGTTAAACGGATTTTGTAAATAAAAGCTTTTATCATTGGCTTCTTGTGAATAAAAACTCACAATGCAAACTAACCACACATAATATTTTTATACCAGCTAATAAAGCAGATTTGCAGGAGTGCGCAAACTAACACCACCAACAGGTAGGGTAAAGATTCCCTAACATTAAAGTGGTGTTAGTTTGCGTGGGCGAGCTAAGAGTGTGAACGAATTGACGTTTGAATCTTTGTTTATAAAAGCAGATACGGCTATTTGAAAATTCACTCTTATATTATTTATTCTCCGTGCATAGCGTTTCCGCTTAAAAGTTAGTGTGATAAAAATGATTAAAAGTTAGTGCTGTGAAAATGGAACCACCGGCATCTGTAGTGTCGGGTGAATTTGAAGCACCGGCAACAACTGCGGCAGAGGCGATAATTTTATCAGCAACAGCATCAACATCAACGGTAGCAGGATCTTGACTTGACCCAGCAAGATCAGCATTATCCGGATCAGCGGGATCAGTCGGTTTCAGGTCAACGGGGTCAGTAACATCTGGACCAGTGGGATCAGTTGAATCCGGACCACCGAGAATGTCAGCCTTTGAACCAGCGGATGGACTAACTGCATCACAAGCGCAGAAGAGAAAATTCAGGGAAATTGCGGTAGAGTGCATGAAAGAAACTGAAAATAATTATGTGAGCAACTTCGACAATGTACCTCTCTAACCTCGAGTAAGCCGCGATTATTCGGCCCAACTCCTACTAGACATAGAATTAAGTGAATTTTGTTACAAACAAAGAACAATGAACTATCGGCTCCGTAAAGCTAACGCGATTGAGCCTTCCAAATAAACATACTAGTTAAAAAAAAAATATGTGTGCAACATCGCCGGGCAACCAACAACCAATACGAAACTATAAAATTGGCTCTTAATTTGACTAGCCAATTGGTCCCAAGCAAATCGATCAACGTACCCCATTCTAGTTTAAATTCTAGTTTTACACTATGTTTGTTTTGATTCTCTATGAATGTTTGACAGATAAAATTAGGGGTTCGTAGATTTACCTATGTTTCGAGGGGTGCATCGATTAGCTTGGGACCAAAGATAGTACCAGAGCTGAGCCAAAAAGTTGAGCACGTTTCTTCGGGACCTACTAGTCTTAGAGTTCCCTCTATGCTACAACTGTCGCTACCATCAGGATGGGAAGAAATATGATTCAGGTGAGGCACAAAACCTTCATTCAGCCAACGGATTGGTCAAAAAACCGATACAACATTTCAAAAGGGTAAATCTGCATTTGTAAAAAAAAAAAAATGACTTTATCCGTCGATTTCTCGGGAATAAAAGTTCAAACATAGCTTCTTGTTCTGATTCACACATAAAGACTAGTTTAAATATACGTAGTTTCAGAGATATTCCAGAATTCCTTGGATTACCAACGTGAAATAGCATATTTACCTTTGGTACTCCAAATAATCACACAGCCCAAATATAATTTAAACATCACATTAAAGTGAATGCACTTCAATCGTTTCGAAAATATGGTGTATAACACTGAAGTCTTTTTTTACACGTTTTTTTTTTACGGGGGTTTTTTTCAAGGTTTTTCGCGATTTCACGGTACATTTTTAACGATTTCTCGACAACGATACAACCTATCGACTTGATTCCAATCACATTATCCGTTTCAATCTATAGGTAATCAAAACGAGTATTTAAAAAAAAAATTACAATTTTTGGTGTAAATACAGAAAATATGTCTATGCATGCTATAATTACAAATGGCATCAAAATCCGATTTTTTAAAAACATTTAAACATGTGAAAATCAAAATCTCGAAGTTTTTTTTTACACGGTTTTTTTACATGGTACGTATCTCCCGTGTAAAAAAAGGCCTGAGTGTATTACTTGCCTAAATGGACAAAATTGTCATAAATACAGTGCATGAA
This sequence comes from Ochlerotatus camptorhynchus, assembly GCF_037179485.1. Classification (NCBI taxonomy): domain Eukaryota; kingdom Metazoa; phylum Arthropoda; class Insecta; order Diptera; family Culicidae; genus Ochlerotatus; species Ochlerotatus camptorhynchus. Next base: position 5,424,948 of record NW_027041058.1, read on the forward strand.
CTGACATTACGCTGCTTTTACTGCATTTGTTTATTTTTGTGGCCATAAAAATTACATGAGATTGTCGACATGATTGAAGTGCATCCTCTTGATTGTAATATTAAAATTTTTTTTTTGCTGTGCATGCAATATCTCTGTAAGCATGTGTCCTTTAACGAGTCTTTATGCGTGAACTGAAACGAGGAAACATTTTTGATTTCAGCTCATGGCAGGCAAATAAAGGTGTCATTAAATTTTTAATTTGATTAGTCGATTTAATGGCCGACATTTTGACTGGATGAAGGTTAAATTTACTTTTGAAATACATAATTGAAAACTTTTTTATAGGTAATTTCATTAGATATTTCCGGGTCGAACAACCTGATCAAGCTCTGGCTCGCGTTTTATTTAAAGATCAGCACCAGCCAATGCAACCTACGAAAAAAGCAGAGTGCTCAAAATATCGGTAACTATGGACAAAGTCTCTGGCTGGACCGCCGACAATTACACCCTCAACTTGCGGAAGAGGCACTACTGCTCCAATCAGTACGATCGAACCAAGTGAGTGTAGAAAGGTCATTTAGTGCGTTGGCGTTGGTACTAATCGACCGTCGCATTAAAATGTCTGAGGAGACATTAGAAAACATACTGCTAATTAAACTCAACGGTGAATTAATAGAAACAATTATACCAGATGTTTGTAATCAAACCAACTTTTCTTTTGAACTTTGATTTCTTTAGGTCTTTTTTGTGTTTTTGTTAATTTTCTTTTGTTTTATTTTACTATTGTTGAATTTGAATAAAAATAAAAAAAAATATGCAACGTAACTTTTGTTTTATTTATTACAATGGGTTTGAAAGAACTGACCGAAGGTAGTTATGGTCCAACATAAGCCAAAGATTTACAATACAGGGTGAAATTCACAGGTATAAGAATAGTATTTCTAGTATTGGTTGATAGCCTTTCCTAAACAACTTGGATGCCTCGGGGGACCTGTTACAGTACATTACTACACATAAAAGCATAACAGTCACATCTTTGCTCGATATCATATTATAATAGGACTGGGATGAAGCTTTACATCAAAGCCATTTCCCTCATGAGGTCTCGTTTTTTGGTGACTTATTGCATTAAATAAAAAAATACTTTCATATATTTCAGTGCGAATCACGTGCAAAAATTAATTTTCATACCCATGTAAGCCCAAGTGGAATTATAAGTTCCGATTGAACATTTTGAAACTAACGCCTAATGAAATGACCAAGTAAGAATTCGTTTGAATGTTTTAATGATAGGGACCATTTGATAATTACGTAAGCATAAAGAGGGGAGGGTATCTTTAAAATTTTCTTACGATTCCTTACAAGGGGGTGGAAGGGGTCATAAATATAATACGTAAGAAAAATATTGTCGACAAAGCTGTCCAAAATACCATGCCATCGTTATGCCGTGGATTCACTTGTATGACAAACTATGAACATGAGCATTATTTGTATAATAAATTACGAGCACATCTTAAAACATAATTTATTATACAAATAATGCTCATGTTCATATATTGTCATATTTTAAGGTCCCCTATACTGCGTATAATCTCATGTCACTTCCATATGTAAAAAGTAGACACTGAGAAAATGGCAGTAGAAGCTACGAAGTGCAATTCTCATCAAAATACAGTCAAGATTTCTATAGTACGTATTTGTTCTTGTCGGATTCCTATAGTACGGTTGCCACTGGATTCCTATAATACGGTCAATCGAACGAATACACGTACCATATGGGATTTGAGCTAATTGGAATCAAACACTGATTGTTCGGCAATTTTAACATACATCTTCCTGATGTCTTTAGAGAAGTTGTTAAGCAGATATTTGGCCAGGGAAGAATCAGTTTCCGGTAAGTGACAAGACAAGTTCTGTGGAAGATCCGGAACATCCGTAAAAGTGGTCAATTCATGAAACTGATCCTAGAGCTCCTTGGTTTTTTTAAACCCCTCATAGACTTCTTATCAGAATGAATTCGGAGTTGTGACTGGAATATGGACTCTAGAGAATACGGGATGGCCCACCGGAAGATCTGGAACATCCGTAAAAATGGTAAATTCATGAAGCTGATTCTAGATCTCCATGTTTTTTTTTTTTCGAAATCGCTCATAGACATCTTACCAGAATGAATTCGGAGCTATGACCAGAACATTTACGATGGGGATCATGGGATGGTCAACCGGAAGATCCTTAAAAGTGGTAAATTCACGAAACTGATCTTAGAGCTTCGCGGTTTTTTACGAAAGGATCAGTTTCATGAATTTAATACTTTTACGGATGATCCGGATCTTCCGGTGTACCATACCGTGGTCTCCAAGGATCCGATTTCGTGCACAACTTCAAATTTATTCTGATAAGACGTTTATGCGTGGTTTCTTAAAAAAACTGCGGAGTTCTAGGACCTGTTTCATGAATTGACCACTTTTACAGGGGGTTCTGGGTCTTCTGGGGCTAAAATATGGCAATTCAAAAAGCACCTCTAGACGATTTAATTTCAAGATGGGACTGATATGCGATTACTTTGATTGATGGGACAAACTGTTTTGATGTTGCTTTCACATTTTTCATGATCAAAGTCCGTAGTTTTATGATAAATACCACACACCGTGCCCTACTGAAGACATTCAAGGTGCCCTCTTCTCGACACAAATCCACGACTTTTTCCACGCTAGGGACGGCATTTCCCCAAATCGAAAAGATCGGTATTAGCGCCTGTGTGTCCATCTAACGCTTTTTCCCCCTTCTATCTACAAATCTCCAGCCCCATAAAGAAATATGTATAAATCTCGGTTAAATTAATAAAAAAAATAATGAAACAACCGCCCAAAATTAATTAATTTAGATTTGTCAATTGATTAGAAGTAGAATATATTTAATTTTGAATTTATTATGCTTATTCCAGATAAAAAGCAGTGAAAGCTCATTTGCCACAAGACAATTCCATAGCTCTGTGAAATGTTCGCTCAAAAAATGTCGTAACATTTTGTTTTCATATTTCGTGAACATTTTTCTGTTGATCAAACTTAAGCGAGAGAGAAAAAATTTGGAGGGTGGTGTACAAGACACGACCGCATTGTTGACGTAGGACTACGAAAGTTTTGTTCGATTTTCTATCTATATATCTCTCTGTACTATTTAACGGTTCGGACGTTTTCGAAAATGTCGCGCAGCAGGAGAATGCATACGATGAGGGTTTCTCAGTTTATAAAAGTTAAACGGAATAAATTTAACCCACCGATACAAATTATTTGATTTTTGTATCATTTTGATGTATTTAGTGACAAATTGAATGGGTGAATCATGAGTTACTCTATATAAATTCTATTCTAACTCTTTTCTAAATTGAACTTGGTGGCCCTGAAAAGGGCCGTTTTGTTACGTTGGTGATAAGTTTTAACCTCCGAAACCGTACAGAATGGGTCCCTGTCGCTTCAGAGTGTAGACAATTTGGCGTAACTGGTAGTTCGCCTACGCATACTAACACTACCATCAAATGGAGAAAAAAATCATCTACTTGATAGTGGTGTTAGAGCCTTAGACTGTGTTACAATTTAGGAATTTTCATGTAATGTTGAAATTTTGAAAATATATAATAATGTTCAAAAATTCCTCACGTGTTTTTTGATCGATTTCCGAGCAGGTTTTTGTCAAAATAAGCAATCTGTCAAAAATAAGTCTGATGAAATACCAGGGTTATTTGAAAATTTCGCATCTTCAAAATTTAAGTGAAAATTCACCAAATGAAACACAGCAATCCAACATGCGCTCTGGTTCTAGGGGATTTCAGGTATTGGTTTAGAGTTTTATGCTGAATCAATGATAAAATACGCCTTTTTAGTAGAAACTAGTCGATCGATCCAACCTCTGGTGGTGAATATAAGAACGTCAAAAAGAGTGTTGTGAGCAGAATTTTTGCCGTGAGACATTGGAAGCGGAACACTTTTTCACTTTTCCTGATAAATTGATTCATCTGAGATGCTCGAAAACTTGATCTATAGATGAAAAATTTAATTCTGTATCATTTTTGCAAGGATTCTGCTAGTGTTCAGGAATATTTTTGTTGAGAAAAATGGAAAATTCCAATTGTTCCTTAGTGGTTATGATCTTCCGGATTTCTTGTGTGTGAATAGTTTAGGTGCAAATCAGTTCAGATTTGTCGAAAATCATAAAATAAGACAACTACCGATGGAAACTGGCAAGATGTTCAATGAAAAATGCTTTAATTTGCGTTGTGAAAAATCCTTCTTCTGATGTAAACAAACGGTTTGGTTGACGTTTCCTCTCGAACTCACATGGTGCCCTCTACGTTGGTGGTGCATTAAAAAGGCCTATTGACAGGTTGCTTAGATGTTCCTTTTCATGTTGGTTCCAATCAGCGATGGCATGTATCCTGATTTTTGTACATCATAAAAGTTGGGACGGTTTAAGGTTGTAAAGCTGTAGTTTTCATGCAGAACAGCTGGATTAGATCATTTTCTAGTATTAAAAATAAATTATGAAGTCTATTTTGATGCATTTTTCAGATGAATTGAATTGATAACGACTACAAGTTATGAACAATCTCAATTGATAAAAATTAATTTTCCTCCTTAAATGTCGAGAAAAGGAAACATTATCCTCCTTTACCTCTAAACCTAAAACGAAATGTCCTCCTTTTCAAGTTTTTGATATGGTATCCCTTGGCTCATCCATACCAATTTAAGGTATCGAGATATTCGTTAATGCTCGGGTTAAGCTTGTCCGGTGACGAAATGTTGTTGGTATGAACTGCTGAAAACAAAATTTATTAACATTTAAACTGGGTTTAGACAGGGCAAGTCAATTGATCAACTCAGTTGAATTCAATTGGCTTGAAAAGTTGAACCTGGTTCAACTTTTTTCAATTCAAGTGAGTTGATCAAGTCAATTGAATGGCATGGTTTACACGTTCAATTCGCGTTCAAGTCAGTTGAATTCAAATGACTTGATCAATTGACTTGCCCTGTCTAAACCTAGCTTTAATGTTAACCGTTACCACCACTGAGTAGGAATGACACTGATGAAGACTACACATTGTAATCGAAATACGTATCTGTCATGAATACCAAAATTAATTAAGTGGAATTAAATGGAAGATAACCTTTTTTTTCGCTGTTTTATGGAATCAGTGTATTTTTAAATAAAATTCCAGTTACTGATGATTAGAGTCAGAGTACCAAAAATATGAATACACATAATGATGTATGGGCTTTTGTAGGCTTTGCTATTAGCTAAAATTTTTGTTAACAACTCAAATATGTATCTCTATGCATCACGACCTAGAGCGGGCAGAACTTGTTACTGTTTTTCTGTGAATGTAAAATACATTCACTGAAAAACAGTAGTGGCTTCTGTTCGCTCTGGATCGTCATGCATAAGAGATACGGATTTGAGTTGTTAACAAAAATTTTAGCTAATAACAAAGCCTACAAAAATTCGATACATCATTTTGTGGAATTCTGTTGATGAAAAAAGTTAGGGACAAATGAATGTAAATGAATGCACGAAATCAATGCAAATGATTTACATACCATGCCTGTTCCCTTCATTATTGCGGTGGGTGGTACCGTAATCCCACCCCTGTTTCTCGGCTGTCCTTCAACCAATTATGCTGATTTTTTTATTAGAGTCAACCATTACCTAGTTATCTCCAGGAAATCAGCTCAATTTTGTTGAAGGACAAGCAGTGGGTGGACGGTACAGAATACAGAATACAAAAATTAAAACGAAAATCATCCTTGAATTTATTTAAAACTAAAACTGAAATAATATAATACGAAGACCCATTATCCTAATAAATGACCTTACCACACACTAAGATTTTTTTACAGGAGTCAGTATTTTTTTACTGGGTTTTTGAATTGCTGAAGAAGTCGGTAAAAATTCAAATGACCGTTATCCGTAAGGAATCAATGAAATCGACCAATTTTTTTTCTATCATTAAATGGGGTTAACATAACTAAGCATATACAAGTTCAGAGCAAATTTTCTAATTAATAAATTTTCCACAGTTTTTTAAACTTTTACCGAACAGTTCCGCAATTCAAAAACTCAGTAAAACCGTACTGACTCGATTAGTGTGCAAGATCTAATAAGGGTTCTTATCTTATTCATTCAGGTACTTTCAATTATTGTTATCCTTTTTTCAGTTTGGCAAAATCGGAAAAATAAATCAAAAATTTTTTTAATTTTTAATAATTGTTTATGCCTGAAATCTGATTAATGAAAGTCTTTGAGATTTATAAAATTGAAAAACTATTTTGGGAGAAAACCACATAAGAAAAGTAATTTCGTAACACAGCTGGTAGGGTAGAGCGCTACTTCGTCGTAATCGCCCATTTCCGTTCTATCGATCAGAAAAGATCAATAATATCAATGATTTCACCGTGCACGAATCAATAATAGGTTTGTTCCGATGCGCTTGTTACTCCAAGTGGGGCATAATGCACCCCGCGAATTGTAGTGTAAAAAGCATAACCATCAGGCGTAAACCATTGGAATTCAACAAGGGAAGAATATATATATATAATGCCTAAATGTATGCTTCCTTGGCATGAAATCAGTATGCAATTTTTGCCCCGCAGTATGGGGCCATACTTTAATTATGTCACGCTAAATTGAGGAAACATTATCTCCCCCTCCCCGCTTTCGTCACGTTTTCCTATACCTAATGCATTGCTTGTCACAAAATATTGCATCCCATCCCCTCTTAGAGAGCATGACAAAATATATGCATCACCCCTATTTTGAAAACAGGCATTTCAATTTTACCAATTTTCGTTAAGCCTATCAATTGTAATATCTTGCCTTAATTTATAAAAACAACTAAGCAGGAATTGGCTTAACAATATAAACTGATGTGTTTGTGCCATTCTCTACCCCTAACCCACTTTTACGGAGCGAATAAAGTAAGAAAAAAAAATTTTCATATGCCCTAATACCCCGTTCACATTACAGCCTATATCACGTAATATAGACTGTCTTGCAATGAGCACTCATACATAGGATTTCCAGTGAAAACTAGATGTATGAGTGCTCATTGCAAGACAGCGTATATCACGTGATATACGCTGTAATGTGAACGGGGTATAAGGTATTGAACGAATAACATTGTGAATCATGCGATTAAGTCTCATGCTCCATTATGTTGTCTTTAATGCTAGAGAATCAATACTTTAAAAATGATAACTTTTAAGGGCAGATAGAGTGTCACCAACCAGTTTAAAGAAAAGGATGACCTAAGCCACACCAGCAACAGCAGAATATTAAATAGACGCTTTCATTCGCACTAACTATTTCGGTAATAAAGGGTAACGCAATGTAAAGCGGGAGGGTAAACCAACTGATGGTTGAACCGGAAGCCTGGAAAGCCCACGATATAATGCGTTAAAATATTTTGAAACAAAATAAAATTATGTTTACTTTCACCTTTCCTATCTAAATTAATAAGTGGCTTTCGCCAAAAATATAGTTCATATCACAAAATCTCAGAGGCAGTTGATTCCAAGAGAATTTTTAACTGGTCGGAAGGCTGAAAAACCGTAGTTGCCTGGGATTTTTTTATAAACAATTCCTAAAACTCATTTTTTTTAATCACATCTTATTTTATTTTTATAAGTAAACTTGTGAATTCGGTGGGACTGTTTCCTTTTCCTTCTAATCCTCCTGAAAAAAATTATGATTTTCCTTGAAATCTCGAAAAGAGCACGAAAGTAGAAACTGGTATAGTCTGAAAATCTTAAAAAATTCTCATGTAATTCTTCATGACACTTCTCACTACAAAATCTCACATGTGAAATTTCAAAATTCTGACCGGTAAAAACTGTTGTATTATTTACATTAAAGAGCATGATTTGATACTTTGGAGCATAATAAAATTTAAAAAAATCCAAAAATTGATTCCATTTAACTTTATTCAATTGTTTGTATGAAACCGGTAAAACTATATTTATTTATTCCTTCAAGCAAAAGTAGACTAAAGGGCGAACACGAAATTATTGCGACACATTCAATAGGGCATAACTTTTTTACCATTGGGTAAAAATCAACCAAATTTTGCACACTTTCTCATTGATGTGTATTGTGTACATGCTGTCAAACTCGAAGTCGTGTTTTTCGATTCAACGAAAATGAAGGTGAACCAACGCGAGTTGAGAGAACAAATTCTTTCCAAACACCTGGAATTTCTTGACCTGTCGCACCGGCAGTTGGGAAACATGTTGAACATTCACCATTCAACCGTCTCCAGAGTGTTGAAGCGGTTCCAGGAGCGGTTGACGTTGGACCACGGCAAAGGAGCTGGAAGAAAACCGGGACCGGAGAACAAAAAGACGGAGGGAAAGGTGAAGCGGATGATTAAAGCAAATCCTAACGTCTCAAGCCGTGATTTGTCTAAAAAGATCGGCATGTCGCAGAGCTACGTCCAGAATGCAAAGAAGAGAGCTGGACTACATACATACAAGGTACAGAACTTCCCAAACCGCGATGAACGGCAACAATCGACGGCTAAAACTCGGGCACGGAAGCTCTACGAGAAGATGCTGACAAAATATGGCTGCTGTGTGATGGACGACGAAACGTATATAAAAGCCGATTTTAAGCAAATTCCGGGGTTGGAGTTTTTCACCGGCAAGAGCAAGTTCGATGTGGACGACAAATTTAAGAAGAAGAAAATGTCGAAGTTCGCCTCCAAATATCTCATTTGGCAGGCCATCTGCTCTTGCGGACTGAGGAGTGAGCCTTTCGTGACAAAGGGCATAGTAAATGGCGAGATCTACAAATCTGAGTGCCTCGAGAAGCGCCTTTTGCCGTTCTTGCAGCAGCACGACGAAGCCCCGCTATTTTGGCCAGATTTGGCATCATGCCACTATTTTAAAAGTGTCCTGGAGTGGTATGAGGCCAATTCTGTCCATTTTGTTCCAAAGGACATGAATCCGCCAAACTGTCCGGAGCTGGTTTGATAATAAAATGCTCCATTCACAAAATAAAAGCATTTTAAGATTGCACTCGTATACTTCCCCGTGGAAAATTTTGAAACCATCATCACTTTCATAGTTCTTCTATTCTCCACGAGAGCCAACTTTGATTTGCCAATTGGCAAATCAAAGTTGGCCCTCGTGGAGAATAGAAGAACTATGAAAGTGATGATGGTTTCAAAATTTTCCACGTGAAGGTATTCGAATGCAATCTTAAAATGCTTTTATTTTTCAAATGGAGCATTTTATTTAAATCTGGTTTCTGCTATAGTGGTAGAAAAGCTGAAATCTATGTATACACTTAAAAATCTGAAAAGAAATTATATTTTCTATATTATACGTCTATTGAGTAGTCCTTAAGTTTTCTACTAACGTAGCATTAACCAGATTTAAATAAAATGCTCCATTTGCAAAACAGAAGCATTTTAAGATTGTACTCGTATACCTCACCGTGTAAAATTTTGAAACCATCATCACTTTCATAGTTCTTCTATTCTCCACGAGTACCAACTTTGATTTGCCAATAAAGTGTAAAAAAGGGTGTCGAGTTCACAGCTTACTTACAGCTGCCACTAGTTTCCACTTGGCGACGCTGCGGTGCTCTAATCTACCCGCAGCTGAAAAAAGGGTGTTGAAAACGAAAACAAGTGGTCAATAATTCACGGTAACCAGCGTAAACACATTAATGTGTAAAAAAATACACATTTTTTATGTTTATATGCAGCGGTCAAAAAATGTGTAAATTAGGAGATCTTAAAATGTGTGAAAAAATACACATTTTAAGAATGTAGTACCAGTCAAAAAATGTGTATTTTAATACTCATTAATGGGTAAAAAAAAACTTCAAAACTTGCTGCATACTGCTTCGTTGATGCACGCCATTTCCCTAAGCGAATAAATTTCAGCAATTTTAGGCAAAGGATGAGGAACTACGTTCTAAACTTTAAAGAGCAACGATGGACAAGCTAGAGGGTAAGTGGTTTATATTATTTTCATAGCATAGCCCTAGAAAAAAAAACATTTTTAAGTTTTTCATTGCCCGCTGTCTTGCTGTGATTTTTTTTAAATTAAATTGTATTGAATCCGAGCAATCTTTATTTAAACAATGGCACAAATAATAAAACTCCATTCGTCCCCATCATATTAAAATTCTATAAATGATTACTTTTTACACATTTTGCAGTAAAAACCGTACTTGAAAAATGTGTAAAAAATACACTTCTTTTGACGTTTGATGGGTTTACACATAAATGTGTAAACGCAGTCAGCACGGAAAACAAATCAAGGAAAAAAAACAAAAATCAGTATGAAGCAAGCAAGCGAGACACCGGACATTGAATATGATTTTTTTTTCTAAAACTTAACTATGAAAATAGTATAAATCACCTACCCTCTAGTATGTCCATCGTTGCACTGTTCAGCTTGGACCGTAGTTCCTGCATTTTACTGTTTTACTTCACTGGAATATATACAAATGGCGTACGTAAATAAGGCAGGATACAGCAAAGTTTGAAGTTTTTTTTTTACCCATTAATGAGTATAAAAATATACATTTTTTGACTGGTACTACATTCTTAAAATGTTTATTTTTTTTACACATTTTAAGATCTCCAAATTTACACATTTTTTTGACAGCTGCATATAAATATAAAAAAATGTGTATTTTTTTAACTCATTTATGTGTTTACGTTGGTTACCGTGTGTATATAGAAACTAGAAATACTCTGATACCCCGGACAGACTACACGGAGATGAAAAACTACCCAAAATTAAGTACTTTTCCCTCAATTCTGGGGTTCAGCCCAATAACCCAAATTTAAGTAAATTGCATATAGTAGTTTCCATTTAACACCTGCAAAAAAATTACCTACTCTTAAGTATATTCTACGCAAAATTAAGTTTAATTCACGTAAATTTGAGAATATGCAATTTACTCAAAAGTAACTTATTGGGCTGAACTATATCGTTGGGTCGAATCTCTCGTTCCTTTTTTGACAACAATAACGAGTGCAAGTGAGAGGCTGAAGTCAATATTAAGTAAAAAGAACTCAAATTTTGGGTATTATTTTTTCTCCGTGTATGGCTTATATTATGTAAGAGCAACCGTAACGGTACGCTGCTAAACTTATTTTAGCAGCCCTCATCATAGCGCAGCTACCGTATCGGGGGTTGCTATACGAGTAACTAAAATAGCAGTCGGCTTCTCGGTGAGAAGCGCGTTACCAAATTTAGCAGCGCGATAGCAGCGCGATAGCAGCGCGATAGCAGCGCGGAAGAAAGGTTGCTATTCGTAGACATGTCAAAATGCTCACTACCGGTACGGACTACGGCGAGTAAATTGATAACCGCGATTGGCAAATCAAAGTTGGCACTCGTGGAGAATAGAAGAACTATGAGAGTGATGATGGTTTCAAAATTTTACACGGTGAGGTATACGAATGCAATCTTAAAAAGCTTTTATTTTGCAAATGGAACTTTTTATTTAAATCTGGTTGATGCTATGTTAGTAGAAAACTTAAGGACTACTCAATAGACAAATAATATAGAAAAATTAATTTAATTTCAGATTTTTAGGTGTACACATAGATTTGAGCTTTTCTACCACTGTAGCAGCAACCAGATTTAAATAAAATGTTCCATTTGCAAAATAAAAGCATTTTAAGATTGCATTCGTATACTTCCCCGTGGAAAATTTTGAAACCATCATCACTGTTATAGTTCTTCTATTCTCCACGAGTGCCAACTTTGATTTGCCAATAGCAGCGACCGGTGTGGAGAAGAGTGACTAAACTAAAATGAGAGCGCTGTGCGCTGTTAAAATAGTCGCGCAAATGACAACGACCGTTACGGTTGCTCTAATATAGGCTGTCTTGCAATGAGCACTCATATATTTAGTTTTCACTGGAAATCCCATGTATGAGTGCTTATTGCAAGACAGCCCATATTACATGATATAAGCCGTAGTCTGTCCGGGGTATGAGGGAGAGATGGGCGGAGAAAACAAAATACAATTATTCGGCTGCAGGGATTTCAAGCTGAACATTGCATTAGGTCCTAAGTAACATTGATCGATTCTCTTCGTCGACTTTATCTTTCGTTAATAACTTGTGCACAGTGTGGAGAACGATGATTACCCTCCGCTGATATTCACAATCACATTCGCGCACCCCCCCGAACGGTGCAGCATAAGTGGCAACACTGCCTACCAACGAATATTATTAGTTCATGGCTAATACTTGAGTAGAGCACAATTGTTTCTTTCATCTTGCTAAATTAAATCTATCGTTCAAAGTGAACTTCGCGTGTTTATTATTTTCCACCGGTCTAATCCGAATTCCCATGCACTGCGTGTTACCCTGCTTTGGACTCCGCTATCAGGTTATGGGCCCAGAGAGTGGTCGGTTTTGAGACGGAATCGGTGTTAGGAAAGAAAATAATCCGGTCGATAGCGACGATCGTAGTATCGCGAAGTGCAAGAGCGTTTTGCTTGTAGTAGTGTAGAGTTTGCGTGCTGTCGGCTTGCAAGCGGCAGGTGTCGAAAAGGCTCTACGAAAAAGAAAAGGTCTCGCGCGAAAACCAATTCGTTTGAAAACGTTTTTTTTTTCTGAGTGAGTGCGTGACGAAAAATATAAACCATGTCAGATGCCAGGTTCTCTATAAACAAACTCAACGGCACCAATTGGCAGACATGGAAAGTGCGAATTGAAATGCTGCTACAGCGGGAAGATCTGTGGCATACAGTGGCTGAAGCCGTTCCTGAAGTGACCGCCCGGGATGATGACTGGGTTAAGGCAAACCGAAGAGCAAAGGCAACAATAATCCTATCGATTGAGGATAACCAGTTGCCTCTAGTGAAAAACTGTGCGTTTGCGTGTGACGTGTTCGAGGCTCTGAAGTCGTATCATCAGAAGTCGACACGGTCAGTGCGAGTTTCTTTACTCAAAAAGTTGTGTGCGTCGAATCTGTCGGAACGCGGTAACATGGAAGAACCTTTGCGTGAAATCGATGAACTTTTTGATCGGTTGGATGCCGCAGGTACCGAACTAGATAAAGACACGAAAATCTGCATGATTTTGCGAAGTTTACCTCCATCATTTGACGGAATCGTGACCGCTTTGGACAATCGGGCTGACGATGACATTTCGGTTGACATCGTCAAATCAAAGTTGATGGACGAATTCCATCGTCGCTTGGAACGCGAAAGTGCCGGCTCGAAAACGGAAAAAGCGATGCGTTCAGAGAAAAAATCGAAAGAAAAACCCGCGTGTGCCATTTTTGCAAGAAGCCGGGTCATTTGCGCCGTGAGTGCTGGAAGTATAAGTCTTCAGTGAAGGAAGAAAACAGCTCTAGAAGAGAAAAAGAAAATCCGAAGGCGAAGGCAGTGCAAAGTGAGAGACGAAACGTGGCATTTTACGGTGGGGGCGAAATAAATTCGTGCGCGTGGATCGTGGACAGTGGAGCAAGTGCCCACATGACGAACAACCGTGACTTCTTTGACTCGCTGAAAAGTTTTGCCAGTGGGTGGATAACACTCTCCGATGGGAAAAAGACAGAAATCCTCGGCGAGGGTAGTGGTGTGATTCGCGGAATGGACGATCGTGGTGAACCAGTCAGAATCGAAGTGAGTGATATGAAGTTTGTACCTGGTCTGGCGACTAATTTGATTTCGGTGACCAAATTAGCCGAGAAGAAACTCGAAGTGAAGTTTGATAGTGTCGGCTGCCGAATCATGGATGCAGGAGGAGCTTTCGTTGCGACTGGCTGTCGGTATGGTGGCCTGTACTATCTGCGGACGATCGAGGAATCCCACAAAGCATCGACTGGTGAGCACAACGTAACCTGCCAGCATCAGTGGCACCGGCGGTTGGGCCACAGGGATTGGGCCGCCGCTGAACGAGTCGTTAAAGAGAGCCTTGCTACAGGCATTAAGATAAGCGACTGTGGTTTACGTCTTGTGTGTGAGTGTTGCATGAAAGAAAAATCGGCCAGACTGCCTTTTTCCCCTTTCACTGAGTGAAAGGCAGATCGGGTCCTTGACATCGTCCATACGGACTTATGCGGCCCGATGAAAACTACAACCCCCAGCGGAAATCGTTATGTTATGCATCTCATCGATGAGTATAGTCGCTTTACGGTTACTTATCTGCTGAAACAGAAATTGGAAGCGACGGAGCTGATAAAGGAGTACGTGCGATGGACGGAGACTCTGTTTGGAAGAAAGGTTCGCGTGATTAGCTCCGACGGGGGCGGTGAGTTTAACAACAACGAGTTGAAAGTTTTCTATCGTGCTGAAGGAATCAAACCGCAGTTCACCGTATTCACCCCAGCAGAACGGCGTGGCTGAACGAAAGAACCGTTCGATAACAGAGATGGCTACCTGCATGCTCATTGATGCTGGTATGGAAAAGCGATACTGGGGAGAGGCTGTACTCAATGCAACAAACCTGCAGAACCGCTTACCATCAAGATCGCTCCAGCAAACTCCTTACGAGCACTGGTGGGGACGTAAACCGGATCTGGCACATCTCCGGGTATTTGGTGCAAAAGCTTACGTCCATATTCCAAACCAGAAGCGCAGCAAGCTGGACAGCAAATCACGGAAGCTGAGGTTTGTGGGGTATTCTATGAAGCATAAAGCTTATCGGTTCGTCGATTGCGAAACTGATTTGATTACCGTCAGTCGTGACGCCCGCTTCCTCGAGTTGGGAAATGGAACATCTACAGTCGAATTTCCAATGTCGAGCACTGAAGATGAAGAACGTCCGGTTGCCGTTGAGGAGGAGATAAAGCTGCTTCCGTTCAAGGAGGAGTTTAAGGATGAAGCTGTTTCTTCTTATGCAGATGATTTTGTAGACGCTGAGGATGAAGGACCATCACAGCAAGAAGATACCCGCCACTCGCAGCGACAAACGCGTGGTGTGGCACCACGGCACTTGGAGGATTACGTGCTAGACTATGCAGTAGGCGTCGCAGCGTGCGCTATCCAGGAGCCGGTGGACTACCGCGAAGCTTTGAAAGATGCTGAATGGCGAGCCGCGATGGGAGACGAACTTGATTCGCACTTGGGAGCTTGTACCGTTACCGAAGGGAAAGAAGATAGTAGGCTCAAAGTGGGTCTTTAAGCTGAAACGGAATGAAGAAGGCAAGGTCGTGAAGCACAAGGCCAGGATTGTGGCTCAAGGCTATACTCAGAGGATCGGTGAAGATTTCGAGGAGGTTTACGCACCCGTTACACGGCACGCGACGTTCCGAACGTTTTTGACTGTTGCGGCAAAACGTAATATGACAGTGAAACATTTGGACGTAAAGACCGCCTACCTTTACGGAGTCCTAGAAGAGGAGGTTTTCATGCGTCAGCCTCCCGGATGCGAAGTGAAAAGCAAAGATAATCTAGTCTGCCGATTGCAGAAAAGCATTTATGGGCTGCGTCAATCGGCGCGCTGCTGGAATAAGCATCTGCACAATACGCTGTCGAAGCTTGGATTTAAGCAGTCCAATACCGATCCGTGTCTGTACATGAAAAGGAGTGGAAAAACCAGTGTCTTCCTACTAGTATATGTATATGATATGCTTGTTGCATCGACCGATGAGGAGGAGTTGCAGAAGGTGTTCCGGAGTCTTGGTGAAGAGTTCGAGTTGACCAGTTTGGGAGACGTCCGCCATTTTCTTGGCATGGAAGTACGTCGGGATGAGGAAGGCTACAAAATTCGTCTACAGAACTATATTGAAGAACTGCTAAAGATGCATGGAATGAGTGAAGCAAAACATGCAAAATCGCCGATGGACCCAGGATATCTAAGGAGTGAAGCTGACGGAATACCATTAGAGGATGCTGCGCAGTATAGAAGTGTTGTTTGTGGGAAGCTTGCTGTATCTTTCTGTAGTTTCGAGACCAGATATAGCGAACAGTGCTGCCATTCTCGGGCGAAAGTTTGCTGCTCCCACTGAGGTGGACTGGACAGCCGCCAAGCGTGTCCTGCGTTATCTACAGAAGACGAAGAGTTTTAGTCTACGCTTGGGTGGTGCTTTCGACGAGCCACTGATGGGCTATTCAGACGCCGATTGGTCCGGCGATCATGAGAGCCGAAGATCAACATCTGGATTTGCGTTCATGTTCAGTGGAGCCACAATATCGTGGGCCAGCCGAGGACAGACAAGCGTTACATTGTCGTCCATGGAGGCCGAATACGTGGCACTCAGTGAGGCTTGCCAAGTGGCCATCTGGTTGCGGAAAATGCTTGCAGATTGCGGAGAACATCAAACGGAACCAACAACGATCAAAGAGGACAACCAGGGCTGCCTTGTTTTTGTTCAGACCGAGAGATCCAGCCGCAGATCCAAACACATAGATACTAGGAAGAAGTTACGCTGGAATACTGTCTGACCGAGAGGAGGACTGCAGATATTTTAACAAAGCCGTTGGGGCCAACAAAGCACGATCGCTTCTGTGGCCTACTTGGATTGGAGTAGCATCGAGTGATTGGATCGGAGGCTGCTCATCGAGGAGGAGTGTGGAGAACGATGATTACCCTCCGCTGATATTCACAGTCACATCCGCGCATCCCAGTTATTGAACTCCATTTTAAGAGCACAAAAAGATAATCCTAAAAATGGTTCAGGTCCAATAAATTGCATTGATGATCCCACTTTAGCCAATTAATCATTTTCTTCGACCATTTTCCACAGAGATGGCGCTGTTCCGCTGGTAGGAAGTGATAAAAATCCCCATATAGAAATTGAGAGAAGTGGGCATAATTCGCTTTCGGTGCATATTCAGGTCAAAAAAAAGTGAACGGGACTTTGTAGTTCAATTTTTCCCGGAAATTATTGTTAAACAAGCTACAATTAAATAAAAATGATTTTTCCCCATACAGTTTTACCTGATTGACTACCAGCTCCCAGAGAGCCAAAAAATTCAAATTTGCGAGAGAAAATTTGCTCTCACGAATTCAATCTCTCAACATGCCATGTATTTTGTTGACACTCGATTTGTGATTTCCCTTTCACAGATTACAAAATAGAGTACCTGACACTACAAAACATGTCTGGTACCTCTATACATGCATTTGCTTTAACATTTGAAGTCCCTCCTTTTTTGTATATTCTGCGCAAAAGATACTTTGTGCCCCGCCCCATACATACAATTCGGCGGGAAATTCTGTAAGGGGTGATCTATTTTGTGTGCAGAATTTGTAAAAAAGGAGGGACTTCGAATAATAATCTAAATGCATACATAGAGGTACCAGACATGTTTTGCACTGCAGTGTCCTCTGTGAACAATTATAAGAAAACAGATTGTGTGTAGTTTCCGATAGATGTCACCGCAAACAACAGCTGTGACATCTGAAGGAACATGAATGCAGAAGCTTGACAAAATGATTAATTGATCAGCTTTTTCGTTCCTTTCGATTCCGCAATGACCAGGAACCCAGTATAGGTAAACCTTATTACAGTAGGACAAATACTGCAATAGCTTAGTGCATTCCCAAACCAGTTTTGAAGTGCAAGTAATGGACTTTAGGGCATTCAACGCTGCTTGGCTATCTGAACAAATACATATGTTTGCATTTTTATAATTTCTTTTTAAGCAAATCGTGGCACATTCTAGGATGGCATATATTTCAGCTTGAAATACTGTTGGCCATTTTCCCATCGGCACCGATAGGCTGATCCCAGGACCACTTATTCCAACCCCAACCATATTATCTTGTTTCGATCCATCCGTATAGAATACTAGTGCATCTCCAAAATTAGCTGATACCTATTTCTCTTTTGGATAGCATCTCCACAATCCATTTAATTATGTTTTCATTAAAGCCACGATTTCTCATGGCGTTTATCATTGACGAAAAAGATGCATTGTCAAATGCACCTTCAATATCCAGAAACGCTGCTAATAGAATTTCCTTTGCTGTGAAGGTTTTTTTCTATTTTAGTAACTAGCATATGAAGAGCTGTTACGGTGGATTTGCCTAACTGATAGGCGAATTGGGCTCTACATAGTGGGTTACCATGAAGAACATCTGATTTGACATATTCATCTATAAGTTTTTCTATTAACTTCAAAAATATTGATGAAAGACTTATTGGTCTAAATGATTTCGGTGAAGTTTTGTCTTTTTTGTTTGCCTTAGGTATGAACACCACCCGGACTTGCCTCCATATTTTTGGTATGTACCCTAGAAGAAAGCTTGATTTGAAGAGCTTGATTAAAATAGAAATTATTAAAGTTTTGCACTTTTGGATATGTGCTGGTAAAATTCCATCTACACCTGGGGATTTGAATGGACTGAAAGAGTCTATTGCCCATTCAATTCTAGAGTCTGTAAATAGAATATTTGCTAGATTGACAGCCTCCTTGTTGAACACTACTAGTTCACAAGAGTTATTCATTCTAGTAGTACCATTTTGTTCTTCACATCTTAGAGATGTATCTTGTATGCAGTCAGTAGTAGGACTAGACCCTGGAAAATGAGAATGCATCATCATTTCCAAAGTTTCTGTTGCATTTATAGTAAAAGAGCCATCAGCTTTTTTAAGAGCTCTCAGGCCGTTAGAATGGTCCTTTGAGAGAACTTTATGAAGCCTTGCACTTTCAGGAGTGCTTTCTATGTTTTCACACATGTGCCTCCAGTCTTTTCGCTTGGATCTTCTTATTTCTCTGTTATACTCACTTAGAGCCTCTTTATACTGAGACCAGTTTGCTGTGCATTTGACAGAATTGAATAGTTTCCTAGCCCTTTTCCTTAGTTTTTCTAATCTATCATTCCACCATGGCACATTTCTGTTGGTCGTGCGCACCTTTGCAGGGCAATTAATATTATAAGCCTGATTTATATTGCTTATTAAGCAATTAGCAGCTTTTTCTAGCTTAGAAATTGAATCAAAATCCTGTAAAATAGGCACATTTTGACTCTGAAGACTGAAGCCGTATAGCTCCCAATTTGTTTTACGAGGATCTCTGTAAGTTTCCTTTAATACATCATTAACCGTGAATTCAAACATAATTTGCATATGATCAGATAAAGAAATTTCATCCGATACATGCCAATTAATTATATGATTTGAGTAGTAGCTATACTGAAGATCCGAGAGATGTCGCCCCTGGAAGGAAAATCATTTTTGCAGTATGGAAAATCATTTTTGCAGTATGGAGAATATCAGAAAATCCACGATTTGTGACTAAACATGCTTTCACAGAAGGAAACAAATAAACGAGTGTTTACCTTATCACCATAGTAATGTACTCGTGCAATTTTTGTGCATCTAAAACTGCCCATTAAGACGATAATGAATAAAAACTGAAAATTCTCATGCATGTCCAAATGGTTTCCTACCATTCCCATACATTCGAAGTGACTGGCCCTCTGGATGTGGATGATGTCAAAAACAACAAAACATGATTAATTTACTATACGATCTGAGATTGTTGGACTGCAAAGTGTTAGATTCAACACCTCTTCCCTTATTGAGTTAATGAATGTTGGCGAATTACCCTTATTACATATATCTATATTTCGCTGAGAAATGAAATCAAAAAGTGACTCACCCCTTTTGTTGATCCCCGAACTACTCCATATCGTACACGGTGTTTCGCGAAAACCCATTAATGGGTAAAAAAATACCCATTTCCGCTAAAATTGCCCCTCCTCATTTAATGGTTAAACTATGGTTTACTCATTAATGGGTAAATGGGAGGTCTGTCAATAAATGGGTGTTTTTTTTACCCATTTTCTTAAAATGTGTTTACCGTAAAATGGGTAAAAAATACCCATTTTTTCAAATGGACTATGGAGGCGCTTGGTTCTTTGTCCTTGTTGATATAAACAACTTTCTAATAAATTAAAAATAAATGATGGTGTTCCGATCAATTTTTTATTACACAAAACAAAAAAGAATAAATCAAACAAAATGTTCTCATTTGCTCGCTTAATTGTTACATTCTTCATCACTTATTTCTGCAATAAGTGATTCTGAGAAGGAAGAAATCAAACGACTAACGCCGTGTGTCGCACTACTGATCTTAACTTTAAATGAAATAATTTAAAAAAAAATCAATAAACTTCCGCAAAGTGGAAGGAACTGGTATTCCAAAAACACAGAAGATTTTTAAAAAGGTGTCCAGGGCTTGAAGTGACGATCTGCCACAGGTGACTACTTCGCCACTCATGTAGATGTAATAAAAATCATCGTCCGTGATGATGTGTGGATCGATAGGCCGTTGAAGGTTGAGAGCAACATATTTCGCGAGCTGCTCGGCCAGAGACGTATCATGTTTCTGTAAAAGTTAAGATGCAAAAATGATTTTAAAAAATGCCTTAGTTATAATATCATACGCTCAAAACCTACCGGAATCAATCGCACCAAAGGGGCTGCTATCTGCTCATCCACTGGCAGAGATTCGATACCAGTGGGTCTTTGCGTTCCTCTATTACCCAAAGCCAAAAGAATCCGCAAACAGCCTCGAAGAATATCTATAAAATTTGTTGGTAAAAATAGTATAGTAATACATAAACGATCAATGCATATTATAGAAACTACCATCGTGATAAAACTGTATTGACTTACCCGTAAGCCTCTCCAACGTTTCAGCATCTATTTTTTTCCGGAGATCGTCCATTTTCGCTAGCTGTTTACATTCACAATGCGTGGCGGCAATGAGACGATAAAATGTAGAAGTGTTTTTTCACCCATTAGTGGGTAAAAAATATACCCATTATCCAACCGTGAACTGATTCTTTAAATGGGTATTTTTTCACCCATTTTATGATTTTCAAATTCCCCCATTTTTTGACAGCTTCATACATGGTTTGAAAATGGGTATTTTTTACCCATTAATGGGTTTTCACGAAACACCGTGTATGATGGGCGTTGGCATCACATCCGATGATAAAGGCTTTATTTTGCCTTCTGCAGTATGAGACAAAGGCTGCAACATCAAGAGGAGGTACATTATCAACGTTACCAGGAAAATAAGCGGATGCAATGAAAATCTCCGTTTTTCCTTCCGTAGTTGGCACCTCTAACGAAATTGCAGCAATATCTCCAAAGATGAATACTAAGATGAATCTGTTGGAAGAAAAACTTTCAATTTTAGTGTCCTCTTTCACGGTCCCTTTCATCCAATGAATACCCCCAGTATGCAAGGTAATTTTGTGGTTTAGCTGCCCCCTCCTTTGGATTGTTTTTTCCGTCGATCTTGTTTTCCGTGCTGAGCGAGCACCAATGCTACCGACGTGCCAGGAAGGCAGCTCCCACACCTGGACCCTACCTATCGACCCATCAACTCATGAACCGAAGACCAACGGCTTTACTTCCCATTCAAAGGAAGGCGTGATGAGAGATGTTATGCCTCAGAACATCCCGGCGGCGCCGACTGGGATTGAACCCAGGCCTGCTGGGGTGAGAGGTAATCACGCTTACCACTACACCACCGGCGCCGTTAGCTGCCCCCTCGATAGAGATGAAATTTTGCGCGCTTTTTTATCAAAACAATCACACCAAAATCAGAGATGTCCCATTTTTTAATTACTCGTTTAACAACTAATCGATTATTTTTTGTTCGCTGTCCTGTCATTTTTCCACCAATGCGAGTGCAAAACTTGTTTGAAACGATCAGTGATGATTCTCTGAATAAGTTAATGCTTATATCGGCATGATATAACCGATTACAAATATTTTACTGTCCGGTTCGTTAATCGATTAATCGATTATTCGAATAAAAATCGGCCATCACAAGATGAATGTGAAACGTCATTTCAAATATAAGGACCGTACATATATAATGAACCAATTTGAAAGGGACCGGGGCTAATCACAAATTACGTACCCACGGTAACTGAAATAAACACGAGTGTTCACCGGTTGATATCTCTGTTGATAAATTCTGTAATAGGTGTAATTTTAGCATTACTGTTCACAAGAATTGCAGCTCTTGCACACTTAATCTGGCTCGGTAAAATCTCCAACAGGCGATTACCTCGGCATTTACTTTTACTGATATATCTGCAAAATATCTGTTTGTTAGCTGATACCTCAGCAAAATTATATTTGTTAGCTGAGTCTCGGCAATTGTTTTACTGAATCTCAGGAAAATAAATTACAGAACTACTCGGCTGTTAGAATTTCGGCGAAAAAAATTAAGTGTGTGGTACAAGCTGAGTATTGTCATAGATTAACTTACACGATTGTGTAGGCATTCCTAAAATCCTACTGTTTTTTTTTTTTTTCTTGATTTGTTTTCCGTCGATCTTGTTTTCCGTGCTAAGCACCAATGCTACCGACGCCAGAGAGGCAGCTTCCACACCTGGACCCTACCTATCGACCCATCAACTCATGAACCGGGGACCAACGGCTTTACTTCCCTTCCGAAGGAAGGCGTGATCAGAGATGTTATGCCTCAGAACATCCCGGCGGCACCGACTGGGATTGAGCCCAGGCCTGCTGGGGTGAGAGATAATCACGCTTACCACTACACCACCGGCGCCGCTAAAATCCTACTGTTATATGTCCAAGGCTCTTGAAGAAGCGCTACGTCCAGTTTGCCTTTGATGAATGTCTTACATAGAATTGCGGAAGCTGCCTTTGCATGATGAAGGTTTTCTTGTATAAATTTGATACTTGTTCCGGTCATTTCTATTTCTGTGAGTTACTATTTTTACCAAAACTGGCATTATTGTCTGCCTTTATTACAAAATCAGGTCGATTACCCAGAGGATCCGTGAACTTGAAGCAAGAGGTGGGCAACACAGAATTTCCATTATTTGTTGCTCCACTAGTTCCAGGAGGGCACTGATCAGCGTTGTGCAAATTAAACTCAACATCTGCAGAAGCATTGCAGCTTTCACCGCTAGCTTCTGTTCTTTGTTGGTTAGTATCACGCATCTCAGCGTCCTCTGTATTTATACAGATTGTTGAACTTGAACAGGACTGTTCTGCATTGCCCTTACCCTTATTGTCATCAGGTTTTTCCTCTTTCAGACCTTGTTTATCTCTTGTATCATCTGATTTCGTGGAGGCTTTTTTCCTTATATATGCAACTCCAAATTTGTAATCCACAGTAAATTTTCAGTCTTCCAGAGTCTTCATAGAAACAGCATCAACAGTGAAGACAAGCTCCACGTGATGCTGTTTGACCGTGTATCTCTTAATAATTCTCCAGGAATCAACCATTAACCCTTCATTTTGACTTTCCACATATGCAAGGATGTTCTCATTTGTGTCCTCAACACTGCGTGGAAAGAAGCCAAGTAGTATTTCAGGCCGAGGAATATCTTTCTCATCGACTGCAATGAGACGAGCTTCTTCCCATGGCTTAATACTGTGAATTGTAGCTTTTAACCACTTGGCGGTGTCGTGATTCTTACAGATGATAATCATGTGACCCGACCGGAACAGGCAGCTTTCGAACTTTGGTTTTATTCTTTCCTTCCTTTGTCCAGCTACTTTTGTTAAGATTGCCTTTTGGGTGGCAACTAATTGTTGTGTGGGTAACGTTTCTTGATGTGTTTGTGATATCATATGCTAGATAAAAGCTTCTTTTATCGAGCTGTGTGCTTAAAATACAAGGGAATGTCTTTACATGGCCGTGGGGATGCAAAGATAAAGTCGACGAAGAGAATCTGTCAATGTTACTTAGGACCTAATGCAATTTTCAGCTTGATTTGTACTTGAATTATCTTGCAACCCTTGCTAGAAGCTAGCATTTCACCTGACTTTTATTTTTCATTCGATTTACGTACAAATTAATTGATTGCATCGCAATATTTTGCACATTTCTTGGTGTCATTACACACAAAAAATAAAAATTGTTTTAATATAAATAATGTCCTAGTTTGGTTTGAAAGTGTTTCTTTCAGGTTCGACTTGTTATTTTAAAAGTACATTTTTTTAAATGAAAGGTGTTCAACTGTCAAAAATACATTTTCTAGGCAAGCTTGCAAATGCTCATTACAGCTAAAATGCTATTTTTCGGATTTGTGAAGCTATGAGATATTTTATTGATAATTCTTATTTACAAGATGCAAGAAAAAAAGGTAAAGTGTGTGTATGACACATAAAACCTGTCAGTTTAGCTTTCAGAGGGTCACAATAGCGATTAGCTGTAACGATGACGTTGAAATCGTTAGTTGTGACCTTCTGAAAGCAAAATTGTCAAATTTTATATGTCATACACAAACTTTACCACCTCTTCTCGCTTCTTACAACTAAAAATTATCAGTCGGAACTTTTAAACCGAATTGTAGAAATGTCAAACTAAAAATGTAGGACTGTCGAGGTGATACTTGAACGATTTCAATGCAAAAACAAGTATGTTTAATATTAAAGCTTCCATTTTTATTTTATACTCGATTTTATTTGCCTTTAAATATTTCTTGAAAGTTTTTAACAACAGATTGAAAGTTCCATAAACATGTTTATTAACATCAATAGTTGTTATTTTACATTTTATATCGTAGCTATGCTATGATGCTACTCCAGAGCTGTCTGTCAGTAAAGGGCCACCCACATTAAGGTCGGCGCACAATAGATACGTTTTCGGGTTTTTTGACAGATAATGCATGGGCTAACTGTCAAAAAACCCGAAAACGTATCTATTGTGCGCCGGCCTTTAGATCCGTTTGCGTTGCGTTGACGTAAATTTGACAGTTAGATAATAGATTTAGCTGTCACTTTGCCGCAACGCGTCCGATCCGGATCTAATGTGCGTGGGCCTTAAGAGTCAGAGAGTCATCGTCGGGGGATTATCTCTGGAAATGGAATGGGTTTCCTCTCCGGCTAATTAACATCCGTCACCCACGACATTTGAGCTGAGCAGTCTCTGTCGTTCTCGGCAGCGGCACGGTTGACTTTCTTGACATGGTTAGTTAGCAAAAAACGAAGGAGAAAGCACCGAAGCCTGTCGTCATCCCGAAAAACCCTTTATGGTCGGAACAGAACAGCAAGAAAGTACTCCAACAGAGAGAACCTGTGCATTATGGAAATCCTAGTAGGTGGTCGACATGACGATACCCGGGTGTTGTACAAAGGGGAGCAATCTGCGCCTTCAAAATAGAATATTCCAAACGTATACGTAGTGCCAGTGCTGATATTATTTTTTTTTTTTTAATATGCTTATATTCGTCGTACCTGGAAGTGAATAATTATAGTGAATTTAGTATTTTAGTACTATCCACATTTTTTATTTTTTTTATATCTTTATTAAGGAGACTTTCAGCCCTGGGCTGGTTCGTCTCCGAACTACTATCAAAATGTTCAGAAACCTACCTTGACATTAACTAGGAATAAACTATGGAAACGGTATGTTCATTAGCATTCCCGGGTGATGTGAAAACTGAGCTCATCCTTTGGGTTTCCTCATCTTCGCATCGTCATCCTCACGGTGCAGACCTAGAAGCAGAAAGCATATTTGTATGGTTGGTGCTGTGGTGTTTACTTTCATTTCGATTTGGAGGTCTTAACACTTACTGTAATGGTTGAATCCGGGTACATTATAGGCTCGTGGTCCCTTGGCAACGTTGGGCGTTCGTATATAACGGAAAAGCTAGGTATATTTCACCATTTCACGAGAGGCAATGACAACTTCTGCACACTCGGATGAAGTACAGATTCCATTTAACACTTGATTTAACTATAATCTTATTAACTGCCCCTGCTTAAGAGCTCTGTCAAATGTTTGAACAGAGTCGGGTAGTATCACTTCATCATCCGATAACATATATAAAGACAAGCTTGAACGGATTCTAATCCAATGATAGTATCGCTTGGAGCAAATCAAATATAGAAATGTCATACAAAGTTAATATTGGCGCGAAACTGTCGGAGGAAAGAAAACATACAGAGGATATTTTGACAGTACAACAACTTTTCTTTTGAAAGATCACACTTTTAAAAATAGCAAGTAGAATGTGAAAGATCAACTTTTAAACTAAAAGAACAACATTTGCGCTGAATATTTTAGTAGTTAATATCACGAAATTCGGGAAACTTTTAACTTAAAAATGTGATATTTTTACTAAAACAATTTTTATTTTTTGTGTGTAGTATCCCATAGTTTCATAATTACGAAAACTAGCATTTTAGCTGTAATGAGCAATTGCAAGCCTGATTCTAGGCAAAGTTTTTGGCAGCACTGGACCTCGGTTTTCCGCTTAATTTGGCTTGACGTCAGAAGTGTCACAAAGAGCGAGCAAAAGTTGGGAAGGACAATTCAGTGCCAACATTTCAAAGGGGCGTAATTGCATTTGTAAACAATGGCTTCAGTCGTCGATTTCTCGCGAATGAAAGATCACTCATGTAAATGAATGACACCAGATGCAGAGGTATGTTTCCTGTATCAGCTAGCATTTGTAATTTGGATGGGTGGGTTTTCATTTGCGGGAAATCGACGTCTATAGCCATTGTTAACAAAAGCAATGACGCACCTTTGAAATGTTGGCACTGAATTTTCCTCCGTGAAAAATAATAATCGCATCAGGTAAGCGATCAAATGCCAATAGAGCTTTTTGACGTTTAAACCAAAGATGAATTCTAAGATGGAACTGTCGGAAGAAAAACTTTCTATTTTAGTGTTCTCTTCACGGTCCCTTTTATCCAATGAATACCCTCCGTATTCAAGGAAATTTTGTGATTTTGCTGCCCCCTCGGTAGAGATGAAATTCTGTGCCCTTTTTTTATTAAAACAAACACACCAAAATCAGAGTTGTCTCATTTTTTAATTACTCGATTAACAACTAATCGATTTTTTTTTTGTTCGCTGTGCTGCCATTTATCCACCAATGAGAGTGCAGCACATGTTTGAAACAATCGGTGATGATCCTCTGGAGATGTTAATGCTTATTATATCGGCATGATATAACCGATTACAAATATTTGATTTTTCGGTTCAATAATCGATTAATCAATTATTTGAATAAAAATCGGCCATCACTAGATGAATGTGAAACTTCATTTCAAATATAAGGACCGTACATAAATAATGATACAACTTGAAAGGGACCGGGGCTAATCACAAATTACGTCCCCACGGTTACTGAAATAAACACGAGTGTTCACCGGTTGTTTAAACGGCGCACACTAATGCACAATTTAAACTGAAGGAGTGTGAGCAAGAGAGACGAGATGGCTCGAAATGCAAGTGAGTCTTCGACGACTACTGCAACAGTAGATGTTAAAGGTTTATAACAATATATTTAATATTCCACAGAAACCCTCACCGAAAACCATATAATTTGACACCTTCCTTCCGCTATCCGCTGCCGTTAAATCTCCATCGGTATACAATCACGCTGCTGACAATGCTGGAGGTTGTCTTCTGTCCTTAACCCTGCATCTGTGTACCTGTTAGTGTAGCAGGTTTACTCAAAGCAAGAATAGCTCCATGACGCAATAACGTAAACATAAACAAAGATAACAATAACAATGTAAAAAAATATTGTTGGATCTTATTATCTTATTGAAAAATAATAATAAAGAATATTTAACCTATCCACTAAAATAAAAACCAAAATATTTTTTTTTTCAAATAGCTTTTTTTTAAATTATTTTAATTTAAATTCAATTATTTTAATTTTATTTTAACTTAAATTTAATTTTAACTATGCCACATTTTCAAGTCAAAAATAAATCACCATTAATTTCAACACTAATACATTTTTCATTTGACAGTTCTGCAATTTATTTTGAAAGTTTGAACTTTTAAAAGTATCGAGCGGACAACATTTGAATTGACGATTGGTTGACTTTTATTTTGAAAGCTAACCGATTTCTACCAAAAAGAACCAATGCAAACTTTTAAATCTGCCAATGTTTTTATTTTTTTTATTTTATAAACGACTTTTCTTTGTGTGTAATTAACTAACTAAGGTCAATTGATCAATAGAGTTAGAATATTGATTCCAAAAACTAGTTGAATTTGAGAAGCACATGAAACATAAAGGTGATTTCTGTTCGATTGCAATACTCTCAAATTTAATCTAGTAAGAAAAAAAATCCTCGGAAAAATACAGCCCGGTGACAAGGCCTACATATACTAACAGCTATGTTTAACAGTAGGCAGCATGTCCGGGGCCCAAATCGTTTGTTTTGCTGTACTGGGCCCGCTGTCACCGTATACAATGTTGCCTACGAGCCTGCCACCGGGCTGGAAAAATACTAATGGGAATGTTCAATTGGCTATGATTTTGACAGTTCATTTGGCTCAAAACATTCTCTCCGCCCATCTCTCCCTCTGAGTATTTCTAGGAGAAACTGGGTGCCGAATGGATCAATGAAAATGCTGAGGTTTTGACAGAACTGTGCTGTGGCTACCACAGTATTTTACATTTGATCGTCCATATATAGTAGCGCAAAAAGCATGCTGTGGTGGGTTCAAACCCTCGTTCAAACCATGACCATCTAAATTTATCAATTCACATTCACGGTATCCTTAAACTAAAAAAATTAAAATTTGGATGCCTCCTACCCACGGAATAATGGAAAGTGAGATCTAGCCTATACGTCGCACTACAGCAGGCAAAAGTCATCAAAGTTGTATTTGTCAAGTGACCTGAACGTTTCAAAGATGTATGAAATGTACAAATCAAAATGTACAAAATACAGCTTAAATCCTGTCCACTATAATAGCTTTCGGCTCATATTTAAACAGTTTAGAGCAACCGTAACGGAACGCTGCTAAACTCATTTTAGCAGCCCTCATCATAGCGCAGCTACCGTATCGGGGGTTGCCATACGAGTAACTAAAATAGCAGTCGGCTTCTCGGTGAGAAGCGCGTTAAGGCCTGTATAAGGCCTGTATAGAGATCGAAGCGAAGCGAAAATCTCATACAAAATACTACATTTTTCACCTGCGTGAAAATCGCAATTGGCAAATATTTCGCTTCGCTTTGAACTGTAAACAGATACGATCCAGCGAAATCTAATTTTGTGGATCGCATCTTTTTCGCTTACGTTTATTTTTTTTTGCGCATGCAGCGCTCGCGAAAAGAGCAGCAGCTAAGCGAAAAGTTGACGTTTCGGAAGAGCGTATCTGTCAGATTTTCACTTCACCGGAGGTGTAAACTGATCGATTTCGTTTCACATGAACTGTAAACTGCGAAAAAAGGAAACTGGAAAATGTTCCACACACATTTTTTCACAACCTTTTTCGCTAGCGAAATTTCATGATTTTTCGCGTGCTTCAAATTTCGTTTCGCTTCGATCTGTATACTAGGCTATAGAGATCGAAGCGAAGCGAAAACCTCATACAAAATACTAAATTTTTCACCTGCGCGAAAAACGCATATGGCAAATTTTTCACTTCGCTTTGAACTGTAGACAGATACGATCCAGTGAAATCTAATTTTGTGGATCGCATCTTTTTCGCTTACGTTTATTTTTTTTCGCGCATGCAGCGTTCGCGAAAAAAAAACAGCAGCTAAGCGAAAAGTTGACGTTTCGGGAGAGCGTATCTGTCAGATTTTCACTTCACCGGAGGTGTAAACTGATCGATTTCGTTTCACATGAACTGTAAACTGCGAAAAAAGGAAACTGGAAAATGTTCCACAAACATTTTTCACAGCCTTTTTCGCTAGCGAAATTTCATGATTTTTCGCGTGCTTCAATTTTCGTTTCGCTTCGATCTGTATACTAGGCTTTACCAAATTTAGCAGTGCGATAGCAGCGGAGAAAGGTTGCTATTCGTAGAAAAATGTCAAAAGCTTGCAACCTCCTCAGCCTGTCATCAATGACAACGTCAAATAAAAAAAAAGCTTGCAACCCTCGGTTTGTTGTTGTTGTGTTTTCTACGTTTTTGCTGTTTATCATTAAAAAAATTTCATTCACAGGTAAGTCGATTTTTTATTGTGTTTAATCCTGAAGTAGCAGCATGAACAGAAAATATTGAATATTGAAAATAAAACTAACTACAATGTACTTGGGACGTCGGTGTTGAGCAAATTTTTGTCAATATATTCCCCGTTTCAGGACAGGAGGAGGAATATTCAACCTTGTGCTACAACCTAATTGAATTATAATTGTCATTTTCATTGTCTTTTGTGC